>NW_027094088.1:40940143-41626370 GCF_029207755.1 Chamaea fasciata | reverse complement strand
TAACCCGAGCACTGGCTTCAGCAGGCTCCTGGGACAAGGTACTATTCAAGAGGGCAGACTGAAAGCCCTTACTTTAGTTCTGAGTAGTTAAAATCCAAAAAGGTGCATTGTGCTAGTAGTCCTTTCATAGCCCCTGTGCCTTTAATGATAGCATTTCTCCTTATTGAACCCTTTCTACTCTTTTCTTCTCCTGTTCCTCTCTCTTGCCTTTAAAGGCTCCTTTGAGTAAGTGCTGTGCCTCTTATTTTTCTTTTCCTTTTCCTGCTTCCTCCCTCTTATTTGTTTAAACCATTCCCTTGTTCATCTGCTCTCATTTTCTTTCTGCCTCTAAACCCCCCCCCCCCCAGTTCAGTGTTATTCTGTTTTGCTTTTTTTTTTTTTTTTTTTTTTTTTTTTTTTTTTTTTTTTTTTTTTTTTTTTTTTCTGGCCCTGTGTGGGTGTGAGCACATTCTCCTGCCTTATCAGCTCTCTGGCCCTTTCTCTACAACATCTGAGTGGATGCTGGAATGATCTTTAGCCAGAATCTCCCTAGGGGTCTCAGTCCCAGGCTCCAGAGCTTCTGAAATGAGATGGAAAAAGAGAGACACCCTGGCAAGGCAGCGTTGTCCCTAATGGCCAGATGGCCAGCACTCACATTAATACAATATCAGGCATTGCTGTAGTTCTGCCTTGGAAACTGCTTGCCTGTGCTGGCATCTTCTCACACTCCTCTGACAGCCATGCCAGTCCCCAGCACCCTCTTGGGAAAAGAAATGGAAAATGACCACATAAATACTTTGAATTCAAGTCACTGTGCAACAAGGATCATCTAATATTTTCATGCGTGAATGTTTATGTTATCCCCCTCCCCCTGCACACCCTCCCCTTCTGTCCCCCTCCACTTCCATTATACATTGTCCTTTCCTGTATGTTTTGCTGATATTGAATTCAGCTCCCTTGCAGCCTGGGACTGATGGTTTTGAATTTACTCTAGCTTTCATGTGTACATCCTTTCACACTGTGCTTTGTCGGGGTGGGACACCAGAAAGTGATTGCACATGTCAGGGCTGGAAGCAGTCAACTATCTACAAAGGAACAGTGAGTTGTTAACGTTTGGCTGTGGTGAGATGGAGGAACAAGCAAGCAGGCAGTATTTTTTTTTATTTATTGTATTTTTTTTTTTTTTGTTGCCTGTTTTTCGTGACCATGTAATACCCGTGGGGACTTTGCTTTGTGTCATGCCATTATCAGAAAAATACAGATGTGAAACAGAAAGTTTTGTGGCTGATGGCAGATCAGAGGAGGCAGAGGTGGAAAAAAAGCTGTCGAGTTCATCTGTGCTCACAACCACTCTTGTGCCACCAGGAGTCCATGACTCAGCCCAACTCCAGGGCCAGAGCTGCCCCTCTGGGTTGAGCTTACCAAAAACTGTGCTGAACACAGCGCAGCGTGAGCAGGGCTGCCTGTAGGGCTCTTCTTTCCTGGCTTTTGACAGGGTACATTTTGGTTCAGCTTGGGCTCTTGTGATCTCAGACTTGGCCTCCTGTAAAGAAACACGTGTTTGATGTCACTTGAATGTCCAAACTGCAGTTGCTCGCCCCAGTGTGTCAGCTTGTCTGTGTGCATCCTATATGCCAAAGGAGGAGAGTTACCTGCCTCTGTGGGAACATTGTCTCCTCCCATGGATCCTATAGAACTTCCCACACTCACGTGCTGGGATGGGTGGGCAGCCCAAGCACTGGGATGGGTGGGCAGCCCAAGCACGTAGGAGCACCTAACACCTCAGTGCAGCATCAATGCATAAACCACTGAGCAGAGAGGTGAAATGTGAGGCACATTTTAATTCCTCCAGAGGAGCTGTGCATGGAGTCCCTCATTCGTGTTGTTAAGGGACTGATCAGGTGGACATTCCCCTGCTGGTGTGAATAGGGGCACCACCCAGGGCTATGCATGCAGCTTTGTTTGCTTTTTAACCTCTGCCTGTCTCTTGCTTGTCTGTCTCCCTGACAGCTTTCCAGCTTTCTAATCTTTCCTGGTTTTCTTTTGCTTGGAGTGGAAAGGGGAGGGAGACTTAATCCTATACCGCTTCCTTTTTTTTTTTTTTTTTTTTTTTGTAGGATAATCCTTGCTTGTTTAAGATCTGACCTTGTTCCCCTGAAGTAAATCCCAAAACTCCCATCTAGTTCAATGAAAACAAGGGTAGACTCTTAAACCATTACTGTTATTGATTACATTACAATGATGCGAAATGCAACTGCTATGACCATGATGTCTTTTATAATTATTGGTATTGCTAGTATTGTTATTGTGACTAATAGTATGACATTGCCTATTGCTTTTCTCTTTGGAGCTCTTTGTCAAGGCTGGGAGCAACCTACGTACCTTCAAGGATTTCTGGTTGAGAAGACAGAAATTATTTGCTGAGAATCTATACAGGAAATTACCTCATGCTAAAGGAGGCAACAGCCTTTAAGTTGAGTTGCACCTAGGGAGTGTACAATAAGTGGAAGAAAAAAAAAAGACGAAGGCTGAAACAAATAGAGCTTGGCAGATCTGGCTCAGCTTTGTTGAAGATGTTTATGAGCCTCTGAAGTGGCATGAATGTTGTAGGTCTAAGCAGGCAGTGTTACCTTTAGACTTAGGGAGACAGAATGACAGGGGAGAACAGGTGGCCCGTACTCTATGCACAGAGGGTTAGTAAATATTTGTCTGCAAACAGGGCTGGCATTAGCACACAAGTCTGAGTGGGGCTTCATTAAACACAGTTTCTGCTTCAGATCATTAATTCATTTTAATTATGTGTCCACTGGTTAGCATGGGTTGGGGCAGACATGGGGGACACGTGGGAGTCTGCAGGGATGCCCCGTGCTGGACAGCCGGAAGGGAGCCCTCCATGCACCCAGCCCACGTGCACCTTTCTCCTCCCTCTTCCTCTTGCCCAAGAGCTAACAACTTTGCACAGGACATTTCCTCTGGGATTGAATAATGCCTGGCTGGGGTTAATGGCACTTGGCTGTGCTTCATGTCAGCAGCTCCACCTAGCTGGTCATTAATCCATGGCCTTGGGGGAAGTTGCTGTATTTCAATTATTGTTGGATTAATGAGATTAGATCTAGTCTGTACCACTCAACACTAATTTCCTCATTTGAGCATTTAAAATTGTGTGAGTGATGGGAACAAAATTTATGCTCTTATATATTGAAAAATTCTCCTCCATGTAAACCACATCTTGGGCCTTTGTTTGATTGAGGCAGCACCTGAGGAGACAGTGGGTACTGAGAGAATCAGAAAGTGCAGGAAGGTTAAGGTCTGTGTTAGAACAGAAATTGCACTAACCATGGCTGTCACATTAGAGCTGGTGCAATGGACTGACAGTGAGTTCCACTTAAACACCAATCAATATTAATGGCAATGGAGAGAGCAGCTTCTGGCCTGAGTAGCGTGTGAAGTAGTTCTCACGCATATTTATTAGGACGTAAGTACGTAGTATGGGATCCTCTTCTGCTGATCTAATCTGATTATATTGTCCAAGACAGCTAAATATATATAGATAATAAAAGCATATGCTGATAGATCATTAACTTGATCAACAAATAAGATATTTGATTTTCCTCTATGGTGGGAGATAATCTTGATTCATCTATTATCATTTCTATCTCTGGATTGCTAAGCTTGGATAGCTTTTGTTCATGTCTTTTCTCCAGGTATAAGACAAGGTATTAATCTTCAAGTATTAATCTCAAATGCTAACATATGTTCACCTTTGTATATATGTATTCTGAAGCCATTTGGGTTGGTTTTCTCTCCATGCTGGCCTCTGCCTTTACATTTCATGCCCAACAGTTAAAAGCACCACTGCTGCCCACTTTTCATTCCTCCATGTTACTGCACACTGATGAGGTGCTGTTGTGTCCCTTCCTGGACTCCAGACTTGCCCTCTTGTCCTCTGTTCTTGGCAGGAGATGCCCACTGTGGAGTGCTGTGCAGCACCGCACACTGACCCTCGACTTTCCTGAGAAAGAAGAGGGAAGCTCACTGATTCCTTTAAACTTCTGATGTGTTTTCAGGCAAAACTGAAGCAGCTGTGAGAGTTCTATGAGAGGAAATACAATATAGGCCTGATGTTCTTTTCAAAAGCCTAACTAAAGACAGGGATATCCCCATTACAAATCAAAATGAGCAACTTCTGTCCAAAGACCGGATCATGTTAAGTATAAATCCACAGAGGGGTAAGGCTGAGAAATTGAGACTCATGTACGCCTTTAAATGTGAAGACTGCAGCACGGGGATCTGTTTGACACTGCTTCTCCTTCTAGCCCTTGAAGCCTTCATGCAGTGGCCTCTTGTGGGAGGAAAGATGGAGGCATTGCCTCTCTTCTCAGCCTCTTCCTTAAGGCTTTCCCTCCCCAGACTGGTGAGAGCATGGGATCGAGTCCTATGGGAGTGGGGAAAGGAACAAGCTGGGTTTTCCACTTCCTTGAGGGGTGTTCCTAATCGAAGTACACCACATCAGAAGACCAGAGGAGCTGCCTGATCTGTGTTTAAAAGATAAGAAGGTTCTGTTCAGTCCTGGGACATAAAGCATTGAGTTATTAGCCTTTAGAAAGGGCAATCAAGGGTGGTAGGTGAGTGTGTGGTTTGTACAGTCCTCAGAGGTGTGATCAGAGATTTAAGACATGGTTTTTCCCTAGCTGCTCTGAGTCCATCATGGCATAAATGGCTTTGGACACCTGTGGGCAAAAAGTGTGCCAAGTGCCTGGGGTATGGGGAGGCTCTGCACTTCCTCCTTCTTAATGCAGATGTTGCAAAGAGTTCAAGGGCTGCAGAAACTTCACTGGGGCTGAGGCCAAAGAAGGAGAAATGAATGGACAAGAAGATTGGCCACCACTCCTTTTATCAATATGAAAAATTTCAATTAAAAAATAGAAGCAGGTAAAACCTGCAGGTATCACAGGATCTCATCAGTGGTCTTATCTAGCCCATTGTCCTGTCTTGATAATGCTATTGCAGGTATCACAGGATCTCATCAGTGGTCTTATCTAGCCCATTGTCCTGTCTTGATAATGCTACTGTTAGGAACTTGTCTTCATTAGAGGAAGGTGTATTAGTCTCCTCAAAATAGTTACAAAATAACTAATTCTGGCAGTGTCAGTCATTGTCTGAAGTACACTGAAAGCCCACAATTCTGTATATCACATATATATATGTACGTAAAATGATTCTGTCTGCTGTAACCAGATGTCTCCATTATCCATGTGAAGGATAGAGGGCATCGTGAATTTTTCATGCAGTGACTTCCATTTAAGTGCTGATCTGGATAACACTGATCTGTAATCCCCTGGTCATGCTATTATTCTTTCATAGACATGAACAGTTTTGATTCTTCTAAGGGAAATAAATTTTTTTTTTTTTGCCTCTAGATTGGTGTAATGAATAGGACACAGAAAAGAACCCAAAGGTTGAATGAAGCAGGAAGCCTGCGTGTGACATAACAAAGAGAAGAGTTTTATAGAGAACTTTCTAAAAAATGCAAAATGTTGGCCAGAAGTATCCTTTAGGAAAGTGATACATTTGATTATTATAGCCGTAACAATGAGCTTTAGTTACAGGAGTGGTAAATTGAGTATCTCACTGGGGACAAGGCTGCAGATTAGACTTCAACTTGGAAATGATATACATTCAAGTAAGCTGAATTTGATCCCAGCCTGACTGTGTAATGGGGGGGGGGGGGGGGGGGAGGGCAGGGAAAGCAAGACGAAAAAGAGAGCTTATGGGGAGTGTGGACTATATAAAACTTGTGTTTGAACTTGATCCACCTGAGGAACCAGCAGGATGATATGGTAGGGGCCCACCTTGTCCCTTTCGTCTTAAAATTCAGAGAAAGGAACTGTTTGCATCAAAATTTTACCTCTACTAGAGGTTTATTTTGTCATAATCCTCGTCTATGCTAGACAAGGATGGGCAAACATCCACTTCCATGTAAATTATCTGCATTCTCAAACACACAGCAAACATCAGGAGAGCTGCTAATGTGCAGAAAGGTGGCAGAACGTGGTGAGGGAGATGATTTTTACTATCTTGCTTGAAAGTTAAATTGAGGAGAACAAGAAAGCCACCGCTTGGTTTGCCCAGGCCATTTTTTCTGGGTAGAGATGACAAATATCCACCTCACCTTATGACTGTGGCCCATATCCTGTGTGATGAGATGCTGCTGAGCAATGGAAAACAGCATCTGTGAGAAGTGTCCTACATGCACAGATTCTCTTGAATGTTAGTCACTGTTCCTGGCACTGGTTCCCCTGTGTCCGAGCTGAGCACTATCCCAAGCATGTGGTGCAAGGCTTTGCCTGTTCTCTTGCCACAGCAGAGCCAAAGCTGAGAGGTGGAGAGGTTCTGTGGCAGGACTTAAGCCTGTAGCATCCGCCCCCAGAGAAAAGGGAGCAGTGTGTTTAGTCTTTCACTCTTTTGTACAAACATTCTCTGAAAGCAGCGGATTTGCTCATTTCCACGAATTTTTCACTTTTGCTTCCTGTGTTGAGGATGTTGTTTGAACAGACCCCTGGGTACCAGGTACCAAGAGGGCCAAGGGAGTAAGATGTGCCTCCCTCTTTCCCCACCCCCCTTTCTTTTTTGGAAGCCACCAAATTTTACACAATCTGTTCAACTCATCTCCAGAGGTAAAAGACAGAAACAGTTGCCAGTTATGTGGGGCTCAGTGATCAGTGGTATCAATGCAGTCCCTTCATTTGCCTCCTGGCTCTGGCTTCCTGATCGGTATGGCCGTTAGCAGAGACAATGCCAGCAGAGCAGATGCAGAACTACAAACCACTGAAGGATGAAAGGGAAAGAGAAAAGTCTGTTTATTGGAGCCAGCTCTAAAGGCTGGGGGGGGGGGGGGGGGGGGGGCGAATGACCCAAACTCCATCCAATTAAATTTTCTAATTAAACTGGGGACACACACATTCTCTCCCCCCCGCATTCCCTTTCTGCACACACGCATATGCTAGTGCACACGTGCATCCCGGTGCTTTCGAAGTGGGGGTCTTGCCGTGGAGCTCATCCTCCCAGATCCTAGTGGGGCACAGTGTAACAAACAGAAGAGCCAGGTCAGGCTGCAGAAATGATACCGAATTTTTATTTTTTAATGGAAAAACTTAATTGCTTCAGCAACAGCATTTATGGGAAGAACAGTTGATAAGAAAAATACAGAAGAAGCAGTAAGGAAAAGAAGAAACAATGTGAAATAGGTCAAGCCCCCATGTTTTATTAGCAGGATCATAAAATTAAACAAACTTTTTGAAAGACTTAATCATTCTCTATGCTTACACAGTGTTTTGTAACTTTTCCAGTTCTGTGTGTGGCTGGAGAAATCCTGATGTGACTAGCTGAAAGTCCTTGGCCATGCAGCTGGGCCTCACAGCTCCCTGCTTTGGCCCTATTGTTGGGGAAGGATGGCTGGAGCCAGCCTCTGCCAGTACCGTAAGAGTCTTCAGGGTAACTTTTCTTAAATAGGGCTTGGAGATGGGTCGGTCTCACTAGAGCACTGAGGAACTCCTGTTCCCCCAAGCATCTTTCCAAAATTGTTGCAAGGGAAATGCACAAGGTCAGCCCATTTAGAAAAAGGAGAGCTGTAATAATACACTTGATAGTAAATAAATCCAAGCTAAGCATGAGTCCCTCTAGTAGTTCAGTTGTGCTTTGAAATGGGCAAAAACTTGTCTTGAATTGAGACTTAAAAAAACCCATAGCCAAAACACAGTACATAATCTCAGACATCATTTGTCAGCCTGAGCAACAAGCATCTGTTGATGAGTGTCTTTGGACTTATCACCATAAACATGCAGCATGCTGCTCAAAACAGGAACTTGAATTTTGCAGGGTTATACTGAAACACCAAGTATAAATGAGGGTCTGAATTAAAGTAAGTCCAGCATGCTGAGAATAACAGAGGCCAGGGCAAGGGCACTGCAAGCAGATCATGACAACTCCCAAAGCTACAATCAAGCCAATCAAGCACCGGTCACCTCCATCACTTTCCTTTGGGAGATCCCAGAGGCTTTAAGTGTCCAGTCCCTGAGGGTGAGCCACCAAACACTGAGAGTGGTGTCTGCAGCATGGGGCTGAAACCTAGTGGGATGTTTCATCCACAATTGGTGTTGCTGGTGTGGTGGAAAATATGATCTCATATTTACAGAAGGTTTGTGCTGGGATGAAGGTTAACTGGGAGGAGTTAACACAAGATGACACAGAGGGAATTACTGGCTACAGACAATAACCTGTAATTGTATCCAGAGGGGCTGGGTACAATTATATCACTCCCACCAATGATGTATAGGAAGCTGTGATTTATGAATTGGGCTGAAAAGATGTCACTGGATACTAGGCTGCCCCTTGAGTTCCCAAGTAGCCTCTGTGTTGAAGACTCCACCCGGGCTTGGTGATGGTGCTTGTGTGTTCTCCCAGGACTGTCTCACCCTCACGTGAGACAAACTGGGTTGGGGGTATCATGATCTCTCCAGCCAAAGGCATTGAGACTCTGATTCTGTGATTTGCTGTCCTGCCTCCATTGTCCCTTCTCACAGGCTCCACAGAGTGGGCTGCAGTTTTGGATTGGCACAGCCCAGTAAAACACTGAACCCAGCCTGATCATGGCTTTTCTGTGTAGTTGATCAAAGCGAGTTAACATGGATTTGCAGACTTTTGGTTTTGTTCTAGAGAACAGAAACTTGAGGTCAACAGCTCTCAGTTTGGCAGTTTCTAAATTGAAATGTGTAGCACCCCAAGCTTTCTGGTTGTGGGCAGTTCTGTGTACAGGATTCACACAAAAATATAATAAAACTGAGAAGCAGGCAGCAAGCCCTCATTAATATGTCAGCACACAGGTGACCAGAAGTGAAACTGATAAAAACTTAATATGCACTCAGCCTATAGAATATGTTTTTCACAATCAATCCCCTTTTCAGTCTTTCCAGCTGCCCTCCAAATAGTCTTTTACCTCAGCATCTGCTCGGCGAACACTGCAAATTATGCCTATTGACACACTGGACACATCTGTTTGTTGGCAGAACTGTCCTGTATCTGAGGATGTAATTCTGCAAAGGCTGCTGAGATCCTACCTTTTAAACAGGATGAACCACATGGTTTTGCAGCCCCGTAGATAGTAATTCTCCAGTATAGGTACTGATGTTCTGTCCTATTAATCTGCAAGACTGACTCAGATTAGACAAGTAGTTTTTGCTGAATGTCACCAGTGAAAGGAGGCAGATCAGAGGAGAAAGTAACAGTTGACCCAGTTTTCAAATCATGACCAGGTGCCAAATTGCTGTGTCTGAACATTCAAATGAGTGCACTGGTCCCTAAATACCTGTTTTAGTAATCTAAAAGACACTTGAGGAATGTGTTGCAGGGTCAGGGTGCTGAACTTCATTGTCTGAGTTTGAAAATGGGGCATTTCATCCCAGGAGTGCAGAAGCAGAAAGGAGCTCTGATCGCCATCCACTCTAGTCTCAGAGCTTCACTGGTAGCAGCCAGGCAGTGTGCCTCAGGCAGGGGCTGAAGCAGAGAGACAGAACTCCAATTTTGGAGGGAAGGAGAGGCCTGGGATCTGAGGACAGGGCTGCAGGAAGGATTAGGCCAGGTTTGGGTGGTATGGCCATCTGCCCGTGGGGAAAGCAGAGGTAGTGTTAGTTGAGTTTAATGGAAGAAATATTTAACAGCTCTCTCTTGGCATTTGGATAGGCTGTGGCTTAATAAGCAGGTAGCTGATGAAGCTACCTTCAATATGCCTTTGGTCCTGAAAATCTGCTGTTCACATTCCTGACTTGTCTGGCCAGACATAAGCAAATAGAATTTTGTGCCACTGACATCTATGTGGACACACTGTCTGCACCACAGTTGGATAAGTGAGCTATTTTCTGTACAGATGATACTTTTGCCTATGTTTCTAAATATGAATGACTTATTTCTACTTAAGGTGATCAAATGCCTGTTGTTAGCTGTGTTGATCCATGCTGCTCCTGTAGATAGCCTCTGGCCTTTCCTTTTTCTGCATTCTTTTGGACAAATGGGAAAATACTTAATTATTTTCTTTAATGTAGCTCTCTTTTGATTCCCACTGACAGTGGGACCCCTGGATGCTTCTGTTCAGTGTTCTACTTCTCCTCCTTGATGAAAAAGTGGTATTCCTCACCAAAAACATGAGTTGCTCTCACCTTTCTGAGGAGTTTGAACTTACTTACATTTGAGGTGTTACAGGTATCTGTGTGGGGAGAACAGAAGTAGATGGACAGAAAGAAAGACATATTGAAGAATAACCTACAGTCAGATTAGAAAGAAGTACCAGAAACCCGCTATTTTCAGAAAAATGAGTTTTTGTTATGTAAAGGAGCAATGGTTTAATATTGCAAGATAAGTACCTTCCTTAGGAGTAGATGTCAATCAGCATTTAGCAGGCTTGGATCCTGTGCAAGGTTTTCTTCATTCAATCTTAATTTTTTTGTTGCCATGAGGTTAGGGCAGTATTTGTTATACTTGAACAGAGCAAAAGCAATATCACATTTACATTCTTTCCATGAAAAAAAGTAGTATCATCAGTTTCCAGAGGAAGACAAATACCTCCTGATATTTTTCAGTATATTCAGGTCAATACAGAAAGCAATTTCACTTTCAAAGAACTTTTACACCAGATTTCCTTGTGGGAGGGGATTCACCTGCTGCCTCTAGCAGAGACCTGTTTCCATTCCTCCCCCCCCCATCTCTGAGGTCCCCTTCTTCTGCCTGATGTGGCGAGATGGTAGGGGATCCTCTGCTTCTTGTGATGCAGCTGGCTGGTGCATTTGCCACAGGGATGATGTGGAGTGGCTCCACCAGCCAATCTCCTCCTCAGGGTCCCTGATGCTTCTTAACCTTTCCACCTCCTCTCTTAGCACTGCCGCCATGATGGGTAGATCATCTGCCTGCTCACATTTCACACAGCTGTTGTCTCTACTATCATCCAGTTCCAGTGCCAGACGCTGGCACTCCCTGCAGCCTGAGACCTGGACAGCTTTCTGTTTCTGTGGGAGCTTAGTCTGCACCACTACATCCTTTCCAGTGACTGCAGAGGACATCACTCCCTGCCAAGTGGGTACCACAGCTGAGCTCCTGAGAGACTGATGACCATCAACTCAGCCCTTCTTTTGAGCTGGGGGTTGATTGCATCCTCCCTGCCTGTCCATCCTGTGTGAACTGCTGTGCCCACTGCTGCAGGGAGTTGGGATTGAAGATGGGATTGTCAAGGGTTCTAAAAGGAAATGAGGTGCTGAACTTCTACCTTCAGCTCCTGTGAAAACTATCACCTGGATTCATTTCAGTGTTGTAATAGGGTGTAAAACACTTAATTTGGAAGACGATTTTTAGCAGCGAGGTCAAGAGTGGAACAGTGGACAAACAGCCAGACAGAAAGTAAAGCTGTTGGAGCATTCAAGAGGGTTAGTGTCTTCAGGAAATGAATCAAACATTTCCAGGTAATACTGAGCCATGCAATATCTTTCTTGTATGTTTGACAGCTCCCAGCAAGCCTTCTGCCTTGGTTCCTTGAGTGAATCTAAAGCTAAGCTCATCAAAAGGTAATGACACTTAGCTTTTTGGATTGCTTTTTTTTTTTCCTTACTGAAATCCCTTCTAGTGGCCTTCTGAGAAGTTTGCTCCTGGTAGGAAGCTGGAGGGAGCTGTAGATACCTGCATGCTTAACTTTGGAGTGGAGTGCTGTTCAGTAAGATGCAGACCAGACAGGTCTGGAGAAGGAATCTGATGTCTGCTTGGATTCTTTGATGTCTAATAATGACTGGCAGATTCCAGAGAGCAGGATCCTTCTATATCAGAACTCAAGAGGGACTCTTTCCTCACAAGACCTTTCACAGACCTTGTGAGAAGTACAAAATATCCCCATCCCTCTGACCAAATTCATTGAAATTTTCCTATGAATTCAAAAGTTTTTTAAACAAAAAATAAAGCCACAACTAGCTGAATTAAAAGGTAACTTGAGGTAAAAAACTTGCAGTGCAGGATTATGTTTTCTTTTTCTGTAGCTGCTAATACTGTACATTTGCTTCTCAATACTGTTCCTGTGACTGGGCACCTTTTCTGCCTGACACATTAGCTGACAAGATGACATCCAAGAAGATACTTGAGGAAGCAGAGCACAGAGACAAGAAAGGTGAAAAATCTTTTTGAAGAGGGAGTTTCTCTCACATGCATGTCTGTGTCTCCCAGTAAGGTGGAGATTACAAGTAAATAAAAGCTATTCATTCTCTAACCAAAGTTTGATCTGTCTCTGCATCCGAATCGGCAGCTCAGCCCCACCAAGTCCCTGAAACACTGTTTGCATTGTTTACCCTATGTGGTACCAGGAAAAAGCTGGTGTTACTGTTATTTAGCACCAGCATTCTCCAGGCTGCCAAAATCCTTGTGCCAAAAAAGAAAGGTCATTTGAACCTCAGTGTCTAACAAAACAAGCTCAAACTGTCTACTGTGGGAACATGCTTTTCCTTGGGCTGATCCCATTCTGCAGCCAGAATGGGTAATGGCAAGCTCTTCTCCTCCCGCTGTGTCTGGAGGTGAGTTCTAAAATCCCAATGAATCATTTTGTTTGTTTTGCGATGCCTTTTCTTTTTTAATAGACACGGCCTTTTGTTAATGACAAAAAAAATGGCTCCTTCCATCTCTGTGAATAGCAGTTGCTGCTGCGGGCGGTGTGTGCATCTCGTGGCTGCTGCACTGCACTGGGGCCGCGCCGGGCCAGCCGGGTGGGCGGGAGAGGCTTTTCCCAAACTGCTCTTTCTCTCTCTCTCCAGGTGCCTGTGTCAGTTTTGTACAGCTGCCTTGCTGATGAGACCTTGACGTGGCTACAGTCCACAGAAGTCTGACTCCTGGTTGCTGTATGCCCCTCCAGCTATGTCTCTGAACACCGTGGAGGGGTTAAAATGGATGATCATGGGGAATAAAGGCTCCTAAATCTACGTGTTTCAGGTGCTGGGTGGCTACAGCTCCCGTTACTCAGAGCTGACACTGGACCTATTCACTGAGTCTGGGAAAATGAAGCCACAGAATCACTTAGGAAGATGAGGAAATTGCTTTGTGGTCTCATGTGTGGTCTTGTGAACCTGCCCGTGGTCTCATGGAACAAGCCATATTTTGGAGAAGGAAGGGAGCCCTCTCCTGCAGGCATGTCCATCTAAAGCAGTCTGTTGCTGCATCACAGTAGGGTTGGGACTGTTTTCAAGCCTGGCTGGAGGTACACACAAGCTGACATAGCGGCATGCAGCACTTGCAGTTTCCTGCAGGACCACGATGGCATCTTGGCCTGACTGGGGATTTGGCAAGGCCAAAGGGCTGTAGGCTCTTTCAAACCCCAGGGGCATCCATGTTGGACCCACGTCCAGCCCAAGCAGATTTGGTGGCTAGAGGTTGGGCCAGGTGACTTTCCTTCATAGGACACTTTGTCTCCAAGGAGGAGAAATTCAAAGAAGGTAGTACTTGAAGTCACTCCCAATGTAAATGAGCTTCAGTTTGTGGCAATGCCCATGTCTAGGAATGATTTCTCAGTGAGTAGCAAAAGTCTGACTGGGGGTCAGTGTTTCCAAATGCCAAATGCAGAGTCACTCCCCTTCCAAGCACTAGTTGCTGGGAAGCACCTCACATCATCTGGCACATTGCCCTGGGGGTATCACCAAGGAGTCCACAATTATGGCCTCAGTGATAATGTTCACTTATGTTTACTAATGTGCATTTTAATGGTTTCTGAACCACTGTGGTTGTAGAGTGTCCTTCACTGGAGATAGTCACGAACTGCCTGGACACAATGCTGTGCAATGTGCTCTAGGATGACCCTGCTTGAGTAGGGAGGTTGGCCCAGATGATCTCCTGTGATCCCTTCCAACCTGACCCATTCCGTGATTCTGTGAACTAGCGGTCATTTATCTCTTTAATGCAATGCCTAAGCAGTAAAAGATTCATTAAAAAACCCTGCTGAGGGAGTAGGGGTATTGCCTTTGTGGTCTAAACATAAGTGTATTTTATCTCTGTACTCTGGGACTGCAGATACAAATCTAGGTAAAACTGATACTGCCTTAAGCCACTCTGAAACTGATAAACCAAGCAGTTTGCTATGCAGAAGTGGCTAAGTCATGCAGTTCATGGTGTTTCTCATAAAAGTAGGGGTTTACTCAGAAGGACTGTGAATAAATTTCCTTTTCTTTGAATCAGGCTTGTTGGCTGCATGCACTTCAGCTCCTTAGCTTTCTTGATATGCAATGTGCAATGCTGTACATGAATTTTCAAGCCTCACAGGATGCCTGTGCTGTATAAATTTAAATATAAATATGATTAATTCAAAATAGCCTTACACTTTTTTCAAAGTCATGGATAGCTCCTGCTCTTTCTGTGTTTCTATTGGTCTTTATTCATATATTCAAAAAATAACCTCTCTGTCTTGTCTTTTGTAATGCTGTCAGGTTCCTCCCAAGCATTGTGTATACATCTTATTTACTTTTTTTGGAAAAGCCTTTCCACCATAAAAATATCCCATCAGAAGCAGTTGTGTGACCCTGAAGAGGGTATCCCATAGCACCAGGGGAGAAATTCATTTGCAGAGCTCCTCCTTCAGCCTAGTGCCACCCTGCACTGCCGTGTCCTGCAGGAGTGTCGTCACTCCTCAGCACTGTGGATGTTTTCCTTGAACATAACACTAGAAAGGGCAATAGGACTGGTTTTTCTGAAGCAGAAGTTGGGGAATCACTTATTAATATCCAGTAGTATCCCCTGGAAATGGGCTTTCAGTGTGTCACATCTGCTGGCAAACTGTCACTGTCCTTGTGGAAACTGAGTGCCAGCCAAGCACTATTAACCAATACCCAAACCATTGGTGCTGCAGATTATTTGCAATATAACAGCTGAATATGGACACATTTTCAGTCACCTGAAGGGGAATTTGGTATGTAGATAAAGGGTAATAAATGGTAATAAATGGTGCCTTGCTTTGATATGGAACAAAACAATAGATTTTTAAAGTGTAAGTAGAAACAGACCTATACTGTGCTGGAACCTTGCATGAGGTATGTTCTTGAAGAATAACTGTGCATCAGCTAGGTGAAAACTTCCATCAGGGAATGTAGGACGCAGCTTTCACAGGAGACTGCAGTGACCAGAGATTTCAAAGCAAAGAACAGGATAGGAGAAAATCTTGTTCTGAGTGCCTCTGCACCTGCCCTGGCAAAACAAAGGTGCTTACAGTCTAGAAGGGCACAGAAGAAAAGAACAAACAAGATCGTGTACTGCATTTCAAGAGTCTCTCTGTACGTAGCTCTCCTCTACTGAAGGATAGCATACTCCAGCTTTCCCTTCCCTTCCAAGAGGAATGCAATAATACTAGCAAGGAAATATACGTGCAGCTTCCAAACACTTGGTATAGCATAGTCAAGACTGTCAGCATAAAGGCTTTAGTGGCAAAGCCTAGTTTGCAACTATTGATGCCTGTTCATAATTGCCAAACCCTGGTGCATCCCTTTCCCTGCCTGTTGGGGAGCGTGTATGTTGTGTTCAGACTTGGCTTAGAGCCCAGAGCAGCCTGGGTTTTATTTTCCTTTTGTATGAGCGTTCAGATTTTCCAGTAGGATGGATGGCTTAGCAGATAATGCACTGGCCTTTCAAAGTTGGGAACATGGTTTGGGTTCAGTTTGAGGTCTCAAGCAAAATGATATTACTGGTCTAGGCAATTCACGGTCAATTTTATACAACAGTCTGTACGCTGTAAATTTGCCTCTGATTTGCCTTGCACAGGTTTACTGTACTTAAAGCACAATGCCAGCAAGGTAGTGGTGTTACATCAGCCTTAGCTACTTCCACCCTACTCTCTGCCCTTCTATGGCAGTTCGTACTAGTATTTGAATTCGGTTTGTATGCAAAACTCCGGAGTGCTGGGATCTTCAACTTTTTTCGTCTGAGCTTGGCTTCCTCTTTTATTGTTTGGGTTTGTTAACTGGCCACTGTTGTCCTTCTGAAGTCCCAATAACCATTTTTCAACCCCCCCTGTTTTTCCACAGGAAAGCCAGGAAGAAAGGCGTTTTCAGCAAGGCCTCCCTCCTTGCTGGGTTTCATGCACAGACTTTAATCATTGCCTTGCCTGGAAAAGGGAAAGAGCTTTTCTTAGAATGTCCTACTGCAGCATATAAAGACTTCCCCCCTTCTCCCTTCCTACTCATTAAAGCACAATTGTTGACTGCTTTGGGGTCCCTCTGGGTAAGGATTGTTTGTAATGTCAATTACCTTGAGTTTATGAGTTAAGAGCCGTTGCCGGTCCTCTGGAAAAAGGAATCTTTCATTTAGCTGTCACTGGCATACACTGCGGTTCATTCGGCCAAGAGGAAATGGGGATTAAAAGACCTGGTCCTGCTCCCGCTGGAGGTGGTGGTATGGCTCCTGGTGAGAACAATGGGAGCAGACCCCAGCCTCAGAGGAGAGGGTGGTCCTAGCTTGGGTGCTCCCCTGCTCCCCCTCTTCCCTAAGTGAGTGATGATAATTACTGCAGGAGCGTCTGCTTGGTTCACTTCCTCCAATTGTTCCCCAGCTCTTATTTTGCGTGATGCTCAGAAAGGGTCACTTGTTCAGCTGCATGGCAAAGCTTGCCTAGAATGACTTAGTGTGTTCCTGAAATACTTGAAAAGGGGAGTGACCACTGCAGAGAGAGGCAGAGAGAGAGTAGCTGAACAGAGGTTCCTTGCATACTTTAGCCCATCCTGGTCAGAGTGATAGGGACGGTTGATAATGTTGGTGGCACAAGGCCAGTTTTGTGATGAGATATAAGGAAACCGTGACCTCATTTCCAGACAGAAACCTACACTGGGATAACTTGAATCAGTGTTCAAGAGCTCTTTTTGAGGAATTAAAGTGGTTCACCTGTCCACTAACCAAGTGCTTTGATAAAGGATTGCTTTTTGTCTGTGCTGCTTCCTCACTGCTCTCTTAGGGAAGAGACAGAGTGATGGCACGTGAAAAAGGGAAGTTCTGTCAGCAACCCAAAGCTAATGAAGGCCCAATTACGACACTTTTCACCCCAGATGACTTCACTGTCACTGGAATGGGCAGGTCTGAATGGGATGGAAAAAAACCCTTTTATTTCAGTTACTGAAGGAGCACGAGACTGCCTTTATCACACCACTTTGTATTGGTATAATCAAGTAGACTGTCAGCCTAAAGTGCTAAGCTTTGATTGCAAATGCTTCCTCTGCTGGTAAGACACTGGGTATTTGTGTTTGTTTTTCCATTGTGGAAATGTGTTGGGAAGCATCCTCAATAACAGCTGAGCTTTAATTGCTGAGAAAGCCAGCAGCTCCACTCTACGTCACAAGTTCAAGTAATAACAGTTGGAAAGTGCAGAGTTTTTTTTTTTTTTTCTGTAGCAAGAGATATTCTCACCCCATGGACAATACTTGTTAATAATAACCCTTCCTTGCATTTCTTTTTACCTTTCTTCTGAGGGCCTTATGTTGCTGAGCAGACATGAAACAAATCTCAGAAGACCTCCAGTGTGGAATTCTGGAGTTACTTCTTTTCTCTAGAGAAAGGATGTCAAGATACAGAAAGAAAATCAAATGCTTAAAGTTGTGGTGTGGAGCTGTGATTGTAGTGAGCCCTGATGGGAAATGAAACTGAAACAGACTTCCAAGTCTGAGTGTCCTAGGCATTTCATGGTGGAAATGTGGTCAGTCTCCTTCTAGCTTAAATGGGATCTCTCAGCTTCCTTGTCCTCAGATAGCAGCATTTTCCTTTGCTATTCCTCTTGGCAGAGTGATGGGCTTTTTTTAGCTTTGAATTGCCATGAATATCCCTCACATGCAGGAAGTCACTGATGATGCTCAGGCTGTATTACAGACTGAATCAAACCTCAGCATATTCAGCATCTTATTGAGAAATTTGGAAATGTTATGACATCAGCTTGTTTCTGTAATCAGCTATGGGTGCATCTTGAGAATTCAGATCCTGTGCAGCCCCAACATTCAGTGGCTTCAGGTTTATGACTACATTGTAAGGATTTCTACTACATCATTAAAGACTCCACAAAGAGTGCTTTGCTTTGAAGTAAGGGAATACTTCACTACTCCATGCTCAGCTCCTAGGTTTCTCTGGTTCCAGGCAGCAAAACTTCCAGTGAAAGGCTTCATATTGAAAATATATCTCAGTGGCATCAGATTAATAATGCAACCTCCTGAGCCTTCTGGATTTCAGAAAGAAAATGTTAAAGGACTGAAGTAGTCTTCACCCACCATTCTTCATTTTCTCATGATTGTGTGAGCCTCCTGTACTTTGTGCCCTTGTACACGAGTCAGGTGTCAGCTGTGCTGTGGCAACCTTGGTAGCTGTTTGCCATGCATGGTTTTAGTCTGCCCTAGATGTGAGGTTATGCCATTTGGCTGAAAACTTGCTGAAAGAATTAAAAACACAGACATGGACAGTTACAGAGGTTTGACTGATATATAGCATCTCCGTAAGCCCGGTACACAGGGGCTTGAACCTTGAACTGCTTGCTCACAAAACTTGGTTTTTTCACCACACATGCACATGGGTTGTGATGCACAGGCAGTACTTTTTGAGAGACACTGGCTCTGGTGAGTCTGGTGTGCTGCCTGCTCCTCCTGTGTTCTCAGGGAGAGGGTCATTTTTCTGGATGCAACCTAAAGGACTGACTGCTTTGGTTTTACCAAATGTGCTGATCATATGATGATGTGTCTTTATGTCACTATGTGCTGATTTGGCGCGTTCTCATTTCCAGCGATCTTGGCTAGCAAGTTAGCTATTTATTTCAGTTTTAACAGTAGCAGCATGATGAAAGTAACCCAGGCAGAGGAGAAAAACTGTGCTGCTCACTTCAAACAGAACAAGACCAAGCTCTAAATATTTTTTAAACCAGTTGCTCCAGAGTGAAAAAGTACTGGATATTTTTATCTAAGCAGGTCACATTTTGATGAGGAGCCATAGGGTCTAGGGTTCAGAGGGCAAGAGCAAGTGTCGCTAAGGATCTTGCTGTGCTGTAATCCCTCCTAAGCCATGGGTTTCCAGGGTCACCTTGGGTGTGACACTTGATCAGTCAGCTCAACCTTAAGCAAGAGGCAGCCAGACTGTCCCCTGCCATCCCAAATGTCACAGTGTCCAGCTCTATAAGTGATTCTTCCCTTTCCCTAGCAGAAGTAGCTCCTGATAAGTTATAATGCAACAATCAGTCCCTGGTTCCCAGTGCATTGCTAATAAATAATTGACATCATTATGAGTATTGTGAATTTGAAAGACTTGACAGAAGAAAGATTATTGTTAATAATAAAGGGCTGTTGTCTTAAGTGGATGGGGATTTTGGGTGCTCCATTGCCAGATTCTACAGTTTTGTCTTGATATTTGCTCTATTGATATTTACTGTTTTCTGCAGAAACAGTTGAGAAAGTGCTTAAGCAGGGCTTGTCAGGAGCTATAAGACAAGATTATTCTGAAGTACGAAAGATTTTTTAAAAGACATCATCAGTGTTTTTAGAGTAGGAGAAGCAAATGTGGTTACTTAGAGGCTGGTAGCTCAGCCCAGAGGGAGGAAGAAATGTAGCACCTACACAGAGGCATGCAGTGCAATTCCCCACACCCACCTGGCATCCAGTTCCCACTCCCAAAGGGTGCAGCTGTTCCCTAGATGTGCTGGACGCCCAGAGACATCCCAAATGACACTGGGCACCTATGTGTTAGACTTACAGTTAAGAGATGTGAAAAAATCCCAGCGCTGGTGAAGCTGGGGTAGAAGACAAATGTGTTTAACCCATTTCTTAGGCTGGTTATATGGCCATATTAGACTGCATAAAACAGCTGAGGACAGTGGAAACCTTCTCTGATTGCATGCAAACGGGAGGATTGTCAAAACAGGAGTATAGCTTCTTTGGAGAAAGAGACAACTACAACTCCAGATGCTGGCTGGCACTGTGGCATTTCCTCCTCCTGAAATGCAAGATTGTGAGAAGGACAAGGAGGAACTTGTGGTGGTAGATAATGCTGCTTGTCAGAAGGTCTCAAAGATAGCTATGAACAGATAAACAATAGCTTAAGTGGACTGCCCTATTCTATCCTGAACCACTGGTGATAGACAGAATTTGGTTACTTAATTTAACTACTCAGGATTGTGGCAAGCAGGACAAGATTTCATCTCTGAAGTCATCTCTTGATACCAGTTTCATATTTTATCTCCTTGCCTTTACTTCCATGATGTCTGGACTGTATTTTTTCATTAGGACTTTTGGCAAGAAAGGTCAAGACAAGACAACTTTTCTGTAGCTGTTTGCCATTCTTCTGAAATCTTTGAATATACCTCTCATAAACCTAGGTAGCCATCTTCTCTCCTTTCCCTTCCCCCCAAGATTTTTCCATTTCTTATAATTTCTAATCTTAAGCTTAGTGAAGATGTTCTCAGAATCAAAACCACAGAGAAGTGTGTCAGGATGGGCTGATTTAATTGGCTTACAAACTCTAGGAACTGGCCTGTGGTTGAAAGAATGACTCAAAGTGTTCTCTTTTTACTAAAAAAAGCTGAAGAGTGTGTTCTAAGAGATGTGGATAGTATTTTCGTGTTGGTAAAATTTTAGCTGTGTGGCTAGTGGTCGAGGAGTTTCTGCATGCATACTGTGTTTGAAAGAGAGTAAACCGTCTCTCTCTCTCATCTCTTTCCTGAAACATCACCCCACCTGCATGGAAGGATGGCATGTGTGCTCGTGTTATGTGTGGTAGTGCCCTGTGCTGATTGTGAAGTCTCAACATCAGCCACTGAGGTAGGCAGGACTGGACAACAAAGACACAGCACGTGGCATTTCAGGCACTTCAAATGTCAGCTTATGGGGTCCTTGGTGCTTGAGTAAGTTAAAAAAAAAATCGTTAGATGCAATTGGGGTGTGAGAGGGAAGCAGAGATTTTGACCACAGAAACTTTCACTGTCTCTTTGGCAGCAGAAAGCAAATCTATTAGACACTGAAAACAGCAAAGTTTGTTGGGGCAGTGCACTGTCCCTGCCAAAACTGGGGATCAGGTCTTTCAACCTAACTGGTTCGTCAGGGTGGTATGGGGCTGCTGGGCCAGTCTTATCCCCCAGCAGAGCCTGGCTGTGTTGTGCAGTGGTTCTGGCTTTCATTGCAGCTCTGAGCTCTCACCTCTTCATACTTCTGTTGTACTTGCTCATGTTTATCTTGTGGGGATCAAGATGTACTTGAACTTTGGAAATTAAAACGGAAATTTGAACAGGAAACACGGCAGATTGACATGTTCCTCATTATCACTGCTACATTTGTTAGACATATGTTTTAAAAATCAAAACACTGCAGTGTTCAGAGCACTGGGGGTGAGGGCAAGGAGGGAGACCCATCCATGCCCCACCCAGGGTGTTGATTCTTGAGGATGATTCATCTGTGGATGAAACCACACAGCCAACCATAGCTGATGCAGAAAAGTACTTAGATACCATTCAGATATTTCCTGACTGAAATCCCAGCTCCTCCTCAAAGACAGTGTGATCTTACTGTACAGAGAAAACACCATGGACCAGATTATGGGGCATAATCTGGTTCTTAGCAACACAACGGGAAAAAACTCCACAGGTAACAAGGAAAGAAAAGGAAAGAAAAAACCCAACCCCAAACAACCCGCTGGGAAAAAATAACCCCACAAAATGCAGGCCGGCTACACCTATCAGCGTTGGAGATGGAGCACTGTATGGTGGTGGTGATGGCCTTCAGTTTAAGGTGGTTCCTCAGTGAACTTGTGCAGCAGGAATGCTGTCCCACTCTCATCGAGTTTTCTGGGCAGTAGGGCTAACCAGCACACACATCTGTGGGCTCTCACCTGCAGATCAGCAGCTCATGCACTGCCTTTCTGATGTGGGGCATGCCAGGCTGCACTGAGATTGCCCAGATCAGCAAAGTGTGGTGAGATAGAGTGTTGCCCAAAGAGAGAGTGAAAAGCACCTAAGAAAGGGCAGGCATTTCTCATGCTTCCTAACAAAAAGAAAAGCAAGATAGATGGCCTGCCCCCACCCAGAGCTTCCCTGCGTTCTCTCTTCAGTCGCTACTGTGCTGAGAGAGTTGTCCTTATCCCGCTGTTGGAGTGCCTTCAGACAGTGCACTATGGACAGATATTCCCTTGGCATCTTGGCCCCTGTATGCACTTTGGTCAACCTCAACATCAGCCTAAGGCAGAGGAAGGAAGTACCTCAGAGAAAAGCTGTGCTCCTGATATACCGGCTCCTACACCTGAAGGAATTCAACTTCATAATGTTAGGAGAACCTCTGAAAGTGATCCTTGGAGAACAACAGAAATGTCATGGATACAGAGCTTCCCACAACATTTTATTTCCACTGATTAAATCTGCATGGCCTCTCCTGGCCACACATAATTACAGGAGAGAAACTGGAAGGAAGGTACAGTCATTACCAGTCAGTAAATTGACTTAGGGGTAATTTTTATTTAATTTTTGAGGAAAAAATTCTTCATATAGAAGAAGTTAACTAGCTGAAGACACACAGACTTTCCCTGTATTCAGTGAATGAGAGGAGAGGTTCTATCATCAGCTGGTACCTGTGTCCTTGTTCACCTAGCTGTACTAGCCATGTACAGTGTTAGCTGCAGAGATCTGGAATGAGATTTTAAAATGCTTCTGTCTGACACAAATCAGACCCTTAAAGGCCTGGCCAGTAGCAAAGTGAAAAGAGGACTGCAGCAAAAACATGTCAAAATCACTAGGGACAAAGCCATTGGGACACGTAGATTCAGAGTTGCAGGGCTGAAAGCCTCTGGATGGTCTCAGATGTGGAGGACTGTCTCTATATGTAAAGCTACTTTTGGGAGCCACAGCCTTCTTACTTTCTGGTTTATGGATAGAAGACTGCAGACAAAAGGATTTAACTTGGAACATACCTCATTTTTAAGATGAAAAATGCAAGAAACTCTTCTTGAGCACACAGCTGTGCCTCCTTGGTGTAAGTCATGCTGGTTTTTTAAGCACCCTGTGGTCTTATGGGAATTGCTTTCCAGAGGAAATGGCATGACCCCTGGAAGCAGTCACCCAGTACTACTTCTGCAAGTAATTCTAAGGAGAAAGGAACTTGCTCAACAAAAGTTGGGAGAATAGAGCTCATACATTTCTGATCCTTCACCAGTCATTATAATACAAGTTTGAGTTAATTTTAATGCTTGCTTTCCTGGGGTAAGTTTTGTTGAGATAATACCTTTCCTGTGCAAGAAGATCAAAAACATGTACAAACAGATCACAGACTAAATTGAATGTAGGTAGTTTCTCAAATTCTTCACTTTCAAAAACTTTTATGGCCTGCCCCTTGTAAATTGTCTAGGTCACTGAGGGCTGTATTCTGATAGGCTTTATGGGGGAACATGGTGGTGTTTGAGAAGGTGCAAATAACTCAGTTTTTCACATCTCTTCTTCAGCAGGTGAGAGAATTCTGTCTTTCTGGAGTGGTATGAGGTAGGGAATTGTGGAAGATGACTGAATCATAACCTTGCTTATTTTTTTTTTTTTTAATGAGGTGGAGTGGACACTGCTAAAAAGCGGTGTCAAAGTTTCTGTGTCAGAGCATGTTCCTTCCATGGATGCTGGTAGTGTTTTTTCTATCTCCACATGCTACTGGGCTGCCTGCTAGATCTGCTGAGGTCCTGGGAGCAAGCTGAGGCTCATCCCTCTCTTGACCACAGACATCATCCAAAGGCTGATTTGGAAGTTAGACACCAGTAGTGGCTGACCTGTATGCGGACTTAAGTTAAGAGGACCCATCTGTGGAGAAGAGAGGCACATGTTTCCCAGACATCAGTCAGTCTGAGCTACTATGAGGGGGCTCCCTTGAAAGGTCACTGCTATGAGTATGTGGCTTCTGGTGTCCAGGTGTAGCTTTTCCTCTGAGTTTATTTATTTCCATGCCTATACAAGTGTATACTCACAGTGTGACCGGAGAAATGAAGCCTCTGTTGCATGGTAAAAATACTTACAAGATGGTCACTCTAGTATAACTATGAGGTGATATTAAATTGCCATAATTATGTAATCATCTGTTCATTTTTCAGTAGTGTTTTTGCTGTGACCAAAGTCTATGTGTTGGGAAGATGATGGAAGTATCTAATTCATTTCTCAGGTTTTATGTTTCCTATTTTATCATTCTAGAGTTCAATTTATGCAGAGTTCTTTTTTTATAGGCAGCTTTTCAAGAAGGTTTCAAAAGGTAATGATTGGAGTCACATAAAATAAGGACTATATTTCAATTTCCACATATTTCCATAAATCGATGTGGGGAGAAGGGGAAAGGGAGATGCATGGAGTGGTTGTTTCTGCACTGACTTTTTCTCAGCTCAACATTTTTGAGAAGATGGTCACATAGTGAAACTCAGTGCAATTATTTTTTTTTTAATTCAAGTGTGATTTGCTGGCTAAAAGCTGAAGGTATTTCCCTATAAGACAGAAGTATTTATTTCTTCTTACTATACCTCCCAGTAAAGTGATGATATGCAAATTGCACATTGGAATTTTCTATGTACCCTCCAAAGACTGACATCCTAGCCAGCTCTTCCTGGACGAGGTGTCAGCTCAGAACGAAAGCTGAGCCTATAATGTGTCAGTCTGATCCCCAGTGAGAGGGCAGGCTCCAAAGGGAGAGCAAAGATTTTAAAAGGAAAGGGTATTAATATTCCAGTAGGTTATATGATATGTAGCGTAATTTCTGGGGTCTAGGGTTGAGTTCCTTGGCTATGCATGTGAGACTGACAAGTCCACTTGGTGACATGAAGTGTAAAGTTTTGGTTATAATAAATGCTCTTGCCTTTCTTTCCTGTGCCTGTGTTTCACTTACGTGCTTTTTTTTTGTGCTTTATTTTGCAACATTGGAAGCAGCAAATCCCAGGTGCAGACTCTAATCACAGATAGCTGTGAAAGAAACAGGTTGAAATACTGATTTTGCATGCACCAGGGTAAATCTAGAGCGTGCCTGCCAGCTCCAAGCTAGAGGTTTAAACTGGTAGCCTGGTTGAATTTTGTTACATTCTCTGTGGTTTGTGGTTTTCACTTCCCGTGTTTTGTGAAAAGGGACACGAGGACTAAGGAGTGAGCCTTGATCTCTCTTAAATTAAAATCACTACATGTTACAAGATGGGAGAGGTGATTCTGGTTAACACCATGGGACTTCAAGCTGTGCTGGCTAAGTAGCTGCTGTAAAAGACTTGTCCACTGGTGTCTGCTTTTCCTGTTTGCCCAGTGTGGTTTGTGGAAAGGCAGCATGAAGGAGAACACTGTTGTCTTGAGCAGCAGCAAGGTAAGTGCAGCAACATGCAGTATTAAAGGGAGAGGGTAGAATTTTCATGTGTTTCAACCAATATGGAAACAAAACACCCTCCTTTAGTTATATTGGACAGGTCCCTGGACGCAGAAGAATAAATGACATGGTCACACTAGTTTATATCCATGTCTTGGGAGGTGCATGTGCACCTCAGGTGCAGAGCTGATGTAAAGAATAACTTACAGCTTTTTTTTCTATTGTGGTCATTGCTTTTTTTTGCCTCCCAGGGTAAGACTCAGATTTGTAGGTCACCAAATTGATTCTTCAGCCAGCCTACAGTAGCCTCAAAACTGTGGAATGCTGTTTTAAAAATGCAAACATGTAAAATGAGAAGACATCTAATGCCAGACTTTTGGTGGAGACTAGATTTAGGCTTAAGACAGCTGGTGCCAGAGCATTTGCCTGTTTCTAGGCTCTGGAATCCCTTGCAAGAGGATATTGGAGCAGCAGAATCAATTAGTGGTCTTAAAATTAATGATTAAACTTCTGGGTGACACTAATTTTTAACTTAGATGAGCGTATTTTATGAGCTGAACTGCTAGCTGGAGAGGTGCAATGTCATTGTTATAGGGAAGCAGATAAACTATGATAAAATTCCCCTCTCAAGAACAACAAAATTTTTCAGATGCTGATTTACTTTTACTCTGTGTTTTACCATGTGGGAGCAGGGAAGAAGAAAGGAGTTTTCATGTGAAATGCACAGATTCATACCTGCCCGACCATGCTCAGATGAGTTAGGACTAGGAGTTTATTCTGCTGATCTTTAACGCAGATTACATGCTGGTGCAAAGGAGTCAAGGTGCATAACAATTCCCCGCAGACATCTAATAGGAAGATCCCATCTTTTATCCAAACACATAAAAATATACAGGCCTATTTGACTGATTAGTTTTTTGCTGCAGCAAATGTTGAGCAATGACAGGCAGAGTCTTTGTCCCTCCCTACGTAGCTCCGACTGCCCATGACAGAGAGAAGCAGCAAATGCCTACCCTCCTGCAAGTTAGAGGAGAGACATGGTGGGCAGGGGGAATCCAGAGGAATTCCTGTTCAAAACCACAGTGCTTCCCTCTAAGATTTAAGAGAATATATTGCCATGCTTTCCTTCAAGAAGCATTGCTTCACCTTGGAGGTAGAAGACTCAATTTTCTCTTGTGATGTCAGGACTGATGCCTGAGAAGGAGAAGATGGGAGAGGTGAGAGCCGTAATTTCTCCTTGTCCTTTGCTTACAGAGTGAATAATGCAGGGATCCCTTTCACAGAACCATGATGCAACCATGGAATTACCTGTGCTCACCAGGGTTACAACATTTCATATCCTGCCTGTGGAGTCAGTGCCCTAAGTCTTGTCCTATACCTCTTTCCCAGTACAGCAGGCAGTGCAGAACTTAGCCCTATAGAATCACAAAATTTTTTCAAGTAATTGCAGACTGGTGCTTTTGTCTTGATGCAGCAAGAGTAAAACCTCAGTTCTCCACTTCTCAATGACCTTCTGAATGATAGGATGGCATTGACTCTATGTCTTTTAAGGGACAGCCCTACAGTGGAGCCTACTGAAAGCGTAACTCCTTGGGAAAGTGCTCTGATAAGCAACAAAAACAATGAGGATGACAAATGTAGGCTGAGTGCTCATATTTGCTGACGTCTGTCTGTAGTAATCATAGAAACAACTCAGGCAAGCCATAAAATTTCTCCAGATGGCAGCCACTGAACCCAGTTTATGGAGTCATAGTTTACTCTGTGAACAGTTCCAGGGATTTCAGCAGGACCACGAAGTGCCATGTGTAGGGAGAATGGAACAGGAGTGTCTAGTCTTAGTCTGTTCTTTAGTGTTTTTAATGAACACCAATTTTTGGTTGTGCAGACAAATTCTTCACTATGTACAATACCTTGATTTGGACAGGGGTTATGCCAAATGCTTCCATGCTGTAGAAGGGGAAGGGCTGCAGAAAGCAGAGCAGAGGAAGGATCACTGCAATGGTGGCACTTTCTGTCTTGTGTCCTCTTAAATGAAAACACCACTAATGGAACAATGATTGCTGCTTGTGTCTGCACAGTGAGTGTGCTTTCATCAGCACTCTGTGCAAGGCAAACCTCTTTGGGGTCTGTAGAGAACAGAAAAAAGGACGTAAATAAAAAGCAAGATTGTATGCTGCCTGATTTTGTCAAAGGTGAATTGTGCCAGAAGAATCTGATATCTTATCAAAGAAGGCTAATTGATTTTCCTTGTAAAGGAAACATGGCTGATCTGACTATCAGCAAAGCATTTGATATGATGCCTCACGGGAAATTATTAATTCAATGGGGGATGATGGGGTTAGGCAAAAGAACAGTGTGTGGACGTCTGGGTAAGGAGGGGATGAATACAGGTGATGTTGGTGTGTGAATGGTCAAGCTGGAGAGAGGGGACTGTTTGTGCAGTTGCTCAAGGAATAATCTTGGGTCTGATTCTGCTTAATATTTTCAGTATGGCCTCGTGAAGGAATGTAGCAGTGTGGGGATGAAATGTGTAGGTGACAGCAGGTTTGGGACCATAGTTATTATGCAAGATCAGGGTATGATACAGGAAGCACTGACTGACCTTCAGGGCTGGACTATTAGAAATGGGATGAAATTCAATATCACAGAGTGCAAGGTCATGCACTTAGGGACTAATAACACGAATTTCCACTATAACCTGAAAGCTTATCAGCTCAAAACAAGCATAGAAGAGAAAGACCTGGGTGTATTAGTTGATGGGATAATTAAGAAGCACAGATATCATGCCACCATGAAAAAGACGAATGTGAGTGTAGGGTATATGAGTGCCTCTTCCCAAGAGGCAGGGAAGTATTAATGCCACTGGAGAGGGGTGAGATCTCCCCTGGAGCACTGCTGTCTGCTGTGGTAAAGAAAGATGAAGCCCTGGCAGCGCAGGTGCAGAGAGAGGCTATTAGGAGCATCAGAGGATTGTATCAACGCTGGTCTCCATCACCCAGTGAGCAGCAGCTGCGAGGTGACACAGTGGCTTTCTCTAAAAAAGCAGTGGGTAAATGCAGTGGAGAGGAAAGCATGAGTTCAGAGACAATGCGGGCAAACGAACAAATACAAACTGACCATGGATACACTGAGGGTCGCAGGGTTTATGGCCACTCAGGGGCAGGGTATGGCAGAAAGACATTTATTTGATCTTTGTGGAAGATTGTACAGCGTGGTGACAATGGCAGCAGGGTCATGGGGTTGATGTCGTTGCAGGTTCCTTGTGTCCATGTCTTGCTGGCTGACACCTGAGGCTCAGTGGGGCTTGGTGCAATGGCAAATGCTCTTCACTCCCTGGGGCTTCCCAATGTCAGTCTGCCCTCTCCCTGGGTATCTGTGTGCACTGGTTTTCCTAAAATCTGTGCCTAGACTCTGGCTGGCATTCCCATTTGACTGACAGGAATCAGGAAAAACTCAACTGCAATGTGTCAGTGTGGTGGCACTGCAAGTGAGATGAGACCCAGCCTGGGCTTCACAGTTTCACCATTTTTGTGGACCAGCCAAGGCCATTTTGGGAAGCTGTCAGCATGACCTGATGGAGCACAGAGATCTGGCCAGTCATGTTTCAGCCCTTCCTGTGTGCTGGGTGAGCCTCCATTTTATTTGCTCTCACACAGCACCATCATCTGCAAATCAGAAACTACAGTTCAGAGTTTTTGTCCATTTCTTTCAAGCAAATATGGTATTTTTTTTTCCTGTATCCCTTTTTACCCTCTATCCCTCACTTCCCCCTATTTTTTCCTTTTTTTTTCTCTTCTCCCCTCGACGCTAGTTGACATTTACCAGAACCCAGTGTGATTTAGTGACCTTGGGCATACTGTGCACTTTAATTTGTCAATTTGGGAAATTAATTTGTGGAAGAATGAGTGGAAGTCAGAGGTCAGGCAGTTGGAGCGCAGACCTGCTGACAGGTTGACTGTTGGTGGGGGGCTAATGAGAGCACACCACCAAGCGAACGGAACAAAAGCAGACAGATTACACTGCCCGCTTGCTGGCTGGAGTCAATAACATCGGGCCGTTGTGCCTCCTTCCCTGCCACGGCTCTGCTTCATGCTGCTCGGGCAGCAGTTCAGGAACAGCCAGAGCGAGGCAGGAAGGGACAGGTCACTGGGTGCGAGGCCACTCCATGGTGAGGACGGAGAGCTGGCCATGGCAGCTCTGCCAGCCCAGCCCCAGCATGGAGGCAGTCACCGGAAAGGCTGCATCTGGGCATTTGCAGCCCTGCTGTCTGCAGCCACCTGGGCTCCAGGTGAATTTCAGCATCTCTGCTGGGTACCGACAGCCATGTTCGGAGAAGTGGGATTTGTTTTCTGCAGGCACTGTCTGCCTGGCTCTGCTCACAGCCTTTGAGAGCGGCTGTAGAGCTGGACAGCTTGCTGTACAGGAAGTAAGTGTGATGGCTCCTGCTCAGCACCTTTCCACCCCAAAATCCCTTTTCTTCTCATCTGGCAAGGCGTGTATTGTTAGGCAGATTCCTGTGGGCGCGTGCCACCATCTGCATGCAGCACGAGCAGAGGTTTGACCGCAAACAAGACCTGAACGTGCCGGAGAGATTGGATCTGCTGCCCTGCGGCAGCTGAACTGCTGCATCACGCTCAGGCTGCCCCCAAGCCCCGTGGCAGAATGACTGAGCGGTGGAGGATGACAAATGCTTTAAAGAGACAGCAAATCCTCGGATTCTGCCTTTGAAACAAGGCAGGAGTCAGGCAAGAGGCATGATTAGGTCATGTCAAAGTCAAGACCATAGCCTCAAGGCTGCTGGGGAAGGGACTCAACAGGACACAGTGTTAGCTGTGCATGTCAAGGCAGAGGCTCCCACAGCTCTAGAGCAGGACAGCTTCTGGGCCTCAGTGCCAAGGTTTGTGTCTCTTGGAGCTAGAAAAGGCTGGAAGGACCAGACTCAGCATGCACAGCCCACAGGGCACAGGAAAAAAACTACTTGTTTTGCTCTGACAGCTGGCACTGCACACATGAAGTGAGGGTAGGCTTGGAAAGGTGTTTCTTATTGTAAAGTAGCTGGCTAAAACGTGAGGCACTGACAGCTGTTTGGGGAAAGGAACACAGAGGGCTATGAAAGGAGCCTCTTTTCTCCTGTGATAACAAGAGGAAGAAAACCTCCCTGAAGCAGCAGCCTGACTGCCCAGGAAGGTCTTCACAGCTGTGTGTGTGCTTTGACATTTGCACTCAGAGTAGGGCATGGCTCTAAGAGTCTCACATTTTGGGACCTGAATATAGTTTCCATCTATGGCATGACAGATCTTCAACTGATCCAGGTAATTCGGTGAACGTAGAGATGACTCTGAGAGAGATCTCAGGCAAACAATGCCATGGGAAGTGCAGATGAAGACAACTCTGGAACTTACAATTCCTTTGGTATCACTTCAGCAAGGAGTCTAGCAATCATTTTCAGACTTCAGCTGATTGATAATATGGACAGTTGTTTCCTCTGTTGAGCACTTGAAGTTCCCTTGTTTGGAAGGACTAGAGGGTGCCTTGTACTTCCATGCTTCCCTCAATGCCAACAGACATAACTGCGCTCAGCCACACACCTGCTCCATCTCCACTGGCTGCTGTGACTCTGCACTGTGGTCCTTCCTCATGGACTTCTTACATTTCACTGGAGCTGGGGAAGATCTAACTCTTGCAGCTTCCACTAAGCTTCTGAGGTTTGAAGGAGACTGGGGGGTCATTAGAGAGTACCAGAGATGCATCATTGGGGTCAGATGAGGTCAGGCAAACTGGGGGAGCAGAAAAGGACCAGCAGGGTGACTTTTAGAGGTTGCCAGGAAGCTGAGACCTCGCAGCCCCCATTCCTGCAAATTGTAGTGATCTTTAGGCTGTGCAAGATTTCTCATGCCTGGCTAAAGCCTGGCTCGCGTGCTCCCTCTTTTCTTCACATGTTAAGGTGTTCCCAATACACCTCGCTCCCAAGTTGACTTGTCCATCACTTTGCAGTAAGTATTAAGAAAATCCTACACTTTTTTTTTTTTTTGTTGCCAAACCACAGCAAAGGTTGAGCAACTCAGCAGCTTATGGTTTCATTCTCTTTTGTTTCTCAGAACTGACAAGCGCACTGTTTGTCAGCGTGCCGCTCACCCGGGAAGTGCAGCGCATAACTTCCAAGAAAGTGCTGGCGATTCAGGCTTCAGGCATTTAAACAGTCACTCTCTCCATGTTTGCTCCCTGCTCCATATATGGCCCCGGCCCTGAAGGCTCGGCTGCACGGGGAGGGCTGTGCTGTGAGAGGGGTGGGCGCAGGCTCTCAGCCCCTCTGTGTGCCTGCACAGTTTGCCACTCTCTATACACACAGGACAAGCCACAGCCCACGGTGGCCTCTGGTCACACAGTCCCTGCGGGTCAGCTCCCTTCCTCATGCCCCAGGCAGGTAGACAGGCAGGCATGCAGTGGAGCTGGTGATGGTCACTCTGTGCAGAAACACTCTGTATTTTCCTCTGGTAGCAAAAATCACCGCAGACCTTTGCTGAATTTGAACTGCTGTTCTGCAGGGCACGATCACTTCATCCCCATCAGGCTGCTCCAGACAATCCTGTTCCCATCTGGCTGTTGGGGGTTTGGACTTGGATATCAGATACAGTGTAGGCATGGGCTGAGAGGGGTCTACTCAACTTACCTTGCTCCGCCCTATGAAATGATTTCTGAGCAAAATTATTATTTAATATTACATGAATATTTTAAACATTTTAATATTTTAAATAAATCAGATATATCTTGTAGTCTCTAGCCATTCATTTCCTGGTGCTAGTGTTACTTTTTCATCTGGAGGTGCTGCCTCTTTAGCTGAATGTGATGGAGTTGAGTTGTGGCATGGGATAGCCCTGTAGCTAAAGTTTGTCTTGATGATGTATTGCTGTTCAACGGCAGAAGTTGTTTTCCTCTAAAGTCAGGCTGCTATCACAAGTGAACAGTATACAAAACAGATCCAGCGAGTTTGGGAATTTACTGTCATCACTAGGATGATTTGGATATCCTCATTGCCTATTTCTGAGAAGGTTACCCAAGAATAAATGAGCAACCTCTCTTCTTAGGGAGACTACAGAAACAGATGGGACCAGAGCAGAGAAGGGTTCCAGACAAGGCAAAGTGCAGGAGGACTAATCACCCACGGATGAGACACTGCAGGGACTCATCATGGAAGAAGCTCCTCTGAGCTCTACCACCCTCATCTCGCTACATGCTCCTTCCTGTCTTAGCCTCACAAATAATCACAGGAAACACAGGAAAATTAATAACTGATTCACAAAACTTCAACAGAGGCATATAAAGCATCTTTGGAACAAACTTTTTTTGCTTCTAGCATCCCAGTCGTTGCAGCTGAAGCTTGATCAGGGTCTCTGGGATGTGAAAAGAGCATAAAGCTCCTTGTCTCCCCACTGAACCTGACAAGGGGGTCATGGGGTCATGGTGGGATGACAACTGCACTAGCAGGTAAGGAAAAGCCACTACAAGAAAAGCTTTCAGGGCTGTGTCTGTGCCATGGAAAAGTGTGGGAAAAAAAAGTGAGCATTTGACTGACTCATTAAAAAATGAAGTGAAATCCCTGTACTGATGGTCAAAACCCTCTGTTCTTCAAGAGTGAAAACATTCCTTTCTCCCCTCTGTCTTCCTTCCTAAAGTGTGAAAGTTTCTTGCATTCCCTCCTGGACAGCCATCACTTCTGGGCCTGACTTACTACACCTGTGTGAAGACTCTAGCATTAACCCCTTGCTTACTGGAAACCAAACATATCCTGTGGATGTTGGTCTCCTTGGTCTCAGCTTTTTCTCTCCCCTTAGCACCCATCCCTGACAGTCAGCTCAGCTCATCTGCCCTGTGTGATGGCAGAGCCAGACAGTGAGCAAGGCCAGTGGTGTGTGATCCCCGTGTATGGTCAGGATGAGGGAGGGCACATTTTCTGGAGTGGAACTGCTTCCCACATGCTGGGACCTTCCTGTTCTTCTTCCAGATTAAAACAGCATATGAAAGAGAGAGGTATGTTCGAAGGCCAAGACAAAACCTCCAGGTCTCTGCTTGCTTGGGCTCCTGGCAGGGCAGTGAGAAGTTTATGGCTCTGTAGAAGTTCTGGGTACACTCTAGTGTACACTTGCTATGGGACACAGGTACAAGGGCGTATTGAAATGCCCAGGGGTAGGAAATTCAGCATCTCTGTGAATGGCACTGCCCCTCCCAGTGTTTTCTTCTCTATCTTACACCCCTTAATTCTCAGTTTTACCAAATCCCGGTCTTCTCACCACATTGGGACTCTGCTCTAATTGCTAGTTTACCTTTCTGGTCCTTGCCTACCAGCCTGCAGTCTTATTTTCTGCCATGTCTCTTGTCTTCATCCTCCATCCTGGCTCTCCTTGGTGTGATCCTTTTGCCCACTGAGTTCAGATCAAGGGGAGAACCAGTGCTGCAGGAGTTCAGGCTTGCTGTGGTGCACAGAAAGGAGGACAGACTTCTTGGTATCAGGCTGGTGCACGCCCTCTGCAAGTAAATGTGTACAGAGGTGTTCCAGCAAGTCAGTGCTTGGTAGTTTCAAACACTTCCACAAGGGCAGATTTGGGGGAGGAGACAAATTTTCACAGGGACATTGCAAGACAGACTGGCTACATCTCTGCCTGGTTCTTGCTCCACAGCACAGTGCTACTAGCTCTGCTCACTTAGCTTGTCTTATGTCAGCAGACAGCACACTTTTCTGCCTTGTTTCATTCACAGAAATGTCTGAGCTATTTGGGAGATGTTTTCCACAATGTGCATAGCAGTGAATAGTTCACTCTGAGGCAAAAGTCTGTTTTCAAAAGAATCTCTGCAGGAGAGAAGTCTGATAAATCTGTAGGCAGCTGAAATAAAAAATCTCTTTTTATGGGAAGCATTAGGCAACCTCAATATCTCTCTTTGAAATGTAATATTATGGCCCCAGAATCCTTTTGCAGATCATCTGCAGGTATGCAATTTTTTTCCTCACTTAATGGCTATTAATATTAAATACAGCAACCATACATTATTTATACTGTTTTATTCATGTATTAATTTTAAATCAATTCTTAAAATGTGCAGTGCCAGGGATGGAAATGAATTACTTAGGGCAATAAAAAAGGGCACATCAAGGAGGAAATTAACCAGAGATATTAAAGCTATAATGAAAGACTTATATTGGAAGCTTCTAGACTGGAACAGCATTTGATAAGAAATGCCAGCATCCAGGTCATTTTGATCTAGAGTGGAGAGTCCTCAAATATACATAACAAGGGGGTCAGTCAAATAGAGGACAGACCCTGTGCAAGTGAGGAAGGGATTGCAGCAAGTACATTTCTCTGTTACAAAGACATCAGCTCTGAGGATTGCTGCTGCACTTGCCACACTTAGCAGGTCTCAGGCCAGGACCTAAGCAAGACTGGAAGCTGGCCTCTGGAGATGAGGACTATCTCCACATGTGCAGCTATATCCTGCTTCCAGCTGTGGTGTTTGCAGATGGCTGAAGCCAAATCCTAGGGTCCTACTGTTGCCACTTCACTGTGGCTTAAGAGACTAGGCAAGGCAAGTGTCAGGGGGACACCAAGCTTGGTGAGAAGGGACTGAGTTCAAACAGATATTTAGGAATGGGATTAATCTCACTTGGCTTTAGCTGTCAAAACCTTTATGCATCACATAGTCTCGATCTGTAATACAAAAAGACCCCCCCAGAAGTGTTGGTCTCTGTTGACTGGACAGCTAGGTGACTTCAGATGAACCTCACTTGGATATTTAAATAGCTGAAGATCCATCTGAAAATTGCAGTGGAAATGCTGATAACTACTGCAGTGTACTCTCTCCTATTCATTTCTCGTTATCTCATTTTACCATAATGGCACTTTGAATCTCTCAGGCAATGTAAAGAGGATTTAAGCATGGCAGAGCCCCTTTCAGAGCTAAAATCATTAGTAGATTGAGGCAAAGTGCTTCCTTATATCTGTGAGTAAATTATTTATTATGGGTGTTAGAGAGGTGGATGGCTATGGTGATTCCTGGGGAAAATCATGCTGTGACAGAGATTAAATGGAGCTCCTGAGAGTTTCTCACCCTGGGTCAGATTCATCCTAGGTCTCAGTGGTTTCACTGATCTCTGTAGAGTTTACACCAAAGATAAGTTTAGTCCTTTACTCCCAGATCTCAGGGGAAGGCCCAGCTACTTAAAATGCACAGAGGGCCTGGATGAGAACATTGTCCCTTGAAGCACTAGCGTGATGAATATGTGTATTATTCATAACAGTGGAATCAGTGGATAAAAACACTAGCAGAAACACCTCACATCAGTAACCAGTCCATCTCAGTAATTTTGCTTTTCACTGGATCTCTAATCATTCACCCATGGACTACATTAGATGAAAAAAAGAAGACATATCTCTATGATAAACAAGAAAAAGGCACAGCCAGATGAAAAAACAACAGAAAGAAAACAAGAGTGCTTACACTTCTGCATTGTGAAATAGCAACTCACTTGGGTCTTTTTTAGCTCATGGCTTAGATGCAGGTAGAGGAAGTGCACTAGGACCTAGAGGAAAGAGTTCTCTGCATACACCCTCTACATTCTTCCAGCAGGAAAAATATTATCCACAGAAAAAGAAATATACAATGCCAAAAAGAAAAAAAATCATGTCTGGTTTAAAGAAATATAAACTACAAAGCAGAGAGTGTGACTTATTCAGTAAAGTACAGAAGTTGTAAAATATTACATAAGTGTTCTTAGAGGAAGAGGCTGTTTATTGAAGATTGAATTATATTAAATCTTCTATTATACTTGTAATTTACCTGCTACCTTGCTGAAATTGATATATAATCACAGCCTGTTCATGATATTTTTTTCCTTTTGTATTTTTGCCTGCTTCAATCTTTAATCTTTTCAATTAAGCAATCAATTGCTCAAGGCAAGGCTGTATTCATAAAACATCCATTACTCAGCCCATATATGGTACTCACTGCATTAAACAGAAAAGGCAGCACCTTAAGGAAATTTATTGCCACTATAAATATAAGGGATAAACATGTTACTTTCATTTCACTCCAGATTTCCTCCAATTTTGCTATTTAGAACATGGTTGTGAGACAGCATGCAGAAGTATGTGAAACACTACACAGCAAATATGATTTGTCTTTGCAAGACACTCCGGACTAACCAAGTTGTTGCCCAAGCTTATAGCTAGTTGATGGGCACAGCTTCGGAGGATTTAGATAAGCCACCCAAAGCCTATTTGTCATTATCTGTTTGGTCTACAAATTAGAATTGAAGCCTTCCATTCTGAGGACAGGAGCCCAACACCTCCTAGTTCAGACCAAGTATGTGAAATTTCGCTATTGCTTGTCTTCTGAAGATAGGTGCATAGAATAATCACATGAACCAAAACATGAGTATTTCTGGACACCTTTTTTTCTCTCTTCCTTCCAGAAAGATCAGTTTTAGCTTAGCAGATATTTCGGGCAATTCTTATTTTGTTTAAACTGGCTAGCTTTCCAATGCCCTCAATATCTGTTCAGCGCTGCTGATCTGCAAACAAGGTACAATGCAGTGATTCAAACACATGCAAATTTTAGGGCATCATTCTGCTCTTGATGTGAGCAGGGAGCTCCTATTGATCTCTGTAGGGGTTGGTAATGCTAGCTGAGAGCAGATAGGGCACTAGCCTTCCTCCCATGTATATCTGTGATAAAGGCTAAAAACATTAAGTCCTCCCCTGTGGCCAAATTCCCAGATGGTATAAACCAGTAGAGGTTTAATGTCTTTAGTGGGGCTTTGTTGATTTATAGCAGATGATGATCTGGATACTACTTTTCCTACATTTCACTTGCAGGTAATTTGGTGGAAGGAAAGTCTGGAGCTGAACCCCTTGGCAGAGGCCCACAGTCCCCCACCATCTACCAAGCATGTGGGGCAAATTCTCAGGTGCCCTGGATGCTAAGAAAAGCTTCAAAAGGTTTAAGTGCCTGGAGAATCATGGTGTCCGGACAAGGGGCTTGTAATAGTCCCTGGAGGATGATACATTGGTGGGATGGGCTGGGTGGTGCTGCGAGCAGCAGGCAGGATGGGTGAGGCAGCATGCCAGGATCCTGGAAGAGTTCAGAACTTTTTCCAGCAGAGCTGATAAGGCAGGAAGTAAAAAAAGCATCCTGGAAAGGATCCATGGTCTTCCCGTCCAGGTGGAAGGTATGAGCAAGTAGGTTTTGCAACAGTGAAAGCACATCTTCCTCAAGAGATTCTCCCAGCTGTCCATGGTGAGAGGCACCTGCCAGTCCCTGGTGTGGCCATCTGGCCATGGAGGTGTGTAGGGTGGAGCAATGCAGTGCTCTGGAGAGGTGCAGCCTGGGCACTGACAGCAGTCAGAAAATTTCAGGTCAATATGTTTAGCTCTCTGCAAATGCAGTCAGGCTTACTTTGGAGACTGTGTGCTTGCTACCTCTGCATCTCTGTTTTGCAGGGTACTCAGGCTGTTAGAGGAAGCCTAGAGACATTAAATCCATATCTGACTATTGGATTCAACAAGCAGTAAAATTAAAATATGTACTTTAAACTTCTGAACAACAGCTGGCAGGAGACATTAAATTTTAAACAGTTTGTGAAGCTAATTCTGTTTATTGACAGTGAAAATCTTGTTTAAGAAACAATTGTAGGAAAAGATAAAGAATGAAAAACCATCCGTCAAGAGGAGAGTGACCTTGTTCCAGGGTGGAATCAAAACAATGCCCTGGGGAGTTACGTAGGCATTGTTTCAGAATTTAGTACATCAATGTTTGTCGGTAAAATTAATTGAGATACAACATGAGCCAAGCATGCCTGAGCTTGCTAATCAGATAAGGATATTGCAATATATGACATCAGTGAAAATCAGTGAACATTATATCATGTTATGTATATGGCAAGGTGGAAGAAATGTTCCAGACTACACAAGGTGGCACAGATATTCCTGGAATGTCAGAAAATCCTGATCTCTCTGGTGCAGACATCCATATATGAGATCAGATATTAGACAAAATGATATTGAACAGCTATTCCCACTGCTTCAAAGCTGCCCAGAACCAGAAATATTCTTTCTTGCAGGACTGCAGCTACAGGTATCTCTCACAGCTTTTGCTGCAGTCCATATTTTTGTCTATTCTCATTATTTAGTGGAAGAGCATATGAACATGCCCATGTCAGTACATCCATGCGGCCAAAGACATTTATGCTCAGCAGGTAGCTAATGGACAGCAAAGCCCTTGCCCCAGCCCCATTAGCAGTGCTTGTTTATGTCTGGCCTTGTGCAAGAATAATGTATTGCTTTGCTCCCTGGCTGTACTTCTGTGGTGGGGTACTCGTCATTTATTTGGACAATTATGGAGGAAATTTCATCATTGCTGTTTACTGACACCTTTGTAGTGGCTCTTGGTAGAGCAGCTGAGGCCTGAGGGGAGATGGCAAAGGAACTGTGTCTTCCCTTTGGCCATCTCTCCTGAGAAGTAGGAAGTGAAGGGATATCCCCTTGGGTGCCTGTCCTGACGCCAAGGAGCTCTGCAGCCTGCAGACTTGTTGCTCCTTTATCTCTCAAATTGCAAAATCCCTCACAAGTGCTCATCAGGCTGTGATATCCTTTTCTGCTTTTGTGCTCATAATTTGTGACACTTTTGGCTGAGGCAGCAACACCACAGATGAGCACGCTGCTTCAGTAGCACTTTGTAGGGCCTATTAATAGCCTGTTCCTACAGCCCACCTATTCATTATGGCAGGGTGTTATGCAGTGGGGCACTGCGACCCCGCAAAGGCTGGCTTCTTCTGCCCTGAGGGAAATGTACAGTCCCCACTCCTGCAATTTCCATGTGTTGCAAGAGGCTGGTGTCACACAGGTGCCTTCCTCTGACCTCAGCCCAGGTGTGCAGAGGCTGGGGGCACCTGGAAGGGAAGGCTTACGTGGTTCTCCAGGGAAGTGGAGCAGCACCAGGAGTACGAGAGCGGCTGCCCACAGCTGTTGGAAGCCTCAGGAGTGCACTCCATACTGCTTTATTAATTCTTCTTTGCTAATTATTTCCTAAGATGGAAGGGGGTGGTAAGGAAAGAAAGAGGGTGTAAGGGCAGAGCCTGCTTGTTGGCAGGGCAGAGCAGAGGCACTTGAACTGGCTCTAATACACGCAGAGCAGTAGGAGGTCTGTGGGACGGAGCTGGACTATTTCTGCTCTGACAAAAGAAGCCAACATCGGCATAAATGTGTTTTTATTGAGCCTGTTCAAAGTGTTCTCCGAAGCAGCAGGCACAGAAAATGCTGTGTGCATGTGCTGAAAATTACGCAGATTGAGTGCTGTGCAAATTGTAAAGGAAAAGTACTCACAAGCTGAGAAGAGCCAAAGCAGAGGGAGTCTGTACCAGTAAAATTCAGCCCCGGTTGTATGTGTATCATGAATGGTGTTCATGAACATGGTGCTCATATGTAGGCTTGCTCATGGCCCTGCTCCCACTGACAGGGCCAGGTGGCCCCCTTGCCCCCACCACTGAATTTTAGGAAGTGGGACACTCGTCTCCTTGCCAGAGGTGTGGGGGGCAGGAGAGTGATATGAGGCAGCTTCTGAGTTTGGTGGGATGTCAGTGTGAGAGTGTCTGTCCCTAACATCAGCAAAATATTTAACTGGAAAAGCTTCATTATGCCATCCATTCTTGAAAACATCCAAGACAGTCTCCCTCACTCTCCTGCCCCCTATCTGGAGCTGTCTCCCAGATGTGGGGGCACATGGAAAGTGGCTGTTGGCTGCTGTGTGAGCCCATGTGAGAGAAGCTATCAGCTGAGACACTAAGCTCTTTATCTGCTTTTTTTCTTGTAAGAAGCATGGGGCCTGACATAGTTATTAGTGTTTTTTTTTATTTTTCACTGGCTCTTAGAAAATCTGCTCTGAGGAGCTATTGACTGTGTTAAATTGATTGCTCACCTTCTGATGGAGGATGGGTTGCAGCATGAATGTCAGCAGTAGCTTGGAGGCAGTCTGGGGAGATGCCACCTTATTCCTGTAGGGAATGTTCTCCTGAAGACAACAGGCACACGAAAGCAAAAGCAGGAATAAATCAGCTGGGATAAAATCAGAAACAACACCCTTGCATCTGCCCAACCCATACATGAGAGCAAAACAAACTTGTGATGAACCCTTACTAAGGTGTGAAGAAGGGTAATTTCTCTTGTCGTCATGACAGTGTTTCTCAGAAGGAAAGGTTAATGTAGCTGAGTAAACACATGAAAACTGGCCTGTGAGATTTCTGACCCAACACTGGAGACTGAGAGGTATGAGAGTCCCTGAGTCGTGTGTGCTTGTCCAAACTGTACTGATCTTCCAGCAGTCCAGGGGTACAGGGGCTAGGCCATGCTCCATGAAGAGCATCATTCCGCCCAACACCAAAACCGTAGCTGTCCCGACCTGAAATAGCATCCTCGTCATAAAGAGTTCCACTACAGTTCCTCTTTGCAGCACTTCTGGTGACTCCAGTGGTGTTACAGTGGAGATCATACCCTTGTTCTTCCTGTTTGGCTATTCACCTTACTGTCTCCTCTCACTTCCCCATGAAAATTGTTTCAGGTTCAACACCTCCTAGTTCACTTATTCATTTGCATCTCATTTTCAGTGAAGCACAAGCAAAAGGATATTGAAAGTGATGAGAAAGGACTTTTTCAGCTGGAAACTCTCACTACCCTCTTCTACATTGAAGAAACCTGCATTACAGCTATATTACTGTCAGACCTCAAAATAGTAGCTGGACTATTGAAACCTTCTTTTGAATGGCAATTCACCAGGTTTCAGACAGACATGGCTAATCCTAGCACACAAAGGCTGCCCTTAAAATCCCAGTGGTGGAAATAAGTAGGGAGTCAAACCTTTGAGTGCAGTTTACTTCAGAAAAGTCCTTTTGGAATTGGGCTATTTGTTTGCCAAGGAGAGTTAAACTTCCTGTCATGGAGTACTCTCAGATATTTCTGGAGAGTCTATATTTAGGAAAGAGAGTGTCGCACTGATTGATTTAGGATATCAGCAAGAGCAGTGGCAAAGGGTTGTACATAAAATCATGTCAGAACTCCCCAAAGAGGTGTCCCTTCTTGCTGAAGCTCTATCAACAGGGTTGGCTGCAAAGCGTCAACTCTACAATTCAAACATGCACACCTGGAGTGTCTTTAGTCTATCTGACAGAAAATATGCTGTGTTGTGAAAACACACCTTCTCTCTAGTTTTCTTCCCACCCCCCTCTCTTATATAAACTGGGACCAACCTCCAGGGTGAGAGGCAAGGAGAACACCGGGTGCTCTATTAAAGTACTACATGATCTTTACAATCTTTTTATGAACTCATATTCCTTCAGGTGTAGAACAGCTGGGAGAGCATGTTTAGACTAGTAACTCTCAAGTGCAGGAAGAGCCTAGCAGAAACAAAAGGGAAAGCTTAATTGCATTTTAAAATTTTTTTTGGTAAATTATAACTATTATTATTTACTTATTTTGCCTCAAAAGGAATGATAGGCAGGAATTTCTGCGAAGAGCTGTGTTGCTTATCTTGCCTTATTGGCATGTTTGTGTATTTTTGTGTCTGCATTTGTATGAGTCTTGCGCAGTCTAAATTGTCTAACTCTTCTCCCTATAACTCAAGATCCTGTTTATGAGGAGGGTGCCGGTATTTGAGCCTTTTCATCTCAAGGAAGCAGTTTGCTGTCTGGTACTAAAATAACCACTGCAGGAATCAGTCTGTATTTTTAGGTTACAGGATGAATCAAAGACTGGCCTTATGAATTCCTTTGGCTTCCAAGCTTCCTATTGCACCAAAAAAACCTTGCTAAGGTGCTGGGGCAAAACACATTTAAAGCTAAACACCACAAAATGCTGCAAGGAGGCTGAGTGTCTGCAGATCAGCCTTTTGTTTTCCTGTAGAGCAGCAGCCATCATCAAGAATTAACACAGTTTTTGGTGAAGCTCACCACCTGGCTGTGCATAGTCTCTGGCAATCTAGCAAGTATTTGCAGAGGCTGGTCCAGTCCAGGGATCAGGCAGAGGAGACCATCCTTGTTAGTTCTAAGTCCCAGGAATACTCTTTTGTGTTCTGCTGACATCATACTGACATCTGCTTGCTGGTGTAAAAGTCCTGCAGCCCGTGCGGGATGAAGAAGGAAAGGGATTCTATGAATACCACAATATTAAAGCTCAAGTAGACTGGGTTTCAGACTAACACTTAGAAACAACACCATGTTCAGGCCAGGTGTTTTTCAGTACTGCCAGGATCTCTCAAGAGGGATAAACCCGGTTGTGAGACTGAAGTGAACTCTTTCATGAGGCTCCTCATTCTGGCTGGACCAGGGTCCAGTGAGAAAAGCAGAAAGAGGTAAGACTGAAAGGAGAGGGAAAGCAATCCCAACAAAAGAGCTCTTGGTCTGAAGGAAGCCTGGCTTCTCTTCCAAATGAAGGCGAAATGTTCAAGCCTAGGTGTGTGTTCAGGAAGCTGAGAAGCTCTTGCTGGCAGAAATCGGATATGAAACAGCCTCTGGCTTGACCAACAGCACATGCCTACTTAGAAAAGCATTACAGCACTGATTTGGTGCCTAAATTGTTGTTGAAATCAGAGAGGTTAAGCACATGCTGCTTTGCTGAACTGAGCCTAGAGGCAGGGAGGAAGAGAAATAAACTAGGGAGCAATAACAGTAGCAGAACTTGAGTCTCCCAAACCAGCATCAGCACCTGCTCCACCAAGAGCTCCTCAGGGTAACTGCATGTTGTAGACTAGAAAAACATTTGTTTTGGTGGGGCCCTAGACTCTGTGCTGGGTCATACACTGAAAAAAGCATATGAAACTGCTGTTATGGCTGTCTGTTCCTGGACCATCACTTCTTGACACAATTTTTTTATGGGAGGGTTCAGAAGCCTGTTTAGCCTGCCAACCCACTGCAGTGTCAACAAGAGAAAGTTAAGCAGTTTCTCTTTTGGGTGATTAAGGATTCATTTCCCAGCAAGAAAAGGAAAGGCTGAAATGCCTATATGCTAATGATGTGAAGTGTTGGGTTGGATGGGCAGGTTTCTCATATTCAACTATTTAGAAGGTATGAAAGAACTGTTTAGCATTTGATAACCTAATGCTCTCACTAGGTATGCAAATCATACATCAAAGACAGATGCTTCTGATGTACACATGTGGTACTGATAATTTCTCTCTAATGCTAGGAAATTTCTGGAAAAAAACCCAAAACTACTTAGTACTTAGATAGAAAGACAATAGCTTCCCCCTGATTTCTGTGTACTCCTTCCAAACTTTTTCTAGGAAAACATGAAAGAAAGAACACAGATTTCTAGAGTTCCATTTAATTTTAATTTAACATCACCCAAACAACAGTGGAGCACAGGAGTTTAGGCAAGACATTTTATTTGCAAAGGATTTACATGTGGTAGCATCAGATGTCCTAGTTATTTAGTTGCAACTAAATAGCATGCCATGAGGTTCCAGGGACTGCATGGGACATGATGGAGCTGTAAGAACAATATGTTGTCCTGGTTACATCACTTTATTCAAATAAAAATAAGAAAAATGAGTTTGACCAGGTATTCTTTAGTACTGAGCACCCTTGAGTGTGAAGCCTTTTTCAGAACACTACAAGGCTGAAAAGCAGCTTTGCCAAGGCAGCATTGCAGGCTCCCACTTTGATTGTCTCTTAATAATTTCCATATAAAGCATGTGGAGTTTACAAGAAAAGAACCCAAGCAGCCTGTTTTTTTTTTTTTTTCTATCTGCCAGCCTTGCAAAAGTAACCCTGACTTTCTCCTTTCCTGGTACTGTCACCAGCAATAAAGGCTCTGCAGGCCACATGGCTACTTGATATTTATAAATGGAGCAGTGACAGGGAATGATGCCAGGCCCTGGCACTTGCATGTCTGTGCTGTTAATTGTTCGAATGGTCTCTGGCATGGCCAAGGCTGGTGCCAGCTAACGCTCTCCCAAACAATTCCTGGCATGGCACTGGAGCCAGTGCCAGCCAGCGTCGGTTCCCAGGAGGTAGGTTGGATGTGGCCCTGCTGTTCTGGAGACAAGGAGAGTTCAATAGCATGGAGGTAGGCTTTTCCATGCCAGTTGGCCTTGGGGCCACTGCACAGTCCTATGCACATTTAGCTTATTAGTACAGATGTAGCCATTATGTTTTTAGGAACACCCCTGCAATTCCGAGGCTCATTTAAAAAAAAAAACAAAAAAAAAAAAACCCCAAAAACCAAAACAACAAAAAACCCCACAAGAACAAAAACCCACATGTGATTTAACATCAATAGTATTTTACCCTTGTTAAAGCTGACTGCAGTCAGAAAAGCATGTATGCAAACATGGCAACTCTATACAACACATCTCCCCGTGGGTCTTCTGAGTTACATCTCTTTGCTTTGTTCATTAAAATGAATGTTTATTACACTTTGGTCCCGTTAACAATGCATAGACATTACATCATATCCTAAGTCACTATGAAAGGATCCCACTGTTTAAAGACTTAAAGGGCTACATACAGGCTCACTCACACGTGTAAAGGGTAAAAAACATAGAGATATTAATTTTTGGAAAGAATTTTAAACTTGCATAGGAAGTTTCACCCAAGAATCTTGAAGCACTTCTCAAAGCAAGCTGAACATTAGTGATCTTCATAGAGAGGCTGGGAATAGACACTCACAGTGCCTAGTGACTTGACTAAGGAGTCTGTAGCACATCAGAAGTAAAGAGCAAGGCTCAGGGCTTCCCCTGGCCTCTCTGCTGATGGCCTCACAGTGATGTGACAGCTCTTGGAGCAGCAGCTAAAAATGGATGAACCTGTTGGAACAAAAGAAGAACAAACTTTTGCCTTGGGCTCAAGCAGAACAGAAACTTTTTCTAGACTTAAAACCCATTATTTAACTTCTTTTTTTCTTTTTATAAAATTTTCTCACGCTTCTGCACTTCCTGATTTAGGGTTGGACAGGAACCAGAAAATAAATACTGAAATACCATGAGAAAGGTTATTCTTGTGGTATTTTCACCCAGACTGAAAGTGTGGTGTGCTCATGAGAAAGCATGTCCCAGAAAAATTTCCACAGCAGAGGTTCACATCAATTCAAGCAAGTACCAGACGGTCTGTGAACTTCTGACTCCCTGTACGTTCCTACATGCTTTTATATCTACGAGAAAAAGAGATCTGAATATCATCAGTGCTGGATCTGAGCTAATCTTCTGGAAGGGGGCAATACCTCTGGGCAAGTGCAATGCATGAGTAAGGCTCCTGGCTGCATGGTAAAGCTGAAACAACACTAACCTCCCCTGCCTGCTCCCTGTCCCTCCCTGTAGGGCAGAGTCTGGGTGCTTGGGGGTGTTATTAGCCCATCGTTCCTCCTGGCGCCTGTGAAGAGCCAGGCTGACAGCACTGCCAAAAGAGCCAGCTGAGGGGGAAGGATGATTTGGGAGGAAAAAAGGGCCCTGGGAATCTGGCATCATTTTTAATATACTTGGTACCAGGCCTTGGAAAATGTTTATATAGCAGAATAATACAGGTGCAATGGCTATATTTTCTTCTGACTATCACGGCCCTCTCATGCTGTGTTTATTGATTGAAGCTTTTTATAATCTTTTAACATGATTTGATTCCGCCTGAACTGAAATCCCTCCCTTGAATTTGTTTAGTGCTGATTCCACTAAAAATGGCACTGTACGTGCTTAAACACTGTAGGTGTTTAAGGATCCTTCAGTACCCCAAAACTAAAGCCCCCAACTCTGTAGAGTGGCTAGCTAATATTCTCTGAATGCACTTATTTTTTTCCTTCCAAAAATACTTGGGCAGGGGATTGGAGTGACTGTGTGCCCAGTCAGGTGTGTCAGTACAGAGGTCAGGTGGGTGGATTGGAGGGTGGCTCACTGTGGTGCACTCCTGCATGGGTGTGTGCACATGACTGGAAGGTTGATTTTGGATGGGTGAATCTATTTTTGAACAAGAGTTTTCTCTATAGAAGCTCTACAAGGAGACTACCCCATGGGTTAAAAACTACATTTGTGTGTCCAGCAAAGCTAAAACGTGACCTGAGAGGGTCATGTCCCTCAGATGTGCTTGATGGAGAATGTATGTGAAAGGAGGCAGGGTTAAAATCCAGCTTGCTGATTCCATCTCCATCCCCTAAGGCAGAGAGATGAAGCCAGGGAGGAACACGAATTCTGTGGCAAAGCAAACATCAGCTAAGGACAAAGAAGAGAGAAGTTCATGGGGAAGTGAGATAGTTACAAAGAAGTAAGCTTGCTTGGCAGTGCAGTCATTACTCAGGCTGGGAGATTCAGAGGGTCAGAGGTTTTATCAGTGTTGGTTTAATAAATGCACCCACAGTCCCTCAGTGACTGGGGGTCCTCTTCTGTGCCTCTCTCACCCTGGTGCCAGTGTTTGTTTAATGCAATTAGGCTGCCCCATGGCAAATTCCTTGCCAGCCTGGCAGAGGTGTTTGTGAGGCCAGGAGCTGACTTTCCCCACTCCTGGAGGGCAGCTCCTAGATCCTGATGCCTTCCCAGCATAGGAAATGGAACTGTTCCTGACATAAGCTACTGCTCAGCAGGGAAACATGGCCTCTTAACATTAATTACTGTGTGCTAGACTGTTCCTAAATAAAACATCCACTGGCAGGAGCAGCCCTTTTAAATCAACAGAAAGGGTTTCTGAAGGCAGGATTTGTAGTTAACCCTCAATATCCGAGGATGGGAGAAATGTGGGGCAAGAGTTTTCCTGGCTTCAGTCTTCTGACTGTCTTCAGTTCTATTGTGTGGATGAAAATGGTCTGTCTTCCTGGGAAAAGAAGGAGAGGGAATGGGCAATGAAGGCCATAATGCTGGCAGAGGTTAGCTGGAGTACAGGCAGGAATACCCTCACCTCTGGCTGGAACAGCTCAGCTGTGCCAGGTGGTATTAGTCAGCAAGGCAGCCTATCATGGGGGAAGAGCCTCAGAAGAGGCAGAAGTCAGCAGCCTGTTAAAATGCCTCCAGGGCTGGTGCAGATGGAGAACTAATGTACCTGTGCCTTGCAGATCCCAAAGGTCGTTCTCTGCAGCCTGAACAAAGTACACAGCCCTCACAGATTAATTCCTGGCATTTATTCTCTTCTGCCCTGCTTCCTTTGAGTCACAGCCTCCCACCACAGCTCCATGGAGAGGGCCAGGTCCTTGGACATCTTGAACTGCTGTTGATGGATCTGCTGCACTGTGTTGGCCCCCAATCAGAGCGTGCACAGGCAGGCACACAGCTCCAAGGTGCAGCAGCTCTGCTGCCTGTATCTCTTCTCCCTGGAATAATAAAAGTAAATCACAGCTCTTCTTTGCTCCTCCATTCCATGTCCAGATCTCATCAGTGGCTCTCTGGGGGCAGTGAAAGAGTCAGCAGAAGAGATGCTTCAATTTCCTGAAAGGTCAGATAACTGGGGACACCCTTCTTTTCTAATGGACTGCTAAACTTGCTGCTGGAGCAGCAGGCTTTAAACTCTCCATAACTTTGCAGCTCAAGGGATTAGAAATTATGTCTATTTACTTTCAAGTCATGAAAAGCAGCTCCTTTAAAAGAACTGCTGAGGTCCTGGGAACCTGGAAGGGGGTTTCCAGGCATGTGGTAACTGTCCCTGCAGAGCCCAGCAAGGCCAGCACAGCCCAGGGCTGCATGCGGTTGATAAAATGGGATGGCAGAGAGTTTGCAAGGGAAGAGGAGGAGGGGAAAAGAAAATTGGCATTTTAGATTGCTGAGACCTGGCCTGTTCTTAAAACTCTTCTTGCTCTGTGTTGACAATTTCCATGTCTCTTTTGTCCTGGAGCTCAAAGGAAACCTCATGCTGCTCTCACTTGCTGATGGAAAACAGGAATGAATATTTAACTGGCAATGATGATAGATGAAGATTTCGCATTAGAGGGGGGTCCCTGGGTAAATCCCATCCTCATGGAAGGGACTTGCCTCCTTACACTGTGATGTTACTCTCAGTGCATCACAACCAGAGAAGGGGATATGGCAAAGTCTGAGCAACCTTACTCTCCTGAAAAGGTAAGGTGCTTTCACTCCCAAGCAAGCGCACGAATACAACGGCACGTGGTTGTTTGCAGGTCTGAGTGTGGGACAGCTGACCAGCAAGGAGCTTCATCTCCTCTTCACCATGCTGTAAATTCTGGTACCACTGCAGTAGACAGGGAAGAGTCTACAGGAAAAGGTTGGGCTGGCAGAGTCAAAATTAGGGAGTGGGAGCAGGGTTGTCTCTGCTTTCACTTTAGATATCTTAATTGAGGAAATACCAGACTCAATTCACTGACATGTACTCAAGAGCGAGGGCATCAGTGAGTGGAAAATATTTGAGAAAGAGCATTCTGACTTCCTGGACAATAAAAAAGAAAGATTGATCATTTGATCAATTGATCAATTTATTTATCCATCTGTCTCTATATATGACAACTTGCAACCTCTGGGTTTGAAATACAAAATTATACCATAGAACTTATGGCACTCACACAATGAAGTTTATGTTTCAAAGTAAATGCCACATCTACTTCTGCTTCCAGTTAGGTGAACTAGCCATATTACACTATTCCGATTACAGAACTAGCAATTTTAATAGCTGTATAGGAGTAAACCAAAGCAGAGCTGGACTTGCTTCTTACACCTCACACACATACCCAGGCAACCCACAGGTATATGAACATTAGACACCATATACGTGAACGTGATACTGATAAGATAAATTGCATTTATGATGCACCTTTGACCACCTCAGCTGCACTCTGCCTGCTAATGCATTCCTAATGGAACTGCTTCTAGCAATCAAAAAAGTCTGATCATTTTCAAACAGCCACCATTATTTTTGCAAATCAACCTGTCAGAATAGGTGCTTCTGTCTGGCTTTCTATACATAGCACTTTTTCATTCTGAATTTTAGGATGGATGAAAATAATTCCTGAATTAGCCACAGGCTTAAGGTCTGAAACCACTGAAACTTTTAAGTAAAAGGACAATTTCTTTCTCAGTGTTATAGCTCAAGGAATTTTTAAACCACTGTTTCAGGTGTTCTACATATGCTATAAAATTAATTGAAAAATAATCATGTAAGGATGCATTGGAAAGTTTGTTTTTATTTGAAATCAACATATTCTAATCACTTTTTATGTCCTTCTGTTTATGAAGCTTGACAATTTATCTATTCCAAGTGTGATCTTCTAGAGGTCAGTAAGAGCCACTAAAATGTTTTAAAATAATACAAAATTATCTTTATGAATGAAATGTGGTTTGAAAACTTTTCTCAGAACATCTCCAGCTCCTCTCTTGGAGTTATCATATATAGACGGTTATCATTAAGGATCTGTGAATGAACTAAATTCTCATTTTGTCTATATTCATCATTAGAAATTCACCACAGCTAAGCAACTGCTTTTTTTATCCTTTCCATATCTGGTCATTTCATTCTGTCTCTGAGTACTTGAGAAATGAAAACTTGTGGCCTTCATTAAAATGAAAGGAATGTCCTTCAGAGATTTAGAGGAAGCTGGTTTGGAAAAGGTTCAAATGTGGTTGTTTGGAGCACAGGATTCAGCCTGGGTCAGAGGTGAGTTTTTGATTAGCCACCATAGTACTAAATTGTGCTTGGCTCCTTCCTTTTCCTTGGTTTCATGTCCTGGGATCCCCTTTATGACGGCAGCCGCTTTCTGGATTGTCCTCACCATTGGCTGGTTTGTCAGGAGAAACTACCAGGTTGCTAAAGGCTCAAACCCAGCACTTTGTGGTCAGCTGTAAGAGCACCCTATGTGAAACACTGGTATGTCCTCTACTTTCAGTTAGGCATCTTGAACACAAATTAGAAGGTGGATTAATTTATCAGCAGTTGTGATTAATGATGCCAGTAATATGAGCCCAAAGTATCCATAAATCATGGCTCAGCTTCTCTCTCCCCCACCCTGGCTGTTGCAGCTGCCTTAGAAATCATAATGTGCAATAACAAAACATTAAAGCATTGGGGTTCCTCTTAATTGCTTCTGGCTCTTGAGCCTTACTGGCTACTTGGTTCACTGGTGTAGCTATTTCTCTGAGGTGCATGGCAAGTTTGAGCTCAGTCCTCCCCCACAAATGCTAAATGCCTCTTTCTTCCCTGTCTGAATTCAGCTAATATTCATTAATCCCATTGATCCAGGTGCTCTGCATCCCAGAAAAGCGCCAAATATTGCTGACATAGTAGGAGTAAAAAAAAAAAAAAAAAGAAAAAAAAAAAAAAGAATAATTGGCAACTTTGCAGCCTCCAAATTAAAAGAAGAACAGAAACTGAATATGGTAGGGAAAAAAAAAACAACCCAGAAGGAAAGAAAAATTCTGTACTGAATAACATTTTCCCTTTTAGTTTAAACAGGATTTTCTTTTTAGCCTCTTCTGAGGATTTCTTCTGAGTATAATTCTCTCCAATAGCCCTGCTAGTGATGTTGTGTTTTTACCGTAATTTGTTAGTCAAGCATGAACCAGGACCTCTGTGGGTTCCCATTCCCAGCCTTTTTGAAGGCTAAATAGTTCCATTCTCTGCACTCATCTGCTGCCACAGGAGAAGAAAAGAAAAAAATGTAGGAAATTTGGATCCGTCTAAGCCTGGCTTGGAAATTATGCCTTGGGTGATGAAGCCGGACTGTGTCATTTCAGCTGACATTTGCATTTAGCATAGTTAGAGTTAAATGCCAATATCTGGCATTGTACACGGCAATTAGCAGTATCATTTGTTCTCATCTGAGCACTTTGAGGGGTTTTTGTTCTGTGTTTGTGAACAACTTGTTGAGATGCATTTTTACTGCAAATTTTATAGAAAAAAAGATATATTTTAATATAAAAAATGGCTTTTTATTGTTGCAGTTGTTCTTCTGATAGCTATAAGCTATAGTGCATAAAAGACAGACGCTTCTACCAGTGCTGTGAAGTTTCCTAAGGACAATGCAGTTTCAAAAATGCTTGCAGTGTAGTTCGTAACCTCAAGTCTCACTTAGGCGCTTGTAAATGAGAGCCAAAGTCTTGTCTTGCTCTGAACACAGCATGGGCAGCCTTGGGAAGTTGGAGAGCTCTGGGTGGATGCTGTCTGCCTGCCTGGAGCTTGCTGCAGGATCCAGTCTAAATTTGCCTTGCAGTCCACCAGCCTTGTTCTTCCTTGTGTCATTCAGCTTCTCCGAGCTAGAACTAGAAGGGCCCCATGTTGCTTTGACACCGCTTCACAGCCTCTGCTCTCGAGCCCCATGCAAAAGCCAAGAGAAGAAAATTCACCAGGGCTGCAGCCAGAAAGTCTGCTCTGAATGGCTGTGGGCATTGTACCTGTCTTGACAGCTTAGTGTTTGTGAAGTGTTTTGAGTCCCCTGGAGGGTGGGTGCAGGCTAAGTCACAAAGGGTATTTTTGGGGCTGCAGAATACACCCTGGTGACTTGTAGACACAGCTGCCTCTGAAGACACTGGGAGCATTAACACATGAAGGATGACAGCAGCCAGGACCAACATGAAATAGCCACGGGAGGACTTTGAAAAAGTTTTAAGTAGGAGACATGGAGGGCTGTTAACACTCAGGGCCAGATCCTGACCCTCCCACTGGGCGGGCGTGCAGCCCAGCCGGAACTGTGTCGCCTGGCGGGGCTCCATACCAAGGAACAATAATCACGTCTAAGGATGGCTGGCCTGCCTGGGTGGCAGCGCTGGCATCCTGGGCTCTGCAGACAGTGCACAGCTGAGAGGTCACCAAGGTTTTGAGGCTGCTCACCACAGGGCAGACATTCACTGATGAATGGCATCAGAGGAGATGTGGGCGTGTTTGGCGGGGCACATGAAGGCAGAAGGGTCCAGTTTGCCCTGGCTGTGGCTTGGGTTGGTTGGGATACCAGCTCTGCATATGGGGCAGCCAGATGCTGAGCTGGCCTGGGGCTGGTGGGGAGTCGTTCCATCCCAGGTATATCCCAATGGCCCCGATGGTATGGACTAGTTGTCCATGCATCCCCCTCTGCTTTCTTTGAAGAAGCGTCTTAGAGGCTTAGTCTGTCCTAGGGGATCTGAATCCCTGCCTCCCAGACCTACCCATACACCCCACAGTCCTCTATGCACATGCCTGATCGGACATGCCCCCAGGAAATTCTTGCAGCCCAGAATCCTGTGTTCAGCACTGGCTGCATCTTTAGTCGCTTGGCCCCTGCTGAAACGTGTGGCCCCTTACTTTCACTGCCCTTGGCTGGGGGACCCATGGCTGATGGCTGGGACCCCCCAATGTACCTCTCCAACAAGCGTTTCTCTTCTTCCCCACTGCTCTGGCCCACCCCAGCTTCTAGCGCACACACTCGCTTGCATAAGAAACACAAACCTTAAATGCAAAACATGAATTAAGTTAATTATCCAATTAATTGTAGCTACAACACATCTGCTATTGTTTCACAGGCTCTTCTCAAAATTTAAAACAGATTTAAGGGAAAAAAAGGCAAAACAAAATACAAAAAAAAGATCTCTCTGCCAGGGCAAATCCTCAGCATGCTATGAACAAATAAGACATCTGTTTAAAGTAAATTGGGGCTGGGGAGGATGGACTGGAGACAATAACAAGAGCGAGAAATAATAATGACAAGGCGAAATCCCAAAGAACTATACTCCCCTTTGAGCCAGAGGCTGCTCTCTTGTTGCTATGCAGGACTCTTCAACAGAATGTGTGAGCAAGTTAGCTGATCTTCTGAAAGTTAAATTGTAGTAAAACCATCAGAAAAGCCGTCAAGTCCTGTCTCTTCACGGTGTTTGTGATCAGAGGTGGTCGGGATGTAGGGGGGTGGAGTGAGAGGAATTAAATCTATGACTAAACATTTTTTACAGCAACAAAAGGACGGCGATTAAGAGATAAATTAATGCTCTGGCAACGCTTCCTGTTTTGAAGGATGCAGCAGTGGGTAATGAATGGCTGTGTTTGGAGTGAGCCTGAAGAGCCTCTTGCAGAGCTCTCTGCTCAGGCCAAACTGCAATAAACTGACCCTCCTCGTCTCCAGCTCCTGCAGGAAATGGACTTAAAAAATCTTTGGCAACCTCTGCGCCCCCTTTTTCCCCAGGGTTGTCGTCGATCGTTTGATCTTTCCCTCTTTCTCTCTCCCCCGCTTCTAACCTTTTCCAATTCCCCCTCCCTTGGAGTCTGAAGTCTATTTTCGGTGCTCTGCTGTTGAAAGGCTTTGAAAGTTTTGTTTTCAGCAAAATATTTCCTTGAGAGCTCCCGCCCTGTTCCCTGCTCCACACTGTGGGCTTGCAGGTTATGTTTAATGCCCCCTGGAGTGAGTCACGGGGCCCCTCTGCAGCCTGGTCCAGAGCGCAAGTGACAATACATGCCCCTGCTTATTTCCAGGAGGAACTCTGAGAGGTGGCTGTGCCTTCAGGCTTGCGTGGAGTGTCTGTGACATCTCTGGGTCAGTTCCAAGAGTGTGGCCAAGTCACCTCCATGGAGGGGCAAGGACAGAACGGTGGGGGAAGAAAGGATGGGAGGCAGCTTGCCTGGCTGGGTAGTTTGTACAATGGGCAGGTCCCCTTTTTTCCTTCTGCTTTGGTGTGTGTGGCAGTGCCTGTGGGAGACGCTGAGAGCAGGGAAGGGCTGGCCGTGGTTACCCCTTGTGCTGAAACTCGGGTGGGGCGAGCAGTCACACTTGCCACCACGGAGGCTGAGCGGGTTGCTGTCCAGGGGTCCCTGGGGGGGACATTGTCCAGTGCAGCTGGGCACGAAGGGCTGGACCCTCCCCCGTGTCCGTGTCCGTGCTGGAGCACCGTTGCAGCGGTGGCCTTTTGCTGCCGCGGGACAAGCCCGGCCAGCACCGCCACCTTCTCCCCCCCCCGCCCCGGCTGCTCAGGAACACAAAACAATTTCCTTGGGATCAGTGCCCGTTTCCTCCCCGAATGAGTTGTGAACAAGGGTTTCCTTGCTGCCACTGCGTCCCACCCATATCCTCCTGAGCCCACCCTTCCAATCTGACAGCACAAAGTCCTGAAGGAAGTGTTGAACCACGTGTTCAGCCGGAGAGGCTCAATTGGTCTTGCTTGGCCATGGCTGGAGCAGAGGGGGAATGGCAACCTCCCTGCAAGACAAAGCAGAGCTTCACATGAGCAAGAGGAGGGAGCTCGCTTGAACATTGCTGTTTCTCCATGCCAAAGTTTACCATGGCTCTAGGGGCAGTGTTGGTTGCCTGCTGTGCACTGAGTGAGGGGGTCTTTAGCTTAGGAAAAAGGCCGCTAAAACTTTAATTCTGCCTGATGAAGCTTCACTTGCAAGTGCAGTGATTTCAATGTATTTTTTTCCCCAAAACCAGGTAATATTTGAGGGTCAATTTTGTGTTTGACACCACAGAGGAAGAATGTGTTCACTGTACATTGTGTGTAATGGGCTGTGTGGCACAGCAGTTTGCTGTCACTCCCCAGTGCAGCTGAGACCTTCTGTAGGGCTTCATCAGTCAGAGCCCCAGTTCTTCCTCTGTGGTCTTTGCTCTGCAGAACAGTGCAGCTGATTAGTAAACCCTTTTAACCTCCTCCTTGAGAATTTGTCCAGGCACAGAAGAGGCATCCCTGGGTAGCAGATTCTCCAGTGGAATTGCTGCCTTGGCCATTGCTGCCATTGGCCATTCCTTGCTGCTGGATGCAGTCTGGATATGCACTGACACTGCTCTGTTCTGTGCCACAGGAGAGGGATTAAAAGTAAAGTGTTGACACTCAGACAGCCCCACGCAGAGCCACAGGCACACCCACATCCCCACAGCTTTCTTAAGCTCAAAGGGATCCAGCTACTCCAGTGGCAAGAGAGATATGCAGATACCCCATGCTCCACGATGTAGAGGATGGAAGAAGAGGCAGGAGAAATTGGGAAAACATAGGGTGACACTGTCCTCAGGCTGCAGAGCTCAGAGGCTGGGCTGCCAGCCTGCCAGCTCCCTTCTGAAGCTACCTGGATGCCCGGCCAAACTTCATTATGTTGCGTCAAAGTGGTTTTCATGAGTAAGGACTGTAGAAGTGGTCCTGAGCCCAAAGCCTTGAGTTCCCCTAGCAAACCAAGTCTCAACAGCGCTGAGCTGAATTACTTCTCCCCTCCCACCCTCTGACAGGGCACCTTTGCTTGTGGCTGGCAAGTGCTATAAAAATTACGAACTTAGAGGAAATAGCTTATTTTTTTCTCCCTCCTTTCTTTGTTTTTTCAGCTGTAGCAAGCTGGGCACCCCTTTCCTCTTCTGAAAGGTGTTGCAGAGGCTATATAAAACCTTCAAAACCGTCTCCCATTAGCACCACCTTCCTGACGACAGGGTGTGGTGGGGGCTTGTTTGTATGGCCCTGCAGGAAGGGGTGTGGGGACACCTCACGGCTGCCCCTGTGCCAGCACCTCAGGCAGGAACTGATCAGCTCCTGCAGGGTTGTGCCCTGCCCGGGATGACTTGTTTGACACCAAGAGACAAGAAATGCTGACACCTCTACCTGGCTGCAGAATTGGGAGAGGAAAAAAATACCCCTTTCGAGACCAGAGACATTTTGAGAGATTTGTGTTTTCAGTTCAATGAGCAGATAAAGGGAGGTGGATATTTTAGGAAGCAAATGGTAATGATTAGAGTTTTAAGTCTTAAGTAGTCATTTTGTCATAAAAGACCGAATTTGTATGCTTCAGAAAAATAGTCTTTTCCTCTCAGTTGATGATAGGTTTCCTTGAATTGCCATAATTATTCATCTTTTTATGAATGCATAACAGACAATGACATGTGATTAAATCTCCGCCCAGGGCTTCCTTTCTGAAGATCATAGAGATACATAGAAATCACTCTGCTCTCTGAAAGGTTGTTAATTCCTGTCCCTGTCTGCTGTATATACATACGATTCAGCATGTGCATGTATAGAGAATTCCACGATCTACCGGTGGTTATATACACAGCTGTGAAAGTAACAAATCTCAATTCACTCCCACTGGTGTTGCAGTCTATTATCTTAGAGAATATCATGTGCTATGTCACAAATTATAGCCAAAGACTAACAGCTTTGAAGAGAGTTCGTAATTTAAAAAATAAAAATCTTCCTATAAAAGAGCTAACAGAAACTATTTTAATCATTTCACTTGAAAATTATGGTTAGGAATTGGGGTAGAATTGTTTGGTTTTCCTTGGAAGGTAACAAAACAAGAAATTTAGTGATTGGGGAGGGGAATTTATTTTGAGAAATATTGTCTTGAGAGGGTGTAAAGGACACCTTTTATATCCTCTCAACACTGGTTAGAGCCATAGCTTGAATGCAGCCACATCTTATCATACATTTCTGTAGGTGAGGAAAGCTGGTACAGAGTCCATGACATCAGTACAGCATGCAATGCTAGAGGAAGGTTTAACTGGAGATTTTCCTGCCCATCAATGCAGCCAAGGCCAGCAGACACAGCTTTCCCAAGGTGCACAGTGTGACAATGGGGCACCTTGGCAGTGGTGCTTGGCTGGGGAGACCACTGCAGGCTGGGACAACCTGTAGGCTGCTGGAGATATATTTTTGCTAGGTTACAGTAAAATAAGAAATGAGACCAGCCCTTGTTTAGGTCCATAATGAGGTACACCTAAGTCTTACAGTGCTGCAGGTCTCCTAGCTCTGCAGCTGGTATGAAGGTGTTTCCCTCAGTCAGCCCTGGGGTACAAAGTGAATGACAGGGTGTCAGAACAAAAGGGATTCTCATAATTTCCTGCCACTCTGTGCTTTTATTGCATCTCAGAGGAACATGGATGCATTTGCAATCATCTGCGGGAGACGATGCATTAGCCACTTGTGAGGACCTTGTGTGCAGTCAGATGATAGCTCCACCACACTGCTGGCAGTTTTTGGGGGGCCAGAAAGCAGTCCAGACCTCGCAGTGCCAGTGGTGGGTCCATAATTCTGCCCCTCCTCAAGCACAACAATGCCATATTGTCAATATGTGATCATTCAACATCAGCAGTCTCCCTTCCCCCTGCCCTTCATCTTGCCCAGCATTGTAGAGTAAATGCCAGAATGTACAAGTCCAGTTTGAGATTAAATGCCACCCTCATTGCAAATGAGAAAGATCAGCTTTTTTCATTGGAAATACCCAGAGAAAAGTATTCTTGTTTGTTTTCTGTTCTTGCTAATATTTAGAAACCAATCCTTGTTTCTGCTTTTTATTCATTGCAAATTGTCCAGCAAAAGAATAAAGGTTAATATATGCCATCCATTCTATTAATATATCGAGATCTTTAGACTTGAAAAGACCAGAAAAATTCAAGTTTGCCCTGTGCATATCAGAGGGCTCATAAGAAGCTCCAGCTGAAAGTCAAAACCATGCTAGCTTGGCATGACTTCTTAACCTGAAATACACCCTCAGTGGTCGGCTCAGAGCATGGATAGGAAAAACCCTTTGGCTAAGCGTGTCTGCCTATTCCTGTACTACAGAAGACCTAAATCATCCCACAATCTTCTTATAAAATGCAAAGGATACTTCAGCCCCACACAGTTGCTTTTCCTACTACAGCCAGGTGATTAGGTCTCTTGTTTAGGTTAAGGAATGAGATTCTAACTGTTGGGGGGTTTAAAGTCCGCAGTACAACTAGATGGAAGTCACTGGACTTTTATTGAATTGTGGGAACTTCTTGGCACAAGTTTCTGAGTAAATGCAGCTGTGACCAACTTGAGATTAATATTTTGTGATGAATTTAATGCTATTTGAGAAAACAACTTGTCCTGAGAGCCTTTCCACCTCTACCCTAGCTGTGATTCCCAAGCAAGGTGGGAATCCCCATCACAGTGGGGCTTGGTCTGAGGTTCAGGGGCAATTCAGACAGGATGGCTTTGCCATGTGTGGACACAAAAGTCTGCTGTGAGGAATGTACAAAAGGAAATGCCATGTCAACATGACATTTAGAGCTGGATGTCAGATTAGGAGGATGGCTTTGGAGGTTGGGACCTTAAGTCTGCCCCAGGCTTGTCTTAGGTATCAGCATCTGCCACATGATTTGTCCTTGGAGCCTGGATATGTTTGGGCATTTGGCCCTTAGAACAACTCAGTTACAACACACAGCACTTTTGGCCTGTGATTAGCCAGCCAATCCATATGGTGACATTACTGCTTCCTGGATGGGTGCCAAAGCTTGATACATGGGGAAATGATGACTAAACCAGGACAATCTCTCTTGAGCATGGCATGTGTCAAACAGCCCAGGGCCAAAACAGGAGCAAACCGGTCAGGCAGGGTAGAGAACTGACAAGGGATTGACAGAAAGTGGGAGGTAATTGCTCAAAAAACTAAGGGATGGCAATAAGAAGGGGAATTAGAAATGGCTAAGAAGAAAAAGGCTTGTTCCCAAACCTTTGCTTGCTTTCAGAACGGAATGTCACAAAGAATTATTTAAAGCTCTGAAATGGGGGTAGTTGGTTTTCTTTGTTACTGCTTTTTACCAAGAGGAAACTAAGGAAGTCTAATCCACTTCTCCTTGGCATACCCTTGAATCATTACTCAAGAACAACCCTAGTGAAATAACTGGGATCATATTAGTGAAAAATTGATTTAAGACTCTCTTTTCATAGGCTTGAACAAACACACTGGCCTTCACAAACCACAGAAGGGCTGAGGAACCTGTCCTTATGAGATTTCCAGGTTACTTCTGTGGAGACATCTGTGCCTTTCCAGGATGCTTATTGGTATCAGACACCTCCACCAAATCTTTAGTATGTAACCATGTGTGGTTGACTTTAAAGTCAATCAACTGAAGCACTGCTGTAAGTCTGTGTCTAGAAGCCTGTGCGGCTGTGAATGCCGACATCTGACATCTAGTGATGGAGACAGTTGAGAGATCATCAGAGCCCTGTTTTGCAGCTACAGGAAAACCCAAATGCAAGCGGGAAGGAATTCTGGAGGGACAGACTGGAACAATTGTAAATATTTTGCTTTTAGAAAATGAAGATTGTCTTTTCCAAATGGAGACAGCTGGTAGGTATATGAGAGTTGTGTAGTGACAGCAGCATTTTCTTGGAGCAGTCTCAATTGGATGACAGAAGTTTCTCTGTTCCCTTCAGGAGCATCACTACTGCAACTGTGTCCCACACAAAGATTCTTACCTTGCAGTTTCATCATTTGATAGCTATAATGAGCCACTGGGTTCTCCTGCGTTACATACACATCAGTATGTGAAATTCCCAGAAGTTTCTGAACAGAGCATTCACTGGTGGCATGTCAGAGTTGCTTTGCTAACCAGATGTGAATTCTTTGCACAATTCACGGAGTTTTCAAATATTTCACTCCTTATTTAACTAGATGCAGACCTAATTAAGTAGAAATAATCATATAAGAGATCAATTACCTATAGATCTGTCCAGTCACTTATCAGAACTTTCATATAAGATAAATCTATATTGCAAATGCCACTCAGTTAAATATTTATGAAGAGATCAGAAGAGGGAGAGTCCAAATAATCTCCTGTGGGGCTCCTCTCTTGCCTTCCCTTGTTGTTCTTGTCCTTACAGAACTCAATTATATTCCTCTCATTAAAAAAGGTAAAATATGTTTTTATATGATTTTTAATGTTTCTGGTAACATTTTATTTGAGGAATGGGGTGGGAGGGGAAAAGTAGAACAGAAGCATAGAGGGAAGGACTGGAAATCTGCACGATTTATAACAAGGAAGCAGTTTTCCTGAGGAAGAACACAGGACAGGAGCTGAAGGACAGCCAAGGAGACCTTTGGAGGATGTCTGTGTTACTGTGAGCTTGCATTTCACTCGGTGCCTTTCAATGTAAGTCCTTTCCACTCCTCAGCAGCAAACCAGTGAAGCCACTGTGGATTCACATAGCTTTAGTTGCATAAGTGTAGCCTGAGAATGGTTGCCCATCTGAGCTGAGAATCCAGACTCTGAAGCATAAGTCCTACAATTTAAATTTATAAATGCAAATAAAGAATGTGCTCAACAGCAGTGATCAAGTTAGTTACAAAGTAGTGTAAGACTGTGACCCTACTGCTTCTTTGAGTCAGAGGCTTTTCTCTAGGCCGTGTTATCTCGTGTAATGCAAGCAGACTGGATTAATTAGGGCTATGTTTTCTCTATTGTGACTTCAGGGAGGTTATAAGAAGGATGAATCTGTCCCTGAGGACAGGCCCAATTCACAACTGTAATGTCCTTGTCTGTTTCATTGTGCCATGACTCTAGAGCTGGGTCAAGGTTTCTCAGCAGTGCAAGCAAAACTAATTCTGCTGCTTCAAAAATGAGGGCAAACTTTCCTGAAAATTATCCATTTAGTTTGTGGCTACAGCAAAGGGCATTTCTGAGAAGGTGAGAGGGCAGAGACCTAAGGTACAACAGTGAAGACCTTTGGCTGTTTGGGGATTATTTGGAGCCTTGGTTAGAGAAAATCAAAAAATGGGGAAATGAAAGGTATGAAAGTATCCATGGGATGCTCAGGACAGATGGAAAAGAAGGGTTGAGAGGGATCAGTGAAAGGGCTGGAAGAGATGGTCAGGGGAGGCATTCAGCAGCTGTTGGGAGAAGGCTTTTTCCTTTCCCTTAGCCTAACACCTTATTGATTCTTTCCTCCTCCTCAGTTCTATCTCTGCCTGTGCATAAGGAGGCTGCGAGTGCCCCAGCTGGAGGTCATGTGCATGTTGCTCTTTGAGCAGCAGCTGAAGTAGCCAGTTTCCTGCAACATCAGCTTGGGGCTTGCATTGGATTGTCTGGTATCTAATAAGATGTAAGTGCTGATCTGTTTTTCCCTCTGTGGACATTCATAATATCTCTTTCCCAGGGGAATCTTCACCATCTAATAAGGATCACATTCAGGTTGCAGCCTTCACGTCCACAGGGCCACCAATTGGGTTTTTCTCCTCTAGCCAGCTGCCAAATTTCATAAAATGTGTTGAAATTTAATACCTTGAAGACTTCCTATTGTCTGTCAATTTTTATTGAAATTGGTCAACAGGTTCAAAAGTTGCTGGTGAGGGAGAAGCACAGCTGAGAGCAGATAGACAGGTGGAGAGACACACATGAGGGTGAAACTACAGCACTACCTCTTTGGAAAACTGAACTAAGACAAATGGATAGACACTCTGGCCCATGCTGCTGCTCTCTGCTGTGTGACAACTGCAACCATAACACCCCCAAGCCATCAGCAGGATGAGTCTACATCCTTTTGCTATGTTGAGAAGTGTGATCTTTTCCTTACAGAAAACAAAGATACTTGGTTCTGGGCAAACGTTTGCATCTGACTTAAAGCTCTTTTTTACTGAATGTTCAATTTCAGATTTTGTATGTGCCATCCTTCTCTGTGCAAAATTACTGATGCTGGTATATGAGGACATGTCCTGAGCAAAAAAAAACCCCAAACAACAGTCTTCAGGGCCTGACCAATCCTACCTGTGCCTTGCAAGGTGAGGATGTGAACATTACACCCATATGCTTTCTTCAGTACATCTTGGCACCTGTCAGACTGTAGTCCCAGCACAGGTTACTCTTCCTGAGTCTCATCATGGGCATGATGCACCTCACAAGCTAGGATGAGGTGAGACCCTGTATTCAACACTCTCCTCACCAGCACGGTTCGTGTGGCTGTGGGAGAAAATACACAATTACTCAGCAGAGGATGTAATAGCAGGCATGCTCCTGCAAGCTGAGGTGTTTGTGGAGATTTCTCAGTATCCCTGCCCTTTCCTGCATGCTGGTGACACCAAAGAGTAGGTCTGGGTAAATAATTGTACTTTCTGTTTGTCTTCCAAAGACACTCCATCTGATATTGAATAGCTGGAGGTGACTTTCCCACATGGGGCGGTCCCACTCTGCATAGCACATTGAAATGCTCCCCCCAGTAATGGGACAAACAAGATAGACTTCTAGTTCAGAGGCGATGACATGTACCCAGAGATGAATATTTACAACCTAGCCCTGAACAAGTATTCAGAGCAAGCAGAGTCAGCAGGGGACTGAGAACACCTTTTCCCTTGAACCTGCTGCAGCCTGGAAGTGTGTGAGCTCTCCCAGCAGGAAAAAGATGTGGATTCGTAGCCTTTAAGATGATGGAGCAATCCACATTTGATCTAGGGTAAAAGGGCACAATGTCTACCTCTTCCCTATTTTTTATTTCTTTTCTTCTTCCTTTGTTTTTCACAGAAATCTTATCTGCCCTGTCCTCCTTTTCTTCCTCTTCAGTTTTGGTCACTTTGCCACTGAGCAGCACCAGCAACAAAGCTTCTTTCTTAAAGCACTACATCTTCAGCTGGTGCAGGCTTGTTGCACAATCAGTTGAAGCTGTTCTTATATTGCAGTGGGTTATTTGGGTGTTCCTAACCTTGCCCTAAGTGCCAGCTGCTTCTGTATGAGCCTGACTGCAAGGATGTGCTAGTCAATGGGATTTCAGGTTGGATTTCCAATGAAACAGGTACTTCAGTGCGTGCAGCTCTGGCATCCTCAAGCAGTATTTCCAGAGATTCTTTTCGTGGAGATTTCTGGGCTGAAGCTTGGTGTTATAATTTTAACACAATCCTTATATATTTTTATCCCAGCCAGTGGCACTGGGAATATTTTAATGAATCATAGAAATGTTCAGTCCTTGTTAGGATCCTGCTAAGTTCTTTGCCTTAATAATTATCTTGTGGGTTAGCTCAGTCAGTACAAAACTATAAGACAAGAAAAACATCCCTGGATCTATGCTGGAGTCAAATAACTCAGCAGTTCATTTGAATGCAATGGGAAGTGGAAGTTTAGGATCAGACAGTTCAGATTAGCAGGCCAATGAACCCTCCTCAGTGGCCAATGAGCTATGCAATTCATGATGCTGCCCTACTCATGCTTTTGTCAGAGGTTATGAATCAGAAGCATTTTTGACAGCACTGCACAATTTCTGCATTCACAGCCCAGAAAGCCAAAGTGAGCGAGGTGGAAGCACAAAAATTAGTTTGTTTTCCAAAACCCTCCAGCTCCACTCAAAGCTTCTGAGTCACTCTGGAAATCTCACTGGAGAGAAATGAGATGCTCCAAAAACTCAGGTGGTGGATGATGGGGAATGTTGGTCTTAGAAATGAATCCTGTGTTTATCAGACAGAAACCTAGGACTTGATTCCTTGAGGGCTATGTTTATACCTTATTCAGTATAAGACCAGTGTGCTGTTGTCACTGATTTTGGTGAGAGATGTTGAAAGACGTCTTATGAAAAACCTTAGGATTCAAAGGACCAACTGCACTGCAAGATGAGCTGTAGAATGATTCAGAGGAGGCTGAGCACACTGAGGAATGAGCTGTCCTACCTAGCCTGTCCTCAGCAGCCTAAGGTTCTGTTCAGGGATCAAAGCCACTTTTTGTGGGGATAATCTTCCACACTTGCACACAGGTGAGCTGTTTGCTCTCCATGCAGTGGAAAATACAGGTATTTCTGTCATAAGAGACTTTCAGTGAATGAGTGAATGGACCTGTGATTTTACTTCTATTGTTGAAAGAGCAAGAGCACTTTCTTAGTCCCAATGCCACTCTCATATACAGTTTGGGGGATGGTAGTGGGGTAGGGAGTTGACCCTTATCGTCTGATCCTGCTTCACTGCAGGCAGGGAGAGATGAAATAGCACAGGAGTTCACTGAACTTTGCAGCATAGACCCATGTTTAGCACTCCTTAAGTATCTGAAGCCCTGATGCAGCACAGTTGTATGGATACTGCAGGATTGTAGTTGGAGGGTGGGACTTCAAATGGAATACAGACAAACTGATATCCCAGCTTTGTTCATTTGAAAATTTCCCTTCTTGCTTTGTGTGTATCAGTGATCTCTGGTGCCAGAGAGAGAGATCGTGCTATTTCCATCCTGTGAAACCTGCCGGAAAAGTCTACTTGTGAACAAATAGGTCTAAGCCAATATTTTTTCAAGTCCTAGGCTGGGACTGTGGTGAACTGTACACAACAGTACAGCTCTGTCAATATTCCATCCTAAGCAAGGGTGTTTTCACTGTTCTGTGCAATTTATCTGCCTATAAAATGGGGAAACTGCTGATCTCATCCATAAAGCTATTTTGAGAGAGCTCAGTGGAAGGTGCAATAGAAAAGTTGCCCAGAATTACCCTCAGACAACTGGAGAAAGAACAGTGCTGATGAAGGCATAAGTTTCTTATGATTAAAGCCAGTTTGCGATAGTTGGTGAAAATGAACACCTTCAAGTGAACTTGTGACGTTTCGCTTTCTGAGGTTATTTTGCACTACAACCTCTGTTGAATTTATAAATACTATGATCATGATTTCTTCCAGGGGAATAGATCCTCCAGTGAGGGTATCCTGCCTCTGGATGGGCAACATCAAATTCTTCCTTAATAAGGTGCTCTCATTTAGACCAGCTGCAAACCTGGGGTGTCAGTGCAAATTTCCTGTTTCCTGACAATATTGCTTGTGAACCTTGTTGCATTTACAGTGCCTAAATCCCTTCATCTAGAGCCTGGTCTTTGTTAGGTCTTGGTGACTTTGGATCTCTCTTCAGCTTCCAGAGCAACTTCACTGAATTTGAGTACTTCCACTAAAAACTTCACTTCATTGCAATATAAAAACAGTCAGAGAGTAAAGTCACATCCCTGGAGAGTAATAAGAACACGGGGTCTGGCATGGCTGCATTTTTCCAGCAATTTTCAGCAGCAGTAAGCTGAATTCTGTGTTGATGTGCATCCATGTGGCTTCACAGAAGGGGATTTTTTTTTTCTCCAGTCATTTTTTTTATGTGAGGGGTGTCTGATGCCTGCACGTATGATGTGACGTGGAAGACCCTACAGCCGAACAGCTGTGAGAAGGAGCCTCCTGTTATCTATTGTGCGTGGAGCCTACCCTGTAGGTCTGCATTGGCAGCCACATATGGAGGGAACCCTTTTCATCTTCCCCTCGCTGACTGCTGAGGGCTGCTCCCGTGCGGCCGCGGAGGGCTGGGGGGCCCACGCTGTACAGTTGTGGTTGCGAATTCCTGGGTGGGGAGGAGAGCTGCAGGGCTGCATGGGGGAGGCTCTGCTGGGGCCAGGGCGGGATCTTTTCAATGGCAGTGCAGAGGAGCTGGGGATGGGTTAATTAAAATGCTCGCAGATGGTTTGGGTTATGGGACACATGTGTGCGCCCAGCCGCATGACTCTCATCCCAGCCAATTAACGGCCCGGGAGAGGGACACCGGCCTCATGTGGGAGAGGGATGCTGCCTGCACTGGTCGTGGGCAGTGGGAAGGTAGGAGCTGCTTGTGGGCACTGGGGTTGGTGGGCATCCTTCAGGGTGGGTGCCAGCTGAGAGTCTGTTGGCTGTCCCCACTGCAGAAGCAGGAGGACCTGCAGTTGTAGACCGAGCCTCGAGTGCTGCTGAAGAGTGGAGCCCATGGGGCCCAGCCCTGCTGGGGGAGGACTGTGTGGGAAGGGCAGCAGGGACGTCACCTGTGTGCCCTCTCTCCAGGTCTGGTTTACTCCAGCGTGAGTCAAGGCCACAGGGAGCTGGAGGAGTGCCGTGGGTGTACAGTGCCTGCACCACCTGTGGAGCAGTAGTGCATGGCCTCTGATTTCATATGTGCTCTGGACACATTTTGCACTGGGAAACCGGGGAGAAGCACTGACTTCTGGTGATGCAAGCATAGTCCAGGAATGAATTTCTTGAAATAGTTTTTTTTTTAAACTACAAAGGGGTATTTTAAGAAAGTTAGAACAATACAGAATGTGATTTATCCTGTCACTGAGCTCTATGCAAACCACAAAAATGCGCTTGAAATATTAGTAATTCAGTGAAATTATGTCACTGGCTCTAAGATTAGCTGAGAAACAGAAACATGACAGTAAAAACTGCTCAAAAAACAGATGCCTAAAGACAGGAAAAAGAAAATCAATCCAGCTCCACCCTGTTAGATTAACAAATGAACAGTAAATCTTGATTATTTGCTAACATTTGCTGGAATGCAAATTTGCAGATGCTCAGGAGCTTGAGCTGGTTGATAGTCAGGGGGCAGATGCCTTTGGATATTTCAGAGCTAGCCTGTGGCCTTAGGTGGTTCTGGGTTGAAGATGACCCATCTCTTTCCTACCATGTTGGAGTGTGCATGTGGCTTGTCATGGCAACCAGCTGGGGTTGACAAGCATTGCTGCATGTTTATGCAACTTGTGATTTGCTTGGGCTGATTATCCCTTTAACTTCAAATGTTTTCACTGCATTGCTGGCATTTGGAAATTTGGATACATAATGCTGTTTGGGTCTTTGTTTTGTAAAGCCAAATACCTTAGATGCTATCAGAACTTAACCCACACCCATGCTGAAAGTCTGTCAGTGTAGGGAATTGAAGCAAATTGTTCTTCCAAATCAAGGGTGCAGATGTAAATTCTGGGGTCAAATACGATCATCTCTCAGGCAGTGCTGGTCCAGTAAATGGTGGTTAGAATTGCCTGAGCCTCTGCAACTTGGAAGGTGACTTCTTTCCTCTTGGTGATAAAATTATATTTTCTGCTTGAATTTGCTTCTGAACCCTTTCCATTCTTGGAAAGGAAGCCATTTTAGTGTCAGAAATATTTAATTCTAAAAAGCTGTCTGGAGTGGCAAAGACAAACTAATCAATGTAAGTGCAGGAAAAAACAGTCCATTAAACCAAGAGTAAAAACAAATGCTGGAAAATATTAACTGGAATCCAAGACTTAAATAGTCTATTGAATGAGGAGCTTCCATCAAAATTTAGAAGTTTTCTAAAACGAAAATGTTTTTGTGAAAAAAATTGTCTTTTTGCCAAGAGGCTAAATGTTATTAACAGAAGCTTATAAAATAGGAGAGGAAGTGATGGAGAGGTGCATTAATTATGAGAATTAAGTGAAGAATGCAGTGCAAGCTAATCAATGTTTCTCTACTATGGTCTGTACAGTCAGGAATGGCAAATTTGGCAAATTTGGTGTAACGGATGTCAAAGGAGCTAACAGAAGTATTGAAAGACACTGCAAGCATTTAGTGAACTCTTTGCGAGTTTTTAGCCTTGATCATGGCTTTGCAGTGCTGCAGACATCAGGGATGGCTCCATGGGCACTGGGACCTGTATGACAAGGCTGAGCAGCTGGGGCAGAGTGCCCTGTAGCACCGTTTCTGCCATGTCTTGAAGCCCTGACTGACTAGCCATGCTGCCTTGGGGACTGCTGTTTTGCTCTTCTTGGCAAGAGTCACCACTATGCAGAGGTCCAGAGGCCCTGCTGGGTACATGTCTGTGGCATTTTGTGTGATTGTCCTGAAGGGCAGCAGAGCCTGGCCTAAGGACCTGGGCTGCCTAACCTGGTTAAAGCCCACGTTAATACAGGCATGCAGTTTTTGATCATGGTGCAGTATGGAGCAAGTGATATATGCCTACAAAAAGTGATGCTGATGACCTTTAAATCCCATTGGAAAATATAGTCTGAGCTCTTAAGACATTGAGACAGCTAAAGAAATGTCCCCATTACTGCTGTCAGCAGTGGTGGCAGTGACACTGGCTGCATGGTGCTGCTGTTTCATGGGGTACAGGTGCCTCTTCCTGGAGCAGGACAAGAAGGGTCAGAGGAGAAAGCCCTGATTATAAATATGGGAGAGACCTGTATGAAATTTTCTCACTTCTGTTTATTCTCATATTTTTGATTATAAAAATGTCTGAAGTGAGATCAGTAAATGTATCGATCTGAGGAGCCAACAAAACAACAGCAACAAGAACTAAGCCAAAAAACCCTCCCCACAAAGTCATCTCATGAGGAAATCATGTGGGTCTGTGAGTTCATTTTGGCTGGAATACCCAGTCATGCAGATTTTGCACTGTCACAGGACACTTCTGTACAGAAGGTACTTCTGTAATTCAGCTGTTTTTCTCACCATCTTAGGTTAGGAGTGGGACAGAGAAGTACATGCGTTATTCTATTCTGCTCTGCTAAGCCAAAACTAAGCACAGATGTACTGTGGCCAAGACTGTTTAGCTGAATTGACTGTTTGCCATAGCTGCTTTCAGAAAACACATAAAACCTCTGTCACATGAAGAAATTTGCCAGAGGGGAGCTCTCTGTCTTGCCAGAGACAGTGTTGCTTCACATGAGCAAAAGGGCACAGTAGTATGTATGGCTGCCTGCAGGGATATATTTTGAGGTGATGTCCACAGTAGAGTGCAAGCTTGCTTAACTGATTAGGCATTTGCATTGATTTAAAAATGTATGCAGAATAGTCTCCTCACCCTACTAAAGTATTTGTGTTTTGGTTTCTTGCATGCTGAAATGCAGAGTGATCAAGGGCCATAATACTTGTCCATCCATGGCGGCCTTGAGAGAAACACAGGTTTGTGTCAATATTTTGTTTTCCTGTCGAGAGTTGATGCGTTTGCTCACAGGACTGACTGAGCTGACCATGGTCAAGGGATGTTATTCGGATTGATACAAAAAGGCTGCGCTCCAGAAGGAAAGGATTCAGTGAAAAAATCCCATTTACAGTCTAGAAAAAGAAACCTTATACATACAAATCTACATCCAGCTCTGCTAACCACAATCGAGGAAAAAAATAAAACCATTTTCAGAAGAAATTTAGCTTCTGGTAGGGCGGAATTTATGGGAATTGCCTGTCATTCACCTCATCAAAATAGAATCATGTTGGGTAGAAATTGTTGGGTACTGAAAGCTTATTATTGTCATAGCTTCTGAAGGAAATGTTCCTGAAGCTTCTCACCACCCTGTTGTGGGGATGTCTAGGTGCTTTCTGGAGTTGGTGGGCTGGCAGAAAGCATCAAAACATGCAGATTTTATCTTTCAGACAAAAATAAAGGAAGGGACTTTTGTTGGTTCTTTTTGTTTTCCACTGACCCTCATTTTAATGCAGACTGGCTCACTTTGCCAAGACAAATATGATGTGTTGGCTCTGCTGCTGAGCGTGGTGTTGGCTGAGGGTCACAGAGTTAGCAGGGTGTTTGAAGGAAGAAAGGTACCCATCATGAAGCAGCTGGGCAGATCTTAGACACTTAACACCTGGGTCAGGAATGGCTTCCACAGAGACATTTTTACACATACTAATTAACCAAAACCACCTCAGGTAAAAAAAAAAATCTTTTATAATGATGCAGGAGGGATAAAAGCCTTTCCATGCTGAACTAATAAGCACAACACACAGAAATCAGCAATGCTAAGATTTCACCTTTTATCTGTTTGTTAGATTTTGGAAAAGGCTGGGTGGTTTTTGGGGACTTTTTATCTCCCTTTATTTTTCCTCTATATCACCCCAAATTATGATCCAGTATTATTGAAAAAAAGAGGGATCTGAGGCCGTGAATTGTTTCCTGGATGGATGTGTGGGGATATGGCTGCCTCTGATTTCCTCTCTGTCAGCAATATTAATAGTAGAGGTCCTTTGTTGTGGGCTCAGAAACTGCACTGTCATGAAGGAGAGGGAAAAAAAAGGCTTCCCAGGCTGAGAACATAGCCTGTGGGCCTTTCTGTGTCTCTCCAAGAGTCCCTGGGTTTTGCCTTTCTTTTACTCCTGCTGTGCTTGGTCTCAGCCCAGGTGCTGGTGGCCAAGGGGCTGCAGTGGAGAACAGACCGTGTGAGCTGGAGGCCGAGGCAACCCTGCTGGCAGAGACCTGTAGGAGTGAGAAGGTTGGTGGTCCCCTCTGCCTGTGATCCAGGACACCAGTCCAGAGCCAGCCCTTCTGCAGAAGGGAAGGTCTTCAGCATCCAAGCTGTGTTGTTTGGGCTAGGCATCCGCACCAGCTTCCCTGTAAGCCTGTGGTCCTCTGCAAACCTTGGAGCCCTTTCCTCTCATCTGTGCTCTGCCACGTCTTTGAATCCAGGACTTAATTTGGACTTTTTTTGGACAGACTAAAGAGGGTGGGGGCTGTTGTCATAATTTCTTCTGGTATTTATTTTTGCACAGTGCACACTTTCCACCATTGTCCAGAACAAAATCAGGAATTATCTGCAGAAAATTGTGCAAATCACCTGAAGCCGTTTGTTTATAGTTCAAAATGAGGCATTAAAAACAATGGGCCGAGTAAAGCATGAAAGTAGATCAATCCCAACCCCGTTCTAACTTCCTCTCCTTCAAAATCACTTTGAACCTACAGTAATTATGATTGTTTCTGCTAGCTTAAATCACCCTTGCCCTCATTAGAGCTGTGCAGAGTGACCATTTTCCATTTCATGAGTTGCCACGTGTAAAAGCCGCTGTGTTTGCAAGTATTCAGGCATACCTGGCTGCACTACACAAGTCATAAGTGATAACAGTCATAATTAATATCCATTATACACCTTCCATGTACACTGACATCACTGATAACGTCAAGCACAATTTATGTGGTGCTATGAACAAGCTTCAGTCTCTATTGAGGCATCCTAGAGATGGGCTTGTTGGTTGTACTGGGAAGGAGGCTCCTTTTAGACATTCACCCTGAGTGTTTTGAGGTAACACAAATAACCTGAAGTCATATCCAAAGTATAGAGTTTCCGTGGGCTTAGAGTGAGAAAGAAAAAAAGAAAAAAAAAGAAAAAAAAAAAAAAAGAAAAAAAAAAGGGAAGTGGGTTTCCAATCCGTCAAGAATTTTTAGGCTGTTATAGACATTAATGTTGTTTTTAAATTAAGTGTTAGATTCTTTGGACACACTTATTGTTCCAACAAGTTTATTTCAAAGCTATGACCCTCTTGGTAGCTGTCAGTCACTTTTCATACACTGAGAAACCCTTTTTCATGTATTAAGAAGATATTCTTTTTCTACAGTGAGAAGTTGACAAAAAATGCTATCTAAATGCATTTGCAGTAATATATCCTTTTTCCAAGTGTGATTTCAAAAGTCTTCTGGTGACCACTGTCGGGGAAAGTGGATCCCATCTCCTTCTTCTGCCTTTAAACCAGATGTTTTTGGAGACTTCTAAATTTCATAGCTGATGTTAAGGCACCAGTCTGCCTTCATGGCAGAGAAATAGAAAAAAGCGGTATTCTCTAAATATCTTAATTGCCCCTCCTGATATCAGTGGTGTTACATCTGGGGTAATTTGGCCACTTAATTACCTCAGAAGGAGTCTGAGCATCGAGCGGAGATGACGGTAAAAAGCCCAGGAGTGCGAGTGCATCCCGCCCCCCCCCAAGAGGTCTAAATGGCTGCCCGGCGGTGTAAACTTTTGTACCCCTTTCATGCCCTGGGAGGTTAATCTCTCCATGTCCTCCCCCTTTCATATGCATGAAGAAGAGGAGATTTAGGGGCTGGCGGGCGGTGGGGCGGGCGTGCGGCCGGGGGCAGCTGCGGGGCTGCCGGCGGGGAAGAGGCCGGGCCGGGCCCACTGAGCGGAAAGAACAAACTCTCCGGACCCGTCTGACACGCGGGTCAGGGGGTCAGCCCGAGCTGGTGGAGGCGGCGCAGCAGATTGGAGGCTCGCGATGCCCCTCCGACATCATTTAGACAAACAAGCAGATGGCAGGTGTCAGCGGTGACAAAGAGCCATCTGTGCAGCGGGGACCATCCCCTCCATTCTCTCACAGGCTACTTCATTAAACCCTCACTTCAGAGTGACTGCGCCGTAGCCTTTAACCAACGGGGCCCCTGGTAGCACGGGGTGGGTTTTCTTTCCCCTTCTTCTTTTTTAAGTTTTATTTTATTATTTAAGGGCAGCTCGAGTTCTGCTCTCAGCCACCAATGTGTTTGTGCACCTTACTGCCTCCAAAGGGGCAAGAGGGGAGGAAAATAAAAACAGAAACACCCAACAAAACCCTCCTGCCATGCTGAAGAAAAACATGTTTGCGCAGAGCTGAATAAGTGACTGTAAACACGGCAGAAGGAGGTTAAAACCCCCTTTGGGAACTGCTGGTTATCTGGTCTGAGGGGCTGCAGGGAAGCCCTGGGGAGTCCAGGGGGTTTCCTTGCGTGGAGTGGTGGAGAGGGGCTGTGCAGGGCAAGCCAGGTGCCCTGTGGGCAAGAGTGTCCTCAGGCGTGGCCATCCCAGCTCTCCGCTCCTCTGGAAGCTGAGGCAGCACCTCTGCGCCTCCAGAAATCCAGATGTTCCTCCAGAAACTGCCGAGGACGAGCCTGGCCACAGGGCAGGCCCCAGGAGCGGGTCTTGTCCGGGATGGGTATGGACTGCAAAGAGAGAGGCACAAAGTGACAGCAGGGCTGCCAGCGCCAGCACTGGCCGAGGAGCGGACAGAAGAGCAGTCTGCTCTGCAAGCCTCTGGTGGCAGCAGGCCTGAGCAGCGGTGACATCTTTCTGACCTGGAGGAGGAAGGGGCAGGGAGCTGATGTGTGCCACCGTTTATTTATTTATTTGGTTGGTTGGGCCGTGATGGGGGATCTGGGAACTTTCTAGGCCGGTGCACCTCTGCGGCCAGTCGTGCTACTTTAGCCTCCCCTGCAGATCCCAGTGGAGAACGGCACCGGCATTGCCTCTGAAGAGGCCTGGGTGTCCCGGGGAGTCACAGGGGAGCTCTGCCAGGGTCTTCTGGGAGACTCCCTGCCCCTTCCTGCAAACACCAAATGGAGAAAGCTGAAAATCCCCTGTAAGAAACAACAGGATAGGTGGAAAACACCCGGAGACACCTCTTCTCCCCCTCCCTGTTTGCCCATCTCAGAGAATGTGCAGATACCAGAAAGCAACACTCAGTAGTGGATTTTGGGATTGGTTCAAACAAAGCAAAAGCTACTCCCGAGCTTCTGCCAAGTCTCTGATCAGGCCTGAACTGAACATTTCAGCACTGCTGGAACGGGTTTATTGGTTTATTTTTTTGTTTCTTTCTTTCTTTGTTTTTTGGGGTTTGTGTTGTGTTTGGTTTTTTTCCCCTTGTTTAAATGGGTCTCTGCATTTTCTGATTTCAGCTAAGGAAGCAGAGATGGAAGCACTGAGAAGCTATATTAAATGCTGTCCTTGCACCATCACTGATTTCAGCAATACCAGGTGGGACTGGAAATATCCTTGGAAAGTACATTTCAGTACATCTGAAAGCAAGAGCTTTCAGACTGAGGTTGTCCAGATATGTTGAGAGCTGTGACACTTGGTCAGCTGAGCTAGTTGAAGCCAATGCTTTTCTTTTGCCAGGTAGCAGCATTCACCTGAATAGTAACCCTGTGCTTGATGACAATGCAAGGGGCATCATTTCTTTATACAAGTCCTGTTTATAATCACAGCTTGTGATGTGTGTTGGCATGGCCTTACTCAATCCTATGAAATGGTCACAAATGGCGTGTAAAAAGTGTGAGTACCAGGCCATTTCCTGAATCCTTCTGAATGTCGAGGTATGAAAAGTGAGAAGGGGCAGAAAACTCTCCTGTATCAGCAGCAGCCATGTCTGGCTTTCAGACTGGCACCATCAGATCCTTTATTAGTTTATAAACATTGGAGTCCTCTGGGGGATTGTCCAGATCCACTTACAGCCCCTGAGTGACAGAGGCAATGCTTGGAGTAAGGCAGCATCCGTGAAGGAAATTTGGCTTCTCTGTTAACAGAAAAAGGCTCCTGGGACTTCAGCAGAAGACTGACCAGTTACATGCAGGAAGCCCTTTAGTGCCAGCAGTCACTCCCCTCAGCAGAAGGGAAATGGCTGGTTGGCTAAGAAGGCAAAGGGGCTAACTTTTTCCATCCTATTAGCATGTTTACTTAGGGCAATTCCCAGACAAATAATCTTGCTTAGGCTATCTTGAGAAAAAAATCTTGGCAATGTACCATCCACCTTTCAGGCCTGGCTGGGCTTCAAGGAGCTTCATCAATAAAGGTCTACTCCTCCATTAGATAATTCCCTGAAAAATAGCTGTATTTACCAGCAGCTTCCTGTTTCTGCTGATAATAAGGTGAAAATAATCTTACTTCTGACAGCTCATAAAATAACCCAAACCCCACAGACATGAATAGAACATGGCCAACGGGTATATTTTCATCCAGCCTCTAGGTGGAATTTGGAGCTGGGAGTGCCAGGTGTGCGTGTGAGCTCACAGCCACTTGTATGTGAATGAAACACAGTTCAGTCTTTTAATTGGCAGGTTCCAATGGAAACATATTTTTAATACAAACAGGTTTTACCAGTAAGCAGCAATAATTGCCATCTGCTTATCACAAGTCTTGGCTTTTTAACTGTTTCGTTCCTGCTGTCTGCAGTCTTTCCATCATTAAGTGATGTGGGATTCCAGTAGAACATTATGGTATGGTAATCTGATTTACATGGCTACAGGGATAATCATGAAGCCTCAAATACCAAGTCAGTATTTGAATGATGGCATTTCCTTCTGGTGGAGGGATGTTTTCCCTTGATGGTGTATTCTCATCTCATGGGTTTCATCATCTTCACTAAGCTACGGTACAGGAAAATGAAATTTTTATCAGGCAAAGGCTCAAGTGGGTCCAACTTTCTTGTCCCTTTCCTAGGGTTGAGTTTCTGGAAGAGGCATTTAGGCAGCTTAATAACAACCAGGGTACATGGACCTGGGCACGGTTTTGGTACAGCTCTGACATTGGTTTTAAGGAGGATCTATCTTGTCTGATCAATATGAAAAGGGTCAGGGTTGCAGCTCAGCATCCTCCTTGTCTTCCTTGAACAAATTAGTATCCATAGACACAATCAGGCCCTCAAATATTCACAGCTGTGGTTCAAATGAAGTCTCCTAATGAAATGCAAATTCAATAAGACAGTTACATGATCAGCATCAGCTCATTAAGGCCTGGCTAGGCTGTCTCCTTTCTTTGTTAGACCAGCATAAAGCTCCCAACTCTGGTGGAGTTACCCTGGGCTGAAAGCTGCTGGGCTCCAGGCAAAGTTTGGCCCAGACAGCCAGCTGGGGGGAGGCCATGTGCCGCGCCACGCTGTGCCGCCGGATCAGTGGCACTGGGCTCATGAATATCAGCTGAGGCTCGGGCTTGCTGGCTCTGAAGGAGGGGAGTGGGCTTGGGTTACTCTCCTTCATCCTGCATGAAAATGGCAGCGGGCCTGCTGAAACCACAAGGTGACACTGAAACAAACAAGCACCCTAAACCCCAACCTGCAGCAAGACCAAAATCAGGCTCGTGCTTGGATTTTCCCGGGAGAGGTGCTCATCTTGTATTTGCAAGGTTCTTGAAGCCACTGCTCTTTCCTCGGTCACGGGAGTCGGTCGAAAGGATGTCAAGCAGCTGGCTTGCTACCTTCCTGACCCCGTTTCACAATGTCTGTGCTTCTGTGAAAGGGTTGCACCAGACAAAGCACAAGGGATGCACAGCCCTTGCATCCAAGTACAGGGTGGTTGGGTTTTTTTTCGTGGTGTTTTTTTTTTTTTTTTTGGGGGTGTTTTTTTTTTTCTTCCCCCCCCCCCCCCCCCCCAGCACCATCCAATGTGGCAATGTTTGACAGGTCTGACCTGCTCAGCTGTAATGAGACGTTGGGAGAAAAGGGGCAAATGCAGTTACCTCTCGCCACAAGTCTTGCTGCTGGGAGATGAACTTTGCCACTCTGCCTTGGCTTTAACAAATGCCCCTCAGTGTATCTCAGTGCAAATGTGTTTCCTTTTCATTTTCAAATAGGGATGAATCCTGTATGTTGGATTAGAAATTTCCCATCGCTGACAACAGTGGAGGGGAAAAAAAAGTCATGTAAAGTTCAAGAGGAGGGCAGAGGGAAGAATGAAAACAAAATGAATGAGCAAGAGCCTGTTTCTGCCCTTTTTTTGTAGGTAGAATTTTGCGATGATTGGTATTTTAAGATTTTTGTATCAATTTTTTTTTTTCCCCCAGGGGCAAACACAGCAGAAAAATATTGGGGTTTTGCACTGAAGTTGTTCATACACCAGATCTATGAATTCAGTGCCAGTTGTCCACAATAATCAGAGGTGCAAAAACATGCAAGCATGCTTATTAAAAAGGAAAAGGAGTCCTTTAAAAGACGGACTTTAGTTGTGTAGTTCTACTAATTGATTTTCAGTGTTTTATGTCAATGTATTAAAAATTATTTTGGGTTATATTTATCACACACAGGAATAAATGAGAAGCTGCTTAGGGGCATAACAAATCCTGGAAAATGAAACACATAAAGTAAATGCAATTTTATACATATAGTGCATTCAGGGCAGATTTATTGCAGCAGATTGTAGCCTCTCCTCTCTTTCCACTAACACCTTGTGCTGTGGCTGTTGTGATCTGGGTCATGGGAGGACAGAACTGGTTTTTGAAGAAGAAAATGAGAAAGATGATGAAACTCTGCTTTGAAAAAAATACGTATCCAAAGTAGAAGAAGTCCTTAGGAGAGAAGCAGGAATGATAAGGGCAAGCAAATACAACCTATGAGGACAGGCTGCAGGAAATTGAAAAGGTTTGGAAAAGGCAAATCTGAAGGGAAATCATAATAGGAGCCCTCAGATACCTAAGGTTAATAGAGGGAGGGTATTGATTTAGTGTGCATTAAGAGAGATGTAGGTTAGGAGAAGCCGGCTAACTGTAGGCATGAGGAACAATGGTTTAGGGCAGCAGTGGGTCCCTGCTCACTTGAAGGAGCAAATGGTCTTTTTGCTGGGTTTGGAGTCTCCACCCATCCTCGGAGGGGAGAGGGACCAGTTTGGGGCTCCCTTGCCAAGCTGTGAGACAGAATGCCTGGTGAGGACAAGTGGAGGCATCGGTGGGGACACGCAAGATGAAGCAGAGCATTTTGCAATTGGGACAGCACAAGCAGAAACTCTGAGCATGAATGTGAAGATGGAAGGTTAATTTCAAATCAGGCTCTAAGACAATTGCTTAGTTTTTCAGGGTTTGAATGGCTAATTCCTCTTAGCATCACTGCTTATTCTTACCTCCTGTGTTTGACCCATGGGCACCCCACTGGACAGTTGCTGAAGTCTTCTAGTCTGGGAACAATATAATGTGGCTCTGGTAATCAGCCTCTCCAGCAGTTGTGAGAAACAAACAGCCTGTACATGCTCAGACTATAGTTTCCAGTCACGTATTGACCAGAATGCACTTGGAGCAGCGACTGAATGACTTTGGTAACAGGCACAATCATAAAAGCCAAAAAATCCTCACAAACAATTTGTGAGTAAGGCTAGAAGTGAAACATGTTGACTGTATAGCTTGCTAAAAATATCCATCCCGTCTCTAGCTGTCATCACATCTCTCCTCTAATCCTGCAAGTAGCGTGTGAGGGGTTACCCTAATGCCCCTGCGCTGATTCTTCCCGAGGAGCATGCAGCGCTGTGTGCCCAAGGAGCTGAGAGCAGATTGCCAAGGAAAGCTGAGTTTGCTCCCCAGGCTTTGTGCAATCAGCCACTGCTCCCGCCGTTTTGTCATCAAGTCAGCCGCAGCCTTCCCCATATTGCTGAGGAACATGCTGGAGCAACCCCAAGTGTCACGCCTTCTATGGAGGCTTTCACTAGCTATCAGTGGTTATGTTATACCACATTAGAGGTGTCCCAGATGCCAAGCTCCCACTGAAGAAGAATGTAGAAAATCATAAAAATACCACTGCAAAAAAGGTATTAACCAGGCAGTAACATTCATTACGCTTTGTCATGATGCCAGATTACTATGCCAGAACGACACTTTGTGTTAGAAACTAAAATCTCCTGTTTACAGCATCTTGTCATAGGAAGCAACACCAAAAACGTGAGATCTATGCATTTTAATCTTTAAGCTTTACTCCTTACAGGATGTTCAATCTGAGATATATTGTTGATTACATCTGGGGACACAGTGTGTGACTTGGGAACCAGATTTTCCTGAAATACCCATTTTCCTAGCACATACTTCTGTTATTATGAAGTCTTTTCAAAGTGAGATATGTCTCCTAAGTACTATTTATATCTGTTTGGCAAATGGATTCAAGGAACTCTTATGTGAATCTGACAGGCAGATCTGACAGCTTTACTCAAAGTTGGTTGCTACATAGAAAATCTGTTCTTCCTTCAGTGGCATCAGAAGTAAGCCTGAACATTAAGCCTTCATTAAGGTTCACTGGAGGTGCACACCTGAAAGTTCTGGAAAATGAAAGACAATGGGTGGAGGCTGCTGTTTCTGTAGCTGCAGCAGGTTTTCCATCCAAAGAGACAAAAAGTTGGAAGGCACATCTTTAGTATTGGGGTGCAGATAAATGAAAAAACAATTGAAATATAGCTTAATTGCAGAAACAGTACTTCCTTATCCATCCTTTCCTCCATATCTCTATCCATTCCCTCCCTCCCTCCCTCCCTCCCTCCCTCCCTCCCTCCCTCCCTCCCTCCCTCCCTCCCTCCCTCCCTCCCTCCCTCCCTCCCTCCCTCCCTCCCTCCCTCCCTCCCTCCCTCCCTCCCTCCCTCCCTCCCTCCCTCCCTCCCTCCCTCCCTCCTTCCTTCCCTCCCTGTTTCCCTCCCTGAGTCGACACGGTAGTCTTCTTGTTCCTGTGAAGTGGATCCATTCTAAATGATGCTCCTGGTGCATGGAGTACTCCACTGCAAAGTTATTTCATCCTGAGTGACCACCTACCTCCCTGCCTGTACATACACAGGCCTGCCAGTGTCTGTGTCAGCCATTCTGCACCCCAGTGGTGTTTACTCTTGTGGCAAATATTTTCCATGTATCTGATATACCGCTGACATCAGCAACCAACCACCTTTTGGAAAGTGCAACAGACAGAAGAAAAAATGAAATGAATATTCCTGAACACCAAAGGGAGGAAGTCTTGCCTTGACATTCAATGAAATTGAGTTTTTAAGACTCCAGTGGGAAATCAGTGAGAAAGGAGTATCCAGATGTTCCAAGCATCTCCAGAGGGCTTGTCTGATTCAGAACTCTTGGGACCTAATGGGGGAGAATCCTATTAAACTTGTTAAAATAAATATTGATTTATTATGTTAAAAATATTCCATTTTTGACAGCTTTCCAGTGTTGTTTTTTTTATCCCATGTTGCTGCTGATGCTTCCATTGGTTGTTCAAGATTATTCTAACAAACTTCACTCACTGGTTGTTCCATTCACAGAAAGGAACACCAGTTTATAGTGATGATGTATTTGTCACAGAGGTGCACATCCAGCTCCCAAGAGGAATGCACTCTAAGTGCCAAAACCCTCTTGAACTCAGATGTGTTCAACTCGTGACTGGAGAGACGAGGTGAGAACTGAGTTTGTGGACATAGTCCTGGTAGCTGTGTTGCAGAGATCTGGCACCCTTGAGGTCTTAGGAAGCAGAAACATGGCTCAGATTACCCTACATTGTGGTGTTTTTTCCCCTGTAACTCCCAGGGACTTCTGACAACTTCAGTTGTCAGAAGATGTAGCCAGGAATAATAACTTATCCAAGTCTTTGCTGCTTCAGGGCTACCAATTGGCAGCATCAGAGAATTACAAAATCTATCTAGTGTTTTAGACAAAGGATGAAACTGGAGGTGGGGCAGAAAGGGGGAAGAGGGTGAGGAGATATAGGGAAGGGACCTGAACACGGAAGGAAAGGAAGGGAAGAAAATGATGTGTTGGGGAGCCAAAGAAAGTAAGCAGAGGAAATGGGCGATGGAAAAGGAGAAAGGTGTTACAGAGAAGTTACGCAGAGAGAAGGACGGGCACTATCCATTACTCAGTAATGACATGTTTTTATGGTAATATTTCCCCTCTAATGCTTCTCCCAACAGCCTTATCTCATCACAGTTGAGCCATTCACTCTCCTCCCATCCTGCTGCAGATCTGGCAACCCGTATGTGCTGAGCAGTGACCCTCAGTCCAACTCCTCTATGCTCAGCAAAAGGGCCTGGGACCTGCACCTGTGCTCAGCACACCTGCCCCTGAATGATATTTGATGTTGCCACTGGAGGGGATGAGACACAGCTAGTTAGGGATCAGGGGTTCATAGGCATATAGGAATGGAGAGGGAGGGTGGGAGGTTGGTACCTCCATCACAGGGCTGATGTAGAAGCAAGGGAGAGTTAGAGCTTGCCTGTCCTGCTCTCACTTTGTAACAGTACAGTGACTGCAGCTTGATACCCCACACCCTGCAGTGTCCTACCAGTGCAGCCCCATGCCAGCTGCTGAGAGGCAATGCACTAGGAGCCCTCACCTGCCACACAGTGAGTGTCTCCAGACCAGTTGGTGTGGGGGGAAACATGCTTCTTAGGGTCTGGACTGACCTCTTCCCTGTCTTGGGAATGGATTCTGGTGCCCAGTGTCCTACTTGAATCAGGCATTCCTGTGCATGGCCATTCTGTGCAAGTTGAGAAGCTTAGGTTGAGGTGTGGGCTTGAAGGCTTTAAAGGGAAACTAAAATGAGTTTAGGACCCAGGGAAATAAGGCCTGTGTGCAAGAGCTCTGTCCAAAAGGGTTATACAGCCAATCTTTGCTGTCATCTGGTTTCCCAGGACACAGAGATGACAAAGGAGGAGCTGACACCACATTTACTTTTCTAAGTTCTGTCCTATGTTCTTGTTTTTATTGCTCTGCCTTTGTGTGCAGCCTCTGCTGGCACTGGGATCCCCCTCGCTCCCTGCCCTGGGGGGAGAGAGGGCCATGTTTTCTTTAAACTTTCTGTCTCCTCCGTGACAGTTTCCATTAGTGGTTTGACACCCCTGTGCTTCTTCCATGAGGGCCTTGCCTTTACCCTGTCTTTAATCATGTTGTCATATGATAATAGGATCAAAAGGAAGAACACTGAGTCTTGCCCTTCTGGAGTGCTTTATGCTCACCCTAATAAACAGCTTGTGCTTGGGATTGTGCTGCAGCTGGCCTGCCCTCAGCACCATCCTTTCTGTACCATACTTGTTCTGAACTTTAACCGTGGGGCTGTCTGGCCTCGGCAGCCATCCCCAACCCAACATCCCCCTGCTGTAAAGGCAGTCTGTGCTACTGTGGCATAAGCTGAGCAAGACCATTGCAGTACAGACAGCACACTGAAAAACATGATGGATTTGACCTGCATTTCCATCTCTTAGCAGAACTTTGGAAAATGTTCAGTGTGTGCACATGTCGATACATACATATATATATATATATATGGAGAGAAGGGCGTTTACAGTCATTGGCACTTAGCATGGGACCTCTTGAAGCATTGGTTGTTACCTGTCTGCTTTTGTGCTGTGCGAGACATTTTGCAGTAGGAAGGTGGCTTCCTCAGAAATCACACTCCTAAGCCTAAGTTCAGAAATTGGTAGAACTTCAGAAGCAGCTTTTCCCACCTTTACAGTGGTGAGAATGCATGAATGGAAGGACTGTTTGATGTGTTGCTTCTACTTAGATTACAGTAGCCTTGAAAGATCTCAGTGAAGTGCAGGAGTCTTGCCCTCCCTGAAGTATTTTGTGCACACAGACAAAGATGGGATCTGCCTATAAGACCTTGCAGTCCATTTGGTTCTCAGACTATGACATTAAAACTGAAGAAATGTGGTGTTTGTGATGCACTCCCCATCTGTTACTTCAGAAATGCAATCTAGTGCCTTGCTGACAGTAATGACTTCTCTTCTCAGACCTTAGAAAAAATGGCCAGGTTTGATTAAAAAACTTCTAATGAAGAAAATCCACCTCAGTTAGCACTGTTTGTAGTTGCATCACAAGTTCATGTTGAAGCCACTGGATCGAAGATTAGGTTTGCAGCTATTTGTAACTGGTAATAAAACAGTAAAATCCATTGTCATCTCCCTTCTGCCTAAATGTTTAGTTTAAATGGTTAAATAACTCCTGAATCCTCAACATTAAAATATGTTTCCCAAATTCCTAATTTCTCAGGATTTTTGTGAAGTCCTTCAGTTTATCTCTCTCTGAAATGAGGACATCAGAAGTGGAAACAATGACAAATATGTAGCACTTTCACCCCCATGCTCTTAGATACCTAAAAGCCACCTTTACTGCTCTTTCCTTGGTCCTGCAATGGGAAGAGACATTCAGTTGCTTACCGAGCTCACTGTTCAAGTCTTTCATGGAGTTTTTTCTTCTCTGGTTTGAGGGTCCCAGCTTTCTTTTAAATGTTTTAATTATTGTCTTTGTTTCTTCCCAATACCCTCAAATGTGATAGACTTAGTCTGCATACTTAATAATTTTTGGTCATTTCTAGCCTTTAATTTATATATTGCTAGTTTACATGCAAGCCTATCTGCTTTCATTTCCATTCTGAAACATTGGAGTTTTTTAATGGAGCAGAACCTTCTATGTCTACTACAGTTTCTGTGGTTCCTGATTATTTTTAACAATTTTCTCTTTCAATTCTTTCTCCCAGTGAGCTGGGCTCATAGCCATTGAGATGTTGAGCAATGCTGAGAAATGTTCCTTTTAAAGTATCAAGTATCAATATTTTTTTTTATTTGTACTTCATGTTTTTTGCATAAAACAAGGGCAAGTAAACTACTGTTGCTTTTGTCTAAACAATCTTTCCAGCTCTCAGTTCTCTGTCTATCAAGAGGAGCTCCAGAAACAAATTTCCCAGTGTTAAATTAGTTACTATTTGAGTCAGAAAATTTCCCCTTAAAAATGCAAAGACTGTTTGAGAATTGCTGACCAAAGAATTTTGTTCTGTTGCATTCAGATTGTCCTGTAAGTTTGTACGTTACAGGTAGGTACTTACAAATCTGATTTTTCCATAACCTGTTTAAACTGATGATCTATCAAGAGTCACCAAAGAGCTCCACTTGTGCTTTATATAATTTAAGACTATTGGCTTATTGACATGTCAGATTACATTTTGTTGAATTACAATTTTTTGAATTTTGTTCTTTCCCATTTTGGTTTTGTCTTTTTGAGCCTACCTAAAGAAGTTATAATACCTGCGATGAATATTTTTAATATGACTCTTCCCATTTATTTTCAATGCTACCAACTTCTTTTATGCCTAGAAATAATCAATTTAAATTTACCTTCTTACTGCAACTCCTGCTGTTAAATTGTGGACAATCTCTAAAGCACCCATGTACTCTTAAAGTGTGTATTTCCACAAGGTTACTATTCCAGTTCTGCATCCTCAGGAGATACTTGGATAGGGGCCAGCATGTGAGAATTCACCCACATGAAACCTTCCAGCCTTTGGAGATTCATCCATCACAACATTTAGGATGAATGACAAAGGAATGATCTCCTACACTCATATCAGAACGAGAGATCTATAAACTGATTTTCAGGCTGCTTCATGGGATGAGTGAGCCTTTAGTGGCACACAGGGCTTTTACTCAGCCTGCCTTTACGTGTGTAGGCTTTCTGTTGTCCCTCGGATAACATCAAGATGCCTTTCAATCCTGAAGACGGGGTCGTTTAGAATCAGCCAGATAATGGAAATAATGTCTGGCGTGAGCCAGAGTGATTAGGGTTGGCAGCAGCTCACTGGTAAAGAAAGTAAAAGAATACTACAGATAGTCTTAGCTGAAATAAAATCAAGGGGATTAGAGTTAACAGAAAACCTTGTTTTGATTTGAGACTGTGTTATCTGCTAGGAGCATTCATTATCAGCATGTTCTAAAATAAATAAATAGCTTTTCACTAACAAGACATTGAGTAGAGATAAAGCATGTGTGGCACTCTATCAAATGCACAGGCAAACAGTCGGGTTCCCTGGTCCATGTTTTTCTTTGTTTGCTCCTTTCATTGCCTGGAAAGCCTGTTTCTCCAGGGACATCCTGCAATTGCAATCATTTCGATACAGAAGATCATGGTGCCACTATCTTCCCTATTACTTTTTTCCTCCCCCTGTGTTGCTTTATTATTATTATTATTGTTGTTGTTGTTGTTATTGTTATTATTATTGTTATTGTTATTATTATTTTGTTCAAACGTGTAAGAGGAGACATCCTCCTAAATCAGTGACTGTCTTGGAAAGGGCTGGAACAGAAGGAATATCACTCAAAGTCCCCTGAGCCCCTGTGAGCTGCTGTCTGGCTGTCAGCATCCTGGCAGATTTATGAGGACGGCCATGACCGGTTTGAAAGGGCAAAGGGGGGAGAAGAAGAGATCCCAACCCATTAGTAATTCCCTGCAGGAAAGGGACAAAGCTGATGACATGCATGGAGGACACATTGCAGAGATGGGCTGGGGGAGACATTCCCATGTAAGAGTGATTTCAGGCCGCTTTTGGCTCCAAGATTGGTTTCCTCTAATGATCTATTTCTAGGCCTCCCATCCTTTAGCTTGTAATCTGTTTTGTCACAACTAGGGCCAGATCTTCCAGCAGAAGAAAAGAATCCCATGGAGATCAGTAAGTTTCATGAACATGACGGCTGCAGGTCACGCATGAATGAAGAGCAGAGCACGGAACTGAAAAGATTGCCTAGAACTTGCAGCAGGACCAGGGGTATCACAGTGGATCACTGAACTATTCTGTGATGCCATAATGTCACTTTTCTCACATCAGGCAGCCCAGCCTCAGAAAATGCATGCAAAAAAAAAAGGATAAGTGAACTGGGACATATAAAACAAATGCCAGCCTTTCCAAGGTGGCAAAGTTTTTTGCTTGGTTGAGGTTTTTAAATTTTTTGTTCTGAAGACTCCTCCATAGAAGCAGAGCTAAAGAGCATATGTTCACAAGGTAGGTTAGTTTCTCATTTTTTGGGTATTGATTCAGAATCTTGTATGATGACAATGTACTGAAAACACAGGCAGAACTGGCCAGAGTTGCTGATATATTGTCAGGCTTTCAGTGCAACACCCACACTTGAGGCTGCTATTTACAAGAGCACTTGCCTTAACTACAAGAAAATGGAGATTTTTGAAAGTAACATGATCATAAGGAAAAAAAAGAAGAAATAAAAATGGGTGTAAGCCAGAGAAGGTGAGGGCAGAAGGATGCAAAAGGGGAAAAGGACCTCAAATATATTTATTGCATAAATAACCAAAACTAGAAGAAAACTTATTTTTGTGCGATACTGAGGCCTAGTATAAGGACCTGGAATTATTAGAACAGTTTGTGAAATAGAGGTCTCATATTTCAAAGGAGTGTCTGAACAGTTTTTGATGAACAGATGACCACATTGATTATTGTATACATATTTTTCTCTTCTGCTTTGGTGATGTAACTCATTTGAATGATCATAATTGAAATGCTTATCTGACACTATCCATCGAGAGAGAGAAGCATCATCTCTAACAATCAGGGGTTGAAAGTACATAGATGTAATATTAGTAAACTCTAAGGGTAGCAAAGCCTACCCTTCTAAAGGTAGAAGAGCCAGTGACAAAGCATGTAACATCTAGAGAGAGATCCCTTCCCTTCCCTTCCCTTCCCTTCCCTTCCCTTCCCTTCCCTTCCCTTCCCTTCCCTTCCCTTCCCTTCCCTTCCCTTCCCTTCCCTTCCCTTCCCTTCCCTTCCCTTCCCTTCCCTTCCCTTCCCTTCCCTTCCCTTCCCTTCCCTTCCCTTCCCTTCCCTTCCCTTCCCTTCCCTTCCCTTCCCTTCCCTTCCCTTCCCTTCCCTTCCCTTCCCTTCCCTTCCCTTCCCTTCCCTTCCCTTCCCTTCCCTTCCCTTCCCTTCCCTTCCCTTCCCTTCCCTTCCCTTCCCTTCCCTTCCCTTCCCTTCCCTTCCCTTCCCTTCCCTTCCCTTCCCTCTGTTCAAATACAGAGCCAAAAGGACACCCCTGTAGCTGGAGTTTGAATAAAGGAACTTGAATAAATGGAGTTTGTATAAATCCCACTCCCCCTGAGCTGGATCAGTGGGAGAGAGAAGTGCCATGAAAGTGAAAAATGCTGGTCTATCTTACAGTGTCCCAGGGGAATACAATCACCTACACAACCTGGGTACCTCTGGGCTGCATAGACCCAGCCCACTGAGCTCTGCTTTAGTGCAGCTTGGAGAGTTTGGCCCTTTTAATATGTCTTGGACATCATTATTTTGTTTCAGTCTTCAAAGTTCTGGAAGATCTGCCTTGTGGCTGCAACAGGAAGAGCAAAAAGGGACTTTGGGGCCAAAAGCTGCAGCCATTCTCACCAGGGAGAGTCGAGGTTATTCAATTGGTTTTAGAGGAATTGCTTGGGGTTTGTACTTAGTATTTGTAATTAGAGCAGGCCCTCTGTGATCAGGAGAGGATGAGTTATTATAACCATCAGTTATATCAGTACAGCTGTCATTAGCACTCTTCTGACTCCAAAGGAGAGTGCAGGGCCACGTGCAGACAGAGCACAGTTGGGCTCACAGATCCTGCTCGTCATGATTTGGCTATGATTCCTTCTTTACAGCACAGTGGCAGAAGGCCCGGGTGAGTTGCACTAGCGGATGTTGTAATGCTAGATGCTTTGCCTGAGGGCATGGATCCTCCACTGCTCATTTTAGAACAGCTGCCAGGACACTGCAGCCACTCCATGGGGATGTATCATGCATGTACCATATTTATTGCAAATATGGACAGTGAAAGGAAGAGGGAGATTGGACAAAGGGATGGCAGGGGGTAGAGAGGAAGCCTTGAAGTCTACTGAGAAGTAATGTGGTGTGGTTAAAATGATGAAGCTCTCACTGGAGCTGCTACTGATCCCACCGCTGCATGTCTTCTGCCTGTCCTTTTGTCCTGTTCATTTAGTTTATATGTTTTCCAGGCTGAGAGGACTAAGACAAGCAACCTTGTGGGCTCTGGGTAAGGGTGGGTGTGTGGGGCCTGCCTGTGGTGCTAGTGGCACAAGGTTCTCCTCTGCACCGAATGCTGGCAGAAAACTTAAAAAAAAAAAAAAAAAAACAAGGTGTCAAGCAGTTTTTTCTATTCAATTAATGAAAAATGGCACCCTATTACCCCTGCTGTCTTGCATACCTCCTGGCTGGAAAAAGAAAAAGAGCTGATTCCTGTGAGGCCAAAGAGTCTGGGTGAGATGGAGATGCAGTTGCCAGGCTGTGAGGTCTAAGAAGAGCTCCATGCTTTTTTTAAGCCTGCAGGCAGTTCTGTTGACTGACACTGCCCGAATGCTTTCCAGGAATGCTGACATATTCTCATGTTATCACTTCTCATGCAAACTTTTCCCTGAGAGCCTGCTTCTCATTGCTCAGCAATGCATCAGGGGAGAAGGAAAGAGAGGAGAGCTGTCAGGGCACATCAGTCATTGTTGTGTTTGTACTGGAAGGTATATGCATAATGAAGGATAATATTTTCTGGCTGCAGAAGGTTGTGATATCCCGATGTGAGTTGCCTGTGAGTGTATCTGGTGTGGATGTGACGAGAGAGGATTTGTCTTGGGATACAGGGCCTTTTTGCATCTGGTCCCTTGTGCAAATCAGGACAAATTTGGCAGGGATTGAAAGTCCATATCATCTGGTGACCCAAATGAATAGTTCCAGATGGACTGGGGCCCTCATCACAGTTGGTCCCCCTTATTGACTGGGGGGCCAAAGCTGAATGAAAGGGGAGATTCACCATGGAGAAGGTCTGTGTACCTTGCTTGGCTCATGCCCTGTGGATGGAGAAATTTAATTCCTCAGCTTTCTTGATGTGTCACACTGCACGAACAATGGGGACTCCAATGTTGAAGTGAAAGGCAATATTTATGTGAGAGTGAACTCACTCCAGTCCCAGGACCCTTCCCACTTTGGCAGTCCTTGCCCAGCCCTGCTTCTTTGCAGGCTACTGAAGGGTTGTGAGACCACTGGGGCCATCTTTTCTCACAGGTAACAGGCATAGCTCTTCCCCATGTACCTTAACTGCAAGGAAAGACCATGCAGTCCTCCACCGCCTGTTGAGGAAGGCAGAGACTATGCTTGGGGGTCCTGGACACTTTTTTACCTTGGGTCAAGGTTTAGAAGAAAAACATTTCCCTTTTGAGAGATTTATTGAGATACCTGTACTGGAAGTGAAACTTGTAAACGTCTGTCAGCAAATCCAGAATTTTCCTCGCAAGACAGAACGCAGCAGCCCTCCACAACAACCTGGCATGCCTGAACAGGGGATGCTTTTTCCCCCTCTGTCTTCTCTCTGTCTCTTTGTTAGCAGGTAAAAACCTGTCCTAAGGGCCGGGGCCTTGTTGAAAAATCCAGCTCAATTTAGAAAGAAAGCTTTGAGGAAACCCCAGCCCTTGGCAATCCCTAATGAATGTCCTAAAGGTCTGACCTTTTCCTCTGGGATCCTCCTTCCCCTTTCCTGACCTGAGTAGGCAAGCAGTGCTGGGAGAAAAAATAGAATGGAAAGCTTCTGAAGTCACACATCCCAAGCGCCACAAAGTACCCTTGCAAGGCCTTGTTATAATCATTGCTTGCTTGCCCCATATGTCTGGCTATCCAAAAGGTTTAAGGAGTAACTGATCTGATAGCCTGTATGTGCCATTGATTTGTTAAGCTGGAGGGTTTTTTTTCTTAAATCCTATTAACAATAGCATTTGCAGAAGGAATGCAGATTACCCAGGTCTAATTGTATATCATTTGCATGAAGAATGAATTAAAAAGCAGCTTTGCAACACATTGACTCAGGATGTTATTGAGCCATTGAAGTCTCACGGCTGTGAGGGTTGGAGCTATTTAATTAGTGGGGGTGGGGTGTGTGGCTGGAGAGAAAATAGCGGAAAAGAGATGTTTTAATCAATGAAGCAGAGAAATCACAACTGTTAGAAGATGCAAGATTATTCCTTTCAGGCAAATAACCCAACCAAATAACTCAAGGTCCAACTGTATGAGAACTTTGCTGAATGAAAACCTGGTATTTGAATTGAAGGGGGACAGTCATTTGGGAGAGTTCAATTCTGGTGCTTTCCCAGGGCCAGAACTGTGAAGCTCTGCTCAGGGACTACCTTCAGCTAGGGGCATCAGCTGTTTTATTTAACATTTTTTCTTTTGACTCACGCAGCCCAGACTGCATCCTGAAAGTCAGACAGGATGCTCCTGATGTCTCCTCTGGGTCTCTGACTGATCCCACAGCCAGGAGTGAGGGTGTGAGGCTGCCTGCCTCACCCTGCCACAGGGTCTGCAGGGCAGGAGCATTATGGCTCGTTGTCAGGTTTGCGTGGTTGCTCCCAGCTGCAGCAGGGCACGAATGGTGACAGAAGCACTTAAGTAAATGGGATGCAATCTCATAAGTCTGTCCTTACCTGGCTCAAAGACTGGCAGGGTGACTAAAGCATTTATTATTCCTCTGTGAACTGTTAAGTCTCAGCTACAGAAGGGCTTTGTTGTGTTGCTTTCAGGCAGGGCTCGAATCTGGAACATTTTTGTCACCTAAATATCTCTGCTTTTCACCAGACCATCAGGCTGCTGCACAGGGGGATACTAAGGTCAGCTAACAGTAATGCTGGCAGGATCTTCAGGTCCACTTTCTCTTTCTTCAACAGATAACCACAGACACTACCCAAAACCCTTGTGATGTTTGTGGTTTGATTTCTGTCCCCATCATGTGCTGGGTAACAAGCGCCTCTTCTCAGTACTACATTTCCCAAGGAAATACATGTTAATACAAGTAAGAATAAAAACTGCACACATTTGAGGCAGAGCATAGGACTTTTTAATGCCACAAGATCTTAGGTACAGAGAAAGTAACCAAATTCCAATCATGGGGGAAAACAGATAGGCCATTAAAAATGATGGATTAGTTATTCCTGTGACATATGCTTAAGATACCTGTTAAATTAATTGCATATTCACATTCTAAGTTGCTTGGATACCAACATTTCTCTTTGTTTTTGGAGGGTCAGATTTTTTTTTTGAAAGGCAGCCCTCATCTAAAACCTATTGAGATGGCTACCCTCTTGGATGCCAAACAGTCTTGTGGTATTTAATGAGAAGAGGGCAATTTGCTGCCAGATACAGTATGTTAGCCCAAGCTCTCGAATATGGTATACTGAAAATGAAGCAGACACATGATAGCTGGACCACATTACATGTATATTTGTCACAATTCCATGAAAGCGACACTTGTGTAAATAAAACTGGCAATTATTGTGGATGAATTACTCATTTATTCACTGCAATATTAGTTTCAACTGCACCATCATCAGCAAATCTGAAATTCAGCTACCATATCAAACACAGTATTTAAAGTAAAAGGAAAGTGGCACAAAATGGGAAGTTCCTAGAAAAAACCCAAACTTCTAGGCCTACAAACATGGACTGTGAAGAAAACCATTTTGGCAATTACAAACTCATGTTGAATCACATTAGTAGTGAAACTTACCTTCAAGAAACAGTTCCTCTCTGCTTCAGACCATGGGGTACAAACCAGACACCTCTTTCTTATCTCAATGTCAGCAGAGAGAAACTGAGTGAATGTGGTTGATTTGTAGCATGTCCTTTATTGCTGACTAGGATGGATTTGCAACCACTTAATCTATAGTATTTCATGTTTCCCTACAGACTGAGGTCAAGCTTAGATGGAAGGACAGTATCTTTCCTTTATGAGTCAGACAGCTCTGTTAAATCTTAGAACATTTTTTGACAGCACATGATAGTGGCTGATTCTCATCCCTACCTTTGTTTATAGCTTGCATCTAGCAGATCCACCCTGATACAGCAAGCAGTCTGCGTCTGTCACTCCTGAAAAGGAGCTTTTGGGTTTGCTGTCATGGAGTCAGGGAGCTGAGGGGAAGCAGGACCTAGAGGATCCTGAGAAGTTTTGGAGTCCTCCTTCCTGCTCTGGGTACAGTTCAAAGGAAAGTTGGTCTTGACAGGTGGTGATCTCTTATTGTTTAGAAAATATGTCAGTGCAGAAGGTTAAAAGTCCAAGTAGCCTTGTATACACATATCATTAAAAAGTTTTCCTAAATCTGAGCCTAGGTTGCAAACTGAGCCAGTTTCTTCTCGTCTTGCCTCACTGGAGCGGAGAACATACCACTGTCTGCTGTAAACAACCTTCTGCATACCAGAAGATGGTGATTTGGACAAAATAGACTCAATTCTTTTGATACCCAGTAATTTGTGTTTGCCAAATTTTTACCTTCCTACCTTTCTGTTCCTCTGGATTCCTTCCACTTTGCCTCCACCTTCCACTATGTGTCATTCCTCCATCTGTGACCTGCCCTGTGCCGGGTGGCAAGTGACAACTATGATACACTGTGTCATAGACTCGAGACCCATCCTTGTGGTACCACCCTCCTCTCAGCTCATGCTTAGGTTCTGGGTGGCCAGCTGGCCCCAGCCCCCTTCCCCAGTGCTGCTGTTGGGCAGGTTGAGACTCCCCTTTCCCCTTCAGGGTGACACTTGGCTTTGACCTTAGTGACAGTCAGGTGATGGAGACCATGCCACTTGTTCCTTTTCTTTCCTTTTCTTTCCTTTTCTTTCCTTTTCTTTCCTTTTCTTTCCTTTTCTTTCCTTTTCTTCCCTTTTCTTCCCTTTTCTTCCCTTTTCTTCCCTTTTCTTCCCTTCCCTTCCCTTCCCTTCCCTTCCCTTCCCTTCCCTTCCCTTCCCTTCCCTTCCCTTCCCTTCCCTTCCCTTCCCTTCCCTTCCCTTCCCTTCCCTTCCCTTCCCTTCCCTTCCCTTCCCTTCCCTTCCCTTCCCTTCCCTTCCCTTCCCTTCCCTTCCCTTCCCTTCCCTTCCCTTCCCTTCCCTCCCAGAGGAGCCACTTGAAGAGTAGTTCTCTTTTCTCCCTTGGTGTTCCCTTCTAATTTGACAAAGGACTGTTAATAATATTTTTTGTGAAGAGTGAAGCACCAAGGGAAGTCAGGCACTTGATTCTGGAGAGCAGCAGTCTTTTCCAGCTGCTCACAATAACACAAGTGTAAACAGCTAGGCAAGCAGGACAGGCAGACATTTATGATGAATACCTGCCTCTCTCCCACTGCAAACATCATGGGGCATCCCTCTGATGTGTGCATATGGTCCCAAGTAAAGGATTCAGTTCCTCTCTTGTGGTAAGCTAAACATGAAAAATTACATGTAAATATTAGAGACGTACCCTGATCTTTAAAAAATGAGTAAAATCCTTTGATGTTCATACCTCAGTTAGAGGTTAATGCATAAATTAGGTAATATCTTGTAGAACCTCAAATCATATTCAGGAGTAAATGGTGGGGTTTTTTTGTCACTGGTTAGTGTTTCTTTGCTTCTCTAACAAAGATATTTGAATGCTGATTTGTCTAAAATCTGAAGCAAGCTCCATCTATGCAGTTACTAAGATCATCTTCACAGAATATTATTCTTATACATACTGAATGTCCTCCACATTAAATTTAACCACTAACACAGATATGCACACAGCTCTATGTATATATAAACTTCATATTTTCTCCTGGGATAATCTGCCAAGAATGCTGTGGAATCTGTTACATCCTCTTTCATATTTCTAGTTGTTTTTGAACCATTTTTGTGTTTGTTTGCTTATATCCTGCCTTGTAAAAAAACATCCGTTATTTCTTAAATTTAGCCTTCCCTGTTATAGAGGTGTATATTTTGCTAGCAGGCTGTGACTACCCTATCCTTCCTGCTAGCAAAATTCACCCCTCTGTGATATGAGGCAAACAGAAGAGCTTCTAAATTGAGATCTGGGCATCTGAAAAGAAATAAACTAAGGAATTCTCAACGGACTTTTCTTTCAAAAGAATGTTGAAAACACATCTCACCTTCAAAGTTGTAAGAAATTATTTTAGATGTTAGTTACTATTAAGACATGCTCTTTCCACTTGGGCATGACACAAATAGAGAAACGAGGCCGAAGAGTGCAGTTAAAGGCAAAGCAAAATGCTGAGAAATGGTTCAGGCAAGCCTGGGAGACTCCTGAGCAGTCTTAATGCTTGAGTCATGCTTTGTACACACCAATTACATCTGCATCAGCTGTAACAAAAAGATCCATACTTCTGTGTAATTTTTCATTTAGAGTTTATAACAGCGATAACGACCTTGGTACAGAACATTTTCTGGGTATTAATGACAACATGGGGTTAATGGTCCTTGACTGTACCTTCAGCCATCCACACCTCTCAAATGGTTATTAATCCCTAGGAGTAAGACTGCACCTCTGAAGTGAATTTTAGGTATTATTTTAATCAATACAGGTTTATACACACTGACAGCTGAATGTATCACTCAAATTCTGCTATTATGATGCAAAGAATTTTAAATATTTAGTATTCTGATGTATGTTATGTGTTCGCGTAAAGGTCCAGTGGTCCCCAATACATTTGATTTTCATTTTTTAAAAACAGTTTTCCTCTCTCATGTATGCAGAAGAGATGGTGTCATGAAGCCTTATCTGCAGAGATTATTCAAAGTCTGGCCACAAACACAGCTACAGATCTGTCTTGCCTTTTTTTTCCTGCTATACCCATTTGCTGCAGTGTATTCAGTATGATACATACAACCTACTCTTTGTGAAATCTGTAATGCTTGGGAATTGATAGGTGAATCTCTGAAGGAGAGTTGCAGGTGACGTGTTTTTTATGTAATGTCTTCTCCTTATCACTGCATCCATTTTTTTAATGGCACAAAGACTATCTCAAGATTTTAAGCTCTCAATGGTCATTAAAATACCTTTTTGCTTTTTCTGACATAGGAAAAAATGAAGACTACAGTTTGCTTTCTTTTCCAGAAAATTGCAACAAAATCTTTTCAGATTCTGAACAGCCATCACTGGAAACAGAGCTAAGGGAATGAGACCAGACATGGCATTTGAGATTCTCTTTTACGGCATGCATGATTCTTGTGATGGGAAGCCAAGGGTCACTAGACTTGGAGCTGACCTTGGCAAAACACTTTAGCTCTCATCCCCTTACCTGCATGTGCTTTGATTCATTCCAAGCTTGTAAGCATCCTTTGCTCCGGAAGGGTTGTGCTGGATCACTTGGGAGCATCTAGGCACCTGGAGTTCTTCTCTCTTCAAAACTGCAGAGTCACAATAGTAGTTGGTGCCATGGAGGAGTCCAGACCTGTGTTAATCTGAGATAGCTCAACTTCCTAAAACCTATAAGGGTCCCCAACACAGGCTCCCTTTGCAAAGAATGGACTACCACATGGCAAGGATTTAAAATGTGTGCAAGCTGTTGATACTTGCAGAGCAAATCCTGGGAAGAAATTTCTCCTCTGTCCAACTGGTTCTAGTGGACCAAATTCTCACCAGATATCAGTCAGCAACTTACATTTTCATGAATGAAAATTTGATTCACAGCCTCTGATCTTTATATTATGCAATTTTATGACTTCTCTAATTCCAGAAAAATATGTCTCACTGCTCCAAACTGATTGTTGTGACAGCATAAGCAGGTTATGACAAAAAGCATTTTGTCATTCGTCTCAGAAAAATAGTATGGCTAGAATATTGATCAGTAATACCTAGCAGTCTTTGTATTTGTGCAATAATAAATAATTGAGATTTGTTGATAAATGCCTTCATTTTCCAGACTCAATTACCAACATTCAATTAATCAGATTTTTTAGTTAGCACATTACATGGAGAAGCAGCCCCTGCATACAGACACACAAATGACTGAAAATAACTTCCTGCTTTGAGATCTATGTGTCAGTATCTGTCAAATTGTCAACTAATTTTAAATTTTAATTAGTTGCAATTTTTTTAAAGCTCTCAATGCTTTCATTCCAGACAGAACTGAGTCGTCCTCCAGCCTTGAGCTGCAGGATTCCTCTGTACCCTGTTTGCTCCAGCACTACCCAGCCTGGTGTAACTGTAACTGCATCTGACCCGTATGTCTCAGGAAATGCTTAAATGTGGATGGGATCACCCAGGAAAATAGGAGGTGGAAATTTTCTCAACAGAAAAGCAGAATCAGGGGAACATGCTGGCAGCCCAGTGAGGAGATTTCTAATTGGAGAATGTCTGTCGAATTCACCTGGGCTTTAGCACTGGACTGACTGAGCCATTGAGCATCCTTGTGCACCTGATAAGGTGCCAGGGACTCACACTGCCAGGACAGCTGCTCTGAAGGTGTGCTTACCCCTGAGTGGCTCACAGGGCTGGGGACAGCACAAAGCCCCTGTGACCTGCTGTCTAGAGAACAAGAGCTGGTGGACATCAGCACGGCAGGCATGGCATCTCTGGGGGAAAATGTCTTCAAAAAACTCTGCTGCAGGTGTGAAATGTGCACCCATCCAGTGGCAAATTTTCAAGGGAAGCTATGTGTGTGTCATTGCCATGGTCTTCACGCACAACATCTTGTAAAGTTAAAATCGTAATCCTGGCTTTGCCCCAGCGAAGGGGTCTCTAACACGCATTTCATGTGTCAGCAAGCTCCCTCCCTATTACTGTGATTGAGTTTTAATAGCATTGGCTTTGATGGGGATAGGGAGAGGGAAGTGACAACAGTGACCTTGAGGTAACAATAACCTTGCAAGCACATTATGCCATTTATCACTACGTAGCTCCTTTCATTAGGAGATCTGAAGCTGCCTCACAAAGATAGGCTTTTACAGCACTGACACAGTGAAGCCCTAATCCCTTATTGGGACACTGTGATCGTATCACAATGCAAGTCATTACCACCATACACTCCCCATATTGGTACAGTTTGATGTCTTTTGTTCAGGAAATTATCTAATTAATATTTTTCATAGTTTTCGTCTTTAATCCCTGCTATTATCTTTTGCTGATATCTACCCATCTGTTTTTCTAAGCATTCACATTTTCTCTTTCATTATGTCTATAAACAGTCCCCTTTCTAAAGAAATGAGATGTACTGCTTTTTTATTTTTTAATATCACATTATTTTCTGCAGAAAATCCAGGCAAAAGGCAATTCTCATTTGGTGTATAAATAAATAAATGTAGTTGTTAAATTCTGCCTTCAGGTAGTTTACAAATGAAATCTGCTAGTGGTCAGTGCCTATGCAACCCTGTGAACTACAGTGCAATAGCTCTGTATCATGGAAAGATTTGCCACATCCAGATTTGTAATAATTCAATTTACAATGGGGAAGAAATCATTTAATTTGTTTCTTTTCCAAACCCTATTGAGTGCTTGCTAAAGTCCACATAGCCATTCTGGAGACTGCCTTCTCGCAAAACTGTGACCTTTGTAAAAGCTAACCTATATTTTATTTCCCTTTATTTTATGGATACTAGATTCCCATTAATTTATTTATTCAGCACCATCAGGCAGATTGCTCACCTGCATCCATCTCTGTGGCAGCAGCAACCTTGACACTCCTGACTGCCTGAGGCCACGGACTCCCTCAGATTAAATATATGAGTCCCTGTGGCGAACCCAAGATGAATGCACCCTGTGTGTTGCACACAGTGGCTGCAGCCCCCGCAGTCACCCAGCACTGGCTGAAGCAGCAGAAGGGGCTCAGGTGTGGTTAGGGTGCTCCCAGTGCTCAGTGGGATGTGGTTCAAGGAGAGCATGTGGTTCAGTGTGCCCATGAGTGAGGCATCTGCCTGCCACAGTGGCTGCCCTTGGTTTATTCTGGCTTCATCGTGATTAGCATCTAAGTAGCAGGAAGGGGGCTGGGAGTGGAGATTAAAAAGCATTTTATTTTTTTTTCCCCCTAACTGAATCTAGGATGTTGAGCTGTGTTAATGAGGAGCAGGTGAGCAAGTGGGTATGTGGCAAATATGCTCCAATATAGCTCTTCCAATTTTCACTTTCAATTTACAATTCCTGGCAGCTTTCATTTATTCTCGCTCAGGAATCCCTGCTAACACCTTGCTGATACAGAAAGCTTCCTTTTCAGGAAGACAAACCTTTTCACAAATGACAGAAGGAGTTCTAATGGAGACTAGGCATCCTGATACCTTTGGCAGCTTCACCACCCAGCCTGGACACGCCCCTGGATGCTACTGGGTGCCCCTGAGTGTTCCTGGATGTCTGTTGAGGCACTCACTCCATGCTGCAGGGAGTGCAGAGTGGTGCAGTCACAGTGCAAGCTGCCCTCACAGGGCAGTGGCCACCTCACAAATATTCCGATGTTGCTGAAATACTCCTCTATGTCTCCTGCCTGCTGGACTCATCCTGGCTTTCCAGGATGGAGGTCATGCCCAAACCCTCCAAGGGCAGCAAGGCGGCTGCAGTGAGTAAGGGTGTTATGGACTCTCCCCACCTCTGCCCATCAGCTACACCATGACTCAGCTCCATGAATGAAGATGTTCCAGTTGTGGGGGCCTCCTGGCTCTTCTGAGGGCTCCCCTCCATCTCGGTATGGCATGAGCACTGGTGAGCCCTGGCTTGTACATCTGCACAGCCCTGGCAGATCTGTTTGGAAGGTGGTCTGGGCTGATCTGCAGGTGCCAGGTGTGCAGTGCTACCAGAGACCAGCCGTCCTTGCCCAGCCCTCAGTCCCCAGCAAACTGCTGTCCTGTCTGTAATTGCAGTATTACAGCTGGGCATGCTCACAACAAGGCAGAGTTTAATAGCTCCCATCATTTGTAATTCACAGCAAGCTGTACATCTGAAACAGGGTGATTAGAGAAGGGCTGAGCATAGCTGAGGGCTGGGAAGGGTCTCCTTGTTTCAGGGGGCACCCACATAAAAGGGAGCTTTTACAATTTGAGTACAGTAACATTTGCATGGCCATGCTTAATCTGACAGTTATTTATTGCTCTGGGTTAGATAAAAACCTCCATGTAGAAAGGAATCAAGGCCTGAACTGAGTATGTGCAAAATCCACAGATGGCCCTTTTTTTTGGCATGAGGGCCTGAGAAACACAAGGCAGTCCTTCAGCATTCACAGGACTGAGGAACCTGTACCAGCTCCATACCTTTTCTGTGTCTGCTCCCTGTGTCTGGCTCCTGCAGCCTCACCCCAATGGACAAATGGGATAGCAAACCAAAATGGTGGCACAGAAGAAACCAGGAGTTTCCCAGTCCACCACAGCAGGCCCAGCTTGGGAGTCCTTGAAGAAAGCTGGGGTGTGGATACAAGCAGCAAATCACAGAGCTAGGGAGCAGACTACAGCAAAACACATGGGTATCTCCACCCTGATAATGGAACCCTCCTCAAACGCATGCTCAGGGTGGGGGTTGTATAACCTAGATCTGGAGGTGGCAGAAGATTTCAGATGGCAAGAAAATAGCCATAGAGGCAGTTGTGCTGGGAGGTGGGGTCTGGAGCTATTTCTGAACTTGAATTCAATTAATCTGCATCAGTTTTTCAGAGAAGATTCTAGCTTTTAGAGAAGAAAATTCCCTGTGATCTTTTTTGAAAGGAGACATTTGAGTTTTCAGTTGGAAACAATGCTTTCCTTTAAAGAGCTTCCATAACATAGGCTATCCACATTGCCCGTAGCCTAAAGACAGTTTGTCTATTTTCTTTAATTTTCTCAGAAAATGGAAACTTTTAATTTTTGTACAGCAAAAATAATTATTTTTGATCTAGCAAACTGGTGTCCCAATTACTTAGATAGCTGTTAAAGCCCAGCTGGGGCTGAGGTATAGTTTTGGAAAGTGAGTGCTGGTCCTCACAGGGTTGCAGGAAGAAAGATTAATCCTCCTGCTAGAGGGAAAAGGAGGACAGTAGAACCTAAAATTGGCAGGACAATTTAAAATACTCAAAGGACATCATATATCTAATTTCCTATACATGCTTCTCAACTACGTTGGGGTATATCAAATCCCCATATCTGAAAGAATAAGCAAAGGCACTTCCTTTGGAGAACAGCAGTGGAGAGAGCTTCAGTGTTTCTTGACCAGAAACTGCCATCTCTTGGACTGAGGCATGCCCTGGTCAAGGGCTCTGATTCCATGGACCACACCAAAGGTTGCACTTTCCCTGGAGCTGGTGGCCTTGGTCCTCACTTGTGCTGACCAACCTGTCTCCAAATCTACTGCTCTTCTGCATGTGTGGGAGAGGGAACAAGGGAGCTGAAGTTTCTGCATCTGGACAGTCAAATTGGTCAGATTAACCTTCATTAGCAAGATTCAGTGTCTTGATGAATCCCCAAACCCCAAAATTTCTATTCCAAAGAGGTTAGGAATTTAGATTTCTCTAGAAAACCAAGTCATAAACAAGAGGACCTAAAGCTGCAAAAGAGGTAATAAATGTGAAAGACACGACAATGTGAAAGGTAATTCCAGCAGGTGGAATTCACCATGAACATTTGGCTTTCTTCCTTCCCCACAGGCAATTGCATACACACAGTAACATTCGGCAAGTCCAAGTGCTGATGCTAATTGATACACCAGATGTTCCTGGTGTGCCACAAACACTCTTTTCAGCTCTTACTGCCAATGCAGCAGGCAGTTTTCCTTGTGCAGTGTCCCAGGCAATAGTACCTGATGGATACATTGAGGGATTTCATGGCTTTTTGTCAATAAGGACAGAGTTCTCCCACTCAGGCATCCCATGCCCAAAGTGTTGTCCACCAACATGTGTGATCATTCACTTTGGGGATCTCACTCTGCATTGTTTGCAAGTGAACCTCATGTTTAAACACAGACAGTCAACTTACCACATGAACAACTTCACTTTGAATAAAATGTAGTTATTCTGAGAATATCTGACATCAGGTAAACTTAGTTTATTTTATTCAGTTTTGCGTGAAAAAGCAGCCAGCTTTGCATGATGTTTGCAAAACCAGCATTAGCCAGTCCATGTTTGTCCCAAAGCTTCTGGAGCCTTTGGAATCACGCAATGTTTTGAGACAAGAAGTTATGCAAGTGCCTAGGATAGGAACTACCAGGAGAGGATGAGGGTCTCCAGGCTGCATTTCCACAACACAGTTTCTTACTCTTAACAATAACATAAGTCTCCCTGATTCAGCATGTTTTTGTTAAAACACATGATTTGCTTCTCTTGTTAGATGGGCAAACCACATACAGGGTCATCTCAAAGCCACAGGAGAATAATGTGGTTGCTCTGGATTAATTTTAGTGATATTGAGTATTGCCTGAGCACTAAATGTGCAGGGTAGGACAAATATATAACCACATATTGCAACATATAGCTATACTGTGGACTTGATGTTGTTTAATTAAAAAAAAAAAATCTGTCAAACTCCATTTAGTCCAAAGGGAGGATGAAGCAAAGAAAGAAAAATTGTTCACTCAATTGTATTTTCAAAGCATTTGCCTTTTCAATGAATGTCATGAGCAGGGAATGTTTCCAGTGATCAATACTTGGACGAGAGGGAGCTTTCCAGCACTGCTGAGTGGCTTTCACAGCAGCTGTGATCAAGATGGAGGGCTTGTTGTTTGTTTTTTAATTTTGTTTCCTTGCTCTGTAATATTCATTGATTTATATATTAATATAGACCTGATGTTCATATTGTCTTTGAAATATTTTGCACAGAAAGAGTTTTTCTCCCAATAAAATGAACAATGCCTGAGATTGCAGGAGAGGATGTGCTGGCTGTTACTGGTTTCCCTAGAATCAACAAAGGAGGTGAGGATAAGAAAGAGTTCACCTGGGAATGGCTCACAGCTCTCTCCTCTCAAAAGGACAGTTTAGCAACACACTGGAAAAGGGGCTCATGTGGCAGATGAAGGGAGGGTGCCTGCCACATTCCTGGAAAGGTGGTGCTGGGCTCTGAGGCTCCTGCTGCTGCTCTCCAGAGGTGACTCCAGTTCTGGGCTCTCAGGTGGCTGAAGCAGCAGTAGGATCCGCTCAGGCCCAGCCTGTGAGCTCCCATGACCTGGCCATTCCATGCAAGGCCAGGTGTCCCTCGGTGGTGGTTGGGAATACAACTCCTGCTGTGCTGTGCACTTAGGCTGCCCTGGGCGGGTGTAGCCAACGCCTTTGCAAACTGGAGCCCCAGTGCCTCTAAGGAAGGCACCATGAGCATAAAACATTCTCATTGGCAAGTCTTCTGGAAAGATACAGAGGGGCTTCCTGCTAGCTCCTCTTGATCTGACCATACTGTTGCTGTGCTGATGATATTTCCACACTGATGCTTCGTTTATGCTGAACACAAACAGTGGCACACAATGTGTGGTCCAAGGAGATCTGAGCAAGTGAGCACTGAACCAAATCTGGGATGGATTAGGGCCTGTTATGGGATGTACATTGATGTTACATTTGTGTTGCAGCACTGTAACATTTGAATCATGATGTCGTGATATGCAAGATAAAGGCTGGGGGGCCCCTTTATAGTACAATCTTTATGGCTCTGGCACTGCATAGTGAAAATCTGCAGAGATGAGAAGGAGCTGTGAATAGGAATGAAAAGCCATTAAAGAAAGCTCTGAGAGTGGTGTTTAGCATGAAAGACTCACAGGATTGTGTCATGTATTTTTAAACGAATTAGAGATGGGCTTGAACCACAACTCCTAACTCCAAATACCTTCACTTGGAGCAATATGGAGCCAGATTTATCACTTAAGTACAGTCCTGCTTGGAATCTTCTCCCCTTTTTCTCTGTTTTGGCCTTGTGGAAAGCCCCCACTCTCCAAACAGAAGTGAGGGGATCGGGTCTTTGCACAGAAGGTTGCAAACTCCCTGTGGGGCATGAGTGGAGGCTTGCTGAGGAATAGCCCATTGCCCTGAGGGCAGTTAGAAGACAGTCCCAGTGCTGGAAAAAAGGCAAAGTTGGGTGAGTTGAGGTTGTTCATCTCTTACTGCCAGCCTCATTGGCTGCAGCTCTGCATTTACACACTTTCTGATTCCTGGTGTGACCCTGCCTTGATATAAAAGTGAGCACCACCTTGGGTGATCCAGAAGGATGTGGTGACTACTTTAGGTGTCCTGACAACAGCTTAGTGTGTGTCAATGGATTTATCTTGGTATAAACTAGGTATTAAAAAAAAAAAAGGCAGAAAATCTGGGTTTTAAAGTCCAAGTCCACAAATACAGTAATTTGCCAAAATTCAATGAATTGTAGTTTTGTATTTGTGTTTTAGTAGAAATATGAATGAGAAAGAGATAATTTGGAAAGTTTGATGTTCTGGACTTTAACTATTTTTGCTTTTAATTTCTCTGAGATGTTCTTTTCCTTGGGGTTATTCTGTCACTTATTCCCACGGTGGAACTGAAATTGTGTGGGGTTGGTTTTTTGTGTGATGATGGGGCTGCAGTGACTGTGACTCCATTGCAGCACTGTATATTAGCATGGTAGCAGCAACAGTGGAGTTATCCCAGGGTGATCCCTGCTTGGCACATATTTGGTTTAAAGCAAGAGGGCAAAGTCTAGAAGACTTTTGTGCATCCCTGAGTGAGCTGCCGATAACCAATCCAGCAACACTATTATTTGTACTTCATCTGCACTTTGAGACCAAGTCAGGGGTCAGGTCAGAGTGTACTAATCAGGATACAGATGGAGAAAAAAGACAGCCCTTCCTCTCAGCGCTCCAGAGGTCTCATCCTGGGTGAGCTGGAATAGCTCTCTAGGCTGGTGGATTTCAGCAAAGCAAAGCTGATTTTCTGTGGCTGAAGGTCTGGCTGTTGGCACCCAGACTCGTGGAAGATAAAGCACACAGATCCACACAGTGTGGCAGCTGTGGGCTGGGAGGGTGAGACAGCAGTGCTGGGCAGAGCAGCACACCATCCAGCTCACTGCTCCTGTGGCCAGCACCAAGTGGTGTTAAATGGGTCATTGCTTTTCCTGACTACACAAAATGCCCCTATCTCATGTGCAGATGTATTAGGACTCTTGTCTCAGGGAGACTCCGCTTTGGGAACCAGCAGGGTTCTTCTAATCCTCTGTTGTTCAGCCCCTGGGGTTGTCATCAGTGCCAGGTCAAAATGGCTAAGTGGGATGTACATAAAATGCTACCACAGTGCTGTTTGATTTTAGTAATATTTGCTGCCCCTTTGAACAGGTGTAAATAACTGTGTAACACACATGGTAATGGAGAGCTATCTTCACATGGCATGCTTTGACTTCTTTTCTGGATACAGCTCAGTTTCTCTGAGTTCTGATACATTTCTTTGACAGCACCCATCGTCTGAAGTGGAATCACTACTTTTGAAAGCATTCAGAAAAAAAAAATACATCCTCGTAAAGGGGAGCGCTCAGCCAACTCCCTACCAAGGAAGCTGCCTGATCCTTCACTCCATCCAGTGAGCAGCTCTGCCTGCCTGCCCTGTTACCCTGGCCATTGCTCATCTGCACAGTCCTGCCTCACCCTGTATCTGCCCTGAGTGACTTCACCTTTTGCCTACAATGACCTCACAACATCATATAACTGCTCTCCCACTGTCCTCTGTCACTCCACTGCAGTGCTTCAACAATTCCAATGCATTTCCATTACTTTCAGTTATTATTTCTTTGCAGGCTCTTCCATTCAATCTCCACTTGAGTCAGTGTTTCTCTATATTACTTGTTATTTTTCTTTCTACCTTCCATTCATTTTTGCCCTCGTTCCCTCCTTCCCCCATTTTACATGAAACATTTTCTGATCCATTGCTTTGTATTCCCCATTGTGCTCCATCCCATGACTCACTGCACAGGAAATCTCAGTTGTTTGCTCAGGATGTTCTGGAGGGCAGGGGCTGAGGTCTGGAGAGTGAGGGATAGGGGAGATTCAGAGAAGTTTTGAGGGAGACAGTATCTATATTCACTTTCAAGCCTTGCCAGCCGATGCCCTGGAAAATGATCATTTGTTACTGCTGGTTTTTATTCCGTGTTTTCTCAATTTTTTCAGGAATGAAAGCATGCTGTCCTCCACACCTCCATGAAGAGACATCCAGTATGGCACAACTAACCAAGAAGGTTTAGGTTCAGCTTTCAGTTTTCAACCTCTCGTCTTTCCTAATCAGTAGAATACCTTCAGATGAGAATTTTCCTATCCTTCTATCTACAGGAAGGATAGAAGATGAGAATTTTCCTACCCCTCTATCTATAAGATGCCGTGAATGTTGTGGTGACAGAGAGGAAGAGAAGCCTCTCATTTTGCTTGCTTGTGGTTGGTTATAATGCTGATGGGGCTACTGGGAAGTCCAGGAAGGAATCCTTGATTTCTCTTAAATTACTCCTGACCTGAGTCAAGAGTAATTTTAAAGAAAGAAACTTTGCCCCTGAGCCAGCAGCACAGGAATGTGAATGTGGGTTTTAGCAACTCTGACAAAACCCTTCCTTATAACAGCTCCCCCAGACACTTGGGAAAGGTACTGCTTTAGTTCCAGGTCAGATGGAGGACAAATGTTTGAAGTTGGCAGAAAACAGCTCACTCTCATTATTAATGACCAGGGGCTTGTCTGTACCTGGTGAGTAGCTCTTATATGTGTTGGGAACAGCATGTCTGTTGTGGGAAGGGCCCTGAGCAGTACCTGGGAGGTCTGTTCTCTGCATCCTCCAAGAGAGAAATGACCAACTTTCCTGAATTTAGGCAATTCTGGTGGCTTTAAGGTTGTGGAGTTCCCATAAGCATTGCTATTTCTCTTCTGGAGAGGAAGAGATGCCTTGGACAGAGCAGGGAGAAAGCAAAGGAGTTTAACAATAAAGAGTTGTGACAACCCTATTCAGAAGTGTGGAGTGAGGGAAACTGTGTTTCCATGCATTGCCTGACTTACTGATTCAAGCAGTTCCTTTTGGCAAGCCCCGGGTGGGTGGAAATTTGCAGTGCTTTGTGTGTCAGCGGCCCACGGCACCCTCCCCTCCATGACCTCTTCCTTCTCTGCACCATACACTGAACCTCAGGGAAGGCAGGAGCTGGGAACTGGGCTGTCCTGGGACTTTTCCAATTCATAAAAATTTGCTGCTGCCACCTAGACAAAGATCTAACAAGGGAAGGGAATTCCCTGAACTCAGCAACTTCAAACTCCTGCTCCCATCATCCATGGCAGCAGTCTTGTCCTCAGAGGGAATTAGATTAATCACATCGTCCACAGCTTCGAGCTGCTTGCTGGGTGCTGCAACACCAGACCAGAGATCCTGAATGCTCAGAGGAAAACTCTGTCCTCTTGCCCTGGTAGTGAAACCTCCATTATTTATGTTGTGCTGCAGACAGCTGTCCCAGGTGACCCTGGTCTTGTGTTGCCCAATGATGTGCCAAGAATAGGAGTTTGTTCCTGCCCTAAGGAGTTTGCTTTTTTGATGAAGGAAACATCAGAGGTTTTGTATTTTATGGAGAGGTGAGACTGAAAGTAGCAGAGAAAAGTAGTGACCTCCTTGCTATCACTTGTTGCGGTCAGTTCCTCAGAGATTGTCTTAACTTGGAGGGGGTCAGTAAAACAACAGCACATGGTGAGGCAATGGGAATAATTCTGGGATAGGGCTGTAAGAAGTGGAACTGCAACAAAACAGACTTTCTTTCTTCAAGTGTGTAAAATTCAGCTGTCAAGAAAAACTGCAGGAGGCACCCCCACCTCCTCCCCACTCTAAAAAAGAAAAAAGTAAAATAAAAACCACATTTGCCTTGTCCAGGAGGACAAAAGTAACCTCCAGCTGTCACAGCAGGCTGAGTGTGCCCCCAGGCTTTCTGCATCTACCAAGCACTACCACAGAGAGCTGCAAGGTGTCCTGCCAACAGCACACACTGCTATCTTTAAGGCAGCAGTTGTCACAGGTAGTAGTGCTTCTTCTTAGCGTGAAAGGCAAATGCTCACCTCTAACTGGAATTCATGCGTATGTAAGGGTAAGGCAAGGATGAAAGGCTGGGAAAGGCAAGAAATATTTTTCTGGCAAGAGTTTTGCCATATCCTGTCGGCAGCCATTACAAGTGACCATCAACCTTGGCTAGTGAACATTAATAGTGGGAGCTTCCACAGGTACATGTGTCCATTTTTAATGGACTATTCAGAAACTGCTCATTCAGAGCCAATAACCACCTCAGGAAAAGTCCCAGAGCCGCCTTGGGACACAGAAGTATAAATGAATCTCTTTTTTAGATGTAAGACACAATACTGTTGAGAGTGAAGTCATGAGTTTGCTCTCCTGTGTAGTTGTACCTTGTTCTGAAACCACCCCTCTGACCTGTGTTGTGCCTATAGCACAGAGAAACTGGAGACAGGACCATAGGGCATTACACCAGCATCCATGTGGCAAAACCAGCCCCACTGCTTCATAACAAGACACAGACTTGCCAAAGTACAGCATGGCACTGCGGTGGGGCACCATCTCCAGCAGCTGCTGCAGAGCCCAACTGGAATATGTAAACTCACAGGGGAGGTCTCTGCAGAAGTGGGAACGAACCCAGTAGCTCTGAGTCGGGATCAAACGGCTAAATTTGCTCTCTTAGAGGAGTAGAAAAGCACTCATACTGCATATCTTTTTTTTTGCTAGATAGGTAGTAGGACTGGAAAAGGACTTGAAGAAGTAAGACTGGATCATCTCAATCTGCTAGTTATACTCGGGAATTTGGTACCATTTGATTCCTGCACTTGACTTAAACATTCACTCTTTGATCACATGAATATTCTTCAGGCCAAGCAATGTTATTCATTTTATGTTTTGGGTTTTTTAATCAGTCTGTCAGACTGATGTGCAGATTAAATACAGATGCTTGCATGGTTTTCTGTGTGACTTTTAGAGCAGAAAGACTATTATATTTACAGTAATTTCTGCTTTTAAGACAGTTGATGCTCCCAGTCTATTAGAAATCCAAGAGCACGAGTCTCTGTGAGCATGCCTGATGTTCAAAACAGGAAAGTTTGCTAAATTGGTGCAGCCAGGGTGAAGCTGGGCACTGACAGACACTATTTCCCTCCCTCCAGTGTACTCTGCCAAGCACTTAGTGTCCCTGCCACCGCAGTTCTGGGTCCTTCCTCAGATGAGAGCCACACTCAGTGTCCATAAATACACAGAAATGTGCCTGTGTCCGCAGGAAGCTGTCGTCACCGAGTCTTGGTTCCCAGACTTCTGAGTCCTCAGTAGGCTCAGCAACCAGAGCCGCATTCTTCAGATGAAAGGCTGCTGCATGATGAACTGCTAGTGATGGGCCCTGTGAGCTGTCTCTGCTCAGCTAAGCACACAAATGGCAAGGTAATGTTCCTTGGTAGGCAGAACAAGAGATCTTTAACCCATCTTCCAAACTGATCTGCTCTGTGACCCTGCACTCCTGGTGACTTGGTTCCTAACACCTTGGGTTAAGTTCCGTGTGCAGCGATGCTAACTCCTGTGATGCTCTCACACTGCTTGCCAGTCCCTTCACCACTCCAGAGAGGGTGGCTGTACATAGGATCCCCAGGGATGAGAAATTTCCTCACTTAGCATATTCTGCCTCAACAGAACTGCTCTGGCACCCAAAAGAGGACCCAAACGTTGCTTTTCCATCACCAGTAAGAGCTGTGTGTGCTGCTTTGGACTGTAATATGGGGAGTTGCAGAGTTGCTTATCCTGTGGTTATTGCTGCAAGCTTATTCCCTCTGACCTCCTGCACTGCACCCTGATCCGTCAGGGCTCACAAGGCATTGCATTACACTGCAGTGTAAATCCCCGGGCAATAAAAAGTTGATGTGTCCAAGGAAAACAGAGACAGCAACATTTATGTGCTTTCAGCAGCTGTAAATGCACTGTGCTGTGGACGAGTTAAGTACTTTCATAAGATTGCCTTGGCTTTCTATCATTGCTTAGAGGTTCTCTCATGGCCAGTGTACCAAGAAGGCCCTAAGAAACCGTTCCAGTCTTGTGGTCTGTGTGTTGGAATTGATCTCAACAGGGTGCTTGTGGCTGCACAGCAAACCTTTCTCTAGACACTCAGCAGTGGTGTTAAAGGCGCACACATTTCGGGAGCTAGTTAGTTGCTTAGGTGCTTGGTTACTTAATCTCAGACAAGATCACAGCCTGATCAAATTCAGAAGGTAATGGATCTCATAAAATGCAAAACAGCAATCCTGCAGCAGTGGTGGAGAATTTTGAACAGTCCGTCTTCTGTTCATAGATGGACTCTAGGTTCTGTGTATGAATACAGGAGAGTGCTTCCCACCAGATCTCACTCTTTTCTGGCATCTTCCCATTCCCAGATCCTCTGTGAGGTGAGGAGCCAACCCCCTCTTCTTTAAGCTCTTCAGCAAGGGTATTCATTGTGAATGTGGCAAAACTGGGCTTAGCATGTACATGAAACTGCAACAGACTCATCATTTCACAGAAGTTTAATCCCTGTATTTCTGAGTAGCAGGGGAAAAAAGGGTCTGTGAGGCAGATGCTTTTAAGGAGAAGCATCTGCCTTATAAATTTATAAAAGGCACCCAAATGTCCTTGGAAAATATTCCCACTGCTCCTTAATCAGAATGTATTCTTTTTGAAGCCATCTGGGGCACGCATGTTGTCCATTTCAGCTCAGCCAAGCAGAATTGTCATCACTGTGGTTCAGCATGTTCCTTCTTCAGTGGCTTATTTTGTACATGATCATGAAGATGGATTAAAGAGTTGATAAAAAATTTGAAGCAATTCTGTCCAAATTCTCTAGAAGGAGATTATGTGAAAGAATAAAATCAAATGTCAAAAATATCCCTGAATTTTAAGTGGCGCTACTCTATTTGTAGAGTAACATGTATCAACAGCCCGCTCTATGCTTGCACGAGTTTTATCTTTTTGTCAATGCATTTTTTTTATATGAACTATTTTTTGGTTTACACTATGAGCAGAATTCTTCCACCCTAGATTACTCCACAAGTTTTTGTGATATGCTAAACAACTGTAACCATAATAGTAGTAATGATATCCCTGCATAAACTTATAATTCTGTCCATGGAAAAAAGTGTGATACTCAGTTTCCAGGTCATTCCTTCCTGCTTTCTTTTGTGTAGTACAGACTGGGCTTTCACCTGGTTCAGTACTGTTCTTAGGACTGCTTTAGGCTCTGATTTCTTCCCCTTTTCCTTTTCCAGACCTGGCTAACAGAATAGCCCCAGTGCAGCAAGTTTGGATCACAGTCTCCCTGGAGCAACAATTGAATGGGAGCAGAAGGGGCTTATGGCTTCCACAGCAAACTTATGCTGGTTGAGGCTGGACCTTGCACATGTCCTTGGAGGAGATGCATTTTCTCTTTTATGACCTTTGACCACCTCCAGAGACACACGAAGAAGTAGTGCATTGTCATTAGAATGGAGTTTTGGAATAGTCTGAACCCAGGAAATTTCTGCTTGGTCTCATGCCGGGAACTGCTTGCCTGATAACGCAGGGCTCTTCCCAAAGACTGAGAGGGGACTTTCCAGATCACGAGCAGTTTCTTCAGTAATTCCAAAATCAATACATCTGAGTGACATGTTTGGGTACAGCCTGGATAAACACTCAGGTACATAATCCCCATGCATGTTGTAGCCTGACTGGGTGGCCCACAAGCAGTCCATGTCAGGAAGAGTTCAGGGAGGGGTGTTATCTCATCTGGAGTGCCCACAGACCCTCTGGTACAAACCCTAGTGGTGGGAGAAGGTAAAAAAATTAGAGATTTCACAAAATGGGATATTTCTGCAGAAAATCAAAGTGAGAAGTTCTCAATCAGCTACACCACCAGCCAAAGAGGGAAAATAACAGTGGAATGAGAAGAAGGCTGAAAGAGCATCTTTTAGCACAGTCCTGTCTCCTTACCACAGTCTTGTTCTTCTCTCCCTAGAACCATCTACACTGATGTCTCATTGGCTGCAACCATTCAGAAACATTTTGAAGACTTCTCACAGGATATCCCTGCATCCATCCCAAATTTGGATAAGCAGCCACAATTGCCATCTCCTCTACAACCTCAGGAACCAATTCCTTTTGGCAAAGAGATGTGAGCATAGGTCTCCTAGGACCACATACTTTCCTTTAAGAGATACTTCATTCTCATGTATCATTGAATAATTATTGTTGTGGCAGAACATCCAGAGGCAAGGAAGAGTGTGGCAGGTGGCTGACAGATGTACGTAGCAATGAGTTGCCTATCCTGGAGTATTTATAATTGAAGCAGACAAACAACACACAAAGGGCAGAGGGAAATGTTAAGCATGCAGTCTCTACATAGACACACGTAGCTGCAGGAAGACTGGCCCAGAGACATGCTTCTTACTCTGTGACAGATCTCTAGACCTGGTGTTTCCTAACCAAGGTAAATGAAAACATGAAGCTGAACATTCATGAGCAAGAAAAGATAGGAAAAAATAACCAGGTCTATTTGGGACAAATAGTTTCCTTACAACATTTGGTAACATTTTATTTTAATCAGCCTTTTTCCTATTTACCAGAATCTGAAACTCCAGATCTCACTCAAAATATGTTTATTTAAAAACAAAAATTCCCCCTAAAAGTTTTGTTTTAGGCTATTTGACAGCAACTCTGTTATTCTGTGAACAGCTCTTAATAGACTGTGTTCTGGTAACAAATGTTTTGTCAAAGTACTGCTAAGCAACTCTGTTGTTTCCAAGGCTTTTCTTCTCTGAAAGCATTAGACTAAATGATGATATTTCCATGAGGTGTAATACTCATTCTGTGTAACCACTTCAGGAAAAGATTTAATGGAGCAAAATGTTCAGTATAGACAGTGAAGTCTGGTCCAGCATGGAGCTTAAAAGAACAGACTTGACCTGTATCAGAAAGGGCAGATTGAGATCATGTTCCTACTCCAGCCGTTGTCACCTGCCTTTTCACCTGTCTTTACTTCAAAACTCAAAAGCAGTTGCCAATGCCATGGGATCCTGCTCCACCAGGGTATATCAGGTGTTTTCATTCAGTGATAGCAGTGAAATGGTGATGCTTTCAATGGGAAGAGCTTCTTGTTTTGGTGATAAAGAGCAGCCCATCATTTGAGAATTGGACATTTCTTCTCCTGAAAAGATGACCTTCTTTTCTATTAATGATTTCAGATCAGCTATATGCAGCCATAAATCTCTCTGAGCTATCTTTTTATTGCATTTTCACCAAATTTGTGAGGGAACTTCCAAGGCCAAGCTTGCAAAGGTCAGATATTTTCAGGATGCTAGTACCTTTGTTCTTTCTCAGGAGAGATATTTGACCAAATAGGTTTTCTGTGCTTTATCAGACCTGCTGTTGGGATAGATTTCCATACGGGTGCAGTGACTTGAAAACTGGAGTTTGTCTTTGGTTTGGTGGGATTTTGTCTGACACATTAGATTCTACCAACCCATAAGATATTTGCACAATACAAGAAATTTTTCTAAAACCAGCTATGCCTCATCATTTTGAATTCCTCACCTGCATTTAGTTTTAGAGCAGTGTAGGTTTAAAACTGTGGCATTGTACAGTCTGGTCTAAAGTTAGTTCATCTCAAACACAGAGCATTTGTCAGACTGTCTGCTACTGGGGAGTGTTGACCCACTAAGTACAAGTAGTCTTGAATCAGTGAGTTTCTTAGAGTCTGGGGTTTTGTAAGTATGATGACAGTAAAGAAAAAGGTTATCTGTGCTTCTATAATAACCAACCAATGTGAAAAAATTGTCGGAATAACAGTCTAAATATCCTTCATTAGTTTCCTCACCCTCCAATTTTCCTATCTCATTTATCTAAAATATTTCTTTGATGTATAGCTGCTAAAAAACAGAGATATTTTCAGCCAATGGTTTAGATTATGGCTAAAAAAAGATATAAAAAGTGTGCTGTTACAATAAATACTGATTGCATAAACTACCAGTTCCTTAGTCATCTTCCTTAGGGCAGTCTGGAATCCTACCAGAGCTGCCAGTGAGACCTGGGTGTCAATAAAATGTGTCTCTAAGGGGTGACCCTGGAAAGAAATGGCATCCAACCCTCCACAGAGCCCCACAGCCAGAGTCCATGTCTGGGCACGGCTTGCTGTCCCCTTCCACACTCCCTCCACACCAGGCTCCAGCCCTGTGAGACAGCCTGGAGAAATGCCACTCAAGCAAAAATGAATCTACGTTGCAGAAATTGCATTCATTTTAAGTTTAAAATAAAAGCCATCAGTGTTAAAAGGAAAAAGACAGGAAAAGAAAAAAAAGGAAAAAAAGAAAGGAAAAAAGACAAGAAACAAGCCCTGTCCTACACAACCACATTGCTGGCTGCAAACAGCTGAACATTAGTCAACCCTTGACTGCACAAAGAGAGACTGGTTGTAAACAAAACGGAGAGAGCTGAGGCAGAGCCTTCTAACGAAGGCTATTGAAGTTTGTGCTCTCTGTAACTTGAAAGCCGCAAATGCTGAAAGAGCCATCTGTATTAAACCCATGGCTGGGATCATGTTCATTAGCTGGTTGGCTGTAAATATAGCCTCCCCCCAACACAAAAGGTAACGCATGTCAGCTCAAACCATCACCAGCAGGTTTGTGTAAATATTTACTGGGCTGTTCAGACTGCTGTAATTTGAGGCTGTTGATGTCTCACAAACAAGTTAGAAAATGAGCTGGCAAGTTCCCGAAAACAGTGTCAGAAGGCAGCTCTGGTACAGTAGAAGGAATGAGAGCTTTGTGCTCTTTTCTCCGAAGGCTGCAGGGCTTCCCAACTACTCCAGTTTGGCTAGCTTTTGGCCTCCTTACAATCCAAGCTCAGATTTAAAGGTTTATAACCTTTTACACTTTATTTTTTCTTTAGGTTCCAGGAAAGTGTTTCTTGGGAGTTTTGGATATTCTGACAAAGATGAAAATTTTTCTTTTTAACTATTTTTTTTATTCCTTCTTTCATAAAAATAGGTCAGGGCCTAAAGCCCTTCTAAGAGGGCTGCAGGATCACAGGTAGTCCACCCACCTGAGGGAAACTTCTGCCCCAATCTCCTGTGGATCATGGAGAAATGTTGGGGTAATCTCCATGTGAATAAAGAACCACTGCACTGGTCTTTTGGGCCTGGGGTGACTGCACCAAGTATCCAAGTCTATTGGAGAATGCAGAGTAGAGTGGCTGAATATGGCACACAATGTTTCTGCTAGTCCCAAGCCGGGGAGAGCAGAGAGCCACAGCCGTGTCTTCTCCAGGAGGCAGGGGCAGGGCACACATCAAAGCTCTCACTCCATGTCTGCCCACACACTTCCTTCCCTCTGTGCCAGCTCTCAGTCTCCCAGGATGGTATCTAACAGGCTCTTCCCAGGCAGCAGTTTGGATGTGGACATCCTGTGAAGTGGGGAGGAGAAGCAGGGTGAGTAATTTCAGCAATTCAGTCATGAAGACCTGCCTCAGGACTAAAAAGAGAGTCTCTGACCTGTCTTACACTGTGGTGTGGCTTCAGCAGTCACCTTTCCCCTGTCTTCTTGGGGTGGAAGAAATCCCCTATTCACAAAAAAAGACAGATTCAGGAAAGATCGTCCTTCCTGTACTCTCATGGTGTATGTGATGCCTGGGTATAATTTTAAAGATCTGCACAGTGATGATTATCTGAGTATCCTTTTTTTTGGGCACTTCTAGTTTTGAAGTGTGCTGGTCCCCAGAGTAATTTCTTTTTGTCCTCCCAGTGAAGACAGGAGGGAGAGTTTAGGGACTAGAGGTGATCCGTGAGTCCAGGGAGCAGTGCACAGAGAAATGCTCCCTGGGGCTGAAGGGCTGAGAAGACTGGTGCATTCAGCATGTGCTCTATGCCTGTAGGCCTGCTCAGCCTGGAGGTACTCCCTGAGAAACGACACATTTCTCTCTCTCATGGAGGGTGCCATTGCCCAAACGAGCTGCAGGCACAGTGAGAAGGAGAAGGTTTTTCATCACTTAGTTGTCCTTACTGATAAAAATCTTCCCTGTCACAATGAATCCTTGGCATCTGAGTGGCATTTGCTGCATTTGAATGTGATGGGGATTCCTGAGTGATGCAGAACTGTTGGGGCAGGTTTTACAGAAACCCTGCTGCCCTCCTTGCGTGTGCAGGTGTGTGCAGCAATGCAGGGGTGCAGGGTGGGGTCTGGTGCATAGCACAGCCCTATTGCCTCCCTAGGACATGGCTGGGTACATGTGGCTGTCACTAGGCACCTGTGAGAGGCCTCCAGCTGTCTGGGCTGCTGCTGTGCATTGCCTGCCTCCAGGAGCAGGGAAAAGCATGGCTGGCCCAGCTCAGGGGCCATCAGCATTGTTTCTGGGCATGTGTCAAGAAGCAATCAAGCAACAAAATGTCTGCAGCTTTATAGCCAGGTGTACTGTTGTGTTATACATCCTACCCCTGAACTATTATGTGCTGGGTGCTGCAGAGCTGTCCTCTCACGTCTTGAGATGGTTCAAGGCAGAGAGATTTAATTTCTCCCAGTGGAGTGCCCTGGACTTACACAACCGCATGGTTTAGTCTAGGAGACTTCATGTGATAGACCTCATAGTCTGATCCTGTGATCTCAGTGTCTCACAATGTGACTCGTGCCCTAAGAGCAGCCCTCTGAGAAGCCAGCTGTGTAACACCCAGATATTGAGTCATTTCATTTGTTTGGTGACAGGGGACAGGTTTGCAGCCTCCACATACAATTCAGTATTTCAGGTGATTTCCATCTGAGGTAGGGCTCTGTCACACCAAAATTTCAACTCTGAGAACTATGTAAAGAGAAGGTGCCCACTCCCACCCAGGCTTCATTTATGGCTCTCCTGTTCAGCACGAGGAAGACATTCATGTGCTCATGATATCGAGTTGGGGCAGCAACCCCTTTATATAAAGTGGCAAAAAAAGAGGTCTTACAGCCCTCCTTATCAAAAATCTTCCTCCTCACAGAGTTAAATGAAGTGGCTAAATTACAGAATCACAGACACAACAGGTCCTGCTCTCTAGGTTACTGCAGGAAATGAATAATACAGATGCTACCAGGACAAAAGACTAGATCTGGTCCTGTGGAGGAAAAATAAAACCCCATCTGCACTATGGCATTGTGTGGGTAGGTATTGCATCAATCTTCATTGGAGGGCATTTACCTTAAAGGCAAGAACCAGTTTACTGTGAGATGCTGTATTGTGGGCACCCCAAAAGCAAGGACTGAGCTGGCCTGGAGAGAGGAAGAAATCCCTTTGCTTAAGGGATCACTTCCTATAGGTTAGACAGGAGCATGAGTCCTGCTCTGTCAGTCATCTTCTTCCATGGGTAAATGCAAAGCGGAGAAGCTTCCTCAGACAGGTCTGCCTCCCAAAACAAGGGAAGCACAGGAAGATGTGAAGTGGCTGGGAGGAGGGGAAATGTAATGTTTTCAATATATGTATATATATATATATATAAAATAATTTTAAATAATTTTGATAATGAATTTTTCAGCTACAATCACTCCATCACCTGAAAAAACAACCCAGAATATGAGGATGTTACCATGCTGTCTTATGTGGGCAATAAACAAAATCTGTTATGCAGATATTAATGTAAGGAGTATAATTTCCTCATTATGGAAAAGCTTTTTTTTTTTTTCTATAATTGGAGAGTCTTTCTTTTTGGCTCACATCAGCTTCAGCCCATCATCTTTTGCTGACGGCATCCCTCACTTGGGTCATTCAAAGAGGAGAGGAAAAATATTGCCTGTCTGAGCTACAGGCTGGCAGACACCACAGCTAGTTAAAAAAAAAAATCTGTCCAGTTAAAAGCAAGGAGTGAAACTAAGAACTCTCTGCCAAAAGTCTTTGGTATTTTCAGTTGCTCCAGCTGATCACAACTTGTGCTGGTGGTGTCACTGCTCTATGCCATGGTGGGGTGTATTTGGCAAGTACATTTAAACAGAGGCTACTCAATGTACCTATTACATACGTTCTTCTCTGTCACGTGGGGTGTTCGAATGGCCAGACTGTAGCCTGCCGGCCTACAGGACGGGATACCATTCTGGCTACCCTGTGATCAGTTATAGCAATAGTGACAACTGTCCATCTTTGTCTTTTATGACAGTGGGAGAGGAGGAACATTACCAGCAGGTCACGGGATATGACCATCTCCCTCTCCTAAGCACTGGCCATGCCATACCTGGAGTGTGGGGTTCAGATTTGAGCTGTCCAGTACAGAAGAGACATGAAGATACTGGAGGGAGACTGGTGAAGGCTCACTAATGTGGTTATGGATGTGGAGCATCTAATAGATGAGGAGAGGCTGAGAGAGTTGTGACTGTTCAGCTTGGACAGAAGGCTTGGGGGTATCTCATTATATGAGAAATATATATATATATATATAAATATGTGAAGGGGTAGTAAAGAAGTTGGAACCAGACTTTCCTCAGTGTGCCCAGTGACAGAACCAGAGACAATGGGCACAAACTGAATCACAGGAGGTCCTGTCTGAACAATGGGGAACACTTTTTTAGTATGAGGGTGACTGAGCCCTGGAACAGGTTTCCCAGAGAAGTTGTAGAACATGAGTGGACAGAGTCCTGCATGAGCAAGGGCATTGGGTCAGATGATCTCCAGAGGTCCCTTCCCACCACAACCTCTTTCAGGGAAGTGACATTTCCTGGCATCAGAGCATCCATGCTGGTTTTAACTGAGGTCTCACATGGCTGTAAAACCCAATGTTTAAGAGAAATATTTTCCCATACATAGGAGAACAGGTGTCATACTTAACAGAAATAATAAAAGACATTTTTAATAGACTCTGTTTGATTGGCATATATTTAAACATCCTTGTACCTTGAAGAAAGGCTGTGAAGTTCACCCTATTGTGGATTTTATAGAGGTGGGAAGCAGTTTTTAAGCAGAATGGATAAAAGACTTTAAGATAAGACCGACATCTTTTATCTCCATCTGACTCATCCAGAAAATCTTGTTACATATTTTGATCTGAAATTAGCAAACATCAAGAAAGTTTATCCAAGTTAACAGCTGTCATGTCTGTAGTCACTCCTGCATAACTTTAATTATTGCCTTATGTCTGTCTCATGCTACTGTACAGGAGAAATACGGAAGATCTTGTCCTTTACAACCAGGTGCTCTGAAACCACAGTACTGTGTACCCTCCTACTGGAGTTGTACACTGAAAAGCCTGGTTACTAAAAAGCCTGGCCTACACTAAAAAGTGAATTGACGTCTCTTGAGTCTGTACTTCTTGAATGAACACTAGAATCATGAAGAAAACAGGTTATTTCAATGCATTTAAATACTCATGAATACACATTTTTAATTGTCTAGAGTATCTATTTGGTGAAATCCCTATGCAAACCTGCAAGAAAATTACTTATGAAGAACAGAAGACAAATAAAGGTAGGATATTACAATTTATTGTGTAGATATGAAAATTATAGCATAGATTACTCTGGGAGACTTGCAGCAATTTTCAGATGGCGCCTGGCTGGCACAAGGAGCTGTTTCCAGATTGTAGGTAGGCTGCCACATGGCAGGGATCACAAACTCCAGGTAGCCCTGGCTGCTGGCTGTCAACCATAAGCTTCTGATCTGGCACCATTTCACAGAGCCCTGGAGGGAGAGTTTCCAGCATGGGCTGAGGGCAGTTGAAAGGATTTCTCACCATTTAGCAGTGATACACCCTGTGTCCCAGGCAGTCAAAGAGAAGCTCTTAACAACCCAAGAGGAGTTTGGAAGAAGGAAGTAAGTATATCTGGGAAGACAAAGCCTCACTCCTTACTGCACTGATGGAGAATGAAGCTTTGTTTTCCCTCTTGCAGCACTAGTCCCTCACCTAGCTATAGATCCTCATCCCAGCTAGTGTCTGCAGCCTCTCCTTACCAGCCTCTATCCATTCTAGTGTCTGCACCCCTTCCTACATTTTCTGGCCCAATTTATGCCCACAGAACTAATTTTTATTCTGTTTGACTACAAACTGCTCTTTTCTAGGCAGATTGGGCCCAGCCGTTGTGATCTTTGGAGCACAGATGGGAGAAGTTTTCTTCCTTCATTCTCATTTCAAATGCTCAAGCTGCAGCGCTGGGAAAGGTCTTGTTCTGCCTCCAGATGAGCTTCCCTGGCTTGAGCTGATGCAGTCTGTGAGCCTTTCGGGAATGCAAATACTAAGAAAGCTCTGCTAAGAATTAAATTGCTGCTTTGCTAAGAGGCAACCAACTTTGGACAGCACTTTTATAGGAATAACTGATCAACTACTTACCTCTCCATACCCTGCCTCCAGATCTGAAGTCTCTGCTCCAGCACTAGGGTAGTTAAGCTTTTCAAATGCAAGATTGTGTTTGCCTGAATTATTTTTTAAAATTCCTTCTCAGAAACTAGTCATTTGTTCTAAAATGTCTTGAATATAAAAGCAGGTATCCTCTCCAAGATAAGCCAGGCACACAGAACATACAAAATGTTTATCCCAAATTACTAAAACTAGGCTAAGTTAAGATCAGGCAGATGAAGGATTTGATGTAGAATGTAGAGAGTTAACTGTGCTTTGAACAGAGACTGTGAGAGTAACACATAGTTAGGCAAGATTTAGGAGTGTCAAGTTCATCCTACACTGTTAAGAGCTGCTTGTTTCTCTGGATATAAAATAGGTAAGGATTGCTTGTTCTTCAGTAAATGCTGACACTAAGCTGTGGAAACACATCAGACAAGCAGGAGGCCCCAAGCCTCCAAGGCCATGGTACTTCCCCAAATAAGCTAACAACACAGAGCAGCTCCCTGCAAACCCAGTGTAGTAGTTTGAAGGCAAAACAAATGAGAGGCTCCAAGTCAGAGATACAATTTAATAGGAAAAAAAAAAGGAAAGAAAGTAAAATAAAATAGATGCAATAACACAAAAGACCACTGACAGAATCAGAATACAACCTGAGCAGAGTGATGGAAGCAGTCCAGATGAGGTGGTCTTCCTGAAGCAGTGATCCTGTAGAAACGTCTGGTAGCTCAGGTCCTCTGGGAAAACAGTGGGTAAGCCCCCTCTGGTGTTCAGAGTCTCAGTTTATATCCAGGCTGGAATGCTTGGTTCCTCCCTCTGGGCGGAGCATCTCACAATGGGATGGTGAGTCATGTGATAAGGCCTGATGGGCCCATTAACAGGAGGTAGTCCAGGAGGGGGTTATCTGTGAGCTGTGTAGCAAAGGTGCTGATGGGCCCATTAACAGAAGATAAGCCAGAGTGGAGGAGGCAGGGAGCACTGCCCCACCTGGATTTAACAGTTCATGAAGATGGTGATAGAATATACTTCAACCCAGGACACCCAGGCAATGGTCCAAGACTGATATGGTATGATAATCAGGTAATCCTTGTGTCAGAGGCAACAGTGTTACGCTCTGTTTGGCAAGAGACTGTCCTTGATCATGGGACACCATTCTCATGCCTCAGACCTGCAGCTGTAGAGACCAGGGCAGAAATATTCTCTCTGTCTGGGGTCTGCACCTCCCAAGTGCACAAAGAGCATGTCCTGGCTGATGTCCCCAGCCTGAGGATGTTGCTATATCACCAGCATGCTGGAGTACAGCTTGGGATTTAGTTGTAGCTGGAGCCATTCAACACATTGGTACCACAGTGGGAAGAGTTTAGGAGCTCAGCATGAGGTCAGTGGGACTACATGTGCTCAAGTCATCCCCAATATGTTTAACGTGTGTGGGATGATGGAAATGGTGATATGATCTCATCCTCTTGACCTATATCCAGAACTGCAAGGCAGAGCACTTCAAGCCATATGATATTTTATCCTGGCTGCTGATTTACCAGCCAGCACAGAAGTTCACAGAGTGATTTATTAAAAAAATGTTGCCTGCATGGAGTAAGGGAAGATAGGCAAAAAGCTACAAAATATGCCCTGTGTTTGTTTGTTCCTTAAGCATCGTAATGTGCTAGCACTCACAAAAGCTGGCTATGGCAACATGTTTCAAAGAGTTATTTCAAACAGCTGATAACAAGAATGTAACCCAGGCAACATTTCTTAGGGGGAAAATTAAGGAAGGAAAGGAAATTTTTTATTCGGTGTAAATCTGTGGATTTACTGTTAATCTGTGGATTTTATACTTTGACAATGTCTGGCTGTCAGCTTCAAGCAAGAACATAGAGAGTTGTAGATGTATGCAAATGCCAACTATTTTGTTTTTAAGGGCATAGTTGCTTCTTTCTATCCACGTGCTTTGTGTTTGTAGATGTGCTGTGGGCAATGATTGTGCTTGCTAGGAAGGCAGGGACTAGAGGGAGTGGGGGAAAAGGAGTCTGGGCTGTAGCATGGGCTGTGTGTTGCTGGCAGGTTTGTGAAATGATTTAAGCCTATCAGACAAAGAGCTGTCTCATTCTTGAGCCACCCTCTGATGACACCCAGAATTTCCCTGTTCTTATCACTTTTATGGCTAGTGTGGTCTTATAAGCTCCGTGGCCAGGTCATCCAGGACGCTGGGCCTGAGGGCATTCTTGGCTCCCAGAAAGCAAACACCGTCCCTGAGAAAACAGCTTTGCTGTTTTGCCTGCAATCTCTTTCCCAGGGAGAGCTTACCAGACTGCAAATAACAGGTATAAAGGAAAAGACATAACACTTCCTCAGGGAATAGCGAGGCACAGGGCAGTAGGGAGAAGTCTGCATAGAGAGGAGCCTGAAGACAACTGCAGGTAAATGAGAAATTGCTCAAGGACATTGTGGATGCCTCATTCCTGGAAGAGGTCAGGACCAGGTTAGATAGGACTCAGAGCAACTTGATTTAGTAGGTGGCATTTCTGCCTGTGTCAGGAGGGTTTGGTCCCTTCCAACCCAAACCATTCTATTCTTCTATGATGCTATTGCTTAGACACTGACAGCAACAGTTAAAAAATGGAGTGAGAGTCTAACACGCCAGATCTTTTGAAGTAATGAGAAGCAGGTATGGTCTGTGGAGCAGAGAAGCTATAGCATAGAGCAGAATGGGGAGAAAGAGCTGGAACATCTTGGCAGGAGGAAATCCAGTGGGTATTTCTCCCTGGCTGACCATCCCCAGCTGCCAGAAATTTTCTTTTTAATCCCTTTTATGATTATCAGTGACCTGGATTTTTTTTTAAAAGCTATGATGGGTTTTGACATAATGAAACAAGATGGAGTTTCCCTTCTGCAAATTTTTTAAAGGGGGAGGTTAATATGGCTCAGCGCCACAATTCACTGGTCTCCCAGTGTGCTCCAACTTAGCGTTGCTCAGCAAGAAAATGTAGTCCTTTCATGAGCATTGGTTGTTGCTCTATTGCTGCTATGTTGGAGTTACATATTTGACTTGGTCAAAGCATAATTTAGCATGCTTGGGTTGTTCTTAGGATCTGCCATTGCAGAGCTGGGAGCTTCTAATGGGAATTTAGAGGGATAAGCATTTTGCATGATTGAACCCAGAGCTCCTAAACAAGTTCATCTATAGAGCATTGGTTGTATTACAGCCTATAGGAGGCAATAGTGCTACATTACTAAAGAGTGGCTGGCACACATTGGGCAGAACTAACTCTCTCTGACAGAATTATTTTATTTGGAAAACATATCAAAGCAATCTGAACATCAGGAGTTATACACAACTCTTAAAAACTCCTTTCGAACTCTCCTGGGGCAATTCAGGATTTATTCAGCTGAGTTCAACTGTGGAAGAACAGCATTTGAGGTCAAAAGTACAAGCAGTTTGCATTGACTTCGCCAGTATGAGACCGTGGGGAGATCCTGAGCAGATAAACTAATTTGTGCAATAGAGAGTTTGCAAACAGGGGGCAAGTTTGGCATTTTAATGTCATTAATGACAATAAAACAGCGATGTAATAGTCAGTGCCAAAGAACTCTGATCTGGAGCTCTGCTGTTGATGAGTGATATCCACACCTTTTCTTTATACTTTCAATTTCTCTATCTCTCCAGGTGGATGTCTTGGTGAACTGTTTGTGAGGTTGGCTAAGAAGCAATGAGACAATTCAAGGCAAGTTGCAAATGCCTGTTTTTAATACTGCCTTTCTACCAGGATACTAACCATGCTGCTGTCCTGACCTGAGGTCAGCAACAGGAACAGTCTAGTCCCAAACAAAGGCTTTTAGGCTTTTCTCTGCATGTGGGTCCTTTCAGACTGCTGGTGGCATGAGGCCACCACCAAGAGCCCTGTGAGAACTACATGATGTAGGACAGTCCAGGGACTGAGCCACAGGAATGATTCTGGTGGTGGTTAGAGATCACTGGGCACAGTTTACTTGTCTTCTCAGTCCCTGTTGCTGTGTGTTCAGGGTTAACATGTGCTGCAGTCCTGAGACTTCAAATTCTGACAGCTGTAAAGTCCCACTGTAGGATGAAGATATGCTGTTGACATGGGTGGATTTAAAAGAAGAATAACTGAGAGCTGTTTTGGGAGCTGAATAATCTTCCTTATTTTTTCCTGATTTTATTCTTTTCCTTAATAGTCCTTTCAATAGCATAGGCAACCCCCAGCAAAGGCTGGAATCTCATTGTGTCAGACATCATTCAAATACATATTAAAAGGTTGCTTAATTCCAAAGAATTTACAGTCTAAATAGGGCAGACAAATCAAGGCAGGAAGGATGAAGTTACTATGTCTACACAAGAAAATAAAGTAGGAGAGGGCCTACTCTTTAGCCCTTCAGGCCAGCGATGGTATGTTTTGTGTCCACATGGCTAAGCACTCCCCCATGGTGACTGGAGAAGGGGGAACTCTTCTGTCCAAGCTGCCTGCTGGGGCAGTCCCTGCTTCATGCTGTCCTCTGAACTGAGCATTGACATTGTCTGGGGGAAATCAAGTCAGCATGGGCCAAAGCCATGTGAAAGAGTGTGCTAACAATTAAACAGTGTAGACAATTGTGAGCCAGTACTTGAGTCCTTGCCCTGGCCTTGTTTTAATTACCATTTTAATGAATTGATTTTTGACCGACATTTTGTGGGAAACCCATGACAAAGCCTGAAATCCAACCTATATCTACTGAGTCTTCCCCTGGAGCCCCATACATCATTCCTTCTCTCTCATTCATTAACTTTTCATATCCTTTCTGTGCTACATTTTTGTTTAGAAACAAATACTGCTGAGAATGTCAGTTGGATGTGGTCAGTAGCTGAGGATGTGAGTTGGACATGATCAATTCTATGAAAAAAGATACCCCAGTAAAAGGAGGATATAGGATCAACAAGCTGTTTAATTTGGTAGGCAGTTCTACCATGTTAGGAAAACAGGAGATACCTTAATGGAGCAAGAAAGCACACGATTGCCATCAAGGGAATTGTGTTTCTTGACATCTGATTCCATTCTTCCATGTATCCTCTCTTTTGTCCTCAACTTGGATACAACAACTCATCTTGTATTTACAGACCATCTGAAGCTACAATTTAAAAATCCAGTTTGAAATTATTTGTCTGTAAACTGGAAGTTTGTCTCCCAGCCATGTAGCTGAGATTGCGTTTGGTTTTTGTGTGGCCTCTTAAACAAACTTGAAGAGCAAACCACCTGACCCCTCCATCAAGCAGGTCGAAGAGTGAAGCAGAACAAGGACCAGATACAACTGAAGTCTTTAGCCTCCAATTTTCATTTGCAGTTATTATAGGGGGAATTATCTGAAAGTGAAAATTCAAGCATCGTTCTCCTTAAGAAAAGTTCTATGGTATCTTTCTTGGTGCCAGGTCAAGCTGGGTATGAAGTTGTTTGTCCATCCCAAAGGAAAGTAATTCAGAAGTACAAGGCAATCTAGTTCCAGAAGGCAACAATGCCATCAGCAGATTTCCTATCACGCAGGGCACACCGGGAAATGTTGCCCTTGGAAAGAGCCATGTATCCTTTTTGCCGCCTTTGAAAAGTCAAGGCCTCAGAAAAATATGGCAAAGTGACTGTGATGGCTTTGAAGTGTTTCATAGAGGCAGTAATCCTGTTTTTCCTGCATAATAAGACTACCTTGTCAAGACATAAAGGGGAACAGAAAAAGATTATTCTTTCCTTTATTACATGTGTGTGCAAGGATCACTGAATGAAGATTCTTGTCTGTTTCCTGGAAGGTCAATAGTGATGTGACATTTACAACTATGTGACTTTTCAAGCCTTTGGTCCATGAAATCTGCATTCTACACAAGAAATGTAGAGGACTGTTTACTACTAAGAGAAAACATTTATTACATTGCATTTAACATAGGTTCTGCAGTGTTTATACAATTTCTAAACAGGAGTACAAGAGGATTCTGGGGTGAGGAACAAGGCAAATTGCAAGACTTGTCTAAGGACATATATGAAATATATGAAATACGTTTTTGAAGCAAGAAGTTGGCCCAGACCATGTCTGGCATAAGCATTCCAACAGGAAAAGAGTTGCCTTAAACTGGCTTTCTGTGTCTGCAGAGAAGGCTTTTGTAGACAGTGCTAAAAAGTGTCCAGCAAGGTCCAAGAACGAGAATAAGACCACCAGGTGCTAGAGGAGTGAGAGAGGACCCAGGGAATCGATTTACCAAAGCCGAAAGGCTCCCCCTTGTGAAGTGGAATGATAAGATCTCTTTGGTCCCCTCAGCAACTAGGTATTGCACACTGTCACATGTTTACAGGATAAGTGCATAAGGTACAAACATGCAATGAGTAATTGCGTCCAACTTGTGAAGAAAGCTGTGTTTTCTAAATTGGTTAAGCTGATTGGTTTCCAAACCCCAGACCATATTATCCTAATTTGCTTCTAGTTTGTTAATTATAATCTAGCATGCTAATTTTCCTCTCTGAACTGCAGAACAGCAGCTCCCAGACTGCTGTCTCTAGCTAATATCACTGACTTCTACTCCTGCTGCTGTTGTTTCATCTGCACAGACTTTTCCAAATCACTAATCATTTCATCAGCATTCAAAATGACATTAAAGATGTGCACGTATAATTTTCCTGCATTTGTAAGAGGCAACAGTGGGGGTTACTCAAGGGAAAAATCTTAAAATAAGGTCATTATTCAACTTCCACAGGCTGTTCTTTTCTTTCATCTGCAAGTTAATTTTCTAATACATTAATCGTTCATAGTAGAAAGTAGCAAGCAGACGGAAAACCAGTGGGATTGTTTCTTAAAGTAAGTAGTAACACCACACTTGAAATTAATGAGGAGATCCGGATAAGTGACTTGGAAAATATTTTTTCCTTTTGTTTATAAATGGAAATAAATTTTCTCCAGAAGAAAGGTTTTCATCCCTTCCTCCACAAGACAAGGATGCTCTGAAGGTGCCCCATGAAGTGGATCTCATGCTTATCTTTGATGAGTGCATATGAAGTTTATGGTTGTGTTTTCATAATTCACATCCTGAACCTATATAGTTCACACATAGACACACTCACACTCACCTTGTATGATGTTTTCACTAGCATCGACCCTGCATTTATATGCGCATTTGCAGACTATCAGCTACAATGCTGCCTTTAGAGCAATGTCAAATTTACTGCTGTAGCATTGAGAACACAAAAGAGCATGAGCTGCATCCATGATGCTGAGAGACATGACCCCATCACATGCTGGATATGACCTCATGGTGGAAGGACACCTGCCTGGTTAGATGTTGCAGGCTCTGGTTCATGACACTGTAAGGGAGCATGGCCAGCCTGGGGCATTTTGCTCCCACATGAAGTCTTTATGTCTCTGGCAAATGAACCATTTCACAAAAGCCCAAGGTACTCAGCCTGAGCCCCACTCCATGCTAGGGAATTGATGGCGTAAATGTCATCCTTTTACAGCAAGATAGAAGGAAGGTGGTCATGCACACAGTGGTAGATATGATGCATTCCTTGGTCTGAGGTTGTCTCATAACATGAAACCAGCACTTCAATGTCTGCCAGAGTTTATTTTTAACAGAAATGCTTGTCTGTTGCTTTACTAACCACTATGGGCCTATGCACTGAGCTCTTTCTGCAGGCAAAACATGGAAGGGGACTGGAAAGGGCTTGTGGCAAGGCCAAGGGCAGGATGTCAGCATGTTTCCTGTGACATCAAGTGAGCTCTCTGCTAGAGAATACCAACCATATTGAATCCTCTGAGGCGCTTCTGCCCTTCCTGTCTCCACGGGAGGTAACAACAGCCCTGTGCCCATGCCTCTCTGGGCTTCAGGGTGAACCCTCCTTGCCCCCCTCTTCTCTTTACAGGGGTGGAAGGCATGCCCACTGCTGAGGTGACCTTCATGTGCGTCCAGCTGGGCAACTGCATTCTTCAGGACCGCTGTGACAACATCATTCACAAATTGCTTATGAGTCATAAGCTCAGGAAATTTTAAAATATTCTCTTAGCCATTCCGGTTCATTTGTTGTCCCGGTTGTTCTCTTGTGGATTCAAGCAAGGAGCATGAGAGATGGGTAAATTTTCTTCCTTGCTTCTTTTTGTATGTGGAACTAAATTAGATCTCTGTGCTGCAACTGGCTATAAAAGGGGCTCCAATGCAGGCAGGGCAGGTGATTCAAAACAAAAGGCCTTGATTGAAGTGGTTACAATACACAGAACCACTAATGTTATTCTGGGCCATTCAGTGTGGTTTATAGCTTTGCACAACAACAAACAAAGATGAAACTCACTGTGCTTACTGACTCAAGAAATTTTTTCTTCAATTTATTTTGTCTCACTCATTTAAGGAATTTATTTTAAAGGTTTGGAACGTTTTGTGACTTCCCCCCCTTCCCCACCCCCCAGACCATTTTCCTGTCCCCAAAGCCCTTTTTATCAAAGATATCTTTGTAAATAACCTCTTTTTCTTTCTGTGCACTGGGCTGTCCTGCCAAATTAGCTGTGCTGCCATGGAGACGTGGCATCAGCAATCCTTGTTCTTTTTCTGTAGGATTTCACTAGGCCCTTGTCTCAGGCCTTGACTAAATTAGAAAAAATAATGAGATATTGAATGTAAATGTTATACTCTTAACATTTTTAGTAATGGTGCTGTAGGTGTTGTAATATTTCACCATGCAACGTCTTAGTTTTTTTAATGAATACACGTATCTGTTGGATTTTAGTTTATCCTACTTCATTCAAACAGGATATCAATACCCTTATTTAGCAAATAAGCTGGTTAGAGAGATAGTAATCTATATATGTCTAAACAGTGAAGAAGATAGATGAGCTTTTTAGAAATTAGGTAATCTATTTATTTGTTTTTCTTGTAAAACATGCTTCAATATTTAGCAACACAGTAAAGGCCGTTTATTTACAAAATGGACAAAACAGCATCTCTGTTCCACCTTTGGCTGGAAATAACACTTCTGTAAAAACTGCTGCACATACCACATGAGATACATCACATTGCTCATCCATATTTCTTGCATCCTGTATTCAGTCAGTCCTACAATGCCACGTTGTTTTAGGAGGGTAAGTAAAGGGTTATTTCTGCAGGAAAACTTCAGACTTTGACATTTCCTAATGCAAAAAGGCAACTCAAAACCAACTCTGCCAAGAATTTCCCTGTGAGCTCCAAAAGGGAGCTTTAGGAGACAATTAAAAATGTTTCTATAAATACATTAGCAACAAAAGGAGGGCTTAAGGAATCTCCATCCTTTATTGGATGTGAAAGGAAACATAATGACAAAGGATGAGGAAAAGCCTGAGGTACTCAATGTCTTCTTTGCCTCCCTGTGTAATACTAAGACCAGTTGTTCTCCAGGTATTCTGCCCCCTGAGCCGGAAGACATGGATAGACAGCAGAATGAAGCCCCCATATTCTGGGGGAAAATGATCAGCAACCTGCTACATCACTTAGGCACACAGGGGTCTATGGGGCCAGAAGGCATCCACCCAAGGATTCCTAGGGAGATGATCAAGTTGCCCACCAAGCCACTTTCCATCTTTTGCCAGCAGTCCTGACTCACCAGGGAGGTCCCAGTTGACTGGAAGTCAGCAAATGTGATGCTTATCTACAAGAAGAGCCAGAAGGAGGATCTGGGGAACTACAACCCAGTCAGCTTGACCTTGATGCCCAGGAGGGTTGTGGAGCAGATCTCTTGAGGGCCATCATGTGGCACGTACAGGACAACCAGGGGATCAGGCCCAGCCAGCATGAGTTTATGAAAGGTGGGCGCTGCTTGACCAACCTGGTGTCCTTCTGTGACAAGGTGATTTGCCTGGTGGATGAGGGAAAGGCTGAGGGTGTTGTTTTACCCTAGGCTTTGGTAAAGCATTTGTCACCGTTCCCCACAGCATTGTCCTGGAGAAAGTGGCAGTTCGTGGTATGGACAGGTGCACTGTTTGCTGGGTTAAAAACTGATTCTTATTATTAATCATTATCAGTAGTGGGGGCTGTTCTGTTTGGAACCTCCTTTGCTGATTTGGACAGGGGGATTGGTTTAGTGCTGGACTTGCTAGTGGTTGGATCCAATGTTTTGAAAGGTCTTTTCCAACCTAACAGTGTTATGATTCTGTGATTTATGGGGAGGAGTCACGTTTTCAAGTAGATTTATATTGCATGTCTGGAGCACAGTTTTCTCAAGGTAAAGCTTTATTTGAGGGACAGGGCAAGTATTGCAGAAATCATTTCTGTCCATGTATTAATGTGAAGGTAGATGAACTTCCTAGTCTAAAGTTATCAGAGTTCTTGCTAAATGATCTACTTTCTCCTCTGAAAATATATATCAACAACAGGACTAATAAGGAACCATAAACACCATCCAGAGAGCTGACAAGTGTTTAAGTAGCAATTGAGTTAGATAATGAGATTTTTTCCCCCCCCCCCAGTGTTTTCATTCCTCTAGGGATAACTCAGGGGAGTTTTTGAATGAACTAATGTGAGGAAAAAAGGGCAGAGCTGCATTTTGGAGTTTCAGTTTTCCAGGAATATTTTTTTTGCATTGCAGAGTCAGTTTCCTGTTCCTCCTCAAAAGATGTCAGATCAATGACTTTTTAGCAGAAATAAGCAATAGAAAATGAACAAAAAAAAAATTCCCTAGGAAACTTCACCTCTCCTCCCCTCCCCAACGCTGACACTGTATTTGCAAAATAGGTCAACGTTCACATTGAAGCCATTGAGTTTGCACAATCACTTCCCTTTATGAAGATGTCATCTTATGGTATTGACCCCTTCCACAGCAGATGGAAATTCCCCGAGTGCAGCTACCTGCAGTGATCTCAACTGGAGACAAGATGACTTTGTTATGCAAACCATCATTCTCACTGCCAACACGAACAATATAAAAAGTCCAGAAAAGTAAAAGAAAAGAAAGTCCCTTTGAATTTACTTCCTTGAGTATTTTCCACAACATATTCTATGAAAAAAGATGATCTCTAGAGGAACTGTAATTTCTTCATGCAGTTCCCAGTCTGAATGGCACAATTTACAGATGGACACTCCATGCACTGCTGTAGGCCATTACTTGGAAAAGTGCCTAAAATGGTTATCAAAATGCTTAAAAGAGCATTTTTATTTGAATGTCTGACAGACTTAAATGTACTGATTGGACACCAGAATAAAGCTGATGAGTGTTAGCTGAAATCAGTGGTCTAACACTTATGTGGTGTTACAAATTTTAAAGCCACAAACTATTAGAAAATTCCTAATACTGAAGAGAATTTTCTGTTCCAAAGTCTACTTTGCTGTTCATTCTGCTTCCCCAAGTCTCAATGGGTTCAGGATTCCCTGCTTCCTTCATGCACCTCTAACCACAAATGACTCAAGGTCAACCTTTGGGGTTGGGCTTGTAGACACAGACCAAGCTCCAGCTTACGCTGAGCCTTGGAGGAAAGGGGTATGTTGGCCTTTCTGCTGCTCAGTAGCAACATCTGCTGGCTGTTGAGGACCTGCTGTTAGGAAGTCCAGTTAGAGACAACTGGCTTAAGAATTATTAAAACCCCAGATTTTTTAACAATGAGATCTTGAGTTATATGTTGTTGGGAGGAAACAAGGTGCTAGAAGTAATTATGACCATGTGTTGGTTGTTCTGGGGTAAGTCACTTTCGGAGCATAAAAAGAGTCCAAGAGTGCTGCAATGGATGGGGAAGTTCCTCCAACCGAGACTGCAAGAAGAATAAAATATTCACCACATTTTGCTTGTCACTGTTACATCCTTTGATGGAGCTACAGCTTACAACTGTGACAATCTGTTAAAAGCAAAGAAGTGGCTTCCTTTATTTTAGAGGAAAGGATTTGTGAAGCATGAGGGTGGCATAAATCAGGATTGACTCCCTTACATGCTAGCTAGACCATGGCAGATTATTCCAGGAGAAATTCTGTTCCCTTATCAGAATGGCTTTTCATGTACTTACAACCCAGTACTGGTCCAAGATATGGAACAGCTCGTCAGGCGGTCACCACTGTGGCTGTGTCCTTCTGTCTTGAGACCCCCCTATGGTTTTAGGAAGCCCTTTTATTCTCAGCTGGTTACTGCCTGTGAGATGGCAAGAGAGGAAAGCATGATGTGCACCCATCTCCTTGCAGAAATCCCCAACCAAATAAACAATCCCACATGGGTATCTGAGACACTGTAAAATTAAACTGTGGATTCCTGATGATAAATTACAGGACATCTGGAGGTGGTCTAGAAAAATGGAATATTAAATGCTTCATTGTAAGTTTCTTCTACCTTATGATGCTGGGTTGAAAAGTGGCATTACATGACACTAAGTAAGAAGTTGTTGACTGTGTTACTGTTAATAGGACACAGTACTTATTCCCATTTTACATGTACCAGCACAAGAAGCAAGAACTGCCTTTCTTATGAAGCTGAAACAATTGAGAGCACCATCTTTCATACATAAAATTAAAAGATACCCTCAAAAACCCCCTAAGGCAATATTTTCAGGGACATTTTAAGAAAGGCTATTCCTCTCATTGTGACATGCAATTGTCTTTCAAAAGTATGTTTTTACAGCTGTTCAACTTAAAATATTATATATGCAAACACATATGTACTATTTAAATGGGTGATTATCATAAATTTAAATATGTTGAAAGATATTTTTGAGTTTTACATCAGTCTATAAAATGCTTACAGTCCCTGGTTTAGTTAACTTCAATATAAAACCAAAGCTCTGCAATCTCAATATTTTCCATTTTATTTTAATATATTTAAACCTTGTTTACTCAAGGCAAATATTCCTTCATTAGTGCATTTGAGGTAAGAATACCACAGGCTTAATATGTAAATACCACAGGCTTAAATGAGCCGCCATAATGATAATCTGAAGATAAATTATTGGATCATTTTCTAATATTTGTCCTCTGAAGTGTGCACAAACACTCTGATAAGTATCTCAGTATCTGATCTTTCTTCAGATCCAAATAAGCCCCACTAGATTCTTCATTTCTCAGCTCTCTAGTAATATTTAAAGTAGTCCAAAATGTTTGCATTCTTTCAACAAAAGAAGTCTGAATGAAGGTAAGACAATTTTGTCTCGAGAATTTGAAAGGTCAAATCAGACTGGTTGCTATGAAGCAAAATCCCTTTCCTGTCCTTCTGTTTTGGCATTTCATGTTTACAGAAGGGAGTTACTTTAATGACCACAGTCACTGTCAGCAATGCTTACTTGTAAGTTATGTATGGAAAAATGTGTGGTATTATAAGCAGCTCTTTATTCAAATCAATTTATTTTAACAAAACCCCTTACTATAATGTTGATGACCTCTTACAGATTATCCAGTCATTCTTTTTGATTTTCATTATACATTATTCTTACAGAGCTTAAATTTTCCAGGTGGAGAGTCCACAGATGAAAAGTGTATTTTAATGGTTCAACAATATTTTAAGATTCTTTCAGTACATGGATAAGCACCCGAGACTCAAAGAATTCAGAATTTACATAAATTCAAGACTGATGAAGTGAAATGTTGATATAATTGTGATTTTTATTTTTCTGGGGGAGGAAGAAACCCAAAGTATTGGCTAATGGCCATAAAGACCAAGTGATAAGTTATCTTTGCATGTTTTATTATATTCTTTGAGCTACAAGTGAGTAGGAATATTTTAATGAAATATCCATACTTCTTTTTGGAAACAAATTTCCACCAATTTGTTTCTATTAACTTGGTCTGTACCTTGAAGTCAGCATCAGCTTCTTAGCCAGGGATACTGATGTAAGAATGATGCCAAAGTACAACATTCTTGCTTCATACTTTTAGAAATTTCCAAGGTAGCTTGTTCTGCTAGGAAATAAGGAGTTAATGAAATATTTCAGTTACGTGTAACAAACATCAAGCAACATTTATATGAGAAAACAGTAGCAACAGAGGGATAAAATGCATTCTTCTAATTAGGTGTTTTCTCAATGAAAGAAGACCTAATGTAATTTTGGTGATACACAAAGATCTGTTTCTTCCAAGATGTGTCATTTAACTGTGGATGAATCTTGGAAAGCGACATTTAATTACCTGTCACAGTCAAGGATCTGTATGAAAGATGTGCAAACCAGAAGTGATATATGTCCACTGCTTTTGCAGCTTCTGCATGGGCTTTTATTTATTTACATCTTTCTTGAAACCTAAAATTGTTTTATGGAGATTTTTATTATCAATCATACTAAAATTGTTATTCAGGGCTTTTGTTTAGTAGTCCACCTAATGTAAGTGGCAAATTCTACATAAGATCCATCAGATTTTATAGTAAATGTTACTGATTTTTCTCATCCATGCAAAATAAATCTTCTGCTTATCCTTCTCCTTAGAGACTGCATCTTGTTTTTCTGCATCAGTGTCAGAATTGTAGTCCTTATAGAGATATATAACTACCCACCGAAATACAGAAAGAGTATGTAAACTCAGGCTTTGATCGTGATCACTGTCTGCCCTGCCCCTGCCTCTAGTTGTCTATGGACATCTTTTCAAATATTGCTATAAGCATTTTAGCTTATGATGAACTTAGGAAATAAAAGCACCTTTAGACACCTAAATGTTAAATTTCATAATGATCCTAGCCACAGCTCTTTAATACATATTAGGGTTACAGCTGAAATAATTCCTGCATAAAATTTTGGATTCTTTATTTTAAAGAAGCAACTTAATGTGACTATTTGGAATGTGATGCATAAGACTCCACCTCAAAAAAAAAAAAGGGGGGATTAGGGAAAACAAATTGTTTAGAAGAATTTGCTCAGTCTCAGGGTCTGTAAACACTCACAAAATCATGCTTTATGTCCTAGTTTGTAGTCTTCCTCAGTCCAGGCTCTTCAGTGAACCAGCAGAAGTTTCACTGCAAATCCAGTGGGATCTCCATCTGTTTTGAGGGACCTCTCCCCATATTTGTTATCTTTGTTGGATAAGGACGCAAATGAAAAATGAGGTTTGCCGCTGCCACCAGGGAGCCCGTGTCTCTTCCAAACTCTGTCTCAGAGGTATGAAACGTTCCTCTTGGAATCCTTTGGACTTCCCACCACCTACAATAACAGTTTGGAATGCAGTTTGGCAAACACCTCCTCTGAGCTCCCCCAAACCACTGCAAGGAAACTTGGTTAAAGCCTGTGTTGGGAAAAAAGAACACTGCACAAGGGCTGTGTAGTGGCTGGACAATTCACAATTCACAAAGATTTAGCAAGAAAATGTGTTGGTGGAAACATAAAATGGTTGTTATGGATTAGTCAATGTCTCTTTCCAGACACTTCCTTTCTTACATCTTTTCTTACATGATGCAGAAGCAAAAAACCAGGTTAAAAACGTGTTTCAACAGGCAAAGCCTCACATACAAACCTATATTTACAATTTTCATTTCAGATAATGTAATTTAGTGCAGTCTTAAGGCATCCCAAAAGAAAACCCATTTTTTCTCCCTTCTTTGTGGTAAGTTTTTTGTTGCCAGACTGTGACTTCAGGCTAAAATCTATACTGAAAAATGAAGTTTAATTAATGGTTATATTGTTTAATGTGACACTGCTAAGGCTGGATAAATTGATTCACCCTTCATGTTACTGGTATAACAAATCAAAGAAATAAAGGCTTGGTCCCTTCTAATTGCAGGCAAGTGGAATGCTCTGTGTCAGCCCTCCCCTGCCTTCCACAAGCCTGGAATTCAGCTTCTCTTACCCAGCCCTTGTACAGAGCAAGCAAGGAAAGGAAACACCTTGGCTACTCTACTGTTACTCATCCAGCTGAAGTGGGCAAAAGCCATCACTGAAACTGCCTGATTCCAACAATTTAAAGCAAAATAAAGTGCTCACAAGAATCAAACCCCTTCAAAGTCCATGTCCAAGCACATTTTTCACACTGCTGTCTGGGACGAGTTCCCAGTGTAAATTTAACAGAAAAAGTCTTTTGCCACCAGATTAAGCCCTTGCACAAATATGTTTTCACTTTGGGAAAGTTTAAGCAAGGCTGAGATAGAGGGTGGAGAGAATTTGAAAGAATCCCAGCAAGGTTGCATACAAAAGTAAGGAGGAGCTGAGTATTTTCAACATAGGTTTGTAGGGGGAAGCCCAACACTGTATTTAGTTTAACAATGAGCAAATTAGAGCTGGAGCAAGCCTGAGAGCTGGTTAATGACTCCAGTATGAGTCCTCTGGTGCAGAGAGCTGTGTATGGATCAAGTGAGACTGCCATCTGGTAGAGATATACAAAATGCCAGTGTGAAATCTTGTATGCCACTGAAATCCCACGTCCTGCCTTCTGCCACTTTTCTGGTCTCTCTTGGGCACTTTTCTTCTTCTGGCAGCTCAGGAGATGGTGTGACACCAACCCTTTAAGATTTTATGTCTGGAGTGGGTCAGTGAAGAACAGAAGATGTTTATAAGTAACTAACAGAAATTCACTGCAGGATAGATCCTTCAGAGCCTCCAGCAGTGTCCTGAAATAAAATTTATCTTTCCCTCATAGACACATTATTACTAATAAACCACCTACCTCAGTAACTCCACAAGTTCACCAGTCTGTTCTTTAAAAGATTTCACCTATTTTCTGAGGCTGGCATTGTTGCTAAAAGCCATTGCTTTTTCATTCCTTTTGACAATTATAATATGTCTCATGGCAGCAAGGAAATTAAGTGATAAAGACACATTTCTTTCTGCTACTGTGTGGAATTTACTCACTGGTCTTTCCTTCAATCAGAAACTTTTCGGATTAAAAATATTTCTGCTAGTCACCTTGGGTTAGTGATCTACTTTGTTTGGTCGTTTGTCCATGGAAGTCACCAGGCTGGAAATTGTGCCTATCTCAGATGTATAAACTACTGCTTTGCTGACCTTTATTGTAGAGAAAAGTTTGGGAAAATCAGGTCATGATTTCATTGTCCCAGAAAAATGCCAGCAAAGCAACTAACACACTGAGCATGGTTCGTTTCAGAAAGGCACTGGGAAGAAGAAAGCTGTTTGGGAATGTGGGGTGGGAAAAATGAGGTATACTGCTGGTACACAACAGTTATAATCCTGGTTTTTGGCTGCTTCTTGTGTGCATTCAGTATTAATTTGCTGTCCACCTCTCAGATTTGATCCACGAGTGGTTTGACCAGTTCCTTCCACTGTGATGGTGGCTTTGGTGAGACCCTGCCTCCCCTCCTCTCCTGGGCATGGACCCCCAGCCACCACTGGGGTCTCACTTGCTGCCTGAGGATGTTCCTGCAGCTCTCCCCAGTCCCACCAGCCCTCTTTGAGTGAAGTCAGCACATGGAGGATGAGGTCTTCCATTTCAATGAACTCATGCCAGGGATTTCTGGGAAAAGAGCACCTAACACAGACCCCCAGGGCTGCTTTCTTCCCTCCCTGCTTAGGAGATGATGGTTGGCCACTGTCTAGGTAGTATTAAAATCCTATCTTTTCTGCAGCATCCATCCATGCATCCATCCATCCATCCGTCCATTACAAGGAGTTTCTCTTCAAATCCAGTCTATGGCAGAGAAATGCATAATGTATACTTAACCATACCTCCTCAAGTGCCTTTCCTGCAGAAGAATGCTTTTTTTCTGTGTCTCTGAATGCTTCCAGGAAGCCCATGACAAAATTTTAGCAGTGTCAAAAGATCCAGTATTAGGACATTTTGAAGGATTTTCATCACAGATACTTTATTTCACTCATTTTCATAACATCATTCTTTAATCCTTCCTCTAGCAGCAGGATATATTCCTCTCTCTTTTAAAATTACAAGTCAAAGGTGGATGTCAGCAGTCTCTCTCACTGCACATGAAGGGATTCTTATTTTCCCCTCTGCCTAATATGGGTCTTCTGCATACAAAACATCATAAAATGTAAGTTTTGTTTATCATTCTCTTGTACCAAATACACACTGCTTTTACAATCTGATATTGGTAGTAAGTGCTTGGTGGGTCCTGTGGATATTTATTTCTGCTTTTTGTGTTTGGTTGTTTGTTGTGTTTTGTGTGGGGTTGTTTTTTTTGTTTGTTTGTTGTTTTTTTTTTTTTTTTTTTTTTCCCCTCAATACTTGTTCCTCTAAATATTAAATGTGCTTTTAGGGCAATCTGGGTTCCTTTTCCTTATGCACTACACACATTTCAGACTCTTCCAGGTTACCTTTGGAGCTTTTTCCTGTGCCTTCACTGGTGGTTGTGCCACCACAAATTTGCTATAACCTGCAGATGTAATGTGTGGTTTATCTTACCCACTCCTGGTGGCTCCCCGCTGGACCCACACCCAGCTCAAGACATTGCTGTTTCTGGTTACCTGCTGTTTGTGACATCCAGAAAATTCCTAGGTTTTGTTTTTTTATCCAAGCTGGAATTAACTTTTATTTTGCTTCTGCAGGATAATTTTGTGGGGCGAGGTATCAAACACTTACAAAAAGGCATTTACTGTGCCACATTCCTTACATTGTAATTACATTTTAAAAAGTATCAGTGTTGATGCCAGGTATAATTGGATTTCTGGAAACCTAGTCAGAGAGGAGTGTGATCTGAAATGAGCTTTGAATGAAATGCCAGTAACTCTTACATGCTAATACCTGCTCTTGCAAGTTACTCAGCTTCCCTACCTCTCTTCCCCTAAATGTGAAGAAAGAGGAATTAAACTGTAAAATAAGAATTACTGTGTTTACTTGTTTCTTGAAGGTGCTAAGAGCTGATTACCACTCAAGAAATTTGTAACCTGTTTTCTTAATTCCTCAGCTTCTCTTGGAGTCAAAGTCCTTAATCTAGTGAATACATCATGCTTAAATTTCAGTCTTCAATAGTGCTGAAGGTTTCAGATCCTGGTCCTCTCAGCATTCTCATCATCAACTCAAGGTGATTAGTGAAAATGAAACTAAACTTTGAAGATCATCACCAGCCTCACTACTTTACTTTTCTCCTCAAAAGCAAACCTGATTCCCATTTAACTTATATTGGTAGTTCAAGATCTCTTTGAATCTGTGTACATATTTACTCAAGGTTAAGTGTAAGTTCATAATTTTCCCTAAAATTTTGCAAATGTTTCATCTTAGCTCACTCTTCTGTGGATCTGTAATTTTCATTATGTTCCTACAGTAGTTTCTCCACAGTTTCATAAGTAATTGCTTACCCAAAATCTGCAGGGGTGAAAACACAACAGTATACAAGAATCCAGCTGTTTTCTGGAGTGCAGTGATGATAAATTTGTGAGATGATTGAAGAGCTGACAAGGGGAGAGGGGCCTTGTACCTACAAACAAGGACAAACCATTATGAAGGATGTGAAGGTTTGAGATAGGCTTGACTGCAGTGATCATGGGATGGTGGGTTCAGGATTCTGAGAAGAGATAGCGGAATCAAAAGCAGGATCATCACTCTCGGCTTTAAGAGAAGAGACTTTGGCCTTTTCAGGGATCTGTTTGGAGGAAGCCCATGGAAGACAGCACTGGAAAGGAGAGAGGTCCAAGAGGTCTGGTTGATTTTCAATCATGATCTCCTCCAGACTCAGGAATGGTCCACAGCAGTGGCAAAAAATCAGGCAAATATGGCAGGCAGTCTGCATGGATGGCCAAGAAGATCCCAACAAAGCTAAGACACAAGATGCAAAAGCAGGATCAGATGACCCAACAGGAATACAGAGAGGCTGTGGATGTAGAGGTTGAGTTAGAACAGCCAAGGAACATGTGGAATTTAATGTGGTGAGGTATATGAAGTGATACAGGACAGGCTTCTGTAGATACATTGTCCACAAAAGGAAAAGGCCAACATCATAATGAGACCAGTCTTGACTCTGAATTTGTCTTAATATCACATCTTCCCAGTGCTAAATGTGAATGTCCACAGAGCTTTGGTCACCCATGAATTCTTGACTCCACTAAGTTGCTCATTCCTCATGACCTTAAAGGAAAGAGATTTCTCCATATTTTCTTGGGAAAAAAACCCCCACAAAACAAAACAAACAAACAAAAAAGAAACCAAAACAAAAAACCAAAACCAAAAAAACTTCTACTGCTGACCTAATTCTAGTTTGCTCTTGTAATTCTCATTTTTGCAAAAATCACAACCCAACTTATGCAAACACTTTGATTTGAAATATGTTCCTTATATAAATACACGTCTCTGCTGCCCCAAGAGAAATCCTGAGGGGTTTGTTGCTGCTTCTGCTCTCTGTCTCTTCTGATGTTTTGACATGGCCTTGGAAGGTTAGCAAAGAAACACAGCATCCTCTACCTTTAGTGCACTGTTTCCTATACTCAGCTGAACAAACTGATGTAGTGGAATAAATGACCCAGTTAGTACCAGTGATGAGGTCGATGCTTCAGCTGCACCATACTGTGACAGACAAACTGAAGAGCTGATGACGGCTGACACTGAAACTCCTGACTTGGAGGCAGTGCAGCTGGCATTTATGAGAGGTTTGCAGTTGAGGAGGACACTTGCATCTGGGTTCAACAGCTTCTGAGTGAGAGCCTTTCTGTGGCAAAGAAGGGTAAACGCCAGAGGTCCGCAGCTCTGAGCTTGTGTGTAGCAAGCTGAGACCTGCCTTGGCCTCACACCTATCCCTCCTGGGTCCAGGAAACTAGAAAAAAATCCTTTGTGATCCTCCCCTTGCACTCTGCTTAGTAAGTGATGTTAGAGACCCTAACAGTGAACAAGAAATCAGACTCTGTCATGTGCATTTAGAAAGTTGATTGGCATCAGGGTGTGTGTATACCAGATGGAGGGAGGGTAGGTTTTGCTTTTTTTAAATTCTCAGAAACACTCCAGGAGTTATCTTCTGATCTGGGAGACCTTAAAGGGAGTTTCAGCTCTACCATAAATTGTTCAATTCAGACTGGTGCCAAAGCTCCATGAAAAGTTCAGAATGAACCTAAATGCTGTGAAAATCATGCATACACCCCACACACCCCCTTCCATTGTATACAGACATGTATTTTCTCCTCTGTGTTTCCCACTGGAGTTTAGAATTTTACAAGCATTGGAATACAAGAGAGGACAGGGGAAAACCAGCTCCTGCTGTGTGCCTTGCTGCTGCCCATTTCTTTCACTTGCTTTCATGTGTGCTGGTTCTTGTTTGGCATGTGGGACTCTTTCCACTCTCTGGTATTTTTTGACTCATGGGCTTAAATTTTAGAAATAACTTTTGAAGTGTGCTGATACGTTTTATGAAGCATATCAGCATTACACATCTAAAATATGCCTGTGAGGGATTTTATGCTGCTCTCCTTTGACAGGGTGTTGAGACAGAGAACAGCCACAGGCTGGTTGTGGCAGAGTCAGGTATTCTGTAGGGAGCCAAAAGCAGGGCAGGATGCCCCCCAAGTGTCTAAGAGGAAGTGCATTTCTGAGGGGTGACACACTGCTGTAGTCTGAGTAATTGTGACTTCGACACTGGAAAGCAAATAAGCCTCCTGAAGAAACATGGTTTTCAGGAGCCATCACTTCCTCTTGAGTAAGATACAGCCTCCAAATTGTGTTATGGCTTGTCAGGATTAGGTAAACCACATAGGTGGGCTTGGCATTAGTTTCAACCAGGTACTTACTTTCTAGCTAGAACTCTGCAAGAGGTTTGCAGCAACTCACCCCTTCCTAGAGGAGTATCTAAGGTATGTTAGATGAGTAACTCTGTACAAGAGCATGTTCCCATGCTTTGACAGTAAAAGGAGTGACTACTCCTGGAGGAAGATGGGATGTCTGGAGTGAGGTGGCATGACGCCCACTTGTGAGGTGAGAGCACAGCATGGCACTTTGCAAGTGTAGACTGCAGTTCTCATCCTGCCATGCCTTCCCTGAACTCCTGCTCAGGTCTCTGTCAGAGAATAAGAGGAAGACAGTCAGTGATCCCTGTGAATATTTAGGTGTCAAGGCTCTCAGCAGGGCAGCAATTTTCACTTTTGTTGTTCTCTCTTTACATTGTCAGGGGGCCCTAACTTGTGCACTCCTCAATCCCCACCTTTACAACACAAGACACTGAGAATCCACAGATAAAATCAGAAATTCTCCTGGCTTGACTGTGTATCTAAGCCTTACATATATATGGTGAAAAATTGGAAGTGTAACAAATCACTGAAGGCACTGACTGGAGAAGTGTTCCTACAAACGGCCTAGCTGAGAGATCTGAGGCTGCCAGTAGTCCCTGACAAGAGAAAGGCAGCAAGTGTACCCAGAGGAGTTTGCATCTTGCTTAACTGGGTTGGGAAGAGGTCAGGAACCTGTGGGCTCTGGAGATGTAGCACAGGGGTGGAGGAAGATCATATCCACCTCTTCTCTTGTCTCTCCTCAGAAAGAGCTGAAATGGAGCTGCCTGTGGGCTGTTAGGGGAGACTGACTGTGCCAGCTGGGATTCCTGATGGGCAGGAGGGCATTTGGTGCCACCTGGGACAGAACAGAAACAAAATCTAAGGCAAGTCCAGAGCGTCCTGTCTTGTAGCAGCAAGGTGCATCTGTGCAATACCCTACCTAGAGTGGGTGTATCTCCAGGTAACCTGTGTGCCCTTTCCCTTGCAGCCAGTGCACAGGCCCCTGAGAGGAGCATGTGGGACTCACCTTTGTCTGTGCCTGGTGCCCGTCCCTCGGGTGGCTTTGGGGGATGTCCATCTCCAGCAGCAGCCCCAGGGGATGCACCAGGGAGTTTGGCTCGCAGTGGAGTGCAGGAACGGGAAGGAGCTGCCATCTGCTAACACTCTGAGGATAAACAGACTGTTTTTCCATCCCCACTCTGTTTGTGTTGAGGAAGTACTGGAGGACACATTTCCAGTCTACAGCCCGGTCTGTTTACTTGCTCTGAAGGGGCTTGAAGGGGGAGCAAAGGCAGCGTGACCTGATGGTCCAATTAACTGCTGTCTTTAACTTCTACCTTGTCAGCTCCCAGAAGGAGGTGACAATTCTGGGGGCCACTAAAAGGGCTCTGGAACTGTACAGAGGGGCCAGGCAAGACAGACTCTCCATAGGTCCAGATTTTCATGGGTGACAGCTGAATATTAAAAAAAAAACCAGAGAGAGTGAATAAAAAATAATCTCTTTGATATAAATACTTAATCCTAGAACATACTAGAACTTCCCAGGTCACATGGGAAGCTTTTGTTACTGTTATTTAATTTGCTACATTAATTTATTATTTTTGTTTACATACCTCTGATGTGGGAAAAGAAAGTGTTAGCAATGCAAGTAAGTTTTTGGGATTAGTAAATAGATGTCACAAAGTTCTGACAGTAAGTAGTCTTTCCTCCAAATTACACCCTTCCCTTTTATCACAGATACTTTTAAATCAGGCAGGAATTGTTTAGCTTTTTCTTACTGAATTTGTATCCCTTAGGTGTGTGATGTGGATTTGAGGGAATTAAAGGACATCAGAAAATCAAAATGTGCAGCAATAAATTTTATTTATTTTCCCAATGCAGAAAACCAAATGTCAAAATGTGTGTTGATATTGATTTCCAGTGGTTAATTTGCTGAAGGTGTGAGGTAAATTAGATTGAGATTATTTTGGTCTTTAAACAAGGCCTTATTATGACTTTGTACAACTTCCAAGAAACTTGACCCTGAGGTGGAAGTCTTGAAGGAGAGACAGTCTCTGGAAATGCTTTGTGTTGCTTCCTTCTAGTTTGGAGGAGACCTTTCCCTCTGCATCCTCAGGCAGCTGTTAACACTGAAAAGGGGAGCAAGGGCTGCAGCATGGAAGGATTTCAAGATGAACTTTGGGAAAATACACATAGTCATGGAGGAGAAAAAGAAAAGAAAATGTTCTGGCTGTTGACAGCTATTTGATCTTTTTCTGTCAACGGTCAGTAGGGTTGGGTATTTTTTCCTCCCTCTCCCCCAGTCTGACTGAGCTAAAGCCTGGAAGAGGAAAGTCTCACTATTTTTTCTTACCAAAAAGGTCTCTACTGACATAACCCTCAAGTGCAGTTGGAAGTATAAATGAAGCTGGTGCTGTGTCTGGTCCCATAAAGATAGAAAGGGAAGTTTCATGGGACTTTTAAGGATCAGTTGATGCCAGAACTACTCTGCTTAGGAGTCACTAAGCCTTGGCCAGTCACTGTGGTTGTATCTCACATACGACCACAGGGAACAAGCCTCTCTGTTTGCACCATTTGCTCTCTGTGAACACTGAAGTGTTCCCTCAGAGGCTTTTAATCAGTGGAACAGATGGAAACAGGTCAGTCCAAGGTGATCTTTCAGAAAATGGAGCCCTCTGTTCCCTCCTGCACCACCCCACCATTGTATCATTCAATGCTGGTCAGCAGACTCGGGATAAATCAACCACAGTGGAGCAATCTCTTCCTGTTCACAGTACCAGAGAAAGATTTCAGCTCTTGGTTTAGGAGGTGGGAGTTCAGTGACTCTTAGCTTGCCTACAGTGTAAAGGTGTGCTAGTGAGTAGGAGGAGACCCCTGATGTAGCAAGGTGGGATATGGTATTTTTACATGCTGGAGTGCAATATCACAGAGTGTGACCATCTTGGGTTGCAACAGCAGGATGCACTGGGTTGTTGCCCTCCCAGCTAAACATCCTTCCCTCTCACCCTGCTTTTGGTTGAGCAAACTCACTCAGAAATGATTCAGGGATCATGACACTGAATTTGGTGGTCAAGATGTACCAGCTTTTCATTCAGCTATCTGTAAAAATATATACATTACTAATAGACCTAATGAAACCTCACACTTGTTTTTTGTCTGTGTTAGAATTCTGCCTTTAATTGGTTATTTCTGGATCTCTGTCACTTGATTATTAAGAAAAGCCTGGATTTATTTACTTGGCAAGCTAAACCAGTCTTATTAAGACAAGGCTTGGATTTAAACAGTAATTATAGTCCATCTAAATACCAATTTATCATTAAAAACATATTCATTTCAGATTAATGCTTGTGTGGGACCCAACCATGCAACTTCTTAGTCATATAGATACATTAACTCATACATGTAGTCTCAATTAATTCAATGGGTCTACTCGTATGAGTAAGGACTGCTCAAATGAGTAAGAGCTGAGGGATCTGGCCCTCAGGGAAACATATTTATGACTTTGTTGTTAATTCTCATGACTTATGTTTTCAATAAGCAAATGGTATTAATTCAGCTCACAATAGTTTCTTAATTAACCTCTATACATCAGAGGCATATTCAGGAATCTTAATTTAAAGCATTACTATCTAAGCATGTCATCATCCATCCCATTCCTCAGGGAAACAATTGACTCTGTGCACATGGAAAACACTAATTGTGGGTTGACACAGTTCAAAGAGCTTCATAAAATGAGTGGGAAAGACTTGGGCATGGTCTACATGGAGATATTGTATCAAACTGTTTACTTTTCTTGAAAGTGTTCTGTGTCCGCACAGAACACTTGCTATTGAAATAAGTGCTTTGGCACCACAAATGCTAGTAAGTAATTCTCCCTATGGCTGGAATAGCTCCAGTTTTAGACAGTTTGTCAGCTTTGGGATTTGGGTAGTGTCTTTTCTGTTAGTGTCCCACCCTCCCTCTCAAGACCCAGAGACCCTCAGCTTCAGCTGTTTTTGCTGTGTGCCATCCCACTCTTTTGACACAGGGATGGTGTCCTCAGGGTACCCCAAGATCGTGATCCTTCCCAGCTTGTTTTAACCTGATTGATGCCCAAAGTCACAGAGACCAGAGAGTCCAGCCAGAGAAGATTCATGACAGAGACAAAAAATTTGAGTGATGCCTAGATGTACCCTAAAAACCAATCAATACCTTTTAAAACCAGACATAAGAAATTGGCTAAATCATCTGAAGAAAAATAGTTGCAGTTCGGTAGTGACAAAGGCAAGTAATTGTTATTTGAAATTAACTTTCTGTACAAATACAAGCTGAAAGAAAAACATCTCTGGAGTAAAAGGACACAGTCCTGACTGATACAGAGTTGAGTCTTGTAGATTGGACTTAAGAAATATGTCAACCATCTAAAAACAGCTCAGAAAAATCCAAGGAGAATATTGGAGTAAAATGTCTAGCGGGAAAGATCAGTCAAAATGAGGTGAGACTCAGAAGACACAAATGTATAAAAGTTAAGAAGACACAAATATACAAAAGGCAGTGCCAGAGGAAATAATGTGTGTATTACAGTTCAGGGGATAAGAAATAATGAGGGTACATTACAGAGAAGAGATTTGTATTCAGAATTGGGAAAAGGTTTCAAATGTAATGACAGAGAATCACCACAAGCAATTGCAAAGGCAGAGCAATATATCTAATTGAGAATATTGATTTATGACACTCAGAGTGGTTGTGCATATTTATGTATATGCAAGATACACACGGTGCAATTTAGTACCATGACTTTAGGAGAAGAACAAGAGACAGGTTTTTGTTTACACCAGGAGATAAAGTGAAAAGACTTTCTGGTATAACTCTTCGTGAGTAAAGGGAGCACTTCCTTCAGAAATAAAATTGGTAACAAGAAGAAACAAATGAAAAGTAGCCATACAGCATGAAATAATAATCTCATCACCTAAGAATATTCAAAATTTTTCTCTTCTTTTATGTAGCCCTTAAAAAAGTTCACTTCAAATATAGAGGAAAAGATAGGAGACAGAATGCCGCATTTGGTGTTTTTATTGTAAAATGTAATTTGAACGTAGTATTGTGTTGATAATTGGATTATTCATCCCTCAAAGAAGACAGTCACCCCCACAAGTCTGGAATAATGAAGCAGAACTCCCAGGTTCTCAGTCACCATGTTCCACACAAAGCTGGTAGTCACTGTGGCATAGTTTTCCTTTCACCCCTTTCTGGCTGGCTGTCCCACAGAGTGCTGGGTTCCTGAGGGAGCAAACACACAGAGCAATCGTCCTGGTTGTGTGTGAGTGGTAACTGAGACAGGCCTCAGAGAAAGGTGGCCTCACACAATGCCATGGGATCAGAGCTTTGCAGGGAGTCAGACAGGAGAGAATACTATTGTGAGATCCCAGAGGTACTCTGGGGTATTATGTTTGCTTGCTCCATTAAATGTGTGATTTGAGAGGCAGATGGGGAGACAAATGCTTGCCTACCTTAGTGTTACTTACACAAGGATATACTGCAGCTCAGAAGCAGAAACTATGCCATGTGACTTACGTTATTTATCAACCCTATGAATTGCAAATATATTCAAATTGCAATTGACAGCTTGTAAACAATCTGCAAACCAAGAATTAGCCTCTCCAGGGCATCACATCTCTTTCAGAGTAACATATAAATATGAATATTTTACAATCTGGATGAAACAATTCATGAGCAGTCGAAACAGTGACATGCATGAAAACCATCAAATAATGATGTATTTATTTTTGCTAATTATATGTTTGTCTTTCCTTACAAGCAATTCCACCCCCCCCCCCCCTCTCCCTGGCCCCCAATCCTTTCTGATTGTCTTCTCTGAAAAGAAAAACAAAAAAGAAAACACAAAAAAACCCAGTTGGCCTTAGATGCCTTTTCAGGCCAGAGAAGAGAGCTTTGGCTACATACAACCGGCAAATGTCAAAAAAGAATAAACTCCTGCAAAGACAGATTAGAAAGTGAGCCTTAATGACAAATAGAAACAATACTTGTAAGAAAACAAAAGCAAAACAAAAAAACCCCCCAACAATCCCAGGCTTCCATCACACCAAACAATAACTAAACATTACTTTATTTGTTTGCATACAAGCTGTGCCCACTGAGCTAAGTGTTCAGAAAATGCCAGTAAAATCTGGTAGGGGGCAGACCCAGAGCCCTGAGAGCTTTCTTGCTCCCATCATCACCTAATTAATCGCTCCCCTGCTAGAATGAACACACACATACTCACCAGGCCTGTGTGCAGATGAGAGCAACTTGAGGAGATTCAGATGGCTCTCCTTCTCTCCTGGCTGGGCTGGGGTTGCTGGTCAGGCTGTGAGGGCTCATGGTGCCCAGGAGAGGACATTGCTGGGTTGGAGTGGGGCTGCAGCCCTGGCAACTGCTGCTGCAGAGACCAAGAGAGCTCCGGCCAAACCCCTGCACACCAGCCACCTTTCACCTCTGCATTGCAGTCAACACTGGCCATGCTGCTTTGGCACAGGAAAGGAAAAAGGCAGGAATTTTGGGAAAGCACAGAAGGCAGCAAAATAAAGAGGGGACTGGAAGATGAACCTCTGTAAGAGGTCATTATTGGGAGGGGCAATTCTCATGCAACAGAAATGAAGCTCCATGAAGCAGTGTGGTCAACATCAGCTTCTGAGATCCTGTTCCTGGTGTGTCCTCATTGGCACCCTTATCAGAGGTCTGTGAAGACACACTGTGCATGCTGGAGAGGTCCGTATCCAGACTGGGTGCAAGCTGTGGACATTTGTATGGAGAGTAGGGCAGAGGTAAATCACCCTCCGAAGTGATACTCAGTGGTAACCGGAGCCATCTGGCAACAGCTGCTTCTGCTAAAGGCCCTGAGTCACAACTCCAAGCAAATGTGGACACACCCATTGCACAATTCCCTGCACCTCCTGGCTCAGATCTGGGCCCAGGCACAGAGCAGTCCCTGGTGCCAGGATGAACTTGGTGTCCTTGAGGTAGGAAATGGCTCAAATGAACCTTCTGTAAAGTGTAGGCTCTGCACAGAGAAAGAAAATCCCACTGCAGTTTCCCACCAGCACAGGAACTTAATCCAGATTTCTCCAGAGAGAAAAATATTCCTGTTTTCCCATTCATGTTGTCAGATAGGGCATACTGAAGATTTATTTGCCTAGGAGATGCTGCATATTTTGCATGTGTAAGTGCCATGCTTCAGTGAGAGCTGCTTCTTTTTGTAACAAAATTTACATGTATTTTTCTTTCTTACTTTCTCACTTTTTTCTGTTCCATCCATCCACCTGTCCTGTCCTGTCCTGTCCTCCTCCTCCTCCTCCTTCACTTCAATGAGATTAATGACTGATGCACCATCTGGGGACTCCTGGAGAGATTACTGGCCTTCAGCACTATCCACAGCCACTGTGGTCCTTTCCTACCTGCATGCAGGTGATTTGGCTCCAAGACAGAACATCTTGATTGGCGCGGCTGCCTTCCAGCTGCACCCTGTGCTCTTCGCCCAGCTGAGATGCGAACATGAGTAGCAGTAGATGGCCTGACTCACTGATATGGATTGTCTCCCCAGGCATCCCTCATCCTTCCCAGAGCCTCTGTGTGCCCTCGGTTTCCCAATGAATCCAGGGCGACTACATCCACAGCCACTGCACACATAATTCGGTATTTCTCTGTTCCCTCCTGGCAAACCTGATAGCCCCTGTTGGTCCCAGCCTGGTGCCAGCAGTGGTCAGCACCGATGCAGGGCTTTGCTCCCTTGTTGGATGCACAGTTGCACCTCCAGGTACAGCCCCAGACTGCCCCACTTACTTTCCAGGTGGCTGAAGGCCAGGGAGAGGCCAGTTTTCTCTTCATGCATCCGATGAGAGCACAGCGTTTGGCAGCATCGACCTTGGGCGGGGAGCTTAGGAAAGGCGAGGCGCGGTGTGTCTTCCTACATCCTCACTGGGTACTGCACCTGGAAATGGGAATTGAGGCAGGAAGCCTTTCCCCTGCCATTTCACATGTCTCAGCAACATGTGAAGGACACTGCTTGTCACTGCAGGAGCTGACAGTGGAGTTGGGAGTTAATGGAGGTCAGGCAAAGGAAGAGACGTGATAGTTATCTGACCTGATTCCAATCTGGAAATAGAATCATCTGGTTTATTCCTCTTTGCAATCTGCCCAAATGGGATTAGTCTAATGCAAAGCACTAGCTGGGTTGTGATGTCCCTTAATTTCAGATGCTTAGTAAGAAAAACAAAAAGCTACAAATATATACAAAAAGGAGATTTTTAGGTATGTGTCTGATACAGCCATGTCAGTGACCTGTATCACACACACTGTTGTGGCCTATGGCAGAAAGCTGCTGGCAGATTTTCACTGCCTGCCTACAGATTTGGACTCTAGCTCAATCTATCTTTTAGCTCAGGGCCAAAATTTCACTGCCTTGAAGATGCTGCAGACCAGATCTTCTCTGAAGTATATCAATGCAGTCTGGGGCAATGGCCTTACATGAAGAGTTGTATGATGCTATGGAGAACCCTAGGGATTTTGGAGCATTCAAAAGGGCTCTGAAACATGGGCTTCATGCACAGAAGAATGTCATGGGCTCCCTTAGGACTTCAAGGTGTTCCTGTGAACATGGCCTGGGTTTTCAAGGCAGCAGGTCTGCTGCCACCCCATGGCAATGCACTGGACAGGTCCTCCTTGGTCCCACAGATGTTCTTTTCACCCATTGTTTGTTTCAAGCATTTTGACTCCAAACTGGAAGCACTGGCATGATGTATGGTAGCAAAACAGCCACAGCCTTCACATTCTTCTGTGCCAGAAATAGCAGTGGCAGCAGGATGATCTACATTCCTTTTGCAGCAGTTGTGCAAGGAGAAAAGAACTTCCAGAGCTTGGCCTTGTCTTTCCTTTTGGCTTCAGAGCACCCTGAAGCTGCAGTTCATGTGCTTCTCTGACCATAAGTAATTTCTAAACAGGAAAATTGAACTCAGGAGTCTGAATCTTGAACCATTAGTGTAACAGGCAGGAATCCTCTCATCTGGATCTTAATCTCAGTCCATTAGGGTCACAGGCAGGAGTCCCCACATCTGGAACAGCCTGGATGCATTTCTTTTCTTTGCAATACAAGCATGTTCTTTTTGGGGAACTGGTAAACCAAACACCAGCCCTCAGAGAGGTTCAGACATGAAGACCTGACCCCAGGCCATCCTGCTGAGCCCCAGACAGAGAGTAGGCACCACCAGCCAGAAAATTCCCATCCCCGCCGCCTGCCCTTGGGCGCCTTTCACTGTGGAGACCGCCCTGCTCACAAAGCTTATTCTTACATGTTGGGGTTTGGATTTGGTAACAAAGGGCCTGTGTGTGCATCTTATTACGTTTTCTTATTTGTTTTCTGAGATGAGTGGTTGGGGCTCAGGCCAATGCTAAAGGTCTGAGCTGACCTCTCCTCCCCATCAGGAGCTGTCTTCTTGTGTGATCACTGTCTGCTGAGGCACCAGGCAGGGCTTCTCACCAGCTGAAAAACAGCTCCACAGGATCATTGTCTGTCTCCAGGACCCCTCCACGGAAAAGGGGAAGGGACAGCATTCACAGTGAAAGAGTATATGAGGCAATAGATTGTTGTGTGTGTGTAAGATGCCAAATTAAATCTGAGGCATTTGGAAAACCACAAGAATACTCCAAGGCCATGAACATTATTCCTGCTATATAACAAGAAAACCAGAAGATTCAACAGACCATAAAATGAAGGAAAAAATCATGTTTTCTTGCCTCAGGAGGGTTTGAAAATTCAGTGCTTCTGCTGCTGCTGCTACCACCACCATTAAGGATTTTTCATTTGGTTCAGGGGCAAAGCTTAGGTGAACAATGGCTCAAGGGCATTTAACCCTCCAAGTGCTTCACAGCATTAATTAATAGAGCTGGGCAAATAATTTGCTGTAGATTATCCAATGAATTCACCGCCTGTCTCTGCTTGCAGGGAGCTAGTTTGTGCCCTGCTTTTGCTCTGCTGAGCAGAAAAATAATTCTCCTTTCCTCAGAAATGCTCAGCCTACATGTTATTTGGGTTTGGTGAGGAGGGCAGACCCCCTCATCCAGGTGTTTTGCCTGTACAGGTGAGCAAAGTGAGGGCAAAGATGTTTTACTCTCCTCACTTTTAGGGTCAAGCTAGGAGCTGCAGAAAAATGATACTGCTGCTGGTCTCAGCAGGGCCAGGCAGTGCCCCAGCAGGTGTGCCCTGCCTCGCTCCTCCTGGGCTTATGCTTGTCAAGGGCTCCTGTCTGTGCCTTCAGGCATCAAACCATCTCCACACTGCACTGCTCTGACTGAAATGAGCTCTGCTGGTGACAGGACTATGCTTCTGCAAGTGGGTCTGGCCACATGTCTCACCAGCAATCTTCTGCCTGCCAGGGATCATCTCATCTCCAAGTAAAAAATAATGAGGCATAATAAAGCAAACATGAACACAAATAGCTAATAAATAACCACATGAATGTGCTTAAAATTGTATATTGTTTCTGATTTTTAGCTGGGAATTGTATGAAAATAAAAAAACCCAGTGATTTCCTGCAGATATTTCTATGCACATAGGTGTTTGTGAATGTGTTTGTGTGTGTGTACAGGTGTGTGCATGACCCTTGGAAGTCTGTGAAGCTGCTGCTATACTGGAACAAAACTTTGCAGAGAGAGGACAAGAACAAAGGTGTCTGTGACAATAAATTTTATCTGCATTGCAGGACAACTGTGTGCAGTCCAAGGGAGACCCAATATGAAAAGCCCATAAAGGATTTGATGGAGAGGAAAGCTGTAGCACGAGCTCAGCTTCCAGCACACTTCAGAGAAGCCATGTGAGGGGGTGGGAGGAAGGCCATATCCCTTTTATTCCAGGCATGAGGAAAGCTTTGTTTCCAGCAGATATATTCCTATTCACCAGTTTTAAACAACTGTGAGAAATTGATGTGTAGGAAAACGTTTTCATGGAGGGAATAGGCAAGCATAGATGCTCTGCATTTCTCTATCCACAGAGGACTTCAAACCTCAGCTAGAACAAGCCATGAAGGCTTGATCTAGCCTTCAAGTCCTGCTTGGCCCTGGGTGTTGCATAGAAACCTCCAAAAGTCTCTTGTCACCTAAATCACTGTGTTCCTATGAAACCATGGTTCATTCCTAGCATTGTCTGTGGAGCGGCATGCTCAGCTCAGGGAGGGAAGGATCTTACCAGCAGTTGACAGTGAAATGTTTGATCAAAGTTTGGTGAAAAGTAGAAGGCTAATATTGCTGCCAAGCAAGGAAAATCATGTAGGTGAACTTACTAGGAACTGAAAAAATACCAGACATTGCTGTTGTGGGGGATTTTAATTCATTAGAAGTTTTTTAGGAATGGATGTGGGGCACCCAAGAAGCTTTCGGAAGTCATTGGTGACCATTTCTTATTCAGAAAGTTGTGATAAACAGAACAGCGAATCTATTCTAGTTTTAGTGAATGAAGATTATTAAGGAGTGCATAAATTGTAAAAGGGTGACCAGATAAATTATTCCACAGAAGGATTATTTACTGGCAAATAATGTCAAGAAAACTGGTGCTTTTAAGGTGTCTTTTATATGCACTAACAAAGAAAAATCCACTTCCATGAAGTAAACACAACTACAAGCTAGAACTGGAGAAGGGGTGGATGAGATAACACTTTGGTAAATTACTTTGGATTTCTATTTGGTCGAGGCTGCTGTGCTTTATCCTAAAACCTTTGAAGTATTTTCTGTATTAAACTGAGAGCCACTTCTGATTTGTGAGTACCTGAAAAAGATAGATGAGATATCAAAAAAAATGGAAAAAGGTTTTTCTTTTTATTATCTTTCTCATCATGAAAACGGGAGAAAAAACGAGGATATAGACCAGTCGTCTTCAACTTCTTAAAGAGCATTGGAAGAAATGAAGAAACTTCTAAAAGACTTCTAAAAACTTAAGAGTTAACAAGATTCATAAAAGTCTACAAGGACTTGTCAACACTGATCTAGTGCTCTTTGTTCCCTAAAAATCCTGCTGCCGGACAGGCCCAGGACCCCACATCCTCTTCTGTTCCTGACTTTGGCTCCAGCCTGCAGGACAGTAAAAGAAATTCACATTCTGCCCTTCTCCTTGTCTTCCAAAGGACACCAGTGTGTGTCACAGCAAAGGTAATTTCTCCGTAGTGCCATGGCACTGTTCCTACATCCAATCTGAAAGAATCCTGCTGGGAGAAATTCAAGTCCCTAAATAATGGTCTTTATAATCTCAAAAATTCTACTTGCTCGTCAGCCTCCTTATTCCTTATCCTGAAATAGTCTATGCAAATTAAAGGGTCTAATGTGAATGAAAATATACATCTTGTCCATTTTTTTTAGTTACCATCTGGATTGAGGGATCATATACTCTGCATGTTCAAGTCAGAGAAACCACAGGGCACAGTGAACTGAGAAACTTAGAAAGGACAGCTATAGTAATTTCAATAATGAGAAACAACTTGCTACCTTAAGTGAGGACTTTGTTCAGCAGGTCAGCTAGCACCTTCCATTCCCACTGAGTTTCATCAATGGTGGGACGTAAATGCCAAGAAAAGGGAAAACTAGCCATGGAAAATTAGACCTCTGAAAGGAAGAGATGAGTTGAATGGTATGTGGATTTAATCATCAAAGGCAACAATAACATTTACAACATTTACTGTACAAGATAATCTTTACACTGAAAAATCAGTATTGATGTGGATTAGCTAGCTAGGTGTGCAATACTGCTGGAAATAATGGCTTTGTGGTATTTACTGAGGACTACAGCACACACTGAAGTTAATAGATTGCACCTACCTTGGTTAAAAGAAAATAAATGACCCTGGCTTGCTTCCTTCCAATATTATGTGCAAAGACCTCTAGGGGATTGAGTATGGCTGCCAAAGGCTCAGAGAAAATTGCAATGCAGAGCTGAGATGAACAATAAACCCAGCTTTATTACAGACCATGGGACAAAGCCTCTGTCCTCAAGGACTGTAAATAAGCTGGGGCAGAACAGTTTTGTGGGACAAGGTAAGCGGTTCTGGGCTGGCAAGAGGGGTGGGAGGTCACAGAAGGGGGCAACTGCTGTGTGCTGTGACCAGCCCTGCAGCCCAAGAGGGGCACTTCCACCCCTGGTGCCTGACCTTGACGGTGTTCCTGCTCCTTCTCCTGCTTTCAGCTTCAAAACTGGTAGAGGCAGAGCAGCAGGTGGGCAGTCCTGTGCTTTGCTCCTGCCAGGGAAAGAGAAAGCTTTTACATTTGTCAAAGTCACTCTGTAAAGACACAGTCAAAAGAAATGTCACAGCAGACAAATACAGGATATGCAATAGATTTGGATTTACTAAGTCCTTTGATGCCACTGTCTCATGATGCAATGTTGCACATAAAGAGCAGTCCAGATAGGCTTTGCAAAGACAGAAATGAGTGACTACATATCACCAGCTAGGATTAAGGAAAACATCCATGAATGGTACCGTCCCAGTATAGCCAGCTGCAGGGAGGTATCTGTCAGGATTCTGTAATTGAAGAGATATGTGTGAAGGAAAGTTTTGAAGTTAGATCTGGAACACACAAAAATCAGTGAGAGACTTGACTTTAGTTTGAGTGCACTTCTGATCTTTATTCAAAGCATGTATTAATGACCCATGGAGTTAATTAACTGCATGTTAACAAATGTACAGATGATGCCTAACTGGACAATTAGAAATTGCTGATGACACCAGGGAATTACAAGAATTCAGAAAGCTGAAACTATGGGCAGAAAGGAACAAAATTACATTATAAATAGGAGGCAAGTAAATTTAAAAACAATCATGCAAATGTTTAGCCACACTGTAGAACGGAATATTGAGGTTTTGGGTTCGGGGGTGAAAACAACCTGAAAGTGTAATAGTTCAGCAGGTGCTTTTACCAGTCAAGTTTATTTAACAGTCAGACTCAACAATCCTAGAGGCCTTTTTCAACCTTAACAAATCTATGATTTTGTGATTTTTATTGCAATTTTTGTTTCAGACCTCACACTGGGGAGTGAGAAGGTGAGGTTTTATCTCAGCAGAGCCTGGGACTGGCATGGAAGATTCTGCCCAGATGTGAGGGCATCTCTGTAGGTGCATGGACAGATAGAAGTGAGCCCACAAAGCCACACCAATGTTCAGGGAAGACAGTGGTTCTCCAGCATCCCCTTCTCAGAAATTGCCTGCAGAGCCTAAGCCAAAACTTTCCCATCTGACTACATCCAGGTTTGGGTTCTAGCTTGAATCCTTGGAGTCTTCTATGTCTTTAACACAAAACTTCTAGATTTGATTTCACATACATGTCTGCTCATATTCCTGCACCTGAGAATGAAATACTTAATGTACTTGCAGAAAAGAGTCTTCTTTCTTAACCTGATCCTTGTCACAGGCAGATAATTTTCATTGGCATTTCTCTTTGCTAAGGAAGAGAGATTGCTTTATTCTTTGCCATCTCCATTGAGCTTCATATGCCTCTTCAGTGAAGAGCAGAATCCTGAGGCCATATGAAATTTCTCTGTGTCCACTCGTGGTACCATGCTGATGACTCCCAGCTGGGATGCAGTCCCAAAATCCTGCTGGATTTGGTAGAACTTTGGGGTGATTTTACCCTTTGTAGGGGCTGAAAGTGAGTCTGCAAGCATCTCATGAGCCAGCAAGCATGTTTGGAACCGCCTTTCTTCTGACACAGAACAAGGAACTTCATAAGAATAGGGTAATGATAAAACCTTCTCTATTTCATCTCTGCATTCCGCAGTTGGATATCTCCTTGCCTAGCTCCGTGTTATAATTCTGGAAATCTCAAAAAATATTGGAAGTAATGGAAATAAAGTTGAACGGTAGAAAAATTTAGTACAAATGCAGAAAGAACGATCGTTGCATTTTTACTTTATCAGACAGTTCTACCAAATTATATTCTTACTAAGCTCCAGATGGTTAGACCTAGACTAGTATGGAAATAGAAATGTACTCCAGCCAAAGGAACAAACTGGATGATAAGATTTTAGTTTTTTAACATCCATGATAATAGTCTAGTGACGAGAAATCTCTTAGAATCTAAACTGTTACATTAAAGTCTTGGGTTTCATGTGTGACCACAAGGATCCAGAAGTATAGTTCATTATGGTTATTGCACCCAAGAAATTTGGATATAAAAGAGACAAATCTAGCGAAAAAAAGAGACAAAATAAAGAAAATACAATTTTCTGATGGACTGCTGGATTGTCAGTTTGATTCTCAGGGAGGGCAAATTGACTTCCCCACTATTTAGAACGGCAGAAACAAACAGGAACATCTCGCTGGAGCAAACACTCCTAAGAGCACTGAATGAGGATGGGTAGGACTTTCTCTTTTTGCTGCCTTCAGGAATTAGTGAGGACACTTGCATACGTAGAGTCAAGCTGTGGATTTCCTCACTGATAACACGGGCATCCTGCTGCGTAAGTGCTGCTGGATCAGGGCTCTGGGCTGCTCCTCCCATTGGCAACTCTCAGAATTAATGAGTTATTTCCGGAGAGGCATGTTCTGTCAGCAGCTCACACTGATTGCAGCAATAATAATATTAATAACAACAATAACAACAACAATAATATAATTGACTTTTTCCATGGCTTCTGCCTGAAGTTGGTGACTACAGTCTTCCTAATAAAGTTGTCACAAGTCAGTGACTGCAGATGTCAGCTCTGTGAGTTGTGATGGTGAGCCGTGGTGCAGGCCGTAACCCCCCTGCTTCAAATGCACTGACAGGCTGAGGGCAGTGTGCTTGCCCAGGACGGCTACAGAAAGGGAGGAAAAACATTGCTGAGGCAGCTTTCAGGGCTGGATAGGGAACCAGGTCACTTCACTTCTGGCAGCTTATAGAAGTGAGAGAGGAAGTCTGAAGTGTGCACTGATGTGAGGTGGAGGGAGAAACAGGAGTGAGAGAGGACAAGAGAAATGTGCACACACACATACAAAGAGGAGAAAAAGGAAGAGCCCTGATAATGAAGTGCATAAGACATCTTCATATTAAAGAGGGATGAAGTAGTTTCAAATTTAGGTCAGAAAGCAAGCACCTGTCAGCAGTGCTGAAGTGTGTATCATTTTATGCGGCTTTGCAGCCATGTCCTCTTGCCTGTCTATAAGTACTTGCAGCATGAAGTCTCTGAATACTGAGGATCACAAACTGTTGAAATGTGATAGTGATGAATTCACACCAATGCCTGTAAGAAGCAGGGCACCACACTGGGAAGAAATTACCTGAAGGTTTGACTGCTCAGGGGCTGAGGAAGGTAATGGGTATTGGCGAGCCTGGCACATGTGCATGGGGAAGGGGTAAGCCTGGCCAGAGGTGACATCTGGCTGCATCAGTTTTTACAGCTCGGTGGGAGGACGAGTAACTCTTGCCGTCCTGGAGCACAGCCATGTCCACCTCAGGCAGCATCCTGCCAGTGACCGGAGCTGGCGCCGGATGCTTCAGAGGAAGGTGACGCCCTCCCCTCTCACCTCGGATGATGAACACAGATGATGATTGCACAATCCTAAATGGGGAAAGGGGGGCCAGACAGTGACTTCAGCCCATGATGAGCTTCCAGCCTGGAACATGGAAATTAGTGGTTGCTGCTGTATCTGTCTCAGTCAGCATAATTGGAAAGTGCCTTTTTACTGCATGAAGATTTAACCTTTTCCTGAATCTCATCACAGTTATTATCTCATGAGAACAAACAGAAGATGGGCTGTCTTTCCTCCCTGCCTCCACCAAGTCAGAGTCTCGGCAAGGAGGTAGGATGTCAGAGTTACCACACTGCATCACACCAGAGCACATTTGATGGGCTGCTGCCTGAAAACACATGGGTACCCCCAGGTGCAGTGACAGCTGCACCTGGTGTGCCTGGCTGCAGTGTGGGCAGGAGAGAGGGGTAGCTGTGCTGGGAGCTTGGCACCTTGGGTCAACCAGCCCGAGCTGTGGGCAGCTCTAGTCTCTCTGATCAATTTTTTAACTTGTTGTATTGGTTGAGGGGCAAACAGAGAGGAGAAGAAGGTGAAAGATCGGTATGATTCAAGAAATAAGAAGCAGTGCCATATAGGCTCTGCCCTACAGTGGTATGTAGCTTTCTCCTGTTTCTGGTTCAGCACCTTGTGCTGTTGTCTTAAAAATATGTAGAAAATACTAAACTGGGAAATATATTTTCCAGTGCAATTGTTATCTTTGTGCCCCTTTTAGGAGAGCAAGAAATCAATATGCCGCATCTTTTCTGCCTACTTGCTTCCAAATGACAGTTACTTGCTTTTCCTCTGGGGAGTAACAACGTGAAATATAAGTACTTGGCAACCAGAGCTGCACCCAGAACAGTTTATCATTTACTTGCAACAGGTTACACATTGTAAAATGACGGAACCAAGCCCCATGTTAATGTTTAACCAGATGTTAACTCCACCCTGGCAGCATTTGGATATCACCTCTTGAACAGATTTGCAGGTGCTCAGGATTTCTCGACAGCTCTTGTATTCTCACAGTCATTCACGAGTATCCAGGAGGAGATGGGAATACATTCACCTATGCAAGGCACAGGATTAAGCGCTAAAAATAAATTAATAACACCAAAGTGCACTTTCAAAACTAAATATTAAATTCAACACTACAGGAAGAATCCTGCTAGTTTTCAAAGAAGTTTCACACTAACATAGATTACAATGGAAGCTTCTCTTTCAGAAATACTGCCCTGCTCACCAACAGCACCAGCCCAGCAGGTCAGCACCAAGCCCAGGTCAGCATCAACACAATCTGACAGAGACTTCTGCTTTGGTCTAGTATATTTTTAGTCTTCAAGCACTCAGTGGCTACTACCCCTTTGGATTACAGCCAGTAGTGGAAACCAAATAAGCTTGTGGGAGTGGCTGTTCTCCAGGTATTTTTTAAGCCCTGACTTCAAGCAAGATGTACAAGATCATAAGGTTGACCGATGTGATTTCTGGTGCAATCTCACGGATTTAAGTGTATTTGGACAATTCAGTAATGTTTGGTCCACCACACCTGGGTGCTCATCCTCTGACAATATGAATCTCTTTAGTCACTCACTACTTGCTGCACTGATATTTTTCTCTGAACATATATAATGCAACAAGGGCTGTATCCTCTGCAGAAAACTCCAGTCTTTCATGGGAATTCTTCCAGGCTGCCTCCCACCCTAATCACATTCAGTCCATGCGTAAGAATTTTCCAGGTCAATTCCATACTGTCTTTTAACTTTTGGCATTCTGAAAATTCATTCTTTATCCCTGTTGCTTTATTCTCTCTGAGTACCTTGAAATCTGTATGATTCCACTAACCCTGGACACCCCCTACCTGTAAACAGGACAGCAGAGTTATCTTTCTATTCTTTTTGGTGGTATCAGGATAATATTACATGTGAGGGTGGATTTTGGATAAAATTAATATGCTTTTCACCTGGGGAGAAGCATAGGAGGGTTTTCTTTACATATCACTAAGTTAAATGGAGGCTGGGGAAGTTAATATTTAACTGCAGTACTGGATCAAGGCTATCTGGGACCAGCTGGCCTGGGGTCTTTAATTTGTAAAATGCATGTAACTCACTCTGTTGCTCCTTCTCAGGAATTTTGTGTGGGGGAAAAAAAAGAGTTTTATTAAGGATAAGTGTGTTCAGAGTTGAAAGAAGATACTTAAAGAAGATGCAATTTTGAAAATTTTGGCTCAACTTGAGATGTACAGTTTCAGAGATTGAAAGTCTTCAACCCCAGCCCTCAGTCTGGATTTGAAGGAAAAGTCCACAGCACGCTGACTTGGCTAAATTATACACAGAAATCTACACTGAGCACAGGGATTTGTCTATGCCTCAGCAGAGTCCAAAAATGCTGTAAACAGCCAGGCAAACAATGACAGCTGATTTTGTAAACCATACAGAGTGCACAGGCAGGGACCAGCATGGCAGGGTGGACACTTGGGCTTTCCCAAGCATAGAAAGCAGGAGCAACCTGATCAAGTCCTTGTCACAATAGGATGGAGGAGGGGATGAGCAACTTTTCCACTTCTGTGTGAGTGATAGGAGTATATATAGATAGATATTTCCTACCATGATGGCTCGTGAGGGATTGCTAAGGGGAGCAAAGAACAAAATGAGAGCTGTGACCAAGTGTGAGGGGGAGCAGCAGTGGTGGCAGCCCTGCCGAAGGCAGATTGTAACAGGTGATTCAGAAACCAGCTGTGCTTTCAACAGCTGCTCTGCCTGCTGTGCCAACCAAGCACAGCCCTGAAACTAAACAGCTTTTATGCCTAACATGCGAAGAACTCTGAAGCTTCAACAAGACAGGATGAGGTGTGTGGGTCAGTACTGAATGTGCCCAGGAGGTGAGTGCTCCATGGAGATGCAGCTCTTCTGCCTCAGCCCCGTGCAGGAGGCTGGGGGCAGACAGCAGCCCAGGGTAGTGACAGCTCTCTCTCCCAGTGTGATACCTCTTTATTGGTGCCAGCTGAGTCCTGAAATCTCTGCTTTGGAGAGATGAAACACATGCTCATATATTGAGATGGGACGGCTCTAGGGCACAGCCACACTTGGCTCTGTTTATTTCATTGTCTTTCATTTATTCTTTGGTGTTCCCCCTACCAGAAATATAATAATAATCAGAGAGATAGATTAAACAAATAGGAGCCTCTGCCTAAAGTTTCAATAAAAATTGAGCTTAACCATCTACTAAGATCAAACAAACAAAAAAGCCTCTTAATTAATTTTCCTTTCTATCTTCTATTCTATTTAATTTAATTAAAAATATTCTGGGTCCAGAAGCAGAGCTATCAAAATCCTTTGGAAAAGATGTGCATTTCCAGCTCAGCTAGAAAGAAGTTTGCAGTCCTGTGTGAGGACTCATGTTTTTGTTGCTTGCAACCTGTTTTTGCAGTTAAAAAGAGACGTCAGTAACTAGGTACCACAAATCAGCAGAATTTCTGAAACTCCAAAAGTTTGTCTATTCTTATAAGTTTGTTTTTGTTTAAAACCTCAAAAACCCAACAAAATGAAACAATGAAAACAGAAGTGGCAGAGCCACTAGTCCAAAAAGGAATGCAGGGGACTCCTGAGTCTTAGCATGTCCTGGAGTGCCAAGCTGTTGTTAAACTATGCACCCATTCCTGTCCAATAAGTTTGTTTAGTGAGTCTCCATCCTTGCGTGGAAAAATGTATGAAAGCAAATTTATTTTGATCACCATCACTGCAAAATAAGACCTGCCTGTCAACAAGTAGCAGCAGCAGAAATTTGTCCAGCAAAATTCACTTGCTCCTGTGACATCCTCAAAACAAAGTCAGAAATTAGTGGTCAGAGGAGAGGTAGAGCCATGGCATGCTTTCCCAGCATGTGTCATTTATCCCATCCCAGTCACTTGGGCATCCCAGCCTTTCCTTTCTGGCAGTACTGATGTCCTTCAGGAAGGTGGCTGTTAGATATGACATCATGAACAATGCAAGGTCTTCTTGTCTCCATCCTCCACTGCTTAAATCCTGTTGTTAGAGCTGTTTTACTTAATTCAAATAAAGGCCTTAACTGCTCAAAGCTGTATTCACATTTTCCATCACTGAAATGCTATGGGGCAGTGAAAGGCATTTCTAGGAACGCAATACCCTGGGATATCTCTAGGCAATAAATTATCCTTTCCCCACTCCCCCTCCCCGCTCATTTCATTTAGAAGTGAAGGGTGCTGAGTTTTATTAGGCCCCCTCTTGTCATCACGGCCTGTGATTTGCAGTCCCAGGGCTAGACTTCTCTTCCCTTTTTTCTCCCAAGCACCATGAGATCGCGTTACATTAGACTGCGAGGTCTGCCGGGTCACAGCCCCGGTCACTGTCACCCACTTCCCATTTCCTGCAAAATCCATACGTGGGAACATTGTCCCTTCATCTTTGTGAACAAAGAAAGAAAGAATTACAACTGATGGTCTGAAGGTTTGCCTGCGCAAATGTTTGTAAACAAACACACTTGCTGTACTCATGTGTGTATTGATGTGCACGGCTCTACCTATGAGCCAGATGGAAAGAAAACCTGAATAAGAAAGGAGGGAAAGTAGTTAAATCGGGGTATCTGGAAAACACATTTCCCACTCTTGTACCACTTGTCACCGCCTTTCAAGCAAGCCATCACCCTGATAGAAATGTGTCTCTGTTCAGCAGCATCCCCCTCACTGCCTGGGAGCACAGCAAGTCGGCCCAGCTGCCTCTCCAGGATTTGCCAATTATTAAGCTCAAAGCAAAGTAAGACAAACAATGATACAAGCATCAGTGTCAGCAAGGAAGCAGAGTACATGCTTTCCAAAAGGATTTATGATGTGAGACCCATAGGGTTCCAGGATGACTCTTAGAGGGGAGCGTTTATGTCTATGTCCTTGCATGCAGATGAGTTAATATTGTGTTTGTTTACGCTGTCAGATGGCACATGCGCCCAAACCTTCCGCCTGCTCATACCAGCACAGCTGGGCAGTCAAGGAGCCAGGAGCCATCCCAGCTTGTATGCCTGTCCCTGGAGGAGCACCTTGTGGGGCCAGCAGAGGGACCAGATGGAGTCTTTACCTCCTTCCCTGAGCAGACACCTATGGCTGTGGAAACTCTGGCGAGGAACAAAAAAGGTCTTGGAACTGGCCAGGAGAATCTGAAATCTTAAACAGTTTTGCTCCCAAGTGACTTAACCAGCAAGTTATAAATTACAGTCTCTGCAGGGGGATGGTCAAGGATATCCCTGCAGTTTCAGTTCTGGAAAACGAAGACAGTTACCCTCAGGGGAATGGGAGAACCAAATAATTTTCTTTCTTCTGTGTCTCTTGCAATAAACTTTTGTGAGCAGCCTGTCTTCTGTGCTAACATAGCCCACAGCCAGAGCTGAAACAGAGGGCTGACTTTATCAGACTCTGCAGGTTACCTCCTTCTCTTTTATGGAATCAGTAACAGGAAGGAATTTTCTTTCTTATCTAGGAAGTGAACCTAAAATTGCTTTTCCTCAGGCTCCTGATTTAGTTGAATGGTATTTGCCAGTAATAAACAGCAATTGTTAGCTGTAGGAGAATGGGGCCCCTTACCCTGGGACAGCAATGGATATGACTGGGCTAGCATCTGGAGTGAAGGGATGGGAGGCACAGCTATCTTTCTTTTATGAATTATTAGCAGCACAAAGAGGGTATACAATGGAGATTGAACCATGTGTTTACCCAGTGTCTGAGACCAAACTAAAACAGTGTGGACCTTCAATACAGCAATGCTGTAGTTTTGAATGTTTGGCATTTACAGTGAAAGCCATACCACATTATGTATTTTTGTAAAAGGTTCATCTTCCTTAAAGATGCCTCTCCTGAAGCAGAGATACCAGACTTCTTTTTGAAGGTAAGCTTCCAAGCTGTAAGACCAAAAAGAAATTTGAGTGCACGAATCTTGAAGGTTCTTTAAGTATATCAAGTGTAGAAGAGTGTATTGTGCATGAGGACAGCCATGAGAAATCCTGATTCAAAAAGGACAAGGAATGAGATGAAGCAAAAACAAGGAAGTTGCCTGGAGGGAAGCTATGTGGGGCTTCAAGGAGAAAGACAAAAGAGACATGACCTAACCCCATGGTGCCAGTGAGTCTGGGAGATTCACATGGGGAGTGATGTCTGAGGAAAAGATGGTGCTGGTAGAGACAATCTGTGTGAATACTTCCAATGCAGATAGGAAAAAATGGTGAAGAGCAAAGCAAGAGTTAATGGATTTCTGGGCAAGGGACATCACAGTAAGCACAGGAAGGAAAGCAAATAAAGAGTTGGAAAGGAAGAAAATACCCGACAGTTTCCAGTAGCAAGTCAGGGTGATGAAAAGGGAGGAGAGAGAGGAATGACATCTGACAGTAGAGATGCAAAAGGAAGTGTCTGGGAAGTTAACATCAGTGAGAGAGGCAAGTGGAGCATTACAGTGGAGAGCACTCAGTGCCTGTCACTCGGGCTCTGCACAGCTCAAATGAGAGGTAACGGAACAGCCCGAGATGTTGAGTAAAATACAGATGGAGAAACAGAGATAGGGAAGTAAGTTGGACAACATAGGGTTGTGTCTGCAGCTCAAGGTGTAACTGAGGTCACCTCAGAGAAGGCAGGGACATGAAAGAGGATCACAAGCCAAGCTGACAATAAACTCAAAAAGCGGAAGCAAAGATGATGCCAATCAAGAAGAAGCAAAAAGAAGATGTGATCCCAGAGAACGTAAAGAGCTCAGGAGGTGAAACTCTGGTGTCTAGAAATGAAATACTGAGATTATTGGCAAAAAAAAAAATCTTTCTTTCAGGCATATCTGTTGCACAATAGCAATCTCCCCTCACTACGTACAGTTTCCAAACTCCAGGGTTTGGTTTCGATGACAGACACTCAGTGTGCTGCTCCAACATTACCTGCAGGGGAAAAAACGTCAATATTGGTGGAAGAATTCTGGTCTGAGAGTCAGCTGAGAACAACTGGTTAGCATAGCTCAATTTCACAATGTGAGAGAACTGCAGCTTTTATCCTGTGAGGTGTGAAAAGGCAGGTAAGAGAGTGTCTGATCCCTGTCTGGAAGAACAGGGCCTCTGTCAGAATTGCAGTTATATTTACAAGGAGTGTCAGACATCACAGCATGGCAAGTAGGAAAAAAAGCAAAGGTGGCCCAAGTAGACACTGAGAAAGCACAGTTATACTTCAGATTGTGTGTCTCTCTTAAGAGACAGCAGGGCTTTATCCAGCTTCATCAGTGATCGTTGTGGATGACATACAACTCAAATATTCTGTGATATGTGTGTGATAGCTTTTAGCTTTTGAATCTGTCTACCCATGGTAAGCCACTTGCATATGTCTAATCAAGTATCAAGTAAGGAGACTTTGCCCAGACCCTCTCTGACTAGGATCTACCAGCTACAGTACATTCCCAGTTAGGGCAGATACAGGAGAAGGAGGCAGTGTTTTGTTTCAGCAGGCTTACCCTCACCAGCCCTGCAATGCCAGCAGCATGGTTTCCAGCTTACTTTATCATTTGGGCTTCTTTCGCTTTTCCCACTTCTCCCTTCCCTGGTGTCTCAGCTCCTTTTCCTCCTACCTGAACTGGACCCCACAGGACTGCTGAGGAGCAGCAGCAGAGGCTGGCTGAGAGTGAAAAGATGCTTGGTCTGACCAGGCAGGGCAGAGCAGCAGTGGTCTCAAAGACCACGCTGCAGGTGGGTTGTCATGCCCAACAAGCTAAACAGGATAAAGCAGAGGGTGGGAGAGGTTTGAGTGCAGGCTGCAAACAAGCCCCAATGTGTGGGGAGTTTAGTGGTGAGGAACTGCCTCCTGGTGTGGCCGCCCTGTAGTGTTCAAGGGGCTTAAAGTTTGCTAGGAAATGTCTTTGGGAGCTACCAGCACCACACAGGTGATGGGCAGACACCCCAGGGAAAAGCAGTGCCTTGTTGCAGGAGGTGTTGGTGCCCTGGGCCCCCACAGCTGTGTCACTGGCACAGCGAGTGGCTTTGCCTCATTCTTCTTCATGGCAAGAAGCCAGCTTGAGGTAGGAGTTGCAACTCAGCAAGTTTTGCCTGGCTCTCTGAGAGGAGGATTTATTCCACGGTTTTGCTGCCTTTTCTGCGGCAGTTTTCCTGCTCTGAGTGTATGAAACATTTCATGTGAGTCTGATTTCCCTGACAGTCCCATGGGGAATGAGGGGAAGCCTCAAGGAAAGGCAGAAAATTGAAGATTTAATGACTTATAGATGATCTGCTCAGCCTCCTGCTCTCTGCTAAGATTAAAAGTTTGACCTGCTTCCTATGTATCTCATGGCTGGATTTTTGTTTTATTTGAACAGAGCAATGCCAGGCCCGTAGGACCTGTGACTCTGTTTCTTCTGCTGGGAAATGCACTGTAGCGAGCAAGGGTTCACAAGCCAGGCCTCTCTGTGGGTCAGAGGGCAAAGAAATGGGGACAAAATGCTTTTAAAAGTAGAGTTCAGAGCAGCACATGAAACATTAAAATCTGATTGAAAACCATGTACAGCTGTGTCTCCTCTTCCATACAAGCCAATGCTCACAAGTGTCCAAAAACTAGGACATGGGGAAAGAGTTTAGGCTGATAAACCAGCAGCAGACATATTTCTGAACAATTTCCCCCAAATCCCTGTCAGTCTGGAGTGCCACTTGCAGACACCTAATTTCTTTTTTATAATGAATTTCTTAAATATTAATCCTCCTTTAATTCTTTCCAGTGCCCTGTAAAAGGCAAAGATGTTGTTTGAAAGAACTAGATTGAAATATTTGGGTCAGCATTCTTATTTATGTTTCTTAGTCTAGAATTCATATAAGACACCAGAACAACTGAAGCTGATAAACCTTCTGGCCTGAAAACACAAAACTCTCTGACAGAGCACCCACAAACATACTGTGTGTCTTTTGGACTGCTTGTGGACATCCTCCTATCTCATGCAAAGGCACCTTATTGTGTCTTCAATCTACTTCTAACAAGTAGAGTGAGGTCTAAATTGCTTCACATATAACTACCCCTGAAGTGGAAGCACACTTATAGAAGTTCATTAATGCATGAGTATTTAAAAGTCTTTCATAAAGGCTTCTGAAAACTCTTACTTGAAGGTAATTTCTCCCCTAAAATTAAATTTTAATTTCTTTCAGCAAACAGGGCAATTTTTTACCACAAGGATAGAGTTTTGTTTGTTGTAGACTTTCACCCCAGATCAAACTGGGTTAATAAACTTCTGAAATACGTAATGAACTTGTCCCAAGTTTACACTTTATATTGTTATCTGATATTAGCAAAATTAAACCCGTCTTCATTGGGAAGTGTAGCCCGAGGTTTAATTTTTAAGCTGACCATGCAGCAATAGGCAACAAAGTTGATGATATTGCACAGAAACTGAGCCCCATGCTTATGATTCAAAACATGCTGGGGCATTCACCTCTGAATTTAAAGTGAACTTTAAGCACTCATTTGGTGATTAAAGAGCAAACAAAGGGCACCAAAGAGATCACATATGTGTTTTAAGTTTCACGTGCTTCAGTCAGCTGTTGGATTTTGGATCAAGTAAGCATGCCAAATCCAATCAGGAAGGTCTCTGTGAACCCTTCAGCATCTTCTATCTGTCTATCTGGTGGCATTTTAAATGTTCAGGTATAAATATAGGTATAAATATACATGAAAGAATTAGATTTTTTTCCCTATTTCCATTTAGGTTGACTCTAGCAACAGCTTATGTTTTAACTAGAGAAGCCTACAGAAAACTTTTTCATCTTTTCTACTCCAAATCCACTCTCCTGGTACTGGAGATAAAACGACTCTAGACTCTCATAATATCTCTTCATTACCTGACCCAACCAGACACAGACAAGCTTTAACTAAATACCTGACTCATTAAGAGCTGGTTAAAAGGCAACTGATCTGCCCCAGCTTTTTGCTCTCCTTGCACAAGTGGCTGGAGTCAGGGTTGATGTGAGGATGTGGTGCTGGATGCCTGGGCTGTGTTTGTAGCTGTGAGAGCAGTGAAGGGCAGAGCTGTATTCACACATACACATGCTATTTAGGCAAAAGTTGAAGCAGAACTAGAACAATTGTTCAGCTCCAAGCAGGCTTTAAGGGAAGAATGTAGTTTGGACCCTTCAAGCAGCAAGCAGAAAGATGCTTTATCACTAATGTCTGAAACTATAAAAGTGGGACATTTTTTCCGCCAGTGCTGCAATGACCCTCTGTGCAAGGCAGGGTTAAATTTTCTCTTTCATCGCAAGCCAGTCACTTGAAGTGTTGCAAATGTCTGAAATAAAATCTCAGTGTCTCCCCAGACAGTGTAATGCTCTGGGCCTCTCTTTTCTCTCTGGGTCCCCATACCACTGGACATGTCATCACATTAAATATGTATTATTTAAGTTGGCTCATGGGAGAAGCCCTGACTGTGTCCTGTACTAATGGCCATATTTTCAGGATTACCTACCAGTATTGTACCTTGGCCACTGGCATTTGCCTGAGAGCGTAAAAATAATAAGCAGACTTGCACCTGCCTCTGTAAAATTTTGTTACTAATTTGCTATTTTTTTTACTCCTCTTAATGCCCTCTGCCCTTCCCTGTTTTATTGAGGGATGCTATCAGGTTTCTTTGATTTCAGTTAGTATATATGGAGAGAGAACATTTGTTTACCCCAGACAGGTGTGAGGACCCATAACTCTAGTGAGATGCGGATGCTTCTGAACAGGATGTGTGGACATAATGAAACAGAATAGAAAACTCCAATAATTAGAGAAACACTGGTGCTGATGCTTAGAATTTCATGACATTAGTTAAACAGAAATTTATTTAGACATTGAAGTCAATGGACAAGTGAAGTTCTCATCACATTGGTGTAAGAGACCATTTACTTGCCTGCCTCACCAGAGACAAAACTTTAGTGTCTGTGTTTCAAAATGCTGGCCTTGGCCATGAGCCAATTCTTGGGTTTACCTACTGTTTTTTTAGCACAGGGAGATTCTGTCCTTAGCTCTGGCTGCAATTATCTATGACTGTTGTTCTGCAACTTGGTGTCCTTACAAAAAAAATTAATTTTACAAGAGAATTGAAGAAATCAGCTATTTTCAGTTGGCAAAACAGTGGCTGAGAGGGGATGTGACTGCTGAGTGCAAATACATCAAGGAGCAGTAAACCTGAGGGAGGTGAAAAAAGCTATTTAAGCTAAAAAGTAACTTGGCACATGAACAAACAAATGCTAAGTGGCCATGAATAAAATTAGCAAAAGTAGAAGCAGGTTGCCAATGATCCAAACAATGAGGAAAGACCTTTCCAAAAGAAGAAACAAGCACAATAGTGAGGTATTTTTAGGAAGTAGTTTAACTAGTTCCTGAAAGGGAATAAGGAGATTCGGCTTGTTGCTGTGGCTAAGCAGAAAGGTCTGGGATCACTTCCATATCAGGTTGATATTTGGGTGAATAATCTCTTTCTCCTGTCTCCTTGCATCCTGTTTTACAACAATAAAGACTGCAAGTCCAGTAGTAGAAAGCAAAGCAAGGAGGTGGCATAGCATGACTGAGTCAGGTCGCTTTCCTGGAAATACAGGAAGCTGAGAATTTGGTCAGTGATACAGAGTGAAGCTCATTCAGGTCCCTCTTGGGATACTGAAGGACAGGAGTAATGTCCAAGATTCACATCAGAAGGCAGCCATTTGTTTTTGTCAGTTAATACTTTCCTATTTTCTGTATTTAGAAGATATTTAAAGAAAAATACCCCACTTATCATATATGAAAAACGGCGAGATCTCCCAAGCACATTTTATCCTCACAAAGCCAGACACTGGGAAAGAGATGGTCATTCCAACACCTAAATTACTAATCTTTAGTTAAACTAGTGTTGATTATTAAACTGAACACCTGTCTGGAATCCTTACAAGTGTCTGTAGGACCACTGATCCTTTGACTAGCATGCTGATTTAACTTTCCATCTTGGAAGAGTACTTCCCTTTAACAGATTCCATAATATTGTTGAAGTGTTTGTTCTATTTCCTGACTTGCCTTTTACTCTTTCACTGTCACTGCTCTTTAATCACCATATACTCTTCTGTTACGTGTAAAGAAGACATCAACAACTTCTATTGTGTCAAGAGATAATGTACCAGGCAAAAAATCAAACACCTTCTAAAAAGTCAAGTTTGACTATTGATATTTAATGTGACATATCCCTTATTCAGTGCAGGCAATGTCCCTCCATTCTTTCCAAAATGATCTACCCACCTGATTCTACTGATAAAATAATTAGATCTAAAATGTGAAGATCAGACTAAATATACAAAGCTATTTTCTAGCTTTTTCCAAAAATTACTAGACAGACTGCTAAGTCTCAAATATGAAATACACTCAAATAGTCTATGTCCTACACTGCCATTTGCTTAATCATCAATCTTCTAGCTGGACAGTTTATTAATTTTCTCACCAAGGGGTCCCACAAACCATGTTGCCCATCAGTTGAACATTATACCATGCAAATGTTCTCTGCAACTTGTATATGATGTTGCCACTTTGTTTGCTTTTACTTCTGTCCCTTGACTGAGTGACAACCCAGTTTTGTATGGAGCGATACAAGGCCTAAGTCTTCATTCCTTGGAGGAGCATCTCTCCCACCAATTTCAGATGAAATCTTGTGGAGACAGTCACCCAACATAAAGTTCAGTGTTGCCCAGCCACTTGCCTCAGGAAACAAGCAGCAAAGATCCTGGTCTCACCATCACCATGAGGAAGAACTTTTCACTGCCCTCATGGGCAGGTGTTGATTAACCTCATTTCCTGGGTGCAGAGTGTGAGGACAGCCTTTGTGTCCTGGGAAGTGATCCATGCACAATTGCCTCACTTCTCAGGACCATTATCATCAGCTCTTCCTCTTTGCTGATCCTTTGGAAAAGGGATAATTTTCCCAGGCTGTTCATTACTGTGAACAAGGGAAGGAGGGGCAGGAACAGTAACCACAGTTTGACAAATGACCCTTAGTAACAGATTAAACAAATGGTAAAAATTAGCTATGCTACAAACTCCCTTAACTCCCTCTACCTTCACTTCTGCACAAGCGCCTTCTTTCCCACCTGCATCCAAATAATAGGCTCAAAGAGATCTTCTCAGGATCCTTAATTATCAGGAACACATTAATGGAGAGGAAGGATGACCAAAGCACACACAATTAAGCACTGAATGTAACTGTAAACCAGGACAGATTCGATGACTAATTGATTCTCAAATCCAGCATTTCCCAGGCACCAATAGGAATGCCCAGAATGGGAGTGCTCTGCCCTCAGTAATCACTTTCACACCAAAAACTGTGTCACAATGACTTACATTAACAAAACCAACCAGTGTGTGCAGCAGAGTCAATTGTTTACCCCTCTCAGTGGACCCTCACAATCTCTGGAAATGAAAAGGTGCAGAGTTTGTGTAGACCTTTTGGCTCCCATTTGGAGCTGAGAAGGCAGCAAGGGTTAGAGATGATCTGTCTGTTTAGGACCACAGGACTGGCCAAATTCATCCTAACTCTGTCAGATATTTTTGTAAGACTCCTTCTGGTAGGAATACATTCATACCTGGAACTTGAGCACAAAAAAGGTGTTTCTGCATCGGTAAATCTCGAAGATGTGGATTAGTAGAGGCTCTGGATATAGACATCAGACCATATCTGGCATGGTTGTTCTTATGGTCTGATGTTGGAGACTGCAGAGACATCCTTGCTTTCCTGCTCTGTGCCACCATGTCTCCTCATACAACCATGCAGCTGATAGTGAAATTTAGCACTGGCCATGCCTCGTATCCTTTGCATGATCATGCTGACTTCTCATCTTTTTCTAAGCTTCATCTGAAAAGGACCATTTTATCTCTTGTTCTTGCTTTATGTTAGTCTTCTACAACATTTGCATGGAAATAGTAAATGAGGCCAATCTGTCTTCAATTGCTTTTCCAGTTTTGATTAATGTCACCAAGTTCTGCCCTGTTGTTGAACAGGTGCATGTTTTAACCTCACTAGAGATTGTTTCTTTCAGTAATTCCCTTTCAAGGCAAATTCCTTGATCTAAAACTCTTCTCCCAAGGAAGATCTTGACTCTGATGTGCCACTTTTCCAGTGTGCAGAGGTCTTCTTCTGAAGCAATCAGAGATTTTGTAACTGTGTGATCCAAAATGTGGCCCAGTGAGGAGTGCTGGCCTTGGGGGAGACTGTAGACTATACCTGCATCTCATTTCTGAATGACCATGACTGAGACCACCTAAACACCCTTTGACCCAGGGTCAATCCCACTGATGTTGTAAATCCCAACCACTTATCCCATGTCACAAAGCATAACGAAAAGGAAAGCAGAAGCTACAGAGTTGCTCTCCTTACTATACCTATGTGCCTGTTATTTCTTACCAACAAAAAGTTTCTGCATCAGCAGATTAAAGTAGTTGGTTTTCTAAATGGAATAAATTTCTGTCTTTGTTTCTTAATTTTTCTTTACAGTAATGGAGTTTAGTCTGAATCAGTCTAAACACATCAAAGGAAAATTTTCATTTTAAATCATCTGCATGAAATACAGCTTTGGAGAATGAAGGTGAAAGACTTTATCTTGTGGTCAGCCAAGAACATAGAAAAGAATTCACAGTTTAAAAAGACAACAGGGACCCTCAGTAGTGTCTATTTTTTGTGTGTGGTGTTAACCAAAAAGTTACATTTTTAGTGAAATGTTTAGAGGATCTTTTAGGGCCAATGATGTGTCAGAGATTCACCTTTGCCATGCCATAACTGCTTATGAACCTTTCAGTAATAAACACTGAGATCTCATCAAGTGTGTTGCGAAGGACTCCTTGTGATAAGTCTCTAAGTTTCATTACTAAAATTTTGATTTGCATCAGGTTACACACTTCAGTCTCCATCCATAAGATGACATCTGCAATGCTTGGATGCCAAACATTGAATATATGCTTGGAATGTCCTCCTTTTCCAGTTTTATTTTAATCTACAAATAGCTTTTCAAAAAGTAGCCATTCTTATTTGTAGTGGGGCAGATAGGTGCTGAGGGCCGGATTGCTTCATCAGGTCAGATGATATCAATAATTTCAGCATGTGAATGTCATCAACCATAGTCCATAAAGAAGCAGGACATCTGTGCAGGTACCTGTACACACAAGCCCACACAAGTGTATAGGTGTGCACACACATAAGCACCATGAGGAGCAGGAAATGCAGATAGAATTTTAGAAAAGTCTTCTGCATTTTGCCTTAAAAATCCCTAGATGTGGATACCTAAGAGAGAGATTATCCTTGGCACCCAGAAAGTTTTTCTCACTGTGGAATCCCAGTGGTAGCCAGAGAGGCTTGAGGAGTTCTGGGTGCAAAGGGAGGACCAGGACACTGTCTGACCTCCCATCACAGTCCACTCCTGACACCAGCACACCTCTAGAAAATGGACAAGCCTGAGACACACTGTCCTGAGAGGCACTTGCCCTCTGTCCTCCACTGCCAAGTCAAAGAGGGAGGAAATCTCACTTGCAACTCATGGAAATAGAGATGTAGAGAACACACGCAATCATCTTGTAAATAACTACCTGTTGCGAGTAACACCCCATTTGGAAGTTGAAAAGGTTGGGTCTCTTAAAAGTCATGCATGTTTGACTCCTGACAAAAGAGGAACATTTTGGGGTGAAGAGTGAAAATCTGCCAACCCATACTAAGTGAAATCTCTTAAAGATTAACTTGTTGGACTAAGTACCTGTGTAGCCCAGCTTCCCTGTTTATCCAAAGTTGTAAAGTAGGATTTCAATACAACACCTACCCTACCTTTCCCCTGGATAAAGGCTTAATTTCTTATTTAGGGGCTAGAAAATTGTTTATTTCAGTGAGAACCTCTTCAAGCAGTACTGCTGGGCTACACAAGGCTCTATTTTTATATAGACAGATGACTAAATAATCAGTTTTGATTGCTATTAGCAATGCAAATAAGAGCATGTGTGTCTGAGTCACCACTAATTCAACACTGTTTCAGGAAAACTTCAGTAAAGCCTGTTGTGAGTGCTTTGTAAATAATTTTGGCTCCCTTTGAGTCATTGGTTGTACTAATTAACTCCAGGGATGGGGTATCCATCACCTCCCTGGGCTACCTGTTTCAGTGTTTCGCCATCCACATTGTCAAAAATTTCTTCCTTGTATCTAATCTAAATCTACCATCCTTTATTTTGAAACCACTACCCCATGCCCCATGGCAACAGTCTGCTGAAAAGCTTGTCCTGGTCTTTCTTACAGGGATGTTCAAGGGTAGGACAGAGGTGACTCCAAAGTCCTGTGCTCAGGCTCTGAGTGCTGTGATCCCCTAAGTTGGGCAGCATTCATGTCTGCACTTAGTTGGTGTAATTGTTGTGAGCAAGGCAAGTACTTTGAGTGTGGAGTCTGAGGCTGTCAACAGGTTGCAGACAGACAAGTAAGTTCACAGTTGTGGTCAGAGATTTCTGCTGCTCTTGGAGGTCAAGGCCACATTTAGTGAAGTGCTGCAGGGAAAGGAGTTGCCTCAAAAAGGGTCAAGTTTCTAAAGAAGTGAGAAACTGAGAATGGAGTCATTGCCCATTGCAAAGTCAAGTAACATCACCCTAAATTTTTATGAGGAGAAGCACTTAAAATAATAGAATCATTTAGGATTGAAAAGACCCTTAAAATCTGACATACACTGCCTTCTTTGTTGCTTCTAAAGGATAAAGCTGAGAAAAACACATTTATTTCATTGAATTAGCATAAATTGTGAGCTTCTCTAATTTTGCCAGCTGGGAGTTTTATAAGAATATTACCCAGTAAGATTTCCAAAACACTGCTCTTAGGACTGAAATTTTGTGAGAATAACATTTTCCCCTGGCATTTTGGTGCTCTTTCTTCATGTGAAAAGTAGAAATACAGAGGACTCAAAATGAGAGGGAGAATTCCAGCAAAATGGGAATCAAAAGGGCACTTTCTGAAAGTCACAGTTTGGTATGAGTTTGCTGATGAAACGGGCAGAACTAGCATGTTTTTCTCAGAACCCTGTTCTAACTGATCTCTGTCTGTGCTGGTCTGTATCCCACCAGTGAGGATGGTGTGCAGGGTTCAGTCATGCTTCTTTACAGAGGGAATTCCAGTAGAGGGAATCTCATTCTGCATGGGGAGAGCAGCTGTTAACAGCTCTGAGAGGTCTGAGGTTCAGAGAGTTAACTCACAACTCACCTCTGAATTTGACCTGTGAACTAGCACAGCAGCTTCCTTCAAACCCTTCCAGTATCTCCTTGATGAAAATGTTTTAAAACAAGATATCAGAACAAAAGTGTGGTAAAGTGTGGTTATAGACTACGTGGTTTGCTGAGAGTTTTGTCTAGCCCTGAAAAACAAGAAACTCTAAGTAAATATTTACAGTCTGCTCATTAGAAGTTTAGACACAAACCTACTAGAGCTATTTACAGTTTGCTTGTTAGGAGTTTAGATACATGCTAATATTAGCACTCAAGAATTAGTCACTCTTCCTATTCCCATAATGCAATGAATTCAAGACACGAGTTTTCTTCTCTGATGTTTGTTGTGGGAAGGTGTATTTAACCAGGGGGCAGCTTGGCCTTAGATGGCATTAAGGAGGTGCCACCTCACTAGCATCCAAGGCAGTGTTATGTGAACAATCTGAATCCTTCAAAGCATCTGGCTGTGGCAGAACATCCACACACCCTAGTTAGTTGCCTTGGTCCCCTTTTTATTGGGGTTACTTCTCAAAAGTGGCTAAACTGAGAGTGTTTTGACAGCAAGAAACCAGTCAGAGACCTTCTACATGGGCACCTGCTTTGTTCCAGGCTCTGTGTTCCATGTTGTCTGTGTATGCACCAGATGCTGTCAGCTGCCTGCTCTCCAGACTGCTCGGTATCTTCAGAGAAACCAAGCAAGCAAACCAGAAGCCACAGGTAGGCTCTGTCTGCCTCTGTCCCTGAAAGAAGTACTGTGTGTCACAGCTTGTACCTCACTCCTGCACGTGCACTCACTGCTTCACGTTAACCATGGCTGATTCTGTGTGTGTTCACCAGGCACTTCTTGGGAAAAAGCCTCTGGGAAACACAGCTTTATATCATTGAAAAGGGTCTGAAATACATCTATGAAGAGTTGCCTTTTTTTTCTATTTTCCTTGCAGCATTATTTATATTTAACATAGCAAAAAGCTTCTACAGGAATCACTCTATTACAGGAAAAGGACGAAGAAGAGTGAGATTGAATTGCAGCCTAAGCAGGTGCATGTTGCCCTCCCAAATACTGTTTCCCTTCTTTCCCATTCCCTTCTCCTTTGACATAGCTGGAAGATTGTTTTCTTAGCACAGCTGGAAAGTGCATCGATTGTGGTCTCAAGCAGGATACTTTTGGGCAGCCGTGAGTTAAGAATTAGTTAATATTAGTTAAAGTAAACAGTGCTATTAGTTTTACCTTTCCAAAATGTGAGCAAAAAACAATAATGTAACTCACTGATTCCTGGCCTTTCTCCAGTATTCTGAAGTTTTGTTATGATTTACTGGATACAACAATGTCAGGCAAATCTATTATGTTTCAGATGGCTGTTTATCTCAAGCCTGGTCTCCAGATCTGGCTTTTTTTTTCAAGGCATGCAGCTTTATCTTGAATTCACAGAGATTGACCCGTCTGACTCCTGCTAGAGTATGCTATGGTTACTTTCCAAACTATCCACAAATATATACATGAAAAAGCAAAAAAGAAGCATATGGTGATGCCAGAATTTTAGTTCCATTTTGTGTTGGGGCAAGTTTTGAGTTTATTTTACTCTTAATCTCTCTGATGGAATGAAACCGGTGGTATACAATAGCATGTGTACATCAAAACATTGGCAGATATATTGAGTGATAATATTTTGGTCTCCAATTCCACTGACATAAACTCCATAGTGGATCTCCTTCTCCTCTTGATACTCTTTACAAGTTCCACTTTTACTTTTTGTTTTGGTGGATTGGTTTTCTGTTTTGTTTTGCTTTGTGTTAATCTGGAATTTGAATCTATTTCATGCAATGAAATGACACATCAATAAGATTATCTTCAGGCCACAATATATTAAAGGTGGGGCAATTACAGTGTGCAATTACTTTACATAAGGTGGGGAATTACAATGTGTGGATCCAGGCCTCATTTAGACTGGTATTCAGATGTCTAACTGACAAACACTCATTGCTAGGTCTGAAAATGTTTACTGGTGGCTATTTGTCTTCCAGTCTTTCTACCAGGTCTGACTACTCAGCTGTTTTGTCTTCTCCTTCCTACTGCAGTGCCCAATAAACCCTTTATGTCCATCACACATTGTATTTTCGTCAAGCACTTTAACATCAGGTTTGCTCTTCAATTAAAAACATCACCCCAGAATCTACAGCATGGGAACACACTATTTTGGAAGAATATTGAGTAGAAAAAGTATGTTTTGCATTCTGTGGTATAGTTGCTTAGATATAAGCATTTCTGTAGTTAAATTAAAAAGCTGGAATTAAGTAGGAGAGCTCTTTAAAGACTGGGTTCATGCTCTCCTCAGCATATGGCAATGATGTTTTGTTACTTATTAAGTATTCATTTACAAAGAGTTGCCACTGCTTGCTGCAGCACAGAGGAACCTTTGCTGCTTCCAGAACCTAAACAACAACATGACAGATCAATAACCCACCTACTTCTTTGTATTACCTCAGCAAACTTCTTCTCAGTCTAAAGCTGGAGAGGAAAGTGGCACACATAGAAGAAAAACTGTAAAATACTGTAAAACTGCAATTACAGTTTTGTTTTATTAGTCAACACACTGGTAACTGATGGCATATCTGGACATGACCACCTCATTGTCTCACTGTTGACAGTGTAAATGTGGAGTAGGATGCTGAAAGGACATCTACTTTGGATTCACATTCACAACACTAGAATCGAGAGAGGAATTGTCCTGGAGAACATCTTGTGCTGTCTCCACATCACACTAACACACAGAAGAGCCCTGCTGAGTATGAGTCTAGAATGTGGATGACAATTTCTTCTTAGGTTCACAACTGATTTTTTGTCAGGCAGCAGAAGTAAACACAATATTGATGAGGTCATAGCTTGCTTCTCTCAGGGAGATGTCAAATTATTCTCAGTAGTTTTTAGAAACAGAGGATTGCCATAAGAATTTGTGGATGACCCATCCCTGGAAGTGTTGAAGGCCATGTTGGATGGGGCTCTGAGCAACCTGGTCAAGTGAAAGGTGTCCCTGTCCACTGCAGTGGACTTAGAACCAGGGGATCTTTAAGGTATCTCCTAAACAAAATCATTCTATGATTCTGATCCTATGATTCATAGCAGTGGGAGGTATAGCACAGGAGCTGACCATAGGTATATCTGCTGCAGATATTGTTCTTCCCAAGGTCCTTCAACGGAGCTTCCCTTGGGCTCTGACCTGGCCAGTGAAAGAAAGAAGTAGTCCACCTACGAAGCACGTTACCCAGGCATTTGTTCCACCACCTATATTGAGCCAGAAATGTAATGGAAAACTGTCAATGCCATTGCCTGCTTTGCTCAGCAGGTCCTCTGGCATGGAAGATACAAGTTTTTAGACATCCCAGACTGAGCCTGAAGGCAGTTTCAGCTGGGTCAGGAGCCCCAGGGGCACTTCATCAAGTGCACCATCAGACACAGCTGGCTGGTGCTGAAGACCAACTGTTTGCTCTGGACACAGAATCACAGAGTTGTGATTCTATATACAAGCTTGGGTTGGAAAGGACCTCTAAGATCCTCTCATTCTAAATCCCCTGCTATGGGCAGGGACAGCTTTCTCTGAGCCTGAATATATTCCACTAAAGCCAGCAATAGAGTCAAGACAAAGTATCATAATGGTTGTGGGAAGAAATCATAAAGAGATTGTGTTAACTTTTCCTCTGATGCAGCCTTCCCTGAGCTCATGAGTCCTGGTGCTAGGACTAGCATCATGGGCGTGTTGGGTGGTTTCTGGAAAACAACAGGACAACATTAAGTATTTCCTCTAGAAACAGAAAGGAACCATATATGGTGTCTTGACAGAGCTTGCTCTAAGGCACTACTAGTGGACTCTAAATCTGCAGGAAAATGCAAATACTTGCCAGGCAATTAGGTTGGAGTTAAAAGTTTCCCTCTGCTGTCATCACAAAGATAATTTTCTCTAGTTTTCAATGAAGCCTCTGTGACCAACCTAGCAGCTTCCTGGCTTGCCTGTTAGATGCAAATAGCTGTCCCTGAACTCCTGTCTGACACCCAGGTTGGGGATCATGCTGCCACGTGCCTTTGCGAGACAGCTGACCCAGATTTGCACTCTTGTCTAGCTGTGAATGCTGCACACCTGGTCACAGGTTTTGGGGGGCATTCCTACTTTTGCTTCTTGAGGGGCATTAAAATCTGACCTGTTTACTCACAAAAGATACCCCTGGCTGAGCTGCATTTCTTGTGTCCTTGTCTATTTTTATTTTCTTAGAATAGTGAATCTCTAAACCAGTCAACATTATTTGGGAACGGCTGCAAACACCAACATTTTTTAATTATATGCACACATAGTAGTGAACAAAGATTTGTCAGTGATCCTCCCATTGGCACATCTCTGCTCAAAAGAAACGTCTGTCTTTTAACCATACCCCTCTAAGCCTTTCTTTTATGAGGCATCCTGTTATGCAAGACCTTGGCCGCGATCCAAACCATATTGGGCCCCTTTTAAGCATCCCTTTTACAACCTATCCTTTACAGTAACACACCAGTCCCTTGTTTCCCAACAACAACTTTCTGTACAGAAAGCTTTCAGCCCCAAAGAAGCCTTTACACCCAGCAGTTGTGAGATTTTCACCATAAATAACAGCTCTTATTAATCAGCAGCATTAATCTATAAAGGCATTATTCCAAAAACCAGGAGCTTTTCAGAATTTGCTGAGAATGTTACAAGAACAGTAACACATAGAAAATCCCTTGCATTTAATTAGTGTTGCGTTTCTTTGGGGTTGTAATGTTCAGTGCTGTTAAGATACTGTCTCTCAGTCGTCACTTTGATTGACCAAGAGGACATGGTGTATATACCATCAATCTCCTGGTCCCCGGAGAAATTCCCCTGAACTAATCATTGAGCCTGTTATGGGCTTATCTCACAATGACTTAAGAACTGAGAATGAGGAGATCTCGATATCCTGTTACACACCCTCCTTGCGTTACCATCTGGTTAACAAGCCACTGCCAGGGAAATAATTCATCTCTCTGTAGGTCTCCATAAAGAAGGCAAAGAGAATGAATTTCTGAATGAAGTTCAAAAGCAGGTTGTTACCTAGGATATGGAAGAAATAAAAAAAAATAAGGAAGGCACCATCAACACTCAAATCTCTTGCTGTACAATGAAATGTAAAATTTAGCATCTTAGGACATATTTCTGCTCTGTAGATAGAATACTACCTGTTCATTACAGAACTGTCCACCTCTAAGTAGTGTGAATGTGTTTAAAACTCTTAATATTTTGGTCTTAACTTAGTTTTTTCAAACATTATGCAGTAATAGATACATATAGATGCTTTTCTAGGGAAATTACAGCTGCTGTCTTGCAAATTATGACTCAAACAGGCTTGGAGGAACGGGTATTTTGACAGGAGTGTAAAATACCACTGGATTTTAAAAATGATCATTAAACATAAAGCTCAGAAGAGCATATTTTATGCCTGGATTGGCAAATTTTCAGGCCAATTTGAAAGCTGAATTACAACACCTAATTGAGAAATTGCTTATTGAACCATACTAGCCACAGTCCCTAGTGAAAATTTGAAGGTGTCTGTGTTTAGAGACAGGGAAATGAACTATGATGGTTTACTAACAGCAAATATGTTACAGCAACAAGCACAATTGTAATCTGCTCATATCCTCATATCCTCCACCATATCCTCAATTCTGTGACACAAAATAATAAAATCCTTTGCTCTGACTTTTTTAAATTATACTGCTATGATTAAGAGATGTCAGGTTTTATGGGAAAGAAGGATCAAAATTAAACCTGACCTTCCTGCTGCATACATGGACACCTATAGAAGTAGGCTATGAATCACATTTGATGCATAGATGCCTTTCACAGGATCACAGAATCACAGAACAGGTCAGGTTGGTAGGGACCACAGGGGGTCATCTGGTCCAACATCCGTGCTCAAGCAGGGTCATCCCAGAGCACCTGGCACAGGATTGTGTCCAGACATTCTTGAACATCTCCAGTGAGGGAGCCTCCAACCTCTCTGGACAATCTGCTCCGCTGCTTGGTCACCTGCACAGTGAAGAAGTTCTTCCTCACATCCAGGTGGAATTTCCCTTGTATCAGTTTCTGCCCGTTGCCTCTTGTCCCATTGCTTGGCACCACCGAGAAGAGCCTGGCTGAATCCTCTTCACACCCACCCTTTAGATATTTATACACATTAATGAGATCCTCTCTCAGTCATCTCCTCTCACGGCTGAACAGGGCCAACTGTGAGAACTTTTCCTCTGCAGAAGCCCAGAAAATAATGTGTATTTATGCGTATGCATCAAACACTGATAGTCAGATTGCTGTGGAGCCAACCAAGGACTGTTGGTAATAACAGTCAAGAGTTGTTGGTAATAGGCAAGGACTGTTGGTATGAAGACCCAGTGAGAAAGAACATTTCTACTTACCCTGACAATTTCTCTACATTCATTCCAAGTGGTCTGACTCTGCTCCCATCTCTTGTGTATTTCCTGCTTATGCTTGAGTAATGATTTTGCTGTGCAATCAGTATTCTCCAGACCAGAATATCTCTTAGGTTGGTTTTTCTCCACTGAATTCAGAACCTGGTCACTCCACACACTGGGCCAAGGGCAGCTGGTGATGAAGAACATCCACTATCTTTAAAATGCACAACTTGCTGGTAAATCGAGCCGAGATCATTGATCCTGCTTTTGGGATAACCTCAGAAGAGTGAGACCCACAGATTTGTGTAATGAGAAAACCCAGGCACTGCTTTTAATGCATTGCAGAACTTTGGGACCTGTGGCAGTCCTCTCCAGACGTTTTCCAGCCTTACCAACAATGTGAGGTTTCATTAATTTGTGAGGCTAGCCTGGTCAGGCTAATGTATTTGGAGAGAATTTAAGTTAGATTACTAAATATATTTTTGGAAGAGAGTGGGAATAGGAACAGGGGAAGGGCATTTTCCCCATTAGTTCTTCACCTGAAGCTATCATTGTGCAAACATGATTGGAAACAAAAGAAGAGTAAACGAATACATGACTTCAGCAGGGCCTTAATTCATTTGCTGTCAGGTATTAATTTAAGCTGCAACTAAAACAATGGGCTGTTGGGCGCCATTGGTGCAGCTGAAAGCCTGGTGCACATGACTTTTCCACTGGAATGCTTTCAAGGTCTTTTTCCCCTTCCTATCCTAGCTGTGAAACCTTTATGCAAACGGTCTTAGTCACAATTAGATTACATCAAAGAATGTTTGTCTTGGTTTCAAGCCTGCTTGGGCTAAAACCAAGATAAATTGCAAATTGGCTAAAACCACCAACAAACACCCACTTTTTCTGGTCATTACAGATGAGGAATGTACAGTGCCTTTAGGTCTTATATTTCCACCGCCCTATCCTGTCCTTAGTCAGCAATTTGTTAGGTAATTGGAAAACAAAGTTCAATAGACTGTCTCAGAGTGGGTGGGGATTTTTTCTTTCCCCTTTTGGCTTTTGTGCGTCACAGAGTACTTACAAAGGAATGAACTCACAATCTGACCTGAGGAAAAGCAGGCACATGTGAAGCACAAAGAGAAAAGGCAATCCTCAGTTCATAATCCTCAGAGACAAGTAAAACTTAACATGACAAATGACAAGGGAACGCAACATTTTTCTGTGTCATCCTCTCCCTCCACGGCGACAAGTGAGGAAAATAAAGAGGTACCAATCGAGCTTGTCCTCCTCCGTTACTAATGCAAAGCTGCTCCCTTCAAAGTTGTCTATGGGCTAAAAAATGTAGACGAAGATCATTTTGGCAGCCACTTAAAACAGCAATGCCTCTGGATGGACACACCAGGACATGGGACAGCAAAGCTGTGGGAGGAGAGTTAAACACCCTGCAACCAGCCAAAGAGGGATTTGAAGGACAGCTCTACAATGACTCAAGTGTTTCCCTCAGGTCTTGCCATGAGATAGGTAGTGAAAGCAGGAGCCATGCCTGAGTCTGCCCTCCACAGACATGGGAGGCGTGGAAATGCCTTGTTTGCACCAACAGTGACTTATCATTTCATGGAAATGGAAAGTCAATGCTGGTGTGAATGAAGATTTTGTCTCTGGTAGCTGAGGGGTCTGTGAGATCTCACCACCTCAGGGCTGTGATGCTCAGTACCATGTCATTTCTGCTACTTAAGTTTTAAATCAGCGTAGCTCAGTAGACACCCATGGATTTTGTCTGGACCTACACCATTATCTTTTAATAGAGGTGGACAGAAAAAAAAGTAAGTGAAAAAGAGTTAAAGTACAAAAATACTCCTGTCTTGATATTCACCATGAGAAATATTTACTCCTTGACATTTGCATTGGCCAGTTAGCCCAAAGTATATTTTCTCAGAAAACAATTCCATGAAGGTACATTTTCAGGGGCATTTGTTTCAGATTCTTTCCCTTAAGTATTCTTGCCAAGGCTGAAAGTGGCTGCCGTGGCTGCTAACGCCATGCTGAAATCTCTGTTATTTAATCACAGGATGGCATATAGGCTATGCAGAAAATTTTAACAGCTGAAAATTCAGGATTTCAGACAGCGGTTTCAGCTGTGTGCTGCCACATGCAGACGATTAATACACTCCTCTGGGATGCAGAACAACCATATTCATCTCTTAGTCCAAATTGCATGAGAAAAGTGTTATTGACACTCAGCTTCCCACATACCTGTAATTGTCTGCTCCCTCACCTTCCCTTTCCAAGCATTTGTCATCTTAGTTCCATGTCCTTCACTGCAAAAGTTCCTCTGGGTTTTGATTTTTCGCACACCACAATTCTTTAAATAGCAACAAGATTATTTAAGAATAACACAATCCTTTACAATCAGAGGAGAGGTATGAAGACCAGCCCTTCAGCTACGATGGAAACTACAGTTTTTAACACAAAAGAGACACAGCTTTTAGCAGATCAATGTGTTACCACACTTTAATTGTGCATGAATGGCAACTGATGCTCTAAATGTCACCTTGGACATTTCATTGTTCATTTTTTTCTAAGAAGTTGTGGTTTACAAGGTGAAGTGATACTGAGTTCAGAGAGACAGAATATGGCTCACACTGCTCCCAGGACTACTTTGCTGACATTGGCATATAGCATGGTCTGGTCTGGAACAGTGACAAGAACTTCAAGTTGATGTTTTCATTTTCATAGTCACAGAAGCTGTTGCCAGAGACCAATCAAAAATTCAGTATGTCAAAAAAATCCCCCAAATCACTTTGTGAACAAGCCCATGAAATATAAATCCATCAGATTGACTAGACATATGAGTAATTTACAATGAACTAATCTACATTGTCCCATTCAGATGTACTGCTCAATATGCAACACAATATGCCCTGCTGTCTTGGCCCTCTCCAGCTGTGCAAGGGACCCAGTGGCAAAAAAAAACAAAACAAAAAAACAAAACAAAAAAAAAAAAAAACCAAACCTGCCAGAGGAGGACAGGTAGTGCCCAAATCTCAGACAGGAAAGAGGTATTGGGTGGGTTTGGTGATGCACTGAGGCTGGGAGACTGTCCCACAGGTATGAAAACACAGATGTGTCTAAGATCTAATGAACATACTACTTGATGTGATGTGGAAGTTAAGAGCAAGCTGATAGATAACCAATCCCACTGCATTATTTTTTTTTGACAGAAGGAAAGATTTTCAAGTTAATTCAATGACTTCCACAGATTTTGAATTCCCTCATGATTTACTAATCATGTAGGCATTTTCTCCAAAGCTTTGAAGTACTGAAAAAATGAAAGTATCACTCTAAAAAATACAATTAACATGTAAGAAAGAATTTTTTTTGCTATTATGAAATGTTCTCTTTCTGAGAAGATTGGCAAATTCTTTTTTGATGCTTTGATAATGAAGTTGAAGTTTATATTTTTAAAAAGTATGGGTGGTTTGGGGTGAATTGTGTCTGTGTTAAATTAGTGTCTGATTTCAGACCTGATTTACAGAAATGCTGAGAAATGCATCTTTGAAAAACAAGCCATCTAACACTGCAGAAAATCTCAGTGAGAGGTCAGATCCAAACACAGTTACAAATTTCAGGAATGATTAAGTCACTGGTGGTCTGGTTTTTATCCCTTACAATTATTGTGATGACTTATGAGGTTGGGATCTGTTTCCAGATTTCCCGAAAGCATGTGACAGTTCTGATCTGGTGTTTTCTAGGGTCAAGTGCCCCTTTAAATTACTGACTTGACTGAAAAGCATGGATTAAAATAGCATACTAGCTTTTAAAGAAAAAGGCATTGGCAAGCTACTGCAGCCTACATACATAAGCAATTGCCAACCAGCAAAATGTTTTCAGACTCACTGACAAGGCAGTCTGAAGGTTTCCTTATGATCATTTAGTAGGAAATTTTAGAGAGCTCTCCAGGGTGAAAAGTTTTCACACTATTGCATTGGACACATAGATTCTGTTGTGCGTGTTTCCTGATGCCAGTGTGCCATTGAGTGATTTTATGGCCATACCAAGGACCTTGTGGACAAGGGATTTATGGTTTTCTGCTTTGCAGTGCCTGCACTTATCTTCCACATGCCATATAGCAGGGTCTGCCTTCCTGCCCCATGTCTGCAGCACACAGCTGTCCTCTTCTGTGATCATACAGTTATTGAGGGTGAAAGACAAACAAATGAATGTCTGGTATTAACTAATGTTATCTGATGCTAATAAATGGAGCCATTGATCTCATCTGACAGAACAGCTCGGGTCAGGTGACATACAGCATTCCCCATTCTGGAGCTGTTCAGCCAGCCTGGTTTAGGCTGGTTGGTCAGAGGAAGGTTGGTGGTGGTTGGGTCTCCTACAAGATCATCTGGTCAAGAGGTTTATGGATGTCACTCTTGCCTGGAAACGCCTTGATGTGCTTAAAACAAACTCTCCTTGTCCTCTCCTGAGGCAGTAATTCAAAACTCACTGCAATGGCAAGGTTTCTTCTGCACTTGACATCAGAGAAGTGTTAGATTACACATATAAACCATGAGTTCTTTGGAGTATTTTTGTGATAAGATTCCTAACTCTAGGATGTCCCTGACTGCAGAAACAGAACCAATCTCAATAAGAGATGGACATACTCAGTAAAACAAAGCAAACAAAATATATCTAGTGAATATATAACACATCATATCAGAGACAAAAGCATAGGCCAGAAAAAAAATTCTGTTCAAACAGCTGAACCAGAAAACTTCTGAAACACTGTACTTTTAGTGTACCTGATTTCTCTGTCCCCATGCCAGAGACCCAGGAACCAATTATATCTTCTAAGGAAGAAATGTCATGGATTAAGTTTTGAGGGAAGGTTTTTTAGTAGACTGGAAAATTAAGTTCAGAGTACCAAACTACATTCAAATTTAAGTATGGAGCACAGTCAGTGGGCTAGGGGGACCTCCAGAAAAACAAGCAGTGATTTGGTGCTTGGTTTGAGGGCATTGTGGTAGAACTCAGCATTATTTGCTTTTGTAAAGAAACATTAATCTTTCCTACATCCTGCCAATAGCACTTGTTGTCAGAGGTAGCCAGAGGTAGAACAAATACACCTGGGAGCATTTGAAGGGCTCCCAGATCCTCTGTATCCTGAATGTGTGACCTGCATGCTGTTGCATGATGCAAACCAGGAAAGATAAGAGAATGATCAAACCACTTTCCCTCTCACCCCTGTGTTACATCCAGCAGCATCCAGAGAGGTAACAGCAGCAAAAGAGGCAGCTGCTGTTAATACTACACTGAGTGGTCTGATCAGAAAGAGAGAGGTAATGGGAAAACGCTGGTCAGTGCTGACTGTAAGAAGGATGGAATCCAAGATTGAATTCCTGGCAGCCTTGGGGTGTTTTTATAATTGACTTGCAGGTTGCCAGGGTTTGTTTCCTTTTTTTTTTTTTTTTTTTTTTTAATTCACATTCCTCAGAGTGATTTTTTCGTTCCTCTCCCTTACTTCTCTGCACAGTCATGCATCACTGCACAATTTTTCTGCCTTGCTTGGTGGTGTAATGGGGAGGGAATGTATGGGGGGCAGAGAAGTCACCGCTTGTGACCCGACAGTGTGACAGCCATTGTGGCTGGCAGGGAGCAGAGGGAAGGTTCTCAACAGAGCCATTGGTGAAGTTGGTTTTAATCAATTTAATTGTTAACGTTCTGAGGAGAGAGGGAGGAAGCGGACCACAGACTAACACAGTGGGGTTAATGGAAAGAGAAGTGATAAAATATAACCTTACAGCCTGCTGTGCAGCAAGTCTCTGAGAGATTAGAAAGTTATCAAGCGAGAGAACAATTAAACTGATTTGTAATTAACTCTGCAGAGAGTAAAAGCAGCAGAGTTAATGGAAGGCAAAATACCGCTTGCTGGGTTTGTCCCCAAAAACTGTTCCAGTTCCTAACTCTTTTCCTCTGTCCCCCTCAGCAATGTCAAAAAGCTGGAAAGAAGACTTGGGGTGACCTTGCCCTGGATGGGTGCGTGTTGATGCTGTTGGGCTTGCTGCAAGCCCTGCCACTGCTGCCGGGCGCTAAAGATAATCTGTGGAGAGAGAGGGAGGCAATTATCCCTGCTGCTTTGGGCAGCTGCAAAAATGCCCAGCATAGGCATGGCAGGTGCCAACCACGGCTGCAGGCGAGGGCAGGGAGGAGGCAGCAAGCCACAGCCCCACACTGGTGTGTGTGTGAGCAGAGCTGGACAGCCTCCTCCTCTGAGGAGCCACTGCACAGAGCTGGGCTGACAAACAGCTCTGCCCTGCTAATGACCCGCAGGGACTGTGGGGACAAGGGCAGTGTAAGGCAGACGGATGGCCAGCAGCTGCTGAGGATGGCTGTCTCAGCTCCAGCCCTGGAAACGTTTCTTGCTGCTCCCTTGTCTTCACAGTCACGTTCCCCAGGCCTTACGCTCATGGCTGAGTTTGTCGGAGCAGCAATGTCCTGATTGCTTGTGAAAACATTTGTTTAATGGGGATTTGAAAATAATCTTGCTCAGAGAGCAATGCATCCTCTTGTACATCCATATTTCAGGACGAACCCTGGCTTACTTTAATCCAGTTCCTATCCATGCCCCAAATCCCCTAATTCAAGGCTACCATTGCATTTAACTAAGACAGCCGTCCTGTCTTCGGTTGTAGACTAAAACATCACTCACATCTCGTTTACTTTGCAGTGTGGCTATAACCTAAACCCCTAAATGCTGCCAGCATGTTCCTGCCTCGCCATAATTAGCGGGGTGAAGTCACTGCAACCACATGGTGGTTCTGTGGCGTGGCTCTCCTCCCCGGGGCACCATGTGTGTGGTGCTAACCGCGGCTGGCTGTCTGCAGGGAAGACGCGCCTTTCATTCAAGCTTCCCTCTTATCTCTGTGCTCATGGCTCACGTGGCTACTTGGGCCCCAGGAGGTGGAGGAAAGTACCCAGGTGGGGGCACAAGTGGGACAGATGTGGTCGCCTCCAGTGATTCAGATGCATGAGAGACAATCCCACCTAACTGAGAACTGAGAACTTTGCTCAGCAGTCCCCTATTTCTGCAGGGTGCATGCCTCTGCTTTGCTGTGTTGAGGGGCATGGTGTGTTTTTTAGTTGCAGTTTATTGCTCCAAAGCTGCAAGTAGCCCTGAGAAACTACAGGGTGAATGAAGTTTCTTTTCCTTTCTGCAATAATAATGTGGCATGGAAGGAAGCAAGGGAAAAAACACAGAAGAGATGAAGCGAGGAGACAGTTAAAATAAATAGAGAGGGGAAGGGGGATGTTAATGAACTTGCTCCATCTAATAAACAGTTTCCTTCTCTGTCCCCATGAATGCTTTTGTTTCACCAGTCTGTGCCAGTTTCCCAGTGCTCCCTGCCCCCACCACCAGCGAGTCAGGCCATCCACCACACAGCACTTGAGCTTTCTCCCTGCCTCAGCAATGCCGCAGGCAGAGCAGCTACCTTGAAGGAGGGAGTCGGGAAGCTGATCTTCATGGCCCAGACAAGCCCCAATTTCTTTTCTCAGTGTGCCAACAGGGATGGCAATTAATGCCGGGGGGGTGGTGGCTTTAATGATGTGGACACCTGTTCCCTGAGAAATGGCCTCTGCTGTCTTTGGCACGAGTCACTGCTGAGGCTCCTCAGCCACAAATTGCTTTTCCATAAAGGCAAAGCAGCTTTGTTTATAAACTGCTGTAGATAGGCTGGAGTTTTCATGATGAGAGCACAGAAGCAACAGTCATTACAGCCATATAAATGAGTTTATTTATTCAGCAAGAGCACATCTGCCAGGCTGTCGTGAGGTAATCTGCTGCTGCTACAGCCCACAATTAATGGCTGCTGGGGACAAATGAGACGGGAAAGCAACTTGCTTGCAAGGAAGGGAGAGCCCCACCAGTTTCACAGGGGACCCCATGCTGCCTGTCCCAGCACTGGCACCTCATGGTGGTGAGGGTCTTCCCAGGGAACACCCGAGGAGCTGGGGTGGCAGATCTGGCCCCGACCTTACTTCAGGAGTGCACAGCAGGAACTTGCTCAAAAAATGAAGGTGCTGAGAGTGCAGCCATAGCAGCTCTACCCCAAAATGAGCAGTCCAGAGGGTAGGGCTGTCCTCAGTTATTCCTCTGGATGTTAAAACAAGAAGTAAGAATAAATCTGGGCTGGAAACAGAGGGTGGATTCAAGACTAAGATTTCAGATCCAGACTGTAAAAATGGTATCCTTCAGAGGCTGTTAGGATTCAGAGCTTTGACTTGATTCACCAAAAGCTTTGGAACAGTTTCTTAACTCTGTATCACTTTCTTGGCTCTGATTTTGGGGTGGGGGTGAGTGTAAAAGAGGTGTTAATCCAAGGGTTTGGTTTGGCATCTTGCTTAGCTGGAAATGAATACACTGCCTGTGGCACAACTCCTGCAGGCAAGTTGCAGGAGATTAGTCGGCTGTCATCTGTTTGACCCAATGAGGCCTGAAGAATTTGCTTGCAATGCCACTAAACTGGTCAAATGCTGAAACATGAAGGACAGATGGAAATAACTGTAAAATGCTGTAACCTGGCATGTCACCAACACTTCACAGCTTTCATACCGACTGCCAGCAGTGGCAGAAAAAGACATTAACGGGAAGAGTGAAAACCTAGAAGACCTCTGTTACAGTAGGCAATGCTGAGAGGGGTTGTGAGCTTTTCTGCACAGCCGGGTCTGTAATCTTCTGAATTGCTGGAGAAACATGGCAAAATGAGAGGGTGTCACATGCAAAGACCAGACGGAATTCCCCCATCCTTTGCCTTCCACCTCCAGGGGAAGGTAGAAGTGACTGGCAGTCCCAGCTGACACTGCTTCTGCTTGTCTGGTCCCATCCAATGGTCCTGACAGATGTTTTAATCTACTGTATGAAGAATTACTTCTGCACAGCTCTGCTGTTCAAACATCTGTTTCTGTTTAGATAGACAGAGGCATTTCAAACTGCACTGGCCATGCCACACACTGGGAATTGTTTAAAAGGCAACCCAAGTTGCTTACATTACTCAGTTACAGCATGAGGAGGATTTACTGCAGCAAACCTTGACATATTTTTAAGCCCTGTAAAACAGATCATTCACGAAAAGGGAAGCGTTTTGCTTCCTAAATACATCCTTTATAAAAGGAAGTATTTACAGTTATAAATCCATACAGGCATTGCTGAAAAGCCATAGTACTTTCTACTTGCATCCCTCTTCCCATGTCAGGGGAAGAAATGCTTGTTTAATCATGATTTCACTGTCCTTGGCTTCCCCAGCTTTTGTAGTTGAGTGTATGCGTGTTTTTGCTGTACCACTTCTTGCCCTACTGGTGTCAACACTCACTGATTACTCCTGCTCCAAACAGCCCATGACACATTGCATGTCAGAAAATTTCTATACTGAGCTTCCCAGTTTCTCGGTGGAAAGAAACAAGAAGCAGTTACATTTCAGAAAATGGTGGGAGCTCAGTATCACTAAGCCAGTTACATTTAAATTACTTTTTGTATTCTTAGGTTCTGTGTACCTACCATCTTCTTTAACTACACTTGAAATTAAAGAAGGTGTTATATCATCTCTTTTTTTTCCTCTGACTTGCCTAGTTATTCAAGCCTTGAAGTACAAAGCAGATGGCAAGAGTTTCAGCTGGTCGAAAATCATGGTATATCACATGTAAGGAATATCCTGATTGCCGACCATCAAGTGAGAACTGCCATCATCCAGCCCTTTGCCTGCATTCTTGTAACAGGTGGAGCACTTCGTTAATGCATTTGGCTGATTTTCAATGGGGAAATATTCCCCCAGGGTTTTGGTTTTAAAAATAGCAGAAATCGGAGCTGTGTCTACAAAGGGATAGAAGGAGCACACTGTGAGATCTTGCCTCTTTTGTCCTACTGGGAATTGCTGGGCTAAAACCACACGCTGAAGAATCATGCTGCTTGTTTTCTTTAGCATCCTTCTTCCCCCTTGTCTGTGACTTTTCAGATTTGTGAGTCAAGGAGCTGAGGAAGAAGTCTCCCCGGTTAGCTTTTCTTTTCCAGTTACAGGCTCCACAGATGAGCACCTCTCAAAATCAAACATACAACTATACTTTTGTCCTTATACACTGTTTCTATTCTCTATGAACAAAAGAATAGGTTAAAAGAAGCCTTTACATAAAACATGAACACACAGGGTTGTGGCTGGCTGTGTTTCTTTGCACCAACGGTACTTCTATGCTATGCAGTACTCAAGGGATTTATTTTCCTTTAGAGGTTTGGTTATGAGAGACAGATTCATCAAAGTCCTCAACCTGTGCAACTCTAAGCCTGTAAATAATACCAAGATGGATGAGCAGCTCACCTTCTTTAAATTAGACTTGTTCAAATACATTCCTCATTTGGGTCCTGCAGGAATTAGCCTGGAAACAGTGAACAGTCAGTTGCATTGAGCTGAAATTTTCTTTCAAAGAAGTGCCAAAAACAATTGAAAGAGACTAATGATATTTCCTGAGATCCACCTGTTTCTCAGTTTCCCTTCAATTAAGCGACAAAGGGGAGGTGCGGGAACCACTTCTTGTTATAAACACAAATTAGTATTCGGACAAATGAAGCTGGAAAGAGAAAGGCGAAGGCAAGGAGAAACAATGAGAGAAAAGCAGCCTCAGCTTTATCATGGGCTGGCCATGAGCAGGGGTGCTCAGGAAGAGGCACATTCCAATGCGGCACAAAAGCTGGAAGAACAATGCAGTCCTTCCTCAATAAGGCATTTGAACACGCTAAATTATCCCTCTGGACATTATATGGAAGTGAAATACATCAAAATAAGAAAGAAGGAAGAAACACATTTTTGCCTTGATGAGGCACAGCCCACGATTTGCTGAGACATGACAATGGACTTCTAGTAAAAACACCAAACAGCAGATGAAGGTTTATTCGGGGGGAGTGTAATTGCCCGCCTGTGCTCTGCCACTGTGTGAATGTGCCTTGGGGGCTCCAAGTTTTGTACAGCTGTCTTTGCTCCTACTGCACTCCTGACTGCCTCCACATCCCTGTCCTCTATCATGCCTCTCCATTCTAACACCTTCATTGACACCTATGATCACAACACGGGTCTAAGGAGCTACAGCCCCACTGCAGCACTATCACTTTAATGCCTGTAGGCACAAACCAGAACAGAAGATGACTAATTCATTAGTCTTTGGGAACTACCCAGCACCTGAGAGCACTTGCACAATGTCCTGGCTTCCAAGATGCCCCTTCTGTGGAGTTACTGCTCCATTAAGCAATGGCTGTGCCTCTTCTCACCACAGTATCTGGGGAACCAGATACTTTCTGATAGCTGCCGATGGGGGTCAAATGCCATGTTCCAGAAAGAACTTTCCCCGGGTTGCCCTCTGTCTTGCCTGTGACCAAGGATAATAGTTATGGGAATGATCCCTAGCCACCTCTCTGGTAAGCCAGGATGAGTTTCCTCTGGTTCAGTGGCCTCTGCTTTGCAATGGGAAAGGTGTTCAGCTCTGTAGAGAAAGGCATCCCTTGTTGGCTTCCCTGTTGCCATATGAGATGTTCCAAGGCTTCTCCAAGAAAATCCAGGAGTCAGGGGGGATTTTTCAGGCATCCAGGACATTGAGGAAGAAGAAAAGATATCCTTAAACAGGCTATCTTGTAGCTCCTCCATTGCTGAGCAGCACCTGGGCTTTGCAGAAGGCTTGGCACTGTAGTTTTGACACAATGCTGTTTTCTTTAAGCTCACTGATAAGACTTGGACATTGCTGCCAGAAGCTTCACTGAGGAGCATTGTGTGTCCTGAACAGTAGAGACTTGTGCCTGCAGAGGGCGCAGTTCTCTCTCATCCCTAACCCTGCATGTCCTTATCTACTCTGGAAGGAAGCCTAGGTCTGCGCTCCCCTCTGCCTGACATCTGAGGGACCACTCCTGTGCTATGCTCTGAAAAGCCCATTAGTCCCACCCTGTCAGCATAGACTGGAAAAACCACTCCAACACTACTCCAAAGCTGTTACTTAGAACATATTTTACACCTCGTGGTCATATGTCTTGCAAACCCAGGTGACATAAAGACACTGTTGGGAACTCACTGGTGGAAAGATCACTTATGACCTTTGTCTGGGAACCTTAACAATGCTTGTTAGTGCTCTCCTCAAGAAGCTCACTTATTCCTGAGTGGTTTGTAAATTCAGATAACCCATGTACTACCCAAAATATCCCTTCCTTCACCCCAGAGATCTCGTTGTCCCAACACTGAGAGACACCACAGCCAGGTACTTTCCCAACAGATCAGCTGAGAGCAAGTAATTGACTCTTCAGGAGGAGGCTCTTCTGCTTTCAATTAAGATAATTTGTGATGAGATTACACTGGCGCCTATGCTTGTGAAGCATTCAGTCTTATTTAGCAGATGCCATCCCCGGTGATGTCCATTTTGGCAACTCTATCCTTGCTTTGATATGCAAATTGTTGCTGTCTAGGTGAACTTTCACTGAGAAGGGAAGTGAAAAACCCAACCCTGTCTTGTGAAGAACTATAGATCATGCAGGGCGGTCTGATTTGGGTCTATTGTTATGGGGCTCTGTTGGGTATGTAGGTGACAGGGATTTGGTGATGAGGCCTCACTGTGGTGACTGTGAGCTGGGACAAAGTCACAGGGAACAACATCTGCTAATGACCCTAGCTCTGGTGTCACATATCCCAAGGAGAAATTTTCCATATGTGTAATGTTTGTGTGTTTACATCCATTTGCATCTTCAAACTGCACAGCCACTGTTCATACTGCTCTCAGAGCCTACTAGCATCGTGTTTTCACAAGTCTGCAAAGTATGGGGCAACTCCTACTCTGACCTTCGAGCAGTTTGTGAAGCTTCTTTCTTCAGAAGCAAAGCTTTATTTAAAACTGTGGTTTCTTGATTAAATGCTCTTTGGGGCAATTCCCTATTTTACATGAAGGTGGAAGAACACAGAAATATTGCTACAGAAAAAAGATAAAGTTTCAGTCTGGATCACATTCATAAGCATATGAAAAAATGCCTTTATTAAGGAGAATGTAAATACCCTTTAAAAAGGGCCATCTCTCCAACTCTTGCATTTGAGTTTTTTCTTGTGTGCATGTACTAATAGCATTTTGGTCAGGGAGAAAAAGCACCTGTGATAGACAGTTCATTCAGCCAATTATTCCATCAATAATTTATATCGTATTAGCATGGGATTAGGATTATCATGTGATTAGGAACTGTCAATAAAGTCACAGTGTCTCACCTTCACTTTTTTTTTTTTTTTTTTTTTTTTTTTTTTTTTTTTTTAATGTTGTATTGAGCATGGTAGTGAACCCTGAGCACTGGGTTGGGTTTGTCTGAGGAGCTGGTACCTGTTGCCCAGTATAAAAATCTTTATGTAAAACGTAATCTGTGTTTTCAGATAGATATCTTGCTGACCTTTGCTTGGGAAGCAATGGGCATCTTTTGCCTAAATACATGCATACATCAATGGTGTTATGGAAGATATTTATTCCATGAGATTGATGGAGACTGAGGAGAGCAGCTCTCTGCTATGTGAGACCTCAAGAGGTCTGTGAGATTCACAGTCCTTTGTGGGGCCACAGCAGAAAGTTCTTTGCTGTGCCTCACACAGTCTTAAAGCCCATTTGTACTTTCAAAAGCCAAAAAGGTGTGTATGTCTGGGGCTGGGGAAATGGGAACCTTCCAACCTTCCCATCTTACCTTGGCTCAGCTTGACATTATTTCTACCCAAGTAAAAGCAACAGCTGATTATATATAATAAAGATAAATGCTACATTACAGTACTGTGTTTATTAAATCACTGCATTTGTAGGGGAGTTCCTTGGCATTGTTTGTCCATGATATAAATATTTTAAGTCTCTGTCGGTAAGTGAGGCTGGTGTGTGTATATTACATAGTGTACTCTCTTATCCGGTTAAAAAAAGCAACAGATGCAAATTGTCCAAACAAACATTTTGTTTCTCCCCACAGCTGGCCTGATTGTCATCATTCCTTCCAGCCTCAGGCTCCTTCTCTGCTCTTGGTCAAACACGTTACATTTACAGGTGTGGACTACACTGGTGAGGGGCAACCCGAGCCATGGATTTCCCCTTTTCCCACAAATTCAGCCCCATGTTCCACCAGAAAGTCAAGTTTATATCCATCTGCAGTTCTCCACTACAGCCCCTTTTTCTTTTCCAGTCCACAGTCGGGAGAAGAGCTTATTTCCTCCCTCTTCGCAGCAACCACTTACATAACTGCATTTATGTTATTGCATCTCCTCTTAGTCCAGTCTTTATTCTAAACAACCTCAGTTCTTTCAGCCTTCTTTCATAGGTTATGTTTTTAAGCTCTCTCATCACTGTTCCTGGATTGATTCCACATCCCTCTTGAAGTGTGGTGCCCCAGCCTGGATACAGCTGAGTGCTCCAGCTGAGACCTTCGGCACAGACGAGTTACTTTTCTTGCCTTATTGTGATCAGCTCTCCCATTATACTTTGCATTTCACTTTGCAAAAACAGAGCAAAGTTATCCACTACAGAGGGGAAAGCAGGCTTTCTCTGTGTCAGAAACGACCATTTCTTCACAGAAAGCCAAGGAAGATCACACCAGTTGCATCTGAACTAAATTGTAGTGCTCTGCTATGGCTTGCTTCACGGTTCTGAGCACTTCACAGCTCTTAACAAGACACTTTCTGATGAGACTGGGGTTTGAGTTTAGCACAGTTGGGTCTTATCCTGCTCCACAGGAATCAGGTAGTGTTTATGAATTCTCCCTTAGTTTAGATGAGGGCACCAATGATAGAGCTGGGATGTAAAATCAAGGCTACCAAAATGACTGGAAAGTTCAGCAGAGAGGAAGAAGACTGCTGTGGGCAGTGAACAGTGGGCTCATAGCAGCTACCAGCAAAAGACACCCAATTTCTGAAATGGACCCACAAGAAATGGACTTGAGGAAAGGTAAATTTTACTTGGCATCAAAACAAATGCCTAGAAAGGATTATTCTGATCTTTCTGACCTTGCATTGCATAGATGTCATCACACAAAATAAATATGGCAGAGTTACAGGAACACCCCATCAGAGACTGATGTAGATGCCAGCAGCACTGATGGGTCCTTGTGCTCCCACATCCCAATTGTGTTCAATTCCACAGAATAGATTTCAGGTTAACAAAAGAGTTAAAAATTAGTAAAATGCATGTAGGTACAGTCAAAGAAAGTGGGATGGAACCACATTTTTAATGGATCAGAAAAGCTGAGTGAAAACTGATGGTTGTCACGTGACAGTGAAAAAAATACACTTGAAAGTGTATTTTTGGAGTGTCCGTGGTGAGTAGCAGTGGGGGGCTCAGGTGTAGGGTGTAGGAACTCACAACTGGGTCAGTTCTTCACCTCAGAATGAGCTCCCACAGCAACCCCAGCACCTCTCCACATCCAGTACATAGGGTGTTGCTTCATTTGAAAAGTGCTATTTGACTTACAAATGAAAAAGCACCAGAAAAAATTTGATGCAAAGATGAGGAAGTGAGTATTATTTAAAATTTAAAAGGTATCTGCTTCTCTAGCTGCTGAAAAAGTATTTCTTCCTTCATGATCCAAGAAATTGAGAAGGCCCTGTGTAAAAATTTAGAACCTTAATTGCAACATTTTTCATTGTCTTACATTAATAAAAAGTGGATTACTTTGGCAAAAAGTCAGATGATACACGGATTTCTAAACTAGAACTGTTCTCTGTTTCAACAGTGATTATGGAAGCTATTCAGCAATAGATACTTCAGTAAGAAGCCCAGATAGATTCAAGGGTTGTTAAAAGAGTGACCTGAGATCACTTCATTCACCATATAACATAATCTTGTTGCACAGGTGGTGCTCTGATGAATTGGGAAAGAATTTCATGTTGTTTCTACAGTAAAAATCTAAATTGGATAACCTGGTGCCAGATAATGGAGTGGTTCATATAAGACGCAAGCAAGAATTGAAACTTCATAGCTGTCATTAACACAATCAACATGGGCTCATAGGAGGTAGGTTTCACCTAATTACTCGACTGTTAGACATCAAAGTTTAGGTAGCCAACTTTTTAAGCAGCCATCCAGATTTAACAAGGGCTAAAGTGTTGATGAAATAAGTAGGTAATTTCCTTATTTTATGGTATCATTGTGACTGAAAAAAACACCGCAGAACATACTGAAGGGTTTAAGACCATTTCCTTTTTCATGCAACCAGTTCATCTTATTTTGCAACCAGCAGGAGGCCCTGCTGTGTTTCTTTGGCTGAGTTATAGACTGGAAAATCCAGCTGGGGTATAGATGCTCAAACTTTTCTTCCTGCCTCATGAGGACATTATAGCTCTATTTGTAATGTACCTTTAAGGTTTTCTGAGTAAAAGCTTCCAAAGTACACACAACGCTGGTATCTCCTACCAGCCCTGACTCCTTCAAGACAGCAATGTAGAAGGGTGGTGATGTACCCTGTGCATACTACAGTGCCTGCTAAACTCCTGGGGGCAGTATCTTAGAAACAAAGAATTAAAAATACCAAAACAAACCATAAAAATTTTAGCAAAACCAGGATGCCAAGCTAGTCACCCATTTCCAAAGTATTTTCCAGTGGAAGCACTGCTCAGAAGATTAAGGAAAGCAAGGCTGAAAATCAACTTGAAAATAAGTATTTTCTTGGAAGGGGTAAATAAGCTAACCCATCACCTTACACTTTCTTTTGAAAGTGACAAACCCACCGGTGATTAATAACTGAACACAAATTCACATGACAGCATCTCTTACAGTATACCATACTTATAATAACATGTAGTCATTTGTGAACCCCTGGGATAACCTGAAGGCTGCACTTCTGTTTAGTAAGTAATTTTTCTAAGGAAAGTCGGTTTAGGCTTAGGATGACTGAGTTCTCTGGTGTTGTTTCTCAGTCTGTGATACATTTCCCACTGATATTGCTGGTAAAACTTTTCATAATTTAATAGAAAATGCAATGTTTAACAAACACTCTGCATTCTGTATATTTACTACTATTCTTCAGCTGATGTTTTCCCCAACCTATGTCAAGATAAAAGAGGTAGCTGAGTTTAGACTCAAGCGACATTTCAAAGTCCAGTGTGAATTCCCATACGCTGTACTTGGTTCCTGGTATGACTCCTGTGGAGAGTGCTGGGAAAGGTAGCCATGCCCATACCCATGCCATGCCTATGGCACAGAGATGGAGGGTTTGCCCTCAGCCTCACCTTGAGCAGGATTTGGTGTGGGAAGTGTGATTTGGTGACAGTGTGGGCATTTGCCAGAAGACTGGAGGAGGGGTATTCCATGTGCAGCTTGGCAGGGAGGTGAGGGCAGTCCCTCGCAGCTCTCAGCCCTCCAATGATTCCCTTAAGCTCTTTAGGGCAGGGATCGTGCTGGGCAGGAAGGCTCCACTCTTGAACAAGAGCTCTAGCAGACAATGCAATTAATCTGTTTTTGATTTACATTCTCTATATTGCACACCTTACAGTATTTCCTAGCACTGCCTTAAATATGTGCAAATGCTGCTTGTGGAATATTTATATAGTTTTTAACTCTTTTAGTCTGCCACAGCTCCTGAACCCATTCAAACACCTCCTGTACTTGTGTCATTCTGTGGGGTTTGCAGGCTTTTTGCTGGCAAAGAAAGACAGACCAAAGGTAGAATATAATCAGGCTTTTGCACAAAGTTGCAACAGTGGGAAATGTAAATTATCTGATTCTAGTCTCCTCCTCTGAGAAATGTTGGGTGTTACAGGTTGTGTATGCTGGAAATGTCTTAAAGATAGTTTTATTCCAATTTGTGTATCACTGAGCTGCCTACCTGGGGGACACTAAATACCATGCAGAATTGTACATTTTCCTCCGCTGAAAGTGAGTGCAGCGTGCAACCACTGCTTTTCTTATTCCCAAGAGATTTTAGCATTAGAAGTATCCAGTGTAGCAAGCAATACACATCTTACTGGGAGTTTTCCAAGAGAGGATTTTGTTCTCAGAGGATGGCTTATTAACAAGCAGAAAGCAGGCTGACAAATTTTGCATTCACATAAATAGACATAGGATTGCAACAGATGGGGTCTGTTTAGGTTTGGCTTTTTTTAACAGCACGAGGAAGGGTTCTCAACTGTACTGCATTAGATGATCCATCAGCAAGAGGGTTCAGTAGAAAAAAACTGAAAGGGAAAAAAAGTCTCATTCATTTACAGCTACAGCCATCCAAGTTAAAGCCTCTCTCGCCTGACAGCAGCAAGTGGCAAACTTAGGGAAGCAATGGGTCATGGGAAAGGTCCCATTAGATCAGTGGGAGCACACACTAAACAAATACAGTCACATGGATGCACACATTTAAATACTGCCCAAGGGAATATGTGGACATATGTTCAGTGTGGCAGCCTCTAGGCCTCAAGAAAGCTATGCTTAAAAAAAAAAAAAAAAAAAAAAAGGGGAAAAAAAAAAAAAAAAAGAATTCCATCAATCAGTCCCCAGGCCCTGTGAAGTATGAAGATGAAAACTGCAAAGGAAACATGTGCTCCGCTCTCTCCACCAGCTGCCCCATTAAGCAGCACTGCTCTGCAATACTGCCCTGGAGACCCTGCAACTTCAATTCCTGTCTCGCTTTAAGCCCAGAGGAGAGAGAGAGAGAGAGGGAGGGAGGAAAAAAGAAAGAATTATAAAGATAGTCTAGCATAATTTAGCTTTTTCTGTGACCCATCCTTTTTGCCAGTGATAATGAAATTTACTTTTTATGTTGGTCTCTGTCCTTTTGAAGGAGCTGACTGAAGCCTATATGGTAATAGAAATGCTATTAGCACAGCAAAGCAGGGAAAAAAGAAAAGACAGACACAAACTCAAACATGATAATCTGACTGTGCCAACTCAGTTGGTGCCAGCCAGGGCTTTGTGATGCCATCTGCAGCGATACTGTCACTGGGGCATTTCCCTGCCTAGGAAAATGAGATCAAATCAAAGTAAAAGAAATGGATCTTCATCTCATTGCGCTGTACCACTTGCAGATGATAATTTAATGGTCAGATGTGCTCCCTCACTTCTCAGGGCTCAGGCACTTTGCCACAGGGCATGCACAAAGCCTCGTCCAGGATCTGCCCAGGGGGCAGGCAGAGCAGGGTGGCTGTGTCCAGCAGTGGCAGGACAGGCTGGCACTATCTACAGGGCAGGCAGTATCCAAGCTGCTGGCCTTACTGTGCGGTGCAGATCTTTGGCATTCCTGTGATGAGGTGTTAGAGTTGCTTGGTTTGGAACAGCCTCGAACACCTGGACCATCCAGTTCTGTACCCTTCCTGGTGCCTTTGGAAGAGCCATAGAAAGGACTTGGAATGTATCAGCATCAGCTGTTAGCAGTAATTTCAAGAGACTTTGTTTTTACCTAGCCTTGCTACCCAAAGGATTGAGTTTCATGTGCTCAGTGTTCACTACCAAAGCCTCTTCCTGGGAGCAGCAGTTGGGAGCTGGTTAGAGGGTGGGGAAGAGAGGTGTGTGGTAAACAAGGTTTGGGAAGGTAAACATTTGTCCCTCAGCTTTATACTGATGTCCCAAAAGATTTCATCCCCTCCATCCCTCAGGTCAGCCCCATTAATCAGTGGTGGGGAACCTCCAGAAGTGCAGCCACTCCAGGGATCTCATGCTAACTGGAAACAGGGAGAGACAGACCCAGTCCCTACTACAGCTCCAGGTATCCTTCTGCTCACTTTGAGATGTTCTAAAATCCAGCCTAAGGTTTCCAACTGGTTGACATTTTCCTTCTGAAAGATAAGACTTATATAGAAGAAATACACAGGCTTCCATTAGACTGTAAGCTGAAATACACAACTCACCTCCATTATGGACTTGCTGAAAATTTAGAAGATATTAATAATTTTAAATTAATCTATCTATATCTATATATCTATATCTATATATCTATATCTATATCTATATCTATATCTATATCTATATCATCTATATCTATATCTATATCTATCTATCTATCTATCTATCTCTATATATGCTTGGAAAACTGCTCACAGATAATTATCAAGCCCAGTACAGATATAAGAGTGCTCCCCCCGTTCTCTCCCCATACACAGAGCGCTTCACACACAACAAAGAGGGAGGCAGAAGCCTGCATTTTATGTCCCTTTTGACCTACAACATGGATCTGTTCCAATCTAGCAGGTAATTAAGTGATGAGGCATCCTTTTAATCCACATTTTATGTTCACAATCAGGTCTTTGGGGTATTGATATAATTAAATCATGTGATCCCCTATAATGAAATCCTTAATTAGGGAAAATATAATTAAACTGGGTTTCTTAAAAATGGAATGTCACAGTGCCTAAGTGTATTTTTCCTTTAAACATGCAGAGCATTTTCTTTTAAACATGCACAGCAATCAGACTAAATCTCCCACTGATGTTTTACTTAATTTTCTGTTTAAAATGCCACTATCTATATTTAATAAGTTTAAATAGCATGAAAGGACTTGAAACAGATTTTCAAATATATATTTTTAAATTAGCTCAATGCAAAACTCTAGATTCCAGACATTTTACTTCATATAACAGGAAAACATCTACTCAAGCTGAGACCTGTGCTTGGCAAATCACATGCTCATAATGTTTTTCAATCATGAAATACTGAAAACGAGACATATTTTTGGCTTCTTTGTTTGATTTTAGCATTAAAACATTTTTTCATAAAAGTTGCCACGCAGAGAGGTGTTGTAGATCCTGAGAAACTACTCCTTAACCTCTCACTGGAACATTATTCAGGAAATTTTTGGTAGGGGCAGAGGAGGGGGGGACAGAGCGAGGGACATGGCCCAGCTTTGGCCCCTCTGTGTTGGTCCCTTTGTGCTGCTCCCTGTTGAGTTTTAGTTTTCTGGGGGCAGAGATGGCCTTTTTGTCTTCTGTTGGTCCAACCCATGGCACAGTGCCACCCTGCTTTGTACTTAGACTGTGGTTTCTCAGGTGGTGGAATCAGCGACGTTCAGAAAGGACAAGGGACAACAGCCCCCACAACAGCAGGTGGGGATTTCTGTGGGGTGCACACCTGATACACAGCAGATGTGTATATAACAGGTGGGCACTGCAGAGACCTGAGGATGAGCTTCCCAGGATAATTTTGTGAGTATAGACACATCCCTTCATGCTATCTGACACATTCATCTACTGTGCTTTCCTGAGAGAAAAGCAGGAACAGATCCTTTCTTTTTTATTTCCCCATTTATGCGAATAGATGGCAGATTAGTTACAAAAAAGCTTCGAGTGTCGAAGACCCTAAGCTGACAATCATCAGCATCTCCTGGCTGCTCTGGGCTGCAGGCTTGGCTCAGGGTCACAGATGCCAGGGAGGAGCTTGGCTACCACCTCAGCAATGGGCAAACAAAAAGGCTGGCTCTGCTCTCTGCATCCTGCCCTGGATGACATCAGGCCTTTGCCACCAGTCCTGCTTGTGGGGTAGTGATGCTGTGGCTTCCTGTGAGTTGAGCAACATGTATTGTGCTCGTTTAGGCAGGAATGAAAGGGAACGGAGGGATGGAGAAGACAGTGTGTCTGAAATTGCTAGAAAACAGTCTCTGAAATAAGAAATATAATTTAATGTATGGTTAATTTAAAGTATGGTTGTGCAGAAAGCAAAATAAGTTTTCTCTGTTTTGTAGTGGTTTGAAAGCAAAACAAATGAGAGGCTCCAAGTCAGAGATACAATTTAATAGGAAAAAAAAAGGAAAGAAAGTAAACTAGAATAGATGCAATAATACAAAAGACCATTGACAGAGTCAGAATACAACCTGAGCGGAGTGATGGAAGCAGTCCACATGAGGTGGTCTTCCTGAAGCAGTGATCCTGTAGAAAGGTCTGGTAGCTCTGTTCCTCTGGGAATCCAGTGGGTAAGCGCCCCTCTGGTGTTCAGAGTCTCAGCTTATATCCAGGCTGGAATGCTTGGTTCCTCCCTCTGGGCGGAGCATCTCACAATGGGATGGTGAGTCATGTGATAAGGCCTGATGGGCCCATTAACAGGAGATAGTCCAGGAGGGGGTTATCTGTGAATCGTGTGGCAAAGGTGCTGATGGGCCCATTAACAGAAGATAAGCCAGAGTAGGGGAGGCAGGGAGCACTGCCTCGCCTGGTTTCAACAGTTCATGAAGGTGGTGATAGAATATACTTCAACACAGGACATGTTTCTATTGCAGTAAGATCAGAAGTAGCACCTTTGGTAATGAATGACATAAAACAAATCTTAATTGTTTCATCTTGATAGGCAGTGAAATGCTCTCTTTTAAAATAATTTGATTATACCTGCAAATACTTTGCCACTTGAAAGCAGTGTTTGCTTAGCTGCCTGAGTGCAAGGCAATCTGTGAGAGGATAATTGCCACATCTTAGACTTGCCATTGACATTTCCCAAGGAACTGAGCTAGAAGCTTTTAATTACTGACAGGTTTTCAGGGTCCACATTAATGCTGACCCCTGAAGACAAGTATATAAAATTACTGCATTATTTTTGGAAATAAATAACTCCTTAAGAGAGCACAAACTTCTGACAAGTCTCCTGAAGGAAGTGGTGAATCCAAAACTGGTGCTTGGTTGAACCCAGAACTCATGATTGATGTTGATGCTCTGAGAAACATCATGTATTTTAGGATTCATTTTTCAGGAAAACATCAGCAGTTGTGAAAAACTCAAGCTTTGTAGGACATGTGTTTTTCCCTGTAGTTATTTTCTCACTGAAAATGGCAGTGAGATTGGCATTTCTATGTCTCCCTTCTCCCACAGATAGGATGCTAGGTTTTCCACTGGCCTTCTCCAAAACCCCTGCTCTCCACACCACTTTGTGTTTCTTTGGCCACTGCTGGTGTTTCTTAAAGAGCGTTTGCTGCTAACAGGCAGTGTTGAAGCACACTCCTAACACCTTATAACCTTTCCAAAGTAACTGTAATGAGTCAGGTTTCCCAGCTTCTGCCCAAGCCTCAGCTTCTCCTGGGTAAAGCAAATATATAAAAGAGCCAATGTAAGGTTTGTGTTTCCATTCTGCAGTGCAATTCTGAATTTTGTCCTAGTACTTGCTTACTGTGCTTCAGCTTGCACCAGAAAGCAGTTCTAGAGATCCCAAATTGGATTTTTTTCTGTGCAAAACTAAGCTAAAACAGAAACTGCAAGAGCCCAACCTCATTCGCTCTGGCCACAAGTGGACATTCAGTCCTGGGGATTGGATGAGGGGAAGAGACAAGAGAAAATGCACAATGTACCCCGAGAGCTAACCCTGTCATGGGCTGAATTAAAAGAGGTGTGACCAGCAGGCTGAGACTGGTGACTCTCCCCCCCTACTCCATTCTTCTGAGTATGGGCACAGTATTTACCTCGAGTCCTGTGTCCGGATCTGGGTTCCCCAACATAGGAAGGACACGGAACTGCTGGAGTGAGTCCAGAGGAGGTCCACAAAGATGACCAGAGGGCTGGAGCACATCTCTTATGAAGACAGGCTGAGAGAGTAGGGATTTTTCAACCTAAAAAGATTATTAAAGAAGTAAAGCCCCCCAGGAGACCTTACCGTAGCTTTCCAGTACCTGAAGAGAGTTGACGAGAAAACAGGAGAGGGAGTTTTTTCAGGGGCATGAAGTGATAGTACAAGAGAGAGTGGCTTTCAACCGAAACTGAGAACAAGTTTAGATTAAATATTAGGAAGAAATTCTTTACTATGAGGGAGGTGAGGCACTGGAACAAGTTACCCAGAGGAGCTGTGGTTACCCCATCCCTGGAAGTGTTGAAAACTGGGCTGAACGAGGTCTTGAGCAACCTGGTCTCCCGGAAGGTGTCCCTTGACACTAAAGACCACTACGTGGTCTTCAGGGTTCCTTCCAAATCAGCCAGCCTGTAACTCCATGCCTTTGTGTACAGGGTAGTGGTTGGTCCTCAGCAGCAACCAGCTGTGTCTGATGGGGCACTTGACAGGGTGCCTCTGGGATTCCTGACTAGCCTGAAACTGCAGCCAGAGCTCTCTCCTAGCCCTGAAACACTGAGTCACTGCTGCATCAGGACTGACTAGCTGGGACAGGGCTGGCTCTGAAACTTCTGCAGGAATGACAGACATGGCACAAGGGTGTCCAGAACTGGGGAGGGAGCCACACTAAAGGAATCTTAGCAATATGTTCCTAGAAAACTCAAGTGATATTGTGGTGTAATCTGCCTGGCAATCGCTCTACTTGCAGCAAAAGCACTGGCAGCTGCAGGCTAATCTCTGGACCACAGGAAAATAATTCTCTTGTGGTTATATCTGCCTTTTAACACATTGTGTCATGTCTGTGGTGCAGAATGAGAGAGGAATGTGGCTTCCCTGCATGTGTCGATGCAGGTACCAGTGTGGAAACAGAGCGGTGATGTCCTTAGCACTAGCTGGGAGTGGAGGCAAACAGCTCACAGCAACACAACAAGGAGAAAGCCAAGCATCACAGGGCCAGTGCAGCTGAGTACCTGCTGCACACAGTGCACGCACAGCCTTTAGGTTCCTGGACAGGATCTGGGGACAGGGGGAAGCAGGGGGGCCAACACCCTGCTCAAGTACCACAGGGCACCTGAGGCTTACTGCGTCTTATGGCTCCTGCTGTACTGAGCGTCAGCAAGAGCTGGAAATCAGCACCACAGACCAGGCAGCCCACACAGCCCTCCCCGCGTGGCAGCCCTGATTTCCCAGTAACACCAGTGCTCCTGCACTGCGTCATTGCTACTGGTGTTGATGCCCTGAGATTTAGCTTTCATGTTTTTCAGATTCTGTGCCACCTAGGGGTGTAGTTCTGAGCCTCACATTAAGTGTTAGTAAGCTCTCTTCACAGCGTAGGTAGACAAAACAAATCCTTTTCCCACTGGAGACCAAGAACAACGAGTACAACTTTCAGGCCCAAAAGCGTAAACAATGGTGGACTGAAGAGAGAAACAAGAAGGATGAGACCTCACAACCTGAGGCTGTGGTTGGCCAATTGGGCCCCAATATGCAAATGGACAAAAATTTACAAAAGTCTGAGACCTCGTGACCAGTAGTCAATTTTGTCACCATTTTTAGTCTACCTTGGGTGTAGCCCTGGCCAGGTGTACCCTAAAGGCCTTTTAATAAATACCTACTTTATTATCTAGCTCTGTCCAGTCTCTGTTTCAGGTCAGACTTCCCAAGGCATCAGTGTCATTGTAAACCAGGATGCAAAATGCAGAGATTAAGAGGAGGTGAGAGCCAGCTCGCTTTGGCTCGTGTGAACCATGTGTCAGCTCCTCCCATGATAGTCTTGTCTTATTGTCTGTTGCAAACAGGAAAGAAAATGATTCAAATGTGCAGACTGGGTAAGCAGCAGCATTGCTGAAAACACCTGATAAAAACAGCACGCCTCAAACTGAGCAAGCAGCACCATGTCACCTTTGCCTTTTCTTTTTTTTTAAAGTGAAGAACCACAACATTGACTGGACAACAATTTTGTCCTATGATGACCATTGAAAATATTTATTTCAAATGCTTCTGAGGTCTCAGCTGGGACAGTGAACCTGGCTATGGCCTCTGATACTAGAAGGCAGGCCAAAATTATGAAGTTGAGGCACTGTGAAAGGCTTCAAGAGGAGATTGACACAAATAGGTTTGCCTTCCCAGGGAGGAGGGAGAGTAAAAAGTGCTACAAGGAGAACATCCCTGTATATAAAGGGATTGTTGTTTTAATGAGTAAGATCAGCCATTCCTCATCACCTCTGGCACTGTGACAAGATTAATTGCATTATGAGACAACAAAGGAGATAAAAGCAATGCAGAGAGAAAAGCATAGTAACTAAAAAGGTATAATAGACTTGTTTGGTACACCCATTGGATACATCATAGGAGCAGGGTATTTTGTGAGACCAAAATCACCCTCACTAATATTTAAGCACAGGTTCAGGCAAACCTACAGCCTCAGGAGACCAGAAGTTCTGCCAGAGGTTCTGGAGGTCCTTCCAGCCAACATTTAACAGTGCTGATGAAAAATAGCAATGAATCACCAACATTTTCAGGTCTTTGTTGTCATGGAAAATGATGCTGAGACAGTCATCTTCGATAGATTGTGTACTGTCCTAGGTTGAAGTATATTCTATCACCATCTTCATGAACAGTTGAAACCAGGTGAGGCAGTGCTCCCTGCCTCCTCCACTCTGGCTTATCTTCTGTTAATGGGCCCATCAGCACCTTTGCCACACGATTCACAGATAACCCCCTCCTGGACTATCTCCTGTTAATGGGCCCATCAGGCCTTATCACATGACTCACCATCCCATTGTGAGATGCTCCGCCCAGAGGGAGGAACCAAGCATTCCAGCCTGGATATAAGCTGAGACTCTGAACACCAGAGGGGCGCTTACCCACTGGATTCCCAGAGGAACAGAGCTACCAGACCTTTCTACAGGATCCCTGCTTCAGGAAGACCACCTCATGTGGACTGCTTCCATCACTCCGCTCAGGTTGTATTCTGACTCTGTCAGTGGTCTTTTGTATTATTGCATCTATTTTAATTTACTTTCTTTCCTTTTTTTTTCCTATTAAATTGTATCTCTGACTTGGAGCCTCTCATTTGTTTTGCTTTCAAACCACTACATGTACACCATCATGTATTAAGTTAAACTACTTTCATGCATGCACTGCTATTTGTCTATCTTACTGTAATTATTTGTGTTTAGCAAGAGGCATTTTGAAGGCTGTTTATCTTCAGCTCTGATTTGCCGTCTAACGAGAAGCAAAAAGGAGGACTTCCAATGGCTTTGTATCAGCTTAGACAATCGAATGTAAAAGCTTGTAAGTTAGGTAAACGATTCAACATGTTTCTCTGCTCCATAAATAGCACTTTTAGCTGATATGACCAAAGAGGTATTGTTCCAATGCTTCTCTTTTCATTCTACTTTCCTTGGTAAACAAGTTTTCCCCAACACTAGGGACATATATTCTCACAGAGCAACATTGTTGACTATGATTTTGCTAAGGTACCCCACCTGAATATAGTGGCTGCTAGTTGGTTTGGAGTTTGGTTTGGGGGTTTTTTTGCAAACAACATATCTTAACAATTTGGTTTTTGTTGTTGACTATTTTTGTTGTTGACTGTTGACTTGCATTTTTGAGGAGAATTTCAAGCTTCTTTAATTTTGAGATATTTTATATGATTCTCTCAAAGTAAGAAAATCAGCTTTATTGTCCTCACTGTTGTGCACATACTGTGCTGATTTCAGGTTAATGAAACACCATGTCAGACCTAGGCTCAGACCATGTGCAAATTTCACAGCATCCTCCTCCGTATAGAGATCCAAATGGAGCCTCTTGTTTGCACATTGGAAGATGGTACAGAAATGAGCAATCTTGTTTTTTCCTCCCAGTCGGCACTGTCTGCCTTTAGAACCATGAGATGAAAAGTGCATGAAATACCCAAGAAGCTTAAATGAACATGACTCCTAACATTAGCTTTTACACTACCGAATTGCTGCTGATGTGCATGGCTTTCCCAGAGATCATGTATCTCCCAGATTTTAACAGCAGGCCCCATACTGATGTTTCCACAGAACCAACATTTTAGACATTTGAGTGCAATTTCTATACTTAACAAATTTTGTGCAAAACATTAACTGCTAAAGTGCTCCCAATGCCAAATGTCCTGCTCTACCCTCCAGCTTCTTCAGCAACCAGAGAATAATGGAAACTTTGAAAAGTGTCAGCTATTTGTTTGATAACTGTCATATGCTTCAGGAAGATGTATTGTCAATAGTTGTCATCTCAGGAGAAATGTTTAACAAGAATGCATGTTTGTTTAGCAAAGCTAACAAAGAGTTGAAAATCAAGCCTTCTCATAACACACATCACACATGGAGTCCCACAGGACCTCACAAACCCGATTTGCTGCACTGTACATAAGTCTCAAGCTTAATGCTCTGAAGTTTTATGAAGATTTTTCTCAGGGCTTAATTTGATGCAACTAGCGGCTATTTGTTTTTAACTCTCCAGAAATTGCTTGCTTTACAATTTGCTTCACTGCTACAATGTTTGTGGCTTGAAGTCATAATATCCACACTGTTCCTTTTCTTTAAACATTTGCTTCTAGCTCTGCACTGTGTGTGATGCTCTTCAGTGGCTTCTTCACATGTTCCATTCTCACAAAACAACTTTGCATTTAATTAAATGTACATCTTTTTTGCATCTAAACATCAGGCTTTTATTGACAAGTTTGTTTTGGCAGAGAGGGAGCATGGTAGAGGAAAGCTAATTACAAATTGCTTCTTAAGATAGAAAAAAAAGTCACCACAGTGTACCAGTGAGACTTCTAGCAAGAAAGAATGGATGGGAAAGGGATTGCTTCAATGGACTACACCAAAAAGCTTTATACTGGGTAGTGTCTATATGGGTCTCTCTCCTGTAGCACCCAGAGAAATAGACTGCATTACATGCAACTCATCTCGCCAATAGCTCTCACCCCTAACCACTGGGGAAAAACTAAGAACTAAAGAGCTAAACAGACTCACCTTCACTGGCTATGGAGAAGGGAGAACACATTACTTCAAAGTTTCGGGAAGTATGATCCTTTCTGTTCTCACTTCTCCCACTTTCAAAGCACACCCTCTTTTCCACTGTTTCTCCTATCTTATGCACTTTTCCATTGCAGGGGAGAAACACCAGTTAATTTGGGAGGCTCAGAGCTATCATGCTGCAAACCCCCAAACATCTTCCAAAACCCAAACAAACTCTATTTTTAAGACTAATTTCTGGGTTTCTTTCAAGATCCCTGCAAATAACTCAGTACTATTCCTTGGCAAGCTTGCAAACTCTGGTCCTACAGCCTCTGCCCCCCCCCCCCCCCCACAAATCTTCACTGTGTAGTACAGTCATCAAGCACACAGACTTCTTTCCTTACTACTGGAGCCAAGAACCTTGTTCTGCTGATTGCATGAAGATAATGTCACAGATAAACCCAGGCACATCTTTCTTTCAGCTACAGCACTGTCCTCCCCAGTACAGATCTCTTTTCACTCCCCAGGAGAGGGGAGCCTTCTGTCCCCTATTTACCTCCACCTGTCTGATTCTGGCCTCACTGGGAAACACACCTGCAGTGGCAATACTTCCATCCACCTCACTGTAGCCAGTAACTCTTTGTGGTGTGTTACAGGGATACATCATCCGCTTCAAAGCCACTGACACTTTTTCTTGCTAGCTTTTAGCTGTTAATTTAGAATTAAATTAGCCTGACACTCACACTGTAAAAAATACATTGTAACTTGAGTTCACACCCGAGCCACACTGGAAATTCATGCTTGTGTCCTTCTCACACTGTGGGCTGTTTTGTGAACTGTGTGTCTAGAACACAACCCATTCTACTGCCATGTTGCTGGAAAAGAAGGAGTGATGCCATGTGGAGGACAAAGATACAGCTACATCTAGGTAAAGTAATGGTAAATTTCTTTTCCTTTGAAATATTCTCTAAGAGACAGCACTATTTTAAATTCACAGGCAATTGGGAAGGACAACAATCCTGCATGATTAATCTCACAGCCAAAAGATAATTAAGATATTCTTTCTGTACTGCTAAGAACATGTAAGTAGAGCTGTCTCTGATCTTTACTTTGTTTTATGTTGGTTTTTTTTTTTTTTTTTCTGGTATAGCCTCTGAAAGGCAACAACCAAGGGAATTCATAGCAGTCAAACCTGTGCCAGATCACAGCACAGCTGACATCGTACCTCCAGCAGCGGCCTCCCACTAGATGCTCCGGGCAAAGACAAGAACAGAAAGTGCCAAACCAAACCTTGCTCCCCGTGGGCAGTCCCTCATCCTTTAGCTGCAAAAATACCAGGATCACAAAGAAATCAAGGGAACCACTATATAAAACTGTATCAGGACTCAGCTGATTGAAATTCTTAACAAAACTCTTGGTGTCTTTCAAAAGGCAGACTTAGACTAAGCTCCCAGTGAATTAAAGTGGGCTTCTCCTGCCTCTCAAGGAATTAATGGAGCACACATTACTCTTCCTAAGATACCTACGGGAAAAATTTCTTTTAAACCTTCTAGAAACTGATCTGTGCCCTAAGGCAAGTTCAGCTTATTGTGCAGATGAACACAGGATCTTTTGCTCTTCTTTAATTAGGATCTATTCCCAAAAAGTTAACTATCTATTTTCTTGTTTTGCCCAAAATGTAGAGAATTTTTCAGGTTGACCATCAGTGTATTAATGAGCCTCTTCTTATATTGGGTCTAATTTTTCTCTTTTTTTATTTAACATGATGTTATGGTTGCCCAAGAAATACCTCTGAAAGGAGTAATTTGGCCTTCCCTCCGTATTTCTTAGGTATTCACTAATTATTTTATGATAAATCAAAATGAAATAAGATCAAGATTTTCAGAAGTTTGTCTTCTGATCAAACATACTTACAGATTATAAAACCAACACTACTACTTCAGACCATCCTGCCTGATTTTCCCTGTAACACAGTACCTAAAAGTCCTCTGAATCAAGTAAATTATCTTTTTATCTCTCTCTCTCTTTTTTTTTTGGGGGGGGGGAGGTGGGAGAAAAGTATGTGCTTTGAAAAGTCTCAGGTCGTAGAGAACCTATCATAACCCTCAGTTAGTAATTTCAGTGGTTCATTGTCCTCTGTTGCAAATCTACCCTTTAGCTCGCACCTGCCCAATTTCAGTTCCTTGCTCTAGGTTTTGTTGTACTCTGGCAGACTGAGGCTGATGCGTTGCCGGATTTCCTGTCCTAGGGAAGGTTCTTGGGCAGGGTAGGAGCCCTTGCTGCTGTGCTGGAGATAGATATTTCCTTGTTTTTCACTCAAGACTGTAGCTCTGTCCAGCTCCCTGCCCTGAAGCCTGCTCTCCTTGCAAACTATGCTCTTCAACAATCTTTGTATATAACATAGCTTTCATTTTTCTTCCAGATCACTGATAAAAGTGTTGGTGAACTTGGTTCAAGAAGACATCAGTTGAGAGCCACTAGAAAGATGTTTTCTGCTTTCTGTTAACTTTGGAGATGTATCAGCTGGTTTCTGTCCAATCCATCTAGCGTATTTTGTATCTTTCTAGCTTCTTCATTAACAAATCTTGCAAGACCAAGGCTTCCATACAGAGTCCAAGTGTCTCAGTCACCCAAATATGTAAATTCACTGAAAAGAAGAGAGAAATCAGATTGCTTGGATAAAATCTATTTCCTTGTTTCCTAATTTGCTGGCAGAAACCATACAACTGCCTTCTAATTCCCCATTAAGTAAATCTCACATTGGCTGTTGATTCAACATTATTTGTTTGTTGTCACAAGAAAGGAACACGAAAAAAAAGGTTTACTATAGGTAAGAGGCTGTGTGGAAGAACATCTGTTCTCACAAAAAGCATCAGTTTATTGCATAGCATTAATTGCCAGTACCAGGACGATACAGCAGTGCTTCAGAGTGAAACCACCCAAGGCTCAGCATTTTAACATCAGCATGGGCCTTCTAAACAGCTGTGAGCAAAATAAAAGTGCTCTTTGCCTCTGTAAATAACATTTCCCAGTAATGCACCTAATGTGGAAAGCAAGGGTGGCTTCTCTAGGAAATTGAAGGGAAAATAGGCCATGTCCAAAAAAACACCCATCACAGCCTTTTTTTTTTTTTTTTTTTTTTTTTTTTTCAGTTTTTCTTTCTCTTTTCTTTGTTTTCTATTAAGGGGAGGGGGAAGCTGCAAGAAGGCTCAGGCAGAGACAAAAGACGAGATTTGTCTTCAAATAGCAGCACTTAAATGCTAAGCCCCAGCCACGGCAGGTGTTTCAATCCCTGATGAGCAGGTGCAGCTAACTGGCTATTGGGCCTTGCAATGCCCTCCAGCCAGATTAGACCATTCATTCATGGAAAGAAAAGGAATGTGCAAAGCCACTGGGGATCTGGCCAAACGCTGGGTGACTCTCAAGACCGCCAAGCTCTGAAAATGCCCCAGGCCAAAATAATGGGAGCCTCCACTCGCAGTGCCTGCCTTGCATCTGTTGCTCTGTCTCCTTGAGCCAGCACGGCAGAGCGGCTGCCACCACCCTGAGCCTGCCCCATGCATGCTCTCATCCTGCACTGTCCCTTGCCAGCACTGCCATCTCCTCCTGTTCCGGGGAGGCAAACCTGGGCAGGAGGGCAAGGAAGGAAGCATTGCTGGAATGCCCTCCTTCCCCCTTTGGGGACGAGGGATGGGAACTAAGAGACCTAGAGGGTACCCCACATCCCCTGCCCCATGGGTGGGGTGTGTGGGCAGGAAGAGGAGCTGCACTGCTGGCACAGGCAGCAAGGGTGCATGCAGGGCTGCACACAGAGCACCACAGGCTCAGCCTCTGCAGCTTGTGCATCTGGGTTCACCTGCAAGTTTAAAGGCTGAGAATTTCTCTTGATTTGTTTCAAGCCTGCAGTTTGGGCTGGAAAAACATCATGCCAAGGAGTTAGGCCCTCGAGGCACCCCCTGACACGTGGGCAGTCCAGGCAGGGTGACATGGGGAGAGGGGCTCCTCAACAGCAGCCCCTCACCAGGCAGCTGGATCCCACACCCCATGTGGTTGTGCCTGTGTGGGACAGGGCCATGGGGGAGACACATGTTTCTCCTAAAACACTGCAAAATGCGAAACAGCTGAGTGCCGTTTGTGGGGCGGCCATGCTGCCAGCAGCTGGCTGCACCCCACACAACTCCATGGCTGCCCGTGAAGGGACAGTGTGCCACATGCATTCCTGGGGGAACACAGTGTGCCTGCACAGCCCAGGGCGCCTGCTGGGTGAGCATCACTCCTCTCACTGCTCTTGGTCGTCTCTGTGGGTCACACCTTTCACCTCTTTACCTCCTCCTCAGCCACACATAGCCTCCTGTTTCCCCACTCCTGTTTCCCCACACCCCACAAAAATGAGATGACAGCAGGTGTGTTTGAGGCAGATCCCACAATCCTGCATTTGTCATTTGTGGATGGGATATATGGTAGCCCAAAAGCCAGCGAATAAATCTTATGTATTGGCAAAGGGCAGGATTCTTCCACCTCCTGCTTATTAGCTCCACAACTGCCATTAAAACTGACACCTCATTAATGGCTTGTAATGAGCACCAATAAAGCATGTGCTAGTAAATAGTAAATATATGTGGTTATTTGAGATGGCAATTACAAGTGTAGCTGATGTTGTTGGATGACTCAGTTCTGAAATATTATGGTTGGGCAGGATTGCACCAGCTAGTCACAGCTTGGTAACAAGGAGCTGGCAGATTGACCAGGCCTTCCTCCCCCTTGGAGGATGCTGCCTGCTTTCCTTCCATTTTCACAGGCAGCTCGGTGGGTGTGATAAACGAGCATATTCTCTGATCCATATTTGTGCAGAAAATATCTTACAGCCTGTAACAGTGCCAACATATACCTGTAGAAATCATTTTTTGCAAAGAGTCAAGCTATATGGCCAGGATCTGGGAAAGCTCTTAGAAGCATGATGAATTGTAAGCATCACTTGCTCCACTGGAATGAGTATAGAAGTAGGTAGAGAGTAGGTGTTTGTGGAATAGTCTGAAAGCCCAAAAACACTTTGCAAAGGACAAATTATGGTCCTGACCCCTTATGTATGTAGGTAAAAATGGTGCTACTTATTCAGAGAAAGAACCTAGGGAACTTGAGGGAGGGAGGATCTAAAAAACCAAAAAACATAATCACAAGGTACCTCATCAGGGAAGAGTATGGCAGCTGGTGATAGGGAGGAGGCAGGCAGCAGGATGGCTGCTCCCTGTGCTTGGGAGCCAGCCTAATGATGTCGTCTACTCCCTGTTCATTTCTTGCCCTTATGGTGTAGCTCCTGAAGGTTTTTTAAAAATTCAACCTAAACTCCCACAGTGGAAAGTGCAAAGAGTTATTATTCTGACTGTGACTACATGGGAACTGAAACCCAAAAGACAAGTCTGTTATCCTGGTAAGGGCACTCTCATGCAAAGCAGCCACCAGCTGGGTCTGCCCTGGCATCACAAGTTTCAGGTCTGTTGGCTTCAATGGAGACCAGAGCATCCTGTCAAGCTTGCACAACTGGAGAGGTGAAGAGGGCAGAGCAGGCTCAGAGGTGGCTTTGGACACATGCTTCCCCCCAGGTTTTGGGTACCAGCATGGGAAGCCTACTACAAACTCACCTCTGGAGCCATCAGGACAGACACCTCCATGAAGGAGTATCCTAGTCAGACCCCACTTCCTCCAGTGCTGCAAAGGCTGCCCACGGACAATGGATGTGGAAGAGACACCCCATACACAGCCTTCAAGACTGTGCCTCCACCTGATTAAATCACACCTGTTCTGTCACCCGTGAGCTCACTGGCTTAGAAAGGAAGAATGAATTTGTCCCAGGTGGCCAAAATACTATTTAAAAGGCTATTTCAGTAATTTGCCTTACAAGTGCTAAAAAACCCTTAGAAGAGTCTAAACTTCAGGTTTGTCAGGCTGGCTCAGCAAAGGAAAGTCTTTCAAAATTAATCATGGGAAAAGTAACTTGCCTTATTCCCTCACAAGAAGGGGCAGGAGACAACACTGGTTATTCCTGCAGCTGTCCCCTCAGACTGACCCCCAAGGTTGGATGACACCCTGGAAGAGTGGAAGAGCATGGGGCAGGGACATTTCGGCTTGGCAAACACAGCACAGCAGTGATTTTACTCTGCAATCATCATAAGCATTAGGGGAGAGAGGAAAGGGAAGATCAACAAGCTTTCATAGTGCAAACATACATCCTGGTCTGGCAGCACTGCATTGCAGCCATCCTCTCTCAGGCTCTTTGGGTGGGCATGTTTACAGCACAGAGCACAGAGCACTAACAGGGGCATGAGGAAAGCATCACAGCTGCAGCAAAGAAAAGTTTGGTTAGACCTCCTGAGTTCATCAGAGCATTCCTGATTTTGGGAGGCAGATGACACCTATCCATAGAAGGCAAGCCCTTGCACACGGAGGGTATAGCAGAGTGTGGTCCTCGTGTCCTGGGTACACCAGCACCACCAAGCATGCAGCCCTCATTTGCTGGCTCTTCTTCTGTCTTGATACATGGTCTAATGCACATCTCAAAAAAACTTTTCAAACGAGATGCCTTGTGTACCCCCAACTTCTGATGCAGTAATGAATGAAGAGTGAAAAGTGGCATATTTGCCCTTGATTTTTCAGGGGCTGTAGATGTCTCATGGTTTACATTTTGGAGGCATCTTTAGCATCTTTTCTCACCCCTTTCACCTAAACAGCTTTTCATCTGTAATAAACTCCTGTAGCATCAAGTCACTCTACCCCAGGTAGGGCCCCAAGGCAGATGAACACTCTCCTGTGTATCTACAACATGCTGGCAAGCTGCAGGTTCAGGCACACAGTTCTATGTGTCATTTTGTACAACCAAAATGTAGTTGCTGAGAGTGAGTGTGGATCCTTATGGGGCTGGCTTGAATACTTCCAGGCTGATTCCTTGCAAGCATTTTTTTTTTAACCTCCAAAGCACTGTGTCTAGAAAGTGAGACCAAAGAAACCTGGGGCTTGAAAAATCCTGAGACACTATCATTTTCACTGCCAGTGCTGCAAATGCCTCCTTTGATATGTTCCAGACAGAAGCTGTAATTTGGCAGGGATTTTCTCCCCTATTTGTATAGTGTGCCAGGTGCCTTGCTGTTCATGAACCCAACCACACTGCTACTAAGGAGCCAGGAAAGCAAACAAGCAGTGGTGGCATGCCAATGGTACAGAATGCTCTCATCTTGGAAGGCCAGCAGTGAAGGCAGGGGTGTAAGGCATGAGCTAATACCCGAACGGCAGCCAAGAGGTTGAATGTGCCTTCTCATTTCCTCTGCTTCGGGAGGTTAAAGGTGGGCCTTTCATGTTCCTTAAGTGTAGCTTTGGTTTTGATGACTCAAACTAATCACACAAGATTGGACACCTATCTTTATAGTAGGTTGTGCCTCCTGGTAGTTCTCCCACAACCATGGAGCTTTCTACCCTTTTAAGGAGGAGCTGGGAGTTGTCAGCTGGTTGAAATTAGTATTGAATTGTATACCAGTTTCAAATGTTTCATCCTTTTTTCTCCGTGTCTTGCTTGCCACAAGCCCATGATTGCTTGTTTCCCCCCCTCACTCGCATGCTGTCCCTGGCTTGTTTGGCAGCAAGCTCTGCAGACACAGGATTTGTCCAAGTCCTCCTCCCAGCTCTCCCAGTAACCTTTGCAGGAAGAAGTTTCCCATTAAATGTGAGGTGTTAACTGTTCTCCTGCCTACATATTCCAAGATGTTTCCTGCTCATATTTCAGGAGCGGTCTGCAATGTTGCAACCCCCACTGGGGCCGTTCTGTCAGTCCAAGCATTTAATTAGCTAATTACAACCTGCTGACATGAATACACAGAATATGGTGTTCGAAGAGCAATTTTTTTTTCAATTCATTTATTATTAACCCCCAGTAAACATCTGATATGCTCTTCCCCGAGGGGACAGAGTGGTAATTGGTCCCTTGAACACTGAGTTCCCTTTCTAATCTGCCTGAGCTGGAGCCGAGTGTCACCATCTGTCAGTGTTTGCATATACAGCCCACTGCGCGTTTCACGTGGTGAAAGGGGAGAAAGGGAAAAAGGAAGCAGGAAAATCTCAGAGAAGGATTTTGAATGTAGTCAAGTCCCAGCTCCTCTGCCTGTCACTCACGGCTCGCACATCTGCACCCGTCCCGGCAGGCGGTGCGGAGGGCCCAGATGAAATGCCCTGCCCAGGGTGCTGCACTAATTGGCCTGCCTGTCGTTAGCCTTGCTTTCTTCCCTGCTTCATCAGGCATCTGTATCATGTCTGAGGTAGTGGTGGAAATTACTCTCCCCTCCAGCATTCTGACCAAAATGCCACAAAGCAGTGATAGCTGAGTGATTTTTTTTGGAGGGGACAAGGATGTCTTACAAATACAAAATGATATGGGCACCTGATCCTGGGTGAAGCACCATACCTGAAGACTCTCTGTTGAGCACAAATCTTCCATTTGAGACCTGGCTGATCAACTCAGTGCTACTGAAAGGGAAGAAACTGATCTTTGTGTTAAAGCAGCTCCTACGGGTTCCCTTGGTGCTGTTCCTTTTGGAGCTGTGGCAGTGTGAGTCAGGATAGAGACAATCCCTGCTCCAAAGAGCCAGGAAGGGCTTAGGCAGCAGCAGGGGAGTGGAAAGTGGGAGCAAGGAGCAGGGGATCACAGCAGGACAGGATGGGTGCTGTAGTGTGCATGAAAGCTCAACTTTCCCCTCCAGCTCGGATGCCTTATACCCGCCACACCAAACTTCCTCCCCACAGTATCAGAAAGGCTTAAACCAAATTCCCAAGTTTTGACATAAAAAACCCCCAGCAACTCAGAAAACTTCCAGAAGACTTCTTTATGGTATTTTGAAGCATCTAGATGTCAATGGTATTCATGCTGCTCCAGTACCTGCTTTCTACGAATGCAGCACTTATTGCCAAGATGTAGTAAATGCTAGGAAATATCTAGAAAGAAAAAAGGTTTTTGGCTTTGATTGTGCCCGTAGAGACATTTCTGCTTAATATGTTGAGGAGTCTCCCCAATGGTCTGCAGTATTTTCACAGTGGTACATGTGGGGGTCCACAGTTAGACAGAAAATGCAAAGTGGAAACATAGAAAGAAGCATGTGAATCTGGGAAAACAAAGAGGTAAGGGAACTTTGATTATAAGTAACAAAAACTAGCTTATAGTCTCATCAAATGTTTTCAAGATATCAACAACAAAAGTACACCTCAGTCTTTGAAATTATGAAAATGTAATTTGCCCACATCCACCTCTGAATAAAAAGCAGCAGAATCCAGAGGTGACAGAAAAATAAACAAAAAATAATAAATGAGAAAAAGAAATAAAATTTGTGTCAAGGGGGAATGGGGGAACACCAAGCACATTGAGCTAGTTGGTTGAAAGGCAGATGACTTTAGACAGTTTGTCTCTGTGCCACTCTGCACAGAAGGGGAAAACTGGTGGTTATCCAGACCTTGCCCTGTAAGAGTCGATCAAGCATGGGCAGATAACATCACTGAGCCTGAGACCCACATGTTCAACCCTTGGAGGAGAAAAAACCTTATAGTGCTGAGTGGTTTAAACAGAGACTAACTTCTGGCTAGACTTCTTTGGCTCCAGAAATTGATGTTATCAGTGCTCTGGCTCTGACCCCACCATGGCTTTTTGTATGTGCACATAGCAATGAACCCATCACAAAGCCAGCTAACAGTATTCTCTACAGCAATGTATAAATTTCTAATTATTTCTGATATAAAGCACAGGAAAAATTTCTACTTTAAGAGACCTTGAGGAGCTGTTGTTCTTTAGAAACCTTGACTTGTAGTTCAGGTACAAGCTAGTGATATTTTGTCATCCTGAAAGATCATTCAAAAGTTCTAAGGGAAAAACCTCTGCTATGCACAGATGTGACTCAGAAGGCCAGAAATGTTGGGTTTACAGAGTTCATCTCAGCCTTTAGATCTGGGAACCAAAAATGAAGTTCATCTTACTTTAGAGACATTTTGTTGTTGGATCTGGTCCCTCTCCTCCTGCAAAAGAGAAGTTCCATTCTGATACAATTTTTGCGTGTGTGGTCCCGTACACCAAAGGTGTGTGCCTGTCTCCCTTCTGGGAAATATTTTCTCTCCAGGTCTCTGTGGATGGGTGGAATGAGCCTCAGCCAGCAGGCTGACCGCAGCATCTCCTGAGAGAAACCCTCTAAACCTACATTTTTGGGTGTCAGGGCATCCCCATACACATATCTGCAGGTGCCCATTTTGCTCTCCAGCGGGGCCTGATAGGACACCATTCCATGGGAAGGGAGAAAGCTGTGTTTCTGCCTTGTCAGGGGTGGCACAGCCATAACAGTGGGTGAGGGCAGAAAGCTGCTGGTGGTGATGCTCCAGAAAACAGCTGCTTTTGTTAATTCACCAAAAGCTGCTCAGTGTGTGGAGGCATCCCTGGTACAACTCCAAGGCCCTGCTGCTGCTCTTCCCTGTGTGCAGCTCCCCTGGTACCTCCACCACCCTCAAAGCAAGGCTCAGGCAGGCACCAGGCACTCCCAGCTCACAGTTTTAAGCCTTCCTTCCATGGACAGGCGGTTTCCATGCACAGCCCTGGCTGTCATGGAAGAGCAGAGGACAGGGCCCTTGTCATGGGCCTTGGAGTACTTGCATTAAGCAGGTTTTGGGTAGATGCCATGTACAGATGGATATAGAGCTTTTCAGCTGTTCCCTTGTTTGCTGCAACAAAAGAACACAATAATTTCACTGAACCCTGCTGATAGTGCAGAAAATGTTCCTCTTCTCTTTTAGCTGCCCTGGCTTGCTTTTTTTTTTTTTTTTCTTCTTTTTCTTTTCTTTAATGTGGTATTATTCAAACAGGTTGGCAACTGACAACTGAGATCATGATGGCAAAGACAGTTTAAAAAAATATCATGAATTAATTATTTTCTCCCATGCCTGGCTGTATCACTTATCAGGCCTTCAATGGGTGCACTGGCCCAGCTCCCTTACCACGTGCACACTAATGGCTTGCTCCTCTATTATCCTTTTGATCAGACACAGGTGGACAACAAGGCCTCCTCCTTGTCTGTTGAAAAAGGTACACACTGTTGTCAGGGTGATTATATCTAATTACATCCCAGTTAATTATCAGACCTGAATAATTATGGCAGAGCTACTCTCCTCCAGAGATAGGTGCATCTTCCAGATGTCACACTGCGGTCTCCACAGGGCAATTTCCCAAGACCTTTTGTTGGGATGTGTTGGCTGCAGGAAGGGGCTCTGGGAGAGCTGCTGAGACCCATCAGGAGCATAACAGGCCAGTGGTCTTTACTTGCCCTCACTGAACTCACAGCTAACTGGGCTGAGTTGCTTTTTGCTATACTAGTAGCAGAGCCCCCATTCCCCTCCTGCTACACCACAGCAGAGGTGGAGGAGATAGAGAAAAATAGAGAGTGAAATTGAGACTGGGAAGAAGTGAAGGGTGGGGAGGAAAAGGTTTTAAGATTTTGTTTTATTTCTCTTCATCCTACTCTGATTTGTTTTGTAATAAGTTAATTTCCCCAAGTGGAGGCTGTTTTGCCCATGACAGCAATCAGTGAGTGATCTCTCTCCACCCTTATCTTGACCCACGAGCCTTTTGTTTTATTTTCTGTCCCCTGCCCAGCTTAGTAGAGAGGAGTGGCTTTGGTGGACACTTGGCACTGAGCCAGGGTCAACCCACATCTCATGAGTGATGCTTATGTGTGTGTCCTGATGGACTAGATCAGGTGACAGCAGTCATCTCAAACCCCATGTGTTCATATTGCCTGCAGCTTCTGTACAGTCTCCTCAACCTGGATCTAGCTGTTCTCTGAAAGTTGTGGGTATCTATGACAACCTGGAAACAGAAAACCTTTTTTTTTTTTAAAATAATCTATTGGATTTGAAGTAATGTAGGAATGCTTTCACTTCAAAGGCTACTTCAGAATCTGCACTGTAGGCAAGAGCAAGAAAGAAACAGCAACACAAAGAACAGCCTAGACATTTATCTAAAGACATGCATGTCTAGCATGCACAAGTTTATAATGATTTGTATTAAACCCACTAGAATATTTAATTTCATGCCATAATTGTCTCACTATGAAGACACAACAGAGACTTCTGTCACAGCTGTTTTCCTAGGTGCTTAACCCAAAATGTTACATCCTCATTGTCACTCGGGGAAAAGAAAAATAAAAGCATAAAAATAAAAGCAAATAAAATAAAAACTATCAGCTTCCAAATTTCTTTAGTATAATTTTGACATTCTCTTTGTATTATAAATGTCAAGCCTTACTTTTAGTCTCAATATGATCTTGGGCTCAGGAGATCCATCTGCATTAACATTTGAATTTGATTCTGAGATGTGATTTTGAATTGTTTCTCCCTGTGGTCCTCATGTACCACACTTTGCTTCACAAGGTGGAGTGATTGTTTCTACCTAGTTCCTTTCCAATGGATGAATATAAACCACAGTGCACACGCCAGGAGTGCAACTGAATGTCTGTTCTGTGGGATCAGGGCAGATGTAGTCGCATGTAAAAGTCCCAAGGGCACATAGCATGGGTGGTGGGTCCCCAGCACCTGCCATTCACACCACAAACCCACTCCTACCATGACAAATCACTCACTGTTACAGGTGTAGCAACTGATATCGGGTGGCATTGAGGCCAATGATACATGTGCTAAACAATTTCTGTTCTTAATTAGCTCTGAAATGACTATTTTTCCAAATCTCCCACTCCTCTCTTGTTTCTGAATTGTAACACAAGTCAAATAGGTTTTCTGTTTGCTAGCAGTAAATCACAACCTACTTTTATGGTATTTATACAACATCAGCACTTTTTTCAGCTTTTTAAACATGTAAACTGTCCAGTCCTTTCAGTCTTTTCTCAGATGGGAAATTTCACACGCCCTTTTCCATTCCTGTCACCTTTCTCTGAACTCTGTCTTGCTCTTGTGCAGGCTCCTTGTGAAACTTGGGAGTATTGGGTGTCCAGTCCTGCATATGTTATTCCAAATGTGAATGCTTCATCGACTTACATAATTAATTGCTTGCATTTTACACATTATTCTCTATCCTGTTTCTTTTGCAGTCTAACATCTTGCCTGACCAATAAATTAGAACCGTGCTCTGCATCCAAATGATCAGTGAGACGTCCACTGTGACACTCAGCTGCCTTTCCCAAGCCACTGCAGCTCATTGAGAGCCCTTTAAGGCATATGAGCACATCCATTTTTTCTCCCCTTCAGTGTGCAACACTTTGTCTGAACAAGCTGAACCTTGTATGACACCATGTCACCCATTCATCTAGTCAGATAAGGTGCCTCTGAAGTTGCTCACAGACTTTTCAGGATTTGACTAATTCTGTATTTGTAGATTTGGTGGATTCACAACCACTGTTTTTCCAGATCTTTCCTGAGTATCCTGGGCAACCCAGGAGGCCATATGAATCCTTAAATAACCTGAAAGGCAAATTTTTGCTATGATGAAAAATATATTTAAACCTTCCTTCTTTTTTCCTGCCTCAGAGTTCAATAAAACTCTCACATGAGCAAATATTATGTGAGAATTTTTTTATTTCCTTTTTTCTCTCCTCTCTCAGTATCCAGGGCTGTCCCACCCATATAGGGGCAAGCAGAAAAAAAAAAAGTCCTTTAAAAGCCAGCAAGAAGAGAAATCTTACTCCAAGACCACTCCAAAACACTGAGAATGGCTATGGTACACACTGGTATCCACTTACAGCTTTGTGCCTATTAGGAGTAATGTTCCTCTATTATGTTGTAATTAAAACACCACCATTTACCTTTATTTCTGTGTCAGCTCATATTTGTCTGAGGTTTCAGGAGCACTGCGTGTCTCTGCCTATTTTTATTTCAGTTTTATTTTCAGGGTAGAGCAGTGGATGATACAGCATTGCCCAAGATTGGCAGACTCCAACGTGGCATGGAAGAGAGGGACAGGAAAGGTGCCAAGCAGGAATTAAGTCTGCATTCTGCCAGAACAATGCCACATCATACAGACATATCCTGGAGCACACAGCACCCTAGTGATAATTTCACAGAATTAATTTTCCCAAAATGAAAAAAAAAAAAAAAGAAAAAAAAAAAGAAGGCAACAGCACAAAAAGGATGAGGCAAATTACCAACACTAATCAGTCTCTCTCTCTCTTCCTTTTCCCCTTGTATGATAATTATGATAATTAACAAGCTAACAAGCTTCTAGTAAAAACAGTTCCAGAATTTCAATGTATAATTAATATTTACATCCATAACAAGTTGTCATTTATGGTGCATGTTGATTATCTTTTTTCAAAGGAAATTGTGCTTTGTACTCAGAAAAGAAAAATCCTTCAAGAACATGCACTAAAAAGGCATCCTAAATTCAGAAATCTTGTCCTTATTTGCTATTTATTTGTGCAGGGATATGTAAGTGTTTTAACATCTGGGTTTATATAAATTATGAGTGCACATATGTAAATAGATGCAATTTAATCTTTTTCTTTGCAGAAGGCCATAAATCCGCTGCCATACTCAAAGTCACTTCTGTTCCAGGTGAGTCCTTGCACATAAACCTTGTATGATCTTTTAGTGACCTGTAAAACCAAGTTCAGGTGACCAGTCATCTGCAGAAATGATGGGTCCTTATTATGCAAAACAGCTGCTTGTTCTTGCATGTTTTCTTCAAGAAAGCTGCATCTGTAGTTTTCCACCTGCTGGGAAATTTAGAGCAGCAGGCAAATACTTCACTAAAATAGGCTCAAATTTCTCAGTGCTCATGCTTGGATAACACAGTGATGATGGACTAGAGTTAAGAGTTGCCTAGAGAAGTAACAACTACTTCTCTTTGAGTATAAAACATCACCCATGGTCAGCTGGCTCCAACAAACACCTTAAAACTGCAGCTTCTGCATTACAGCTGAAAGACAGCTGCATTACCTGAGAAGACAGGTACTATCTCAAGGGTAGATTTTGATTTGAGTTCCTCTAAACTCATCCATATGTGATGGCTCTTGTCTCACCTTATGGCAAATTGCTGTCCTCAGACTGTCTAAAGATGATGGCATTTCAAAGGAGTAACCGAAGGAGATGGGACAATTATTTACTTGGCACCAAAAAATAGCTTAAAGGATGAAGAAAATCTCCAGAGATATACACAGAAGAGAAGCATTGAGAGATACAGCCAACAAAATTTCTGGCAAGATTTACTGTTCTAATTCATTAATATTTGACCCAACAATGTATGTTCTTTGGCCAGTTGTTTTTCACGTTTTGTCCTCCCCACAAGTTCAATAACCAAAGGAAGCATGGGCGACAGGGTGAAGGGCTTTTTCCACCTGTTGCCCCAGGGCAAGGATGATGGTGCTGCAGGGTGGGAGCCAGCTCAGCCTCCAGCTCCCTCCGGTGGAGACCACAGCCCATGCTCCCGAGGTATCTGACAGGAGGGTTGGGAATAGGGAACAAGGGGAAGAAAAAGCGAGGGAATACACACTGGGGAAACTAGAGTGGCTTTGGGTCTCTTTAACACAGAAGTATTCCAGAAAATGAAAGGCACTATAAATATCCACAGCCTAGAGAGAAACTCAGGAATAGTCAGCTTCAGAAGGGAGTCAACATTTCATATTTAAGTTGGAACCTAAGGTATCTTTATCTATAAGTGAAGCTGGTCCTGAATTCTGGCATTGCTTCTTTGCTAGATGAGATGAAATATGTGGTCTAGATGTACAGTCGAGTCCACAGAACGTGAACTAATTAAACCATTTCATTAAATCAGCCACATCCCAGCTGTGGAGCATAAGCATTCATCTACACCAAGTCATCATTCTGTACAATATTTCATGGCAAAAAAAGAAAAAAAAAAAAAAAAAGAAGAATCATGACCTTCTGCTTCTTTCAAACTACAGACAGATTCCTGTAAACTTTGATAGTGAAGTCATCTTGTCACTGTTTCCTAAGCAACTGGCAAACTTTGAACGAATTCCTTACAAATATAATGCACTCACCTTGCTTGGATACTTGCAGGAAACTGATTAAATATGCACAAAAAGTCAGAACAGAAATGTGCCTAGTGTGCAAACCTAGAAAATGCCTTTTGACTCCTGTAGTTGTTCCAAGCCTGGAGGTGGGTACATTGCCATGATGAAATATAGAAGAAGTATTGCACACAGGATGCTCAACAGCTGTTGGGCCGTACATTTGATTAATAAGGGCAAAATAATGACACAGGAGACTTAGATTTCTTCCACAAACCATTTCACCTGGTACCATATGGCATTTAATTAAGAAACTAGGACACTACAGGATACAAATTCTTAGATTAAATTTATTAAAAATTAACTGATACTTCTCAAAGTGCCATTTGAAGTGGGAAATCTTTGTTGTGGGCTTCAATCTCCACTGAGTGGTTGTGACTTCTATATATAAAATATATATTTATATCTATTTTTATCAGTGGGGGGAAAAAAGACAGCCTTGCAGGTGGCACAAGATAACACTTCCATTTATCTATGTGCAATTCAAGAATTATGGTAGGAGTTAGGCAGTTCAGATGGCCCTCTTAAGCCATAAAATATTGTGATGGAATGAAATCCCTCATTTACTGTGGAAACTGAAGCATTTCTCTGCAGTCATCAGTCACTTACTAACTGTGCACTGATTCAAAAGTGTGCATATTTAGAGACTGCTTAGGCAAGGAAACAGTTCAACAGTTATATGGAGACAAATTAACAGCAGTAGTGCTACTGTGAGTAAGGAGGAGGATGCAAAACTGCTTTAAGAGGGACTAAATAATAAGCTTCAGATGAAAGAGAGGAAATAGGAGGGACACATTCTTGCAGGACTTTCAGTTGAACCAGGGAACCCTCTAGGGACAGGAAGAACAGATCTACCTAGCCATGATCCTGAGCGAAGACTTCCAAATGGAAAAGAAGTTGAAAAACATAGAGAGCTTCACCCCTTCCCAACTCTTCTGAAAGATAAGAAATAAAATTAAGACATAAATATGAGTGTGTACATGTGCTTATTATTTCTTCAGATCTTTCTCTCATGTTCTTCTAAGCAGTTTGTAACACTATGTTAGAGTCAGGCACAAAGCCTGTCTGTTCCTTTGTATGCTTTTACTGGGTCTGCAGCCCCAGAGAACCCTAAGGATGCAGCTTTGGAAATGGCTGGAGGTGCAGCAGTGGGAGTCCACAGCTCACAGCTAAAAGGCAAGACCCTTTCCTGGCACCCCACACTGGGCTGTGAGAGATCCCACAATGAAAATTCTGGTTAAAGACAATTTTGGCTCACTTTGGACTGACACTGAACAAACACAAAAACATTTCTCACAGGTGGGAAACGTTGCTTCTTACTCAATAGTGAAGTAAAAATTTGACATGGATTTTATCACATCCTTGGAGGATGCCTCAACAAAGCTTAACTTACTGTGCATGCAAGCTTCATTATTAGCACAGGGAACTCAATTTTCTTTGGAAAAGATGACCACTGGCTGCTTTATTCAGCTAGGCTCTTTCTGATGGTCTGGGTTCAGACCATGGGGACAATGACTCACATCTTAAAAGTCATCACTACGCTGAACGTCCAGATTTTCAAAGGCCCCCTGTTTGTGCCTTGTCTTCTTACAGGCCATTCCCATAAGGGAAAATAAAGAACTTCACCTTAGTCAGAATGTGTCAGCATTTGAGTCAATGGCAAACCTGATTTATTTTTTTTTCCCAGTAGGTAAGAATGTGCTTCTTTGCAGAATAACAGATTAAATGTGTTTTAAATTAGAGTAGAGAAGGAAACAAATCTGTTCACATAATAAATAAAATCCTCCACTTAGGATGCACAATGCAAGCTGTGGAGTACCAAGAAGCTGTTCTCATCTCAGAATATGGCTGCAATAGGGACATAATCCAGAGTGGCTACTATGTTAACTTGCAGCTTGGACAAACTCATTTTCTACGGAGTACTGCCTACATTTAGCTGGTTTTGGAGGTGAAAACTCCCTTTTGTTCCCAGGAGAAGAAGACATCTACCACTCCCTTGACTCAGCCCAGGACCATCCTTTATTCTCCACCAGTGCTAACCCAAAAAGAGCTTTTAAGTTAGAAGTCCCTCATTGCTAACACTAATCTAAAACAATTCCTTAGGAATCAACATGAGTTTTTCATGTAAGCATGGGATCTGTATGCAGCAAAAGAGGGAGAGATGAGGAAAAGAGGAAAGAAAGGAAGCAAGCAAGCCTATGCCCAAGACCAGGAGCCTTGACTATACTGATCATAAAACAAAACAGGTACAATTGTTTGCATTTTATTCATGAGAAAGTGAAGCTCTCTCTCCCTCATATATTCTTTTTTTTTGTCTTCTAAATCTACTCTGTTTCAGCTAGTAGCCATTCCCCCTTGTCCTGTGACTACACAGTCTTGTAATTCTTGTACATTCACTGTATTTTACCTTATGTCAAATATGACTCTGAATTTATGAATACCATGACTTGTCTTGTCCATGTGTCTCATTGGGACATTGGACCATAGGTGGCATGCTTTCTGTCCTCAACCTTAGAGATTCCAAATGCGTAGGCACCATTAGAACTAATTTCCCCAAATCTGCTCAGTTTTTGCACTCTACACACATGGCTCTTAGTCACGCTTTTCATGCAAGAAAGCTCCATACAAAACAAGTGATCTCTCACCCGAAAGGGAGAGCAGAGAGGTGCTGGTGACACAGCCACAGTCCCCAGTCCCCTGGCCTCATCCTTGTGATTGGGAGCATGGGCTCACTGCCTGCCTTTTTTTCCTGGAGCAGGTTGTGCCCTCTGGCCTGTTCTCTGCACTTGCATGGAAACAAAATGTCCATTGCCTTGTCTTCTTACAGGCCATTCATATAAGGAAAAATAAAGAGTTTCGCCTTAGTCAGAACATGTCAGCATTTGAGTCAATGGCAAACCTGATTTATTTTTTCTCCCAGTAGGAAAGAATATACTTCTGTGCAGAATAACAGAAGACATCCTCCACCACCCCCTACTCGCTGCCTATTTGTTTTCTCCCAGTTAAGTCTGTGAGGAAATCCTCTTGGTAAAGCCAGTTAATGAGATTAGATAAATGTCTTTGAAACCAAAATGCTGATATAAAAATCAGAACAACAGAGCACCAGCTGGCTTTTCTTTTGCTCATTCAAATGCAGCTGGAACACCACAGCCAGTAACGTGCAAACTGGGAGTGATAATCAATAAGCAGTGAAACAAGAGCAAGATGCCTCTGGAGGAATTTTCCCTTGGTGAGAAAGATGGATTAGCTCTAATTCTCAAGGCACATGAACAAAAAGCATTTGCCTAAATTCAGACATAGCTTAAATACTGCTCCGGAGAACCATGACAGCCTGAAATAGCAGTGAAACAAGATCCTCGGGACATAGCCAATGATGATATTTAATGTAGGCACTGGTCTTTTTTAATGCAAGGTAGCTGCTGCATTGTATAATAAGGAACATACAATAACAATGTATAATGATTAAAGGCTGTTTAGTTAAGGACACAGGGTGTGAGAATGATATTGCTGACTATTATAACTTTGTGCATACAGAGGCATGCAGTTCTGGGCAGCTTATCCAGCAGGGTGCTGTGTACACAGCAGGCTAAAGGCAGAAACATTAACTAAATCACAAGTTCGGATCATTTATCTTATCGTGGCATGGGGGAAGAATTTATCTTTCAAACAGGCACACCTGCTCTCCTTGTAAAACTTCACTCATTCCATCACCAACTATGTTCTTTCTTCTTGTTCAAACATGCCGCTGCTGGAGTGGGATAGAGCCAAGGGTGGGTGTCCATCCCTCCTGGAGAGAGCTCTCACCTCTGCATCTGCACATCCCATCTCAGGTGGGAACACCTGCCCATCTCAGGGCACTGGCCCATGGCAGCAGCACACAGGCTCCACTGCCCATTCATGCCACCCACAACAAGGCTGCTGGGCTGAGATCAAAAACACTCTACAGGCATTTACAGAGCAACACAAACTCCTAACTTTATGCTTCTGCTTATGGAATAAAGTGATAGGAATTAAATTTGGGAACCTGATGAAATTTGAGAGTTTCATTGGGTTGTGGTAGTCTAGTGAACTGGGTCCAAAATCTCATTAACTGGTATTTCAGATGAAACATGGAATGTCTTCCAAGATAAAATAGATGTGAAATGTCAAAAGTCAAAAGGAGAACTCTATGAGGGTGGCATCAAACCCATGTGGATGAATGATCACCTCAAAAAGTGTACTGAGTTAACAAAGATCACATAAATACTAGAAACTGGGATTAGGATCTGAAAAAGTCATGTTAGAATTGACAGCGTGTACCATCAATGTGGGAATTATTTCAGTTAATCTGACCTCAATCTTAGGCAAGACTAGTCCTATAGATGAGGAACTAAAACAAGAACAGGTGCAGGGAAATGTTACTGGGCATATCCATGAAATAACAAACCTATTTTATGAGTGTACACTAAAAAAGCTGTGCTTGTTTAACATCAAAAAAATATGAAGTCTGAGAAAGGATATGGTTCCTTATTATAAATACATTGAAGTGATATGCAAACATTAGATAGAGAACAGAGCCATGCAGCTAGGGGACAATATTGGCACAACAACAAATTAATATGAATGGGCTGTGAAAAGAAACTTGGATACTAGAAGAGGGTTTCTAAGCAACATGGACAAGCTTCTGGTACAGCAGTACAGCGAACAGATGAGTAGGAGAGACAGATTATTTCTGGTATTTGATAGAGCTGAAAATGATAATTTGCAATCTAGTTGACCAAACCAGCAGCAGACAGCACCTAGGAGGTCCCTTCTAGTCCCGTCCTTGATATTTCTAAACGGTTTTCACTAACTGGAGGGGAAACTACGTACACAAAGGTCAAACTCGGTATCTTTGGAAAATTTGTATAAAAACACCTGAATAAATAGAACTGATATTAGGCCAGTTTGTAAAAGTCGAAAGGAAATGAAAGCTTCCTCCTGATTGCTAACAGCTGCAATCCCTGCCATCCAGCAAGGCTGTTGGCAAGAGAATCCCCACTGTCATCGACCTACCGACGCACACAGCCAGTGCACTCATACTCACACCCTTTTTGCTCAGAGCCTGCAGAAGTCACAGCTATAGATCACCACACTGCACATGCTGGGCTGCAGGGCTCCCTCCATCACACAACCTGCCTTTCCCACAGACAGGACAGTACTTTGCTTGAATGTTAATGGAAAAAACCTCTCAAAATATCCACAGCATAGGTTTGACACAGCTCATGTTAAATTAAACTCCATGAATCAAGTACATCTATTTGCATATGTGGTTGCTCTTTCCTGACATCAGTGTCTGTCTTGCTTCAGTAGGTTCACCTGCTTAAAAGTAAGAGATATTAAGAAACTCAGTTGGGCACTATCTCATATTAGCTGATATAGATAAAGAACAACAACAACAAAAAAATCCAGCCCCACAGTAACCTCCTTTCTCCGCCCCCCCCTTCATTATACATATGCAAATCACATGGGAGACTAAAGCCAAAAAAAAAAAAAAAGTTACAAATCAGTTTAAATTGTTCAGTATTTCTAGCATGAATAATAGCCTGTAAATAAATAAACAACAATGGTGTGTGATAAAGCTTTAAAGCTCACAATGTGATTCCTCATGTCAAGTAACTACTGATTAATTTGAATAGAAATTAACAGCAAACTGGAAGATAATTGTGTAGAAGCTCTGTATCCTGGATCCAGAGCGCAGGTGCTGGGACACATCTGCCCCCAAGGGTAGCACAGAGACCATTATTCTTCACCAGAAAACACCCTGTTCCACTTTTACAGCAGAAGACTCAGGAGGACAGAGAAATGCTATCAATTTGATGGCCATCAGTTCTGTAATCACCCACAGCCAGGTCCCCAGAGGTGTATTTAGTATCAGATGCATTTTCAACCAAATAAATATTCCAGACTTCAGTGTTAATACACCATTAAAATGACACCACCGTGCTACATGGAATACTATAAATTAGACCTTGAATATTAGATGCCAGACAGAAATGGCCATTACTCTCTCCCGTGCCCCTTTCTCCATCATCGCCTACCCTCCCAGAGAAAAATACTTGCAAAGGAAGCAGCTTGTCACAGTGCCTGTGACTTTGAGGCAGACACTCTTTCTCTGCTGATGCAGGTTCCTAAATATCAAGAAATGAGTGCTGGGAGTATCAGCTGGAGAACATTTTCAGTTCAGAGCATGGTGTTGAAGACATGGCCTGGGTTTGCCTTATCTTCCCTCCTGTCTCTTTTTCTCTTCCCTCTTCCCTCACATCATTTCTCCTTACCCCTTCCCTTTGGCGCTATATAAACCAGAGGGCAGGGCATCCAGCTGCTTCCACAGCAGAACAATGTTTGGGCAGAGTCCATGTTGACACAAGTGCATTATATCCTGAAGGGTCAACTGCAGCCTTTTTTTTTTTTTTTTTTTTTTTTTTTTTTTTTTTTTTTTTTAAATCAACTGTGTAGAATTAACCTTCTGCTTCTGCACAGATACCATTAGTTCAAAATTTATGAGCTCATCTAATTGTCATCTCCTATCACTGCACTATCCCGACAGTTTAAGGGCAGTAATATTTTCCCATTAATACTACTAGAAACCCTCCCCTTCCTTAACATTTAATAAAAGGTACACATAGGACTGGTTAGACAACCAGGACTCCATTCTTCTATCTTGGGCTTTTCTGAGCAAGGGTTATTAGGAGGGACATTATTGGTCTCTGCACCTACCCGAAAGGAGATTGTCGCCAGATGAGACTTGGTCTTCTCTCCCAAGTGATGACTGATTGGACAAGAAATTGGCCTCAAGATGGACCAGGGAAGGTTTAGGCTTGATATTAGCAAAAATTTGTTCACCAAAATGGTGGTTAGGCATTGTAACAGGCTGTCAAGGGAAGTGATAGAATTACCATCCCTGAAATTGTTAGAAGGAAAAGTGTGGATGTGGTACTTGAAAATACGCTTTAGTGTTGAACAAGGTAGTGTTAGACTAGTGGTTGGACTTAATGATCATAGAAGTCTTTTCCAGCCTCAGTGATTCTGTGATTCTTGCACCTAAAGGTCAAACACAAACCCACAGTATAGAAGCCCACAGTCCAAACACTGGCTAACTTGGCACCTCAACATCTGTCCCTCTGTGCAGGGGAGAGCGGTCCTAGGGCTTGGCCTGCTGTACACAACCCCTCTCCTCAGCACACCTATGCTACTCAGCCCTAGAGTCCTTCTGGAATTGTAACCTTGACAAGGGAGAGTAGATGTGTATGGCCCATGTTTACAATGTACAGTTTGAGAAGTACCTTGGTAAATCCACCATCCTGCACCTCTGAAGGGGCAAAACAGCTTCAGTCACTAGGGGCAACAGCACAGCCAAAACACTCTTGACTGCTGTTTCTGGGAAACAGAATCACTCCTCACCATTTCAGAAAACATCCCAATTCCATAAAATGCTCTAAAAATGAAGTTCGGCCAGTGGAGTAGCTTGCAGAGAGGTATATCTGGCACAATTCCATCTATTACTCAAGATGTAGCTTTATTAGTAAAGTTCCTCACAGATTTGAGACTGACATTCTCAGAACAAGCAGCCTGTGATTCTTCTAGATATTCTAGGCACATTTTCTGCAAGCTAAAAGTTGTTTTTTTTTTCTGGTGGCAATATACTCCGCAGTCCATGAAAAATGGACTGTCTGATGGTGCTTGACTATTCTTTCTTTAATTGGATCTCTACTAAAATCAGCACAAAGAAACACATTCCCCCCACCACACTTCTAAAAATTGCACATTAATAGCTCAGTGTGCAGATACATTTTAGATATAAAACAATCAAGTAAATCAAAAATTTTTGGGTTTTTTAAGAAACTTCCACCAAGTCTTTTTGTGTTCACTCTTCCAAAACACAATGCTGTGGTATCTCAGAGTTTCTGAAGTGGCAACGTAGGCACTGTACTCTTATGTTTCATTGAGTGCTTGTTCAAAACAGCTGTATGTTCTATATAAAACATGTTTACATAGTAAATGTACTTCCTGTAGACACAAAGAAATGTTAATGAATAACCATTACTGCGTTTCAAATTTTGCAGGGCTGTGGAAAGGATCAGTGCATGACAAAATAGTTAATGTTCACCCACTTTCTGGCACATGAAATCTGTTACTACAACTAATCCCTTACAGAGAAAAGAAAACATGGAAAACAAACTGGCGCTGGCTGGTTCTACTATGCTTTTTTTATTTTTTTTTTTGAGAAACTGTGAGATGCATATACATGGGAGAGGAACAGAGGAGGTATTCAGTGGAGAATGCCAGAAGGCATGGACTCCTTTTGGTAGGCAAGGCTTTTAGCTTTAATTGTACATATTGTCTCGGATTCTCACCTTCGGAAAAAATGCCAGTTTGATTTCACACAGTATTCACTACCCATATTTACATCCTATTGCCTGAGGCCCAGGGAAGACAAAAAAATAGGCATTTTCCTTTCAATTTCTATCTGAAAATATATGTGACTTAAAAGACTTCTTAAATAAGAGATCACTGATCCTTGAAGATTTTTAAAAAGCAAATATCAGGTGTTCTAACTTATAGTGCTGCCCTGAAAAAGCCTCAAAAAGAAAACTCATTCCTACTCTAGGCTAAGATCTTCCAGAAACACGAAGATATTAAAGAATGTAGTGTTTAGTTTGTGGCTGTGAAGTCCCACACATGATCCTCCCTTCCCTGCAATGTAAGCTGTTAAATTAATAAGGTTTAGCTATCCAGCAATTCTATCTGAACTACGTGGCTCTTTCTCCCAGTCCCCTGAAAATACACAAGCTTGAAAAAGATGTACAGCTAGAAAGCAACCCCCTTCACGGAAAACTGAAACAATGTGGGGAGAATCCTTACCAGAGTAAAGGATCTGCCCCAAAGAAGATGGAACATGAATAGTTTACACCCGCCAGGAATCTGCTCTGCATCTGCCAACCAATTTATGAAAAAAAGGTGATACACCACACATGGACCAGATGCACTCATGAACTGTAAGGCAAAAACAAGCTCTGCTGGGGATGTTCCAGCATTTCTACACAAGATTTCACAGTGTACAAAAATCACCTCATGTGAATGAAAATATTTTCTAACTGCATCCTCTCTGTATGGTTTGAAATTGCTACCGTGGACAAAGTTTTCAAAGGCCACCCAACAAGCAATAGTCAACTAGCTCTTCTTTGCAGAGCAGCATATGAATAACACATTTCAGTTTCAACAGACTAAAAAATCATTACCACAGCAATAAGGCTGAGACCTTAGTGAAATTTTCTCAAGAAATGTATTTCTTGACAATTATGATTTTTGTTCAAGAGACATATTGCTTTTGAGAAAAAAAATTTTTGGAGCACTCATAGCAATTTATAAATGATGATATGAATTTTTTTCTTTTAGGAATATCAATAGTTATGTTTTGCAAAAATCTGTATTTTGTTAAATTATTTATTAAATTTAAAGAACTCATTCTTTGAAACTACGTAAAGAGAGGGACAGCTGATGGACTTCTGACAAATTCCAAAAGTCGTCAGCAAGTAGTGTAGAAACTGTGACGAACTTCTACTTAACTATTAAAAGGCTTGCAATTTTTTTTTTTTTGGACGAGTTCAATTTCTACAAAAGTGATCTGAAACAAATGAGAAAACAAGTTTCTACAGAAGACACAATTAAAGCAAAACTGATGAAATCAGAACAAAACTTACTTTTTTTATACTCATCCTAAGAAAAGAGAAAAGAAAGTGAACATCAGCATGGAGTGCTATTTTGAATTACCAAACACTGCCACCATGTGTTCATTTCAAAGACCATCAGGCTGCTTGAAAACTGCTAGGTGGGTGTATTAAAAGATAAAGGAAATCAAATTTGTCGCTCTATCTCTTACGTAAACGTTTCTGAACAATGCAGTAGTGATGACGACCCCAAAAAGGTTTTAATTACTTTTAGTTTCTGGTGTTACGTTTGGATAAGAAGACACGGTTCTGTTTCCAACCCTTCCTATCACCATTGAGGAGAGCACAAACTAGAGAATGATTCAAAGAACATAAAGAAGCAGCTTTGTTTTCACATGCAGATGCCTAACCATAAAGATGTTTCATTGTACTTGTACAATGACCACCTCAGCACACTTATACTTGATCCTGATGCTCCCTAGAAGGTACCAAAAATCACAAACATTGAAATGGCTTGAAGTTATGTCAGGAGAGGTTTAGGCTGAATATTAGAAAAATGTTCTCCATCCAGAAGGTTTTTGGGCACCAGAATGGGCTCCTCAAGGAAGTGGTCACAGTAGCAGCTTGACAGAGTTCAAGAAGTGTTTGGACAATGCTCTCAGGCACATGGTGTGACTCTTGGGGATGTCCTGTGCAGGGCTGGGAGTTGGACTTGATTAGCCTTGTGGGTCTCTTCCAACTTGGCATATTCAATGATTCTGTGATAAATTGACTCATTGAACTTGGACTGACTGACTTAAAAATCATCACTTCATCATTAGCATTATCCAGGTAAAAAAAATAATTCAACACTTTTCCTCATGGGGTGCCGCAACTTCCAAATCTGTGTCTAAATAGATTTACTGAGTGAATACCTCAAGCAAAACATAGACCCTGGGGAGCAAGGCCAACAATTAAATCAGATCCAAGTAATACTTGGATGAAATACCACACTTGGAAAAAAACATTTTTTGGTACAATTTAGCTATATCTAGATACGTGGTTATTCCAAGCTTCTTTTGCTCTCAGGAATGCTGAATGTTCAGAGTTTAGACTCTTTCTCATATCTTAAAAGTGATTCTAGAGAGATGGCAAGGATGAGTAATTGAAGTGGAAAAGTAAGTAACTGAAAAAGGACAAACCAAACAACCTCTACCACATCTCTTGCCATTTGTTCTTCAATGTGCATTGTAGGATATACACTTATTCTACAGCTCTATTCCACAAGTCTCTTAACAGCAGGAAAAATCCGTGAGCCCTGCATGCAAATGACGTGCAGGGCTGTCATAAGCCATAAGCCCTGCATGCATAAGCCCTTCTGGTAAATGACAGCATTAAGTCAGAATAAATAACTGGATTGTCCCAGCCTGTTCCAGATTTGTTTAACAATAGATGGTAGCAGTGTTCCCATCAGAGAGCTTCAGAGGTAGGAAAACAAACTGAAAAAGCATCTTTGACAGAATTGCCAGAAATCCTTCATGCTGCTTACCGCAAACTTAAAGCAGCAAATCACATCTGTGGCACTAATTAGGAAAGAAGAAACTGTCAATGTGCTCTATCTTAGGTAAAAGCAAATGAAGTGAACAGAATGCAAGATCATTTTACCAAAGTTTAAATACAGCAACAAAAGGAGAACTTACGTTGTTGAAAATACACTTCTGCAGTCTATAAGGTGCTTTTTAGTACATTAATGCTCTTTCAAAAGGAGAAAGTGTGCCAGCCATTTATGTACTTTTCAAAACTTGACTATGTGGCAATTTCTTGATCTCTTTCCTACAATGAATGTATAAAACTTAAATGGTTTTTGTCTTAAAATTCTTATCACCATCAAAGCAAGTATCAACTACCAAGACACACTTAACAGAAGTATCTGAATATCTGAGCAAAGTCAATAGGTACAAAATAAGCCTCCAAAAAATATAATTAGGATCTACTGACTCAGTTTTTAAAAGAAGCTGAACTTTTAGGCTATGGCTTATACACTACATTAGATTAATGATTCTCTATTTCTAGATTTAATCTATTTTATCTAGTTCAAACTTCTTCACATAATTGAATTTCATGGCAACAAAAGAACCTTTGGGAAGACACAAAGCCGAATTTCAAATACATACAATATATTTCAAGAGTAGCACTAAGGAAGCAACATGATCGTAGTTTATATCCATCCCTCACACTGAATAAACCAAACTAGTAATTCTCTAGCTGTGATTTCCAGTCAAGAAACATTGCAAAGAAGCTTATTAAAATGTAACTTGAATCTTTAATCCTTTGTAGAGCTAAACATTCTCCAGACATTACCCTCTGCTTTTACTCTCCATAGGAGAAAGCAAATGGAGAGACAGTGGTGGTCCTCTGTGAATCTGTTCTTCAACCTATGCATTCCTTTAAAGTTCTACTGTTTGGTGATGAAAAAGGGAGAGAATTTATTTTGAAAAACTAAAATATTCAAATGAATATTGTGTACAATAAGAGGATAACTTTCTAAACCACACTGAATACGTGTCTGTAAGCATGTGCATGTGAGTGTTCATATTCATTCTGTATTAAATTAACTAACTAAATATGTATTGGAATGAGCAGATGAAATTAAACAAAATAAACACATACTGTGCAGAAGTATCCTTCTGCAGAAGTATCCATCCTGTCTCCTTTAAATCCTCATGTATATACAACTGGTTACTGAGTTACCAGCTCTGCCTCAGAGTTCAGAGCTAGATCAGACTATTTTACAACTAATAACAACCAGAGATGCCAATGAGCACTATTTTAAGCTAAAAGTTCATCGTTTCTTAACCTGTTGATCACAGTCTCTGACATAATAGCTGATGATTCCAAAGTCAAAAATTACGTTTCAGATTTTAAAATTTCCAGAGCTTTTATTCACACTTTTTTCTTAGGTATTTTTCAGTACAGTAGGAAATGAAAAAAATATAAAAATCAATGTACAAAATACAAGATATATTTACAGTAGAACTTGTATCATCCTGATTTAGTTCACAGTAAATCTTTTTCAGTGGATTTGACAAAGAACCCATTCTCTGGAAGCCTGATCATCCATCTCCAGAATCAGCAGCTACCCTCTGATAAAAAGAGTAAATTTTGCATCTAAAATTTGATAATGACTTATGAAGTTTGTCTTTGAATTAGATTTATGAAATATGAAGTCTCCATAACTGTTTAGATATAACAATGTCCAGACAATCATAAGCCCATTTAGTTCACGTTGCTAGGTGCCTTAACATTAGCTTTCTGTCACAGATTTTCCTTAGTTTTATCAAAGTACTCTTTGTAAGTTCCATTGTTTCATCCCACTTGTTTTTCTCAGGGCTTGTGTATGTCACCAAGTTCTCAGTGTACTGCAAGACTGACTTCAAAAACCTACAAGAAATAACATTAGAGAAAAACTCTTTTAAGGATTTAAAAAGAAAAAAAAAAGAAAAGAAAAAAAAGAGAGAAGAATATTGCAATGCCTGACTTAAAGCTGCAAACATCTTCAAGTTTCCAAATCTCCCTCAGGAGGATTGGACAATCAATACATTAATGTTTGCTCCAGTTTTGGAGAACCACTCCCTCCCTCTCACAGTAAGAAGGAATGATCTTCAGAACTGCAATTAACACCACCATAGAAAGAATACAATGGCCAAATGTGTGACAGTTTTCCCCAAACGGTTTCTTTTGCTTTCTTGGTCAAATATTTCACAATGTATGTGATATCCAACCAGCTGTTAATTAACACACAAGGGTTAAAGTCAGCAATATATTGAATGCAACTTTCATGTATTAACATTCTTTATCTACACTTCAACAAAGTTATTTTAGCTCCTGGATCAACATTGTCCAAGGTAAAATTATGACTATAATAATAAAAATTCTCTACAGTACAGATCACAAAGGAATTCAGGGGCAATTCCTATTTTCATAAAGTAAATTTATATTTATATACTCACCTTAGATACTGCTGATAATCAAAAGGATTCTTCTTACAAACTGAATGAACACTGACAAGTTCCAGAGAAATCAACAGTAGGATGAGCCGCAACACTGGAGATAAAAATTTAATGCTAGAAATAAAATAAAAATACTTAAATAAACAAACTAAAACCATTTTAAAAAGAAATCATTAATATTAAAAAAAATTAGTAAGACTTCTGCACCCAATCTAAATTGCTGGATATTGCAAAGCTGGGGGAAAAAAAACAGACTATGAATGTCCTTCAGCAAAAAGCAGTGCATATCCCAGAAAAGTAAAGAGACTGTAAACTGATAACAAGGGGGGGGGAAAGAAGGCAAATATCTAAGATTCCAAAGAAAAACCCACAAGCTCCCATTAGTCCATCGATAATAAATTACAGTTCAACTGAATCACAAATGTGTATCATCAGTTGTCAGATTAAGCTATGTTTCTTAAAAAATATGGGTAACATTTTTAGGAACACAACCTTGCCAGTAACACAGTACTTATAAAACTCTGGAGCCCCTATGATTAGGAAAAAATTAATGGAATATTAAAATCTCTTCTATCTATAAAGAGATTGACTCAGGTGTAATGATAAAAAGCAGTAAACTAAAGTAGGTAAAATCTTCAAATCAGTTAAACCTATTGCAGTCAGATAAAACCTGAATGGCATTTCTATACCTAAATAGGAAAAGCCAGAAACTAAAAAATTACAATCTAACATTCAAGTAATACTTAATTGGAAAGCTTGTAATTTACAGTGCCATAATCTAGCAATACCCCTTAAATTATTCTCCAATTTGAATTTTTTTTGTTATTTCAATATTGCTACTTAATAGAAATCTGGTTGACACTTGACTCTGAAATGGTTAAAAAGAACACTGTTGACTTTAAACTCCCAAGTGAACCCACTGAAAGGCAGCAACAGCAGCATGCAGCCATTCTCTCATAAACCTAACCACAGAGTAAAGCAAAACCAGCAGCCCACCTGTTCAGCATCCGTCGATAGTTGTGCCTCTGGCGAGAACGCAGAGTCTTCTTAACCCACTGCGTGTACCTCAGCCCAGCGCCGGCAATAACCTGCTGGGACACTTGATGGCACTGCGCGCTTATTCTGCGGAGCACCGCCACTACTTCCAGGACAGGTCGTGGTGAATACAGCGTGCAAATGCGTGTATCACAAAGTTCCACCAGCAGCCTCCAAAACAGGAAGGGATTTTTAACGTCAATCTTTTGTTAGCTGGATTTAACATAGGATACATTTCATATTAAGTGCGGTTTGACTCATAATGCTTTAATTCAGAAAACCTGGAAACAAACTGCCCTTACCTCATGAGTGAAAAAAACCCCAAGGATCTATGAAGAAGGAGTAGTGATTGTGTTTTCTATCATTTTATTGAATATAAATGCAAAACTGATTATGATGAATATGTTTCCCATTTCAGATCAAAGAAACACAACCACAATAAACAAAACTGCGTGGCTGAAATGATACACTGAACACATCAAATCACAGCAGGGCTGTGGTTGAAGCCTCCCACCAAAGCTCAACTCACATTGAATTAACACCCACCATAATAAAACTCATTGAAACAAATGCTAGTAATTAGCATTCCCATTAGTGTGTGGTCTTTCTTCTGGGCAGAACAAGAAACAGACTTAACATTGCGTAAAATGCAGGTGGTGAGGCCATTTTTTTAATCAACACCACACCAGATCATGCTTTGTTAAAGCACACAAATATCTTCCTGCTGTCATATCTGCTACACCAGTGTGTCGCACATCACTTTAAAACACTCTGTTCTTATAGAAAGTGTTTCTTAATCTCCCACATGCTCAGTTTATCCCTGAGATAGTAAAACATTAAAAACATTAACAACCTGAAGTGATAGAGGCAGAAAACTCAAAGAATAAGGTTTAACACATCAATAATTAGGCTTCTTTCTTCCAAATGATAAATTTGCAGGTTGGTGGGTAGGAAGCAGAAGACCCACATGTTACATAAGTAAAGCAAAAGGTAGAATTCTCTTTGCTCTATGCTGCCCATGCCTAACGGGTTTGATTAGGAATGTTTTGTTCCAACATATTCATTCAGTTGTGGGACTCTTAAGGCTGCTCTAAGAGAGGCAATTAAAAGTCAAATTATTTTGGTCATTATTCCAAGTCAGACATAATTAGAACTAACTTACCTCCAAGTCTGACACCAAGCATAACAAGATATTTTCTCTTTCTGAATCTTGATATTAAAGCATGAAGAATAGAGTTACATAGCCATTTTACATTACATTACCTATTGCCACTTTGAACGCCACACACAACTGTGACACTAAGCACATTAAAATGAATTTCAGATGCAGTTTTAGCACAAACCAGACTAAAACCAACATAAGCTAGTAAGTACACAAATATTTAAAATATTTTGCTTTTGTGGTCTGAAAGAAAACGTAATTTTTCCAGGCTAATTTCCAAGTAAAATCTCTATTGTAATTCCAAAATGTAGCATGTCTCATCCTTACTTTGAAGATGATGTTCAGCTGCAATCCTAAAATTTTCAGATTAAGTCAGCAGCAACACTAGAAAATTGCATACAACATTTCAAGCATTTCTCTGCAAACAGGGAAGGATAACTCAGGTTTGAGAGTTCTTTCACTGGGCTGCAAGTAGAAGCTGACAGTGGGAACCAGGAAGGCATCAAACTCACCTCTCTGTCAGGATGCTATTGATAAGATCATCTGAACTGCAGCAATTCTGGGGCATATAATGCTGCAACTGAGATATAATTTCAGATATCATTGAAATTAAAGTATCAGCTTCAGCATTTCCTTCCAACCTTAAAAACAAGAGTCTAAAATAAGATGTGAGATTATAAAATTGTTTAGTAGTCATTAATACTTAAATGGCATAGATCAAGATGGATTTTTTTGCATAGCAGTGTATTCAGTGTCCACTCTTACACTCTAAAATAATTTCTTTTCCCTCTATTTCACAAGCATGATTCTCTTTCTCCAGCTAAAGCAACCTTCTCTCAGTGTCAGCAATCTTTAGAACCCCTCTTAATCCTCCATTCATAAAAAACCTACAGTATACTGATTACATGACAGATGCATTAAATTTCCTTCTCTCAGTTCTAAACAAATACAATATCTTCCAGTGATATTATTAATAACTTCCTCCTTTTCAAATAACAATAAAATGCTACATTCTTTTTCTAACTAATACCTCATATAAAGTTTCCCAGTATTTACCAAGTCCTTTCCAGAATAAGGAATTATTTGCTGTTTTATGTCTGGTGATCTTATGCAGCACATACATACCCTTTAATCTTTTGTACTTGTTCCTCAGGCACTGTTGGCAATTCAGCCCATAAATGGATGCTCTCCATACATTCCAGCACCTCAAAAACATATAATGAAAAATGTTTTGTAAAGTATAGACTTTGACATGCTTTTCTTAGTGGCCTATTTAGAAAAAAACAGCAACAGGCAGTAAGTTATTTGTTCACTAGTCATAATTGTGTAAACCAATCTCATTAGTTAAGGTTTAGGTTAGTGCAAAAAGTCTGAATGTACACTTCCATGCTAAAACATTATCTAATAAACTAATTTACTATTCTATGGGCGTTTTAACATAAAAAATAACATGACTTTTGTAACACACTGTTTAATGCTGTTGAAAAGTAAATTAACTAAGTATATCTACTGCAATCTCAAATCAACAGAGGAACATCCTCAAGCAGTTCATTAAACTGATTGACAGAGTTGGAAATATGCCATTTGAAAGCAGATTTTGCTACCATGACAGAATCTTAATCAGCTGGTTGTCAAACAGTAAAAAAACTTAGTAATAGCCTAATCCAAGATTCCTGGAGACAGGACCTAGCAGCGTTCCTGACATAAAATGTATAAGGAGATTGAGAAAACTACAGAAAAGCAAACTCTCATTTAGTGATCTAAAACACAAAGATGGTATCAATTGCATTAACAGGAGTGTTTGCAATTATATCTCATTCTAGCAAAAAAAAAAAAAAAAAAAAAAAAAAAAAGTAATGTTTGAACTGTTTTTTAGGACAACCAAAGCATGAAGAATTTGATAATTTTGAGGATTCACAATTTTAAGGACCACAGTGCTTTCACAGATGGAAGCACCTACCTGTTTCTTGAGTCGGGAAATTGGATGAAATCGAGATCGGTAGCAACTTGCACAGTTCATCAGTGGTTTAATGACCATGTGTTCCTGATGTGCAAGATCACAGACAATACACAACAGTTGCTCTAAGCTCTCCTAATCATATGCAGACCTAGACTTACACTTCATTTTATGCATGCCACCTATAGCACTGATGTCAATAAACACTTCTTTCAGTCCTTAGACATTTGGAAGTAATCAGGACAGTGAGTGGTTAAAGCTTAATTTCACATATTTTAACGATGAAACCTGACAGCAGCTGACAGAAAAGCAACCAAGTATTCTCTTCATGCAGCAGCGTGCAATAAATCTTCAGAAACTAAAAAAGAGCTGCAACTAATAAATGGAAGGTTTATCTCACAGTTTGCTGTGTGATATTGAAAGAAGTAATTCCAAATATAAACAGGAAACTAGGGAGAGCAAACACAATAATTGCTAATGTTGACAAACATAGTGCTAGGCAAAAAGTGTTTTCAAATTCATAGTGTAAGTATAAATATGAGCAACATCTCCATCAGCAAGGCACTATTATTTACAGTGTTTCAGGAAAAGAAAATCTCGCATACCTCGCTGGGTGAGCTACAGATATTCTACAAACCTGTCAGATAATTCTGCAGATAAACAGGCTAGTTCATCAATACAATTTGACAAAATTAAGTGGAATCATTATAATTTAGGGATCAACCTTGTGAATAAGGACTGGTTAAGCCAACAAATAAGGGTACAGCAAGAAAAGGTAGCAGTTTGGAAAAGTTTCTGAACTTATTTCAACAGAAAACTATGCAAAAACGTACTTTTCACGATTTTTTACTAGAAGGAATATTTCATTTGAACAAAAAGCAGTTGTCAAGAAAGATTCAGTCATAAAACTCTATCTAAAATCATACTTGGTATCCTAAATAACTGAAAAAAATCTTCTGAGAATAAAATATTGGTCCCTACCTTAAGAGAAAACATATCCTCATCTGAGAATCTGCAGAGAATAGTAATAGCAAATCCAACTATCTGGTTAGCCAGTTGTCTGGGAAATGTTTCTAGATTGATCTCTCCATGGCTTAAACGATCTCTTATACGTGGGCCCTCCTGGTGGTTCAAGAAATCCCAAAGGAAGTCCTGTGGAAACACACACCACCTATACAGAATTCTATTTTATGTGTATTCACAGAGAATTGAATATATTCAGTGTGCAGAATATCTCTGAAAGACAAGTATGTGACCACGTCTATATTTGAGACATTCAGAAGAAAAAACAGTCCAAACTATACTTACAACACACATTCTATACTGTGACAGCTAACAACAGATTTCCTTATGCTTTGTGTCCCAGGACTTTCACAGCCCCATTGCCTCTGGCAACAGGACAGTAACCTCATATCTCCCCTACACTCTCAAAAGACCTCTAAATTCAGCACCCCTAGTTTTCCTGTTCACAATTTGTTTGGGTAGTAAGATGCAGAATGTGCTCTGGTAGGTTTGAGCCACATTTTTGTGCTGTCTGCCCAGACAACGTAAGGCATATCCCATAAGCAATCAGAACTAAGTTTTGAAATTGCTCTGTATAAGGCATGAGTTCTTCTCCTGCTCCATTCAGCTGAACTTCAGAAGTCTAAAGACAAATATCTCTGAGACACTTATATTTCAGAAAGAAATCTAGTCCCATATCCTAATGCAATATAGGTTGTCGGATATGACTTTGTATCCTTCACAATAAAAAAGGCTAAGCTTCTAAGGTTCTAAGGTTCTAAACTGCTGGACATAACCTGTATGAAGTAAGTGAGTATTAGGCATATCATAAAGATTCTTACTAAGTGAAATAAACAAACAAAACACAACAACAACAAAACCCCAGAAAACTTTCAAAGCACTTGCCATGGCAGGCTCCTCAAGAATTACAGGTAGCTGGTTGACTTCTTCATTGTCCAAATGCTTTGTTAGCATCTAGAAGAAAAAGTAATATGAATAAAAACTTATTAAATTATTGAGGACCATATAATCAAAGAAGAAACAACATCTAAAGTAGTTTTCCTAATCTGATGTGATTACTCCTGCCACTCTAGAATCATGATGTCTAATTATTACTGACAAACAATTTGAAATAATCCAATCAACTTCTAAAACTGAGGATTTATGCTGGCAATATTTATTTGTATTTATTTTGAATAACTGAACCTAGGAAAAATAGCAGAGTTTTTGTTTCTGTGGAGTGATGAATTTCAAGATAAAAATATTTAATAAGAAATAGTCTGTTCATTAGAATTTGTGTTAATTTTGATGTTTTCTGGAGCATTCCAAATTTAAAGTGTTTACTGTCCATCATCTTTTATTTGGAAAAAAGTTAGAAATAAAGCCATATTCAACAAAAGAAAGTGCATTCTTAACTCCAGTAATGAGAAACATGCATGATTTAAATTCTGACACTGATACATATTTTTAAAAAATCACAGTACCTCATCAAAAGTGGTGTAGAGAGCAGAAGACTAGAACAAAACAAAAATAATATTATTTGGTTTTCAAACAAAATCAATTAACTACGCATGTATATAAAAGTTTAGTTTATTTATTTGCATGAGATACCAGAGGTGCATGAATAGCAAAGTAGTCCCCTTATGAAGGAAAAAAGGGACTTGGGGATTTTGTGCTGAGTTTTTAAAAACAAATAGATTATGTCCTGGTTTTCACCCTACACTATTGTTTCTCAACACTAATCTTCCACTACTTTTTCAGTCCTTTTCAGAGGCAGACATTTTAAAAAAAATTAAAGGCATTCATGAATCTCAGCTGGAGATCTGTAAATAATGCTCCAAGGTAGATTGAAATTTTGTGGGGTAAATCTGTAAATGGCTATAGACAATACCCTTCTAGAATAACTCTTTTATAAATATTGCAAGCACTAAATCATAACTGACTTTAGACAAAAGTTTACCTCTGCTGTTAGCAATCGATTTGGACATTTATTAGATGTAGTGAAGAGCAATCTAAGTCCAACTTCCAGCTGAGGAAGTAACAGAATCACGCTGTCAGCATACCTGAAAAAGTAATAGATATCCAAAGGGTGTTTTTCTTCCTGATAAATGAAACCATTTCAGAGTTACAGTCTCAGGCCAAACAACCCTGACAAAGTTCCTTTGTAATGCACTTTGCAAACAAACAACACATGATTACCAGTGCAAAACAGAAACTGACCACTGAATTCAAGCTCAGAGACATGAATAACACAATAAGATGGAGCATGGGAGAGGAAAACAAAAAATACACTTTCTTCCAATACTCAAAATATGTGTGATTTAACACATGAAGATTTATTTCCACTTGCTTTGGAAATCTCTCCTTTTTTACTACATCTCCCATAGCTCTTTTTGGGCTTCAAAATATAGTTTATAATCTTAGTTGGCACAAAACAAAGTCATTACTCAACAAATTTCCAAGAGATCACCATAACAAAGCACAACTATATGCTGTGAAGTAATTTAGTACAAAGTCTTGGAATCTGCAAATGCAGACATAAAAATACAGAATATGTTCTTTTTAGATTCTGCTAAAAATAATTTTTAAAAATCTTACCTGCTTTGCTTGAAAGCTGTTAAAGCTGAGATCCAAAATGGTAACATAATTTTTAATACAAAACTGGACAGTTTCACAAGTTCTTCAGCTATGGAAAGTATTTCGTTATTAAGATCTGCAAGTTAAGAAACCAACATTGAAAAATTACATATAATCTAAACTTCACTAATGGATTTTAAATACTTCATTAAAAATATGATATTATTTTAACATTTGTAAAGGGATATTTTTTATCCAATTTATTTTATCCAATTTATTTAAAATACGGCCACAAGAGTAGCCATATTTAAGACCAGAAATTAAATATGTAAGATTGCATTTGTGGTGATAATATAAAATTACAGAGTAAAACCAGTTTAAAAAGTCATGTCTGCGTTTTATTGAAAGGCTACATAGCAGCTGGACGCAGCTTCAGTTGAGTCATTCTCTACCTACTTCAGATAGTTTAAAAAAATATAATATAAATGAATCATTTCTATTCAGCCAGAATCAGTACAGTAGTATTAACATTTGAATATGAGCACACTGCTCCTATTTTATCAATTTTCTGTGTTGAAAAGATACCATAATGAATTAACACTTCATACTTCAGTGCTACCACGTAATGAAACCCACACTTATAAATTCACATTATAAATGTCTTATCCAAGAGAAAGCTTAAAATGGTAAATGAAACTTGATTGCAGTAGGTGTTTTTTCAAAGCTAATAGGATTTATACTACATAATTATTGGAATGTTATCAGCTTGATTTGCTTCCCAAAAGCCCTGTCTCAATTTCTCGGACAGATGTTCTACTGTTTATGTAGCACAAATTGACCACTATCACCATTGACACCAAGATTCTCTATATGCTGTTACTGCTTTAAAATAGCAGGAATAAGCTAAATAAGGTCTGTGGTCAGGGAGAAGATTTTAATCTGACACTTCAAATCCTTCCCTGAAAAAAGCATTAGTGTAGTGAAGATGTGTCACCACTTTTTACTCTGTTTCAACACTACCTTCCCTATAAGACTCAGGGCACTCCTGCTGGGACCCTTACAGCTGGGACCCACTGATTCTGAAAAAAGTTAGATTTCATAAAGGCAAACTAGATGACTGTTACAAGAAAGTAACTCTCATGATCAAAAAAAATGTAACATACAGTTGAATTCCTTTAGAAGCAACCATATTTCATGTTTCAATTAGTTACAGTTATTTTAGAATGCAGTAGTTTTTTACTCAATAGTCAGTGAACTGTCTGCATATTAAGAAGTTGCCCTACAAGCATGATTGGTTCATCTAATGATGGTGTATACAGATACATTAGTTAAGATTTAATCTTGAACTCTGGAAAATGCATTATTTTCAACAGCACTTTTGGACAAGGGAACAAAAGCAAATACAGGAAAACAAAAAATTTTCTAGTGGTTAAACACTTGCCTGGAAATGCATCAAACTCCTCTAAGCTAATGAAGATCACATAAGGTCGATGTACTAAAACACCTTCAGTTTGCAGAAGATAAGTCTGTAACAACTGACCCAATCCTGCAGTTAAAAAAAGCAGCATAGCACAGTATCTAGGGAGAATACCACAATATATTAGAAAAGCTCATACAAAGAAATCTTTTGCAAAGAACCAGCATTTGTGAGTTAGGAACAAAGGGGTTTTTTAAAAAAAACACCCAGAATGTACATTCCTCATCTAAGTAGGGGCACTTAATAATTAATTGCATTCACAAACATTAAAAAAAAATAAAATAGTAGAAGCAGAAAAAAAGCATCACTGTGTTCTACACTGGCTGCTGTTGCTCCTCCTACTCCATTCCTCTGTCTTTTGTTCCAAGTTACTCCTCACTGCCCCAACTTAAAAAAAAAAAATTAAACTTTCTTGTTTTCCCTAATAGTACAAAACCTGCTGGACCTAATATTGGCCAGGTTTGTAATGGCTGAAGTATTCTATGGAAATCCATTTCTAAAATAAGCAGAAACAGCGAGGGAATTTTTTTTTTTCCATAATAGAAGTGAGTTTTATTAGTCACTTTCCAAGAACTCAAAAGTCTGACTTGTAAGAAAAGGAGTGTTTTTTTCCTGGTAACTTACTTGGCAGGGATTTCTTGTGGTGATGCAAACCCATGCCACAAAACATTACGAAGGTTCAGACCATGCGGAGATCCAATGAATACCCTCAGTACATCCATCTAATTAATAAAAAAAGTAATTACTGCATGAAGAAATAGATTATTTTTTGCTTTTATAACCCTTCTTACTTTTATTATCTTTCCCTGGAAGAAAAGTTCAGAAGTTACTGAGAAACTACAATGTCTACTGTCAAGATGACTGGCCACCACTTGTTACCGTAACAGAAATCATTATTTACAATTCCCAGTATTCTCTGATGAAGAATCTTTCATCTTATTTGTACAGGATATAGAATATAATATGGGAAGAATCAAACTAGTTATTAGATATCCTGAACAGTTATGACAGGCAAACAAATGAGATCAAGTTTAGCTCTTACTTCTTGTAGTATAAATCCAGTGTAACTTAGTGCAAATTAACACAAGGTACATTTAGTAGGAAGAAAATCAGCTCAGTAGTTACTCTTTATTTCAAAACTATATACTTACTACAGCTTGTCCAAAGACATCTGCAAGCTGCTCAGATGCAAGCAAGTCTCTTAGAAGGAAAGGACAATCGTTACTCTTAAGTAAATACACCTATTAAGAAAAAAGAGCAGAAAAGATAATAAATAATTTAGTATAGTCCTTTGTATTTCAAACATATACCTTGACTATTTTACCCAATAACCACTTTCATTATTGTAAAAACACTAATCAAACAAAACCCACCAAATCCTTAAAAAGACTTTAAATTCTGTAATTTCATGAAAAATTAAAATTTATTAAACATATCAGGAAAGAGAGGATATTTTACTTGATGTGACCAAAGTTGTGACCATAGTTTTCACAGGGTCTGTACATATACTGCTTTTCTCTTCCAAAAAATCCCACAAAAACCAGTAAGGCACAACAAGAACACATAATTAAGGGAATAAGCTCTACCAAGGACAACGTATTTTGTTCTTACAAGACAAATTTATAGGGTGTGTCACTGTGAAAGGGAGGAGACCTGTGGTTCTTCTTCTGATTCTTTAAACTAGATTTTGTTCTTGTTGGACAATCTTAGCATCTCAAGTTTCAGCTGCTATCACACATTCCATTCTTAGTACTCTCCCTGACATTTTTTTCCAATCTTTGGTGATTTGCTTTACGGCAAAATTTACCTCGCCCCACACCTGGGCAAAGTGGTTTGTAAGTGAGCCCATTGCTCTTTCTCTGACATTTTCTTCTCCAGAACTCCTCATAGGTATTGAACAACTAGCCATTTTAACTTACATGGCTGTAAAACAGCCCAGCAGCAAAAACTGTTTAAGTAGCTATTTTTCCCTTCTCCCTAGGAAAGAAGTTACCCAGCAGCCTGTTTTTCCAGCTGCATGCCACCCTAACAGAAGTCAATACACTATCAGATCTTCTGTGGCAGCAATGCTGCCCCACTTCAGCTAAATAAATCACACTGATAAAGACCTACTATATGTACACTGATAAATCAAACTCTTCTCTTTCCTAATTAAATTGGTGAGTAACAGCACTCACACAAGCAACTCTACAAGCACTAGTGAAGGAGCCCCACATATGTTTCCTTTAGCACAACAGGATCCAGGAAAGAACCAAACTGTCCAACTCAAAATGCATGTGGGCTATTAGTGTACTACTACACTACAGGGCAATATCACTTTTTTCAATGTACAGTTAAATCCAAGAGCTCATCCCTATCTTATAAAGCCAAATCTGCAATAGACTACCCACGCTGGCACTTACATCACCCAAGGCTCGCTCCAAGCAAGATGTCAGTTTCATTAAGCCAAGAGCAACTTCTGTCGCTTGTGCGTATTGTAAAACATCAAACACTTCAAGAAATACCTGCATGATGGGGGAGAGGAAGAGTGTTGTGTTCAATATTCAGAAGTTAAGATCACATTGCCAAAAGCACAGAGAAACTTAAATATTCCTCTGTGATAGTTGCTATGCAAATGTAGAAAGAAAACCATGTGAAAGAAATGAAAGTGTAGATGCCTGGAGAGAAATTTCCCTAGAGTACCTCTTAGTATCTAGTGCTTTACATCTTTAAAGTTATCCATAATAACTTCACAAGGTAAAACTTGGTATTAAGCACAGATTATTAGAAAAACAAAATCTTACAAACTAATGTTAGAACAGGCCCAAAGCTCCTCATGTTGTCTAACACAAAGTCTAATTAGAAAGTCGGAAAAATTACAAGCAACCATTTATCAGAGAAGGACAATTAGTTACATATTCTAAGCATTTTGGTACATGGTTATCTCATCTGTGTTCTCACATTAAACTTCCACAAAGGGTTCAGGTGCCAAAATACAAACTGTTAACAGAAATTTCCATACCTCTGTGCAGTTTGTCCAGTGGAACCATGATGCATACTGAAGGACAAATTGCTCCTTGGTCAGAGATTTGAAATACAAATTAACAGATTCACATACAGGTCCTAACAATCGTATGCTTTTGATATAATCCACGCTTTGATCTTAAATTGAAAAACAGAAGGTGATTAGGGTACCAACCTTCCTGAAGGTCTAATATTTTCAGACTTACTAGGGATAAAACCTGCTACAGTTTGCGTACATATTTAGAACAGACAATTTTATCCTATTTTAACACAACCAATACAATACAATTTACTGTCCAAAACACCACGCAGAAAAGGTATAGAAAAGTAAAACTGCAGTGCAAAACCAGGTAAGACCAAGTGTCTCCGCTGAAGAGAGAGAGAAAAAAAACCTAAAAACCACAAAAATTCTAGCCCAACAAAAACTTAACCCAAGAAAATACGGAAGTAAATAGGATCATTATGTTCTGCTTTTGTTGAAATGTGAATTATCTACTAAAATTTCTATAGAAATTCCATATATCAAGCTGGAAGCTAGTGCAGGCTCAGCGGGAGTCAAATTGCACCACTTACAGCCTTTGACGAAGGCAGATGGATGTGGTACCTTACAGAGTGGTATCACTGCTTCTTTCTCGTGGGACATTTTTTATAGGAAAATAAATTCTTCTGGTTTACTGAAACATATTTTTACCACCTCCAAAAATTAATAACAGAGCTTGCATGATGCAACTTGGAAAATTAAAATTCAATGAATTCATCAGGACATAAATACTTTGTTTTGGTTAAAAAACAACTATAAACTATTCCACATAGAAGGGAAACAAGACCGTACTTCTGTACAACCTCAAGTTGGGAAACACAAACAGTAGCAACAGTAGCAATATTGATGGCTCCAGACTTTTAAATTTACTGCAAAAGGAATATAAAGAACAGAGAACAAGGCAATTATGGGGTTGGAGAGAAGCAGAACTGAAACCATTATGTTACAGGCACGTTAAGCTGGGACCAAGATGAAGGCAAAGTAGGAGCTACTTAGGTAGCACAGATTACATGAACCTTAGGAGCCAGCAAAAGCCAAATACCAACTGCAGATGAAAAATTTAAAGCTCTTTGTAGATAAGAACTCTACACACTCAAATCTGCAGCAGAGCTAATGCTGTACTGTAACAGACTGTAACAACTCAGTTAGGATTGTTATGAACTGTACGGAAATTCTGCATCAGTCTTAAATGCATCAACTACTATAGCAGGTAAACACCAACCTGATTCAAGGTAACACACATGCTCTGTAATAGCTTGCCAACATACTTCCCCGTTTCCAGATAAAATATAATTAATATCACAGGTGTCTGTCTTCTCAAATCCAAGTTTGCATATTGCATAATGCACAGGTGGAGAAAGGCAAGTAGTGACCGAGTCTGGCAATGCCATCTGGAACAAACACACACACACACAATGAATCCTTGTATCAAGAAAGCACAAAGAAACAAACAAACAAAAAAATTAAAACATACCCATAAGCACAGCTACATGGACAGTAATACAGCATCTGTAAACAAGCTGTTTGGGTTTGCAATGCAGATTTCATCCACCCATGTGAGGAAAGAAACTCTCAAGCAGAATCACCTTTGTAAAACTGTGGGAAAGCATTGTTCTTTCAGGTCAAGAGGTCAGGAAGGTGTATTTCAGAATGGTTATTTCAGAATGGTTATATCTACTGAAACCATGACAAGATAGACTGAAGCAAAATATCCTAGTTTATATATAAACGTTCTGCCTAATCTCTGAGCTTGCAGAGAAACTGATGCTAGTTCAAGTAAACCAAGAGCATCAGCCCTTACAACCAGCAAGATCCTTGAAGGAAGGCAGGGGAAGAACACGTGAATTCTGTAGCAATTTTAGTGCAATTCAAACATTCATGCTATTTCCACATTAATCAAAACAGAAAAATGGACTGATTCAGAAGCACAAATTTAAATTTTAAAAAAATTGTACAGTTAAACCCCCCATATTAACAAGAATGAAAATTCTTATGATTTTGTAAAAAAAAAGTCACATTTCACTAATCAGACAGACAAAAATTTGTTTGATAATGAACTGTCAGAACTAATAATAATGAAAATATGCCATTAAAGTTAAATTAAAATCATTTTTTTCTTCTCTAATTAGGTGGCAGAGCTGACCCTCATATAAGTAATTTCTGAATTCATGGCTTCAAGGAGAGAGGAAATATTTATTTAGCTATCAGCACTGAGCAAGGGTAACAGTTCCCATCGGAAACCGCTATAAGTTGTCATCTGGAGTACCTACCTGCTCTTTAAAGAAAAAGATATTTTAAAATCTACAATGTTCCTGAGACATAGCATTCAGTCCATCTTAATTTGTGTCTCTTGCCCTTCCCGTTCGCCGTTTCACTGTCAGGGACAGGCGGCCAGAGCAAAACCTGCACGATCGCTGCCACCCTTTATTGCTATTTCTTACGTAAAACGGGCCAGGCACGGGGCAGGGCGGTGACCTTCGCACGGAGAGCGGGTCACCGAGCCCCGGGCTGGCACTGGCAGGAGCAGGGCAGGGCCATCCCGTTCCCTCCCCGCCGCGCCGCCCGCGGGCCGCAGCTCCGGCCCGGCGCCCCCGCTGCCGCCATGGCCGCCGCCGCCTCCGGTATCGCCGCCTCCGGTGTCGCCGCCCGCGCCCGCCGCGTCACGGCCGGCTCGCGGGCAGGGCCGCGGCCGCCGCTCGCCGCCCTGCGGGACCGCGGCCACAGCCATGGAGGGAGGGGAAAAGCACCAGGATAAAGACACAGTGAGCGGCCGCCAGGGCCAGGGGCAGCTCCGGGGGGCCGAGCTGGCGGGAGTTGGGGCACCCCCGGGAGCGGGGGCAGCGGGCAGCGGCCCCGGCGCGGGGGGGTGTGATGCCCGACTCAGGTGGGCGTGCCGGTCCGGGCCTGCAGCGCTTCAGTCGGGAGGGAAGGATGGGACTTGAGAACGTGGGTTAAAAGGTGTGGGTGATCTTGTGAAAATTGGTATCAGGAATGCTGTTCCCTATTGGTGAGTGCCCGCTTTTGGGATAGCTCGTGCTCTTTCTGCTTGGCCAGGTGTCATGTTCGCTCGTGCCCTGCGGCTGGCGCGCTGGAGCAGGCACTAGGAGGCAGAGCTGCTGTGTTGGTAGAGGAAAGGGTAGTCCTCCCTTTGGTGCGGCAGTCTCTCCAACTCGGGGTGCTGCTGTAAACTAGAAGCTGTGCCCTCTTCTGATGGAATAAACAAGAACTCTTTCCTGTTTGTTTTAACAACTAAAACCTATTGGTTGTTAAAATGGACGTACTAACAAACAAAATTTAATTTAAATAGCAAAAGCTTTTTTTTTTTTTTTTTTTTTTTTTTTTTTTTTTTTTTTTTTTTTTTTTCTCTTGGCATACTTCCTTCCATACGTCCAAAGTTAAGCCAGTGTACTCGAGTCGAGTAGCCTAAGAACAGGCGTTTTTTGGTCAAGGGCTCAAATGCAGTCAGTTTTTCAACTTTGGAGATTTTTTTTCACAGAGCGTGCAAATATTTTACAGAAACGTAATTGCAACATTGTGCTAAAGCTTGGGGTTTTACTCTGTATTTTATACAGTGATATACAGAAGTAGGTTTATTTACTAGCCATGTCTATAGAGAAATCAAAGTTTTTGGTTGCCTCGTTAGTAAATGCAATGACTTCTTGGAAGTGATTATGAAAACTTCTGTCACTAATAATAGCAGGTAAACTTTTAAGTATCACCATTGTTAGAAGTTGTGTGCTATAGACATGAATTTTCTTCCATCATTAATGAAAGAGATTGAAGACAGAGTGGCTCAAGCTGAACCATGTCAGCAAAGAATCACTGTTTGGATTGCGCCCTTTTTCACAAGTTCATTGCTACTCATGGATGGGGATGCTCATTTGAAGACCTCAGCTGCAAGACTTGAGGGTGATTTTTCTTCTGTTAGGTGATGTGTGATGAGTATGTCAGGGCTGAAGTCTTTTGAGATCTGAGATCTGACTCTGCAGTTAGATAGATAATGTGTGTCCACAGGCTGAGTGCAAATGTGTTTGGTCCTTGTGTTTTAGAGTAACTGCTATTCAGAGTTCAGCAAACACCAGCAGGCAATTTGCACCTCAGGCTGCCAGCATCGCTGCTTTTAAGGAACTAGAAGACACTTTTAGGTTATATCCACAGCTGCTGACAGAACTAATGTGCAAGTGATTTCATAGAGAAGAAACTGCATTTCTTCCCTGATTCTTAAAACTCCTCAGATGGAAAGATTTGTGAGCCCCTGAGTAGCACCTCTTCTAAAATAATTCTCATTAGACTTTTATATTATCCATAAGTGACGTTTTTTCTGTACTTCTTAGCATAATCTTTGCATTGTGATGTTATTTCACCTTTGAGTTCTTTTCTGCTCTCCTGGAAAGGAGCTGATGATTTTCTCTCATGTCAAGTTCTAGCAGTTTTCAGGAAGTGGAGCCAAGACTGAATAGCCAGTGAAACCTGGAAGTGGTTTGTTAGGAAGTACCTGGTATGGAAGACCATTGCCTGTGGCATTTGTTATGGTCTCATTGGTTCCTTGTGCTTTCTGTCTTTGTTAGTGTTTTACAGTGCTGTTTTAAGCCTCCTTGGTGGACAGGAGGTGACTTTTTTTTCACAACATTCTTGCATTCATAGAGGGACAAGTTTTGTTATGTGTGTTGAAGAGACAGAGTACACACCTGGATGGGGAGAAAACGCGATCTTCAGAGATTTGATTTTAAGTTCCAAGCAAAATCACAAAGCTTTGTACACTGGAACTTACTTTTTCCTTTATTTTTTTTAATGAGCAAATTAAATCATCAATACGTAAGCTACTATTTTAGTAACAAGGAATAAGGACAAATGAAATGAAGTAGTAAATGAACCAAGTCTGGATTTTGGGTAGGCTGTTTGAATGAAAAGCTTGAACTTGTGGCTAACATTCTTGGATGGGTATGTTAATATCTGTGTATTTTTACTTGGAAAAGGGGGTGGATTCAGGGTGCTAATATGCTGTAGCATTGACGAGATTAAATACAAAGTTCAGTTGGATTTTGCTGGAAAAGAATTTAAAATCGAGTGGAAGTCACCCACTTCTCTTTCTTCAGGCTAAACAGTAATGTTAAAACAGCCAGAAGATGATAACCAGCTTCTAGCTTTCTGTAGTTTTTGGTAACATATTCCTAGACTAATTGTTGGGGTTTTTTTCTCATAACTGTACACCATAAAGTATTATTTAGAGTCTTTAAATTCTAAAATATTGGCATGTGATGTGGGTTTTTCTTATTATTTTGTACAGTCAAAAGGAAAAAAGACACTTCAGGATGCATCAGGCACGGCTCCAACAGAAGTAAAGGCAAAGCCAAGACACCGTAACACATACAGACTGGAGCCACGCACTAAAGTTCAGGATGATTTAGTAAGAGACAAAGCTCAAGCCATACTAACGGTATAGTATTACTTAAATTCATTGTCTCATTGCAAAAGCAGCTCGTCTTGCAGACGTATTTACAGAGCAGTGAATATTACATAAACATGCATAAATCTCTTCAATCTTTTGAGTTTTGGCATATGAGTGTAATGTGTACTCCGTTTTGCAAAGTGCAGAAGGGCCTCTGCAAGGTCACTGCTGAGCATGTGCTGTTTAGGTGGAGCTGAAGCTTCATGAAGTCTTGCATTTTTTAAAATCAAATTGTGCTACGGCACAGTTCAAAGTACCATAATCCACAAAATATCCAGTTAGAGAAAGACTATGTCAGCAAATTTGTGGATTTCTATTAATTCTGCTAATATCACATGACCTGCATAAAATTACCTGGTATCCTTGACAGTCAGACTGCTACGTACACAAGTTAGGCAAAAACGAAAGATAACAATCTCTTGAGATAATTCAAAACTGTTATTGGTATTTTGAAAAGTTATAATCAGATCTTTTTAATTCTGGAGTCTGGAAGACATATCTTGGATATTTGGAACAGATATTTGTAGCACTGTTTTCCAGTGAACTGAGCCCAAATAATGGAGAAGAATACACTTCTCATTGTTAAATGGAGATTGACTGGGCATGTGTGTCACCTCTAAAAAAACATAAAACATTTCAGAGTAAAAGTAGTGCATCCTTTGCTGTTTGAGACTATTGTCTGACTATTTAACTCACTAGTTCTTCTCGTGTTCTTGTAATGAAAATGCCTGTAAAGGGTGTTTTTTTGCAACAGACTACTAGGATGAAAACTAAGATCTTTCAAAATTGTTTTTGATAGAGTAAACTACAAGAAGCCACATACGATGGAGCTTCTAGTCCCTTCTTGTGTGCTTCAATCTCAGAAGAAATACTAAAGGCTGTGAAGGAATTGGACTATGACCGTTATAAGTATGTGGTATCAGTGCTAATTGTGGAAAAGGCAAATCAGGCAATGATTGTAAGCAAACATATTATTTGTTACATCTTTTGAAAATTAAAAACAACTTTTAGAACTGTGTATTATCTCCTACGTGTTCTTTCACAATCAGAAGCTTATTTGAGGTGGTCCTGAAGCTTTTACATTCTTTATGGGTAGTGGTATCCCAGGTGACAATTCAAAGTGCTGCTGTGATTCTGCCTAACTCTCTGGAGGTTGTTGTCTTCCTGTGTTCACTAAGTGGTAAATAGTCCCTACTGCACTTCCCTGTCACCCACTTGTTTCTGCTGCATGCTGTGCCACCACAATTGCATGAGTTCGGTGAATTTTGTTTTTCTTTGTCCAGTGTACTTGGATCTCCATTTGGGTTCCCACATTGAGCGCAAAATGCTGTGCAATTGTAGTGTGGGGTGACATGGAACAGAAGGGTGGCAAGGAAAGGGATGGTAACTGCAGCTGCCACCAGACATGTTCCTGGGACTTCAAATTAACACCAGTCATCTGAACTTGGAACCTAAAATAAAAGGATTCTAGATTTTGCTATGTTGATTTATTTATTTAGTATTCCTAGCTCCCATTAGCATTCAGAACTCTCTTATCTGTCTAGCAGCGTGACAAAGAACACTTCTACTTTGGAGTGTTCATCATCAGTTCTCAAAACCTGATTGAAACCAACATGTGTTTAGTGAGTTACATGAAACAATGTTTGAAGGGTTCAGCTTCAGAACCAAATCCAGTTTGTGAGTTGCCCGCATCTACCTGCTTTTCTGGTGCCGTCTCACAGTATGCTGCCTCTTAAAGGGGTGCTTTGACTGAGGAGCTGTAGGTACAAACAGATTGGTAAAGTGGTTCAAGCTAACTTTTTTCTCCCAAGGAATATGTTTATTCCAGCCATCAATTCACACAGTTTAGCTTTGGAAACAATCTTACCAATACATGGTTACAAGTAGGCTGGAGTAAGCTGGAGGTGGAGGAGTGGGGGATGTGACTTCTTTGTTTTATATGCTCCCAAAAGGAATGTTTATTCACACAGACATTCTATTGCTTTTGAAGGGGTGCTCTTACAGTTTGTTAAATTGTAACAAGTGAACACAAGAGAGAACTGGGGGCTTGCTGTTGGGATTTTTGGATCTATCTGGGTGGGAGCTTTACTGTGAAGCAAGAACACATATTTAACATCGAATAGGAATTGTTAATATTTTCAACTTTTGCATTGTTGTTGATAGTTGTAACTCCCCTAATATGATTAGATTAGCATTTACTTCTTTAAAAAAATAGTAAAACTGCTGTATATAGGTTCATTTGTGTCTTTTTCTCTCTTATCCCTTTAGGTTGCCAGCAGATGCCTCTGGGATGTTCAAAGAGACACTTGGGTTTCAGCTAAATGTGAAACTGATACATTTATTGCACTGGCTTTGGTAATGGCTTGTTATTACGACTAAAACTCGGAAAGTCACAGCTGCATGCGTGCAGCATAATACATGGTATATTTGAAAATTTTCAAATCATGATTATTTTAGTATTCATTTTTGTCCTATTGCTGTTGGTACAAACTGACATGCAGTTGAGATAATTTTGCTTGGTTTTGCTCTGTTTAAAAAAAGAGAAAAAAAAACCCGAAAAACTGCTTTGGAAATGTTTATGGTTGAGTACATATGGGCTTCATCTGTTGTAAAGTTCTGCTGTGGAAGTGGGAGCAGCTGGTGTAAGGCCAAACATTGCAAAATTTTTAATGTTGCTTGTCTCTTGGGTGCCTAGGACTGTTAGCCAATGCTTACATGCAGTTGCAGGCATTGGTTTTCTTAAAAGCATGCTTTTTGTAAAAAAAAAGGAGTGTTCATTTTTAATTTTCATAGTTGGTGTCTATGATAAAATGCTAGTCTGCCTAAACACTTGGCTGGGAGGGAAACTGTTTTGCTGTCCTAGGAACCTGTGCAAATTTTCAGCCGCTTGCCTTGAATGAAGTGAAAGTTCAGTTATTAGGTTTCCTGAGTTCTAACCTTTGGTTAAGTATTGCTTAGGGTCTGGTTGGTGGACAAATACTGAATGGAGCGAGTTAGGTCTCTCTGGTCTAGGGGCTCCTGGTGGCAGTGGCAGGAGAACGATGGGGTCAGTCGGGAGGCTATTGAGAAGTGGTCTGTAAATGGCAAGGGCGGCAGCGATTGCATTTTTTAAAACGAGACTCCGGCAGATCTGTGGATGTGTGTAGACATCAAAGTGTGTATCTTTTGGATCTGCCGTGCGTGGAAATCGAGCGCTGGTGCCATTGCCATGTCAGTTTTATTGTTAGGAGCTGCAAACAAACGCGGACGGCGCGGTGGTGCTTCCCAACGCCCCGTGGTCAGCTTGGGTGCGAGCGTGTTTGGAGCCGCGGCCGGGCAAACCTCGAGGGGCGATGAGCGGCCCGGGCCGCGGGTGGGCGCACACGCCGGGCGGGGGGAGCCCCCGGCCGGGGGCGGCGCCGGGGCTGGGGCGCGGCCGTGCGCTTTGTTCGCCGGCGCGGGGCCGTGCGCGCCCACGGGGGCCGGCGGCGTGCGGGCAGGCGGGCGCGCGCGCCGCCCCGGTCCCCGGGACGAGGGTCGTTCCCGTGGTGGGTAGGGAGGGCTGCGCCTCAGCTCCGCCCGCCCGTACCGGCGGGACCGGCACCGGCACCGGGGGGCGGCGCGGCCCGGCGCGCGGCCGGCTCGGCGCGACCGCGCAGCGGCGGGGAGCGGCCGCACGCGCCCTCCCTCCGTCGCAGGGGCGAGCGCGCTCGTGGCGGCTCCTCCGAGTGCGCCCCCCGCCCCCCGAACCCCCCTCCTGCGGGGGCTGATGGTTCACAAACGTAGCTCGTCCCCGGCTGACGTTCCCGGAGACGGGAGCCTGCCGGCGGAGCGCAGCAGCCCGGCCCTGCTGGGTGCCGGCTCCCGCGCTCGGCGCTGACCACCCCGCCGAGGGGATGCTGCCCCTCCGCCCCGCGCTGCTGCCCAAGCGCTACCGCGGCGGCTCGGCTCCGCGCTCGCGGCCGGGCCGCGCGGCCGCCCGAGCGGCGGCAGCGGCAGGAGGAGAAGGGCGCGGCGGCGGCGGCGGCACCGGCGGGTCCCCCGCGCCGGTCCCGCGGGGCGGCGCCGGGTCGGTGCGGGTGCCGGTCCGGCGGCGTGGGCCGGGGTCGCCGCGGGCTGCCCGGAGGGGGGCGGAGCAGGAGCCGCCGCGCCCCTGCGCTCGCTGGCCGGTAGGGGCCGCTGCCGCTCCCCGCAGGGCGCGGGGGGGCGGGGCCGGCGGGCGCGGCGCGAGGCCCGGTCGCGCGGCGGCGGCGGCGGCGGCGTCGCTCCTGTTGGCCCAGCCGGCGGCGGCCATGGCGGCCGTGCTGTCCCCGCGCCTCTGCGACAGCGACCCGGCCACGCCCGGCGCGCAGTCCCTCAAGGTGAGAGCGGGTGGCGGCGGCCGCGGAGCTCCGGCGCGACGACCGCTTCGGCGGGAGGCCTCGCGCGGCCCCCGCGCCCGGGCGCCCTGACCCGCGTCTCCCACCCGACCCACCCGCCCCGGGCTCACCTCACGGCCGCCGGGAGAGCCGGGCGGCGGCGGGCGGCCTCCCGCGCCCTGGGCCGAACTTTGAGCGCGGGTCTGGTGCTGGGTGCCCGGGGCCGTCCTCCTTCCCAAAAGTCTCTCGGCGTCTTCCCGGGGGCGGCGCGGTAGCTGAGTCCTCGCCGCGGCAGCGCCGCAGCCGGGAAAGTTTGGGTCTGGCCGCGGGCAGTTCCGCGTTGGCGCCGCCGGTTGCTCCCGCGCATCCCGGGCACCGCGGGCACTTGTGGCGCCAAAGACTCGCGGCGCATATCGGCAGTCGGTCTTTGGAACGCGTCTCGGGTAGTTCAGGCTTCTCGATCGCTTAATAGAGGAGCATTACGTCGATCTTACAGTGATAGACGTACCAGAAGTTTGTAACGTCACCACGTTTCGTAAGGACTAACAAGATTTTTACAGAAACATTCGTTTTCAGGGGGAAAGGGGCTTTTTTGGACAGTATTTGACTTTTCATGTAAAAAGAGCTACAGAGCTCCTTTTTTTTTCCTTTTTTTTTTTTTTTTTTAGCAGTAAAGGTGGTGGAGCGGCATTGTACTTTTAGATTGGAAATGTTGTCACTTCATATATTCAGTCGTCTGCAACAAACGGAACTTGTGTGATTGAATTTCGTGAAATTTTAAGCAAATGAGGCAAATACGGAAATGCAGAGCACTTATCTCTCTGTGTTTTGGATGCTCATGCTTTGTGACAGTACCAGGTTTAATAAATGAAAAATTACAAAGCGAAAGGAGACACTGCTATCAGGCACTTCCACCAAACTGGCTGGTTGAGATCTCTCTTTTAAAGAAGTTTTGGTATACAGTAGGGTTGCTTTGGCCATGTTCAGGTTTTTGTCTAGCAATTAAAAAGATTTTGAGTGCATTAATATTCTTGTGGGAAACGAACTACTGATGAGACAGCTGTGTCACAAAATACAAATGCACTGTTGTTTTGATTGGGGGCTGCTGCTTCATTTGTCTGAGTTCATACAGGGTGTCCTCAGCAATATTAAGAACTGGCGTTACTGGTAATGTGAGTGGTGATGCTGCATACTGCTTTTTTTAAGGATGGTTGCAGTAAGAAAACACAGTTTCATTAAATTTTACTTTTCAGTTTTTATTGCTGTGTGAAAGGTGTTCTTCTTGCTCCTTAAAGAGGAAGAAAAATATTTGTAAAAAATTGCAGAAAAGGAGAAATAAGCCAGAAATCCAGGGGACAAATGCTTTTTGCCTCTGGGCTGTCTTGATTATAACATTGTGAAATGTTGCACATTAAAAATAATGTATTCTTGTTGGCTGGAATATTTTTAAATTCATATTTCAAGTCATATGTTAAATAAAACATACTAGAAGGAAAGACATTAGCAGAGGTAGACCTAATTATGATTGTTGTCATTATTAAATAAGCAAGTAGTATAGTTGGGCTTGATCCATTTATTTCTGACAGGTTAATTCCTCTTGCTTAAACTTTTCACAGGAGTTAGGAAATTGATCCTTTCACTCTGCTCCACTTTAGAGATTCAATTACTTAAAGAACCGTTTTGTTCTTGACTTAACTACTGGTTGTGGTCAGAAATTCACTTAAAGATTTCTGCTTTCTGTCTCAATTATGATCAGACAGGGTTGGTCACTAAATGCTTGAGATTGTTGGTGATTCAGGTAGCATTATGGGGCAAAAAAGCAGTGAAAAATGCAACATCAACTGAGTCACTTTCTTGATTTTACAGAACTTTTCATTTTGCTTTGGTCTTTTTTTCCTCCTCTTCACTCTTTATTCCCTTTCCTTACATTGATCACATGAAATCTGAATAGTAATATCTGTCCGAATGTTCCCTTGTAATAGCTTTGTTCTCTATCTGTTGTAATACCAAGTTGGATTTATTCTTCAATATAATTTTTCATCTCTAGACACAAGTCTTTGCTCCTTGCTTGTAATAATGTTTTTTGTAAACCATATACTGTTCATTTTACTTAAACTGTATACCTATAAACTCGTGTGTTGCTTTCGGTAATATTTTCCCTGATTTTGTTATCATCAGCTCTCAGCAAGGAGTTGGGGTTTTTGTTTTGCACTTGCTTTTGGTTTGGAGTGCTAGTCTGATCAAGTGCCAGAGGTAATTTAAATCAGGAATTATAAACTTTATGGTCAGAGCTACAGCTCTGTCTATTCAGAACTCTACCTACACCACATATGAGAAGCCACCCAATTCTCCTTCTGGGCTACAACATGTCATGCAGGTAGTTTATAACAAAGAATAATTTGTTATGTTAGACTGTCCTGTGAATTGTTTGTTAAGACTCTCATAGAATGGCTTAGCAGTTCAAGTATATTTAAATTGTGGATTGCCTTGCAATGTTTTTTTTGTGTTTTACATTATCTTTGGAGTAGTCTAATTTTTTAAAAATATTTATTTTCACTTCAGGATGATACAGAAGAAAATTCCAATGATGGCAGCCAGCCGTCCAAAAGACGGCGCATGGGCTCAGGGGACAGTTCTCGAAGCTGTGAAACTTCCAGTCAAGACCTGGGGTAATAATGTTTCTTACAATTCCCACTTTTTATGGCAAGCCTGGCTTTATTGTTCAGCATACTTAAGTATTAGCTCTTTTTTCATTACTTGTGTATTCTTCATGCATCTTTCTGAATTGTGGTGATGTCCTATAAATTGCTAGATGTCTATTGCTCCCAGCATATTTTAAGGCATTTTATTTTGGAGTGCCATAAAAAGTGCTGTGTCTGATTTACAATCAGAAGCACAGTTTACATGTTTTTAGAACATTGCCTACTGGAATGAATCTTGTCTCTGTAGTACTTGCTTTTCCTGGTGTCCTCTTCATTATGATGGATGTCACTTTCTTCAGATCCTGTACCTTAGCATGTTGATAAATGGTGACTTAGAGAAATATGTGTGAGATTGGGTGTAACAAAGTGACTTTTGAAACAGGTTAACAGGATGCAGTTTTTTAAAGTGTTTGTCTAACTTTGTAGTTACTGTTCTTTGACATAAAAATGGAAATTATTGAATTTCTAGGGATGTAAGTATTCTTAAGGATTGTTGTGATTTGTTGTAACGTTGTCCTTATGTTTAGGTATAGTTATTTTCCTGCTGAAAATTTGATAGAGTACAAATGGCCACCTGATGAAACAGGAGAATACTATATGCTTCAGGAGCAAGTCAGTGAATATTTGGGTGTGACTTCCTTTAAAAGAAAATATCCAGGTATTTATTTTTAAAGTTTTTCTTCCCCAAGCTTGTGTCCTTAAACAATTTGTGTGTAGTCTGTGCTTCTTGGGTTACAGGATGAGCTAACTGTTAAATAAAAGACCCAGAAAAAGCAGACCTGAACTTGTACTTTGTACGCTCATTACTGGAAATAAAATGTATCCATTGGTTTTCAAAGTAATATAAGACTTTGTGATATTGCCACTGAAAATTTGCAAACAAGTCCAAGTTGAGGGTTAGATCAGCAAGTTCATCAACTTGAAAACTGATGTCAATTTTTTTTTTTGTGATGTGTTGATGATTTCTTACTGTCTAACTGGATCTCTGTATTCAGTTTCCTGGATTGTGGCAACATTCCTACAACTGTGGAGAAATACTATGTTTGTGGAGGTTCTAGTATTTGAGTATTTCAGTATTACTTGAGTATTATTCAGAGTTTTTCAAATCTGTCTCTTTTGTTGGGGAATTTATTTTTAAAAATCATGGGAAAAGAAAAAAGACTGTACTTTCAGTGCTTGATAAAATTTTCTGAATCTGAACTTATACACCATGTTTCTTTAGTTTTTCTGTAAATCATAACTACAGGCAGGATCTTGACCTACTGTAGGTCAAGAAAATTTACCATGTCCCTACGTTGTTTGTTAAATTTAAAATTGATTTGTAAAGTTGTCGTGTTTCTTGGAATAGTGGTATAATAGAGGCTCTAGCTGCCTGGAAACAAAACTGTTGAAATACTTTGACAGTGTTTATGGGGGAGTTTCAGTTACTGCCCACATTTTTATTTCTCTTTTTTGGTTTTTTTTGAGATTTAGAAAGGCGAGATTTATCGCACAAGGAGAAACTCTACCTCAGAGAACTAAATGTCATCACAGAGACTCAATGCACGCTAGGTAAGAAAACAAATTGTTAGACTCCTTATTACAGTGTAAAACGTATGGCACTCTGAGAAAGAGAATTCAGTTTAGTAGAGAAGAATTGCATCCCTCTCATAAGTCTGAAATTAAAACTGGTTTATTACTGGCTTAGTATATTTGCCATAATGTTTCAGTGTTCCAGATTTATTATTAACAAATACATTTTGGATCTGTTCAAATTACTGTGTATTCTAAACTAACCTGTAGAACCTTTTTCTCTGAGAAGAGAGACCACCATAATTGTGTGGTCTCGTATATATACATTATATATACAGATAGATATATGTGGTGGTATATATTGCATGTATTTATGTACAGGGTGTCTTCATATATATTGGTCTTATTTTGCTGCATTGCATTGGAGCCCAGAAAACATCAGTGTATCTTAAATGGTTCAGCTTCTATGTTAGAAGTTAACGTAGCATATATTAAAGCACTTGAAGATACTTGAAATGGATTGATGTAATTTCTGAGGCTTCTATTGAAAGGGCTTTTTTCTTACTCTTCTGGTATATGTGATTTGGACATGTTAGAGTTTAAATGATGCTGCCATGTTTTGTTTGTTTGTTTGTTTGTTTTCTTTCCAGTGTATCCTAGGTCTGTGAAAATCTAATGCCATTTTATATGATAAGAATCTTTCTTAAATCACCTTTATTTCTCACATGCAAGCTGTCTATTCTTTTTTAACTTAACTATGCATAAGAAAACCCTATCTAAGTTTTATATATAGAGGTAAAATGTTACATTCTGCCTCATATCCAATAGAGATGTGTGCTGAGTTAACTACCTCTGTTTTTAAAATTATAGTTACAGTCAGTGATAGTGACATAAATCATTCCATGCTGTTGTCCATGTTTGGAGATTTGTTGTTTTGGAACCTTCAGGGGAGGAGATCTGCATTGTACCTGCAAACTGAAGCATTCTGACTTTTGAACTTGAAATGCTTTAATTGGTAGTCAGGAGTCTGTGTGCAGTTTGGTGCTCTGAATTGCTCTCCTAATGATTCTTCCCTGGTTTGTACATAGACTTTATGTAAACCTCATGATTTCAGTAATGGTTCTGTAGGGTAGTGAAACTTCACCAGCACTGGAAATTGAAATTAACAGTACACAAGGTCCCACCTAGAGCAAAGGTTCTGCCTCACCAGTGAGTTTAAGTAGGTGATTGAGTCAATCAACTGAAGGGGTCCATAGCTGTAAGTAATGACAGGAGTCTTGGGTACAAGCAAACTCAGCCTTGAAAGCTAAATGACACAAGTTTGAGATGGAAAAGCATTGTGCATAGCAGACCATTGTCTTTAGCTGCTCAAAAACTTTGAGTTGATCATTGTGGGATGTAAATAATCTACAGTTGCTTTTGCCAGATAGCATCATTGTTGCTTTTATTTATTTTAGGTCTAACGGCTTTGCGTAGTGATGAAGTAATTGATCTTATGATTAAAGAATACCCTGCCAAACATGCTGAGTATTCTGTTATACTGCAAGAGAAAGAGCGGCAGCGAATAACAGATCATTACAAAGAGTATTCTGTAAGTAATTACCTCTGAAGTGAGCCAAATCTGCAATGGGAGTGTGAGAAACGGTTCTTCTCAAACTGAGAGTGAAATGTATGTGAATTAATATAATTGTTTTTATTCCAGCAAATGCAGCAGCAGAACACACAGAAAGTAGAAGCCAGTAAAGTTCCTGAATATATTAAAAAAGCTGCCAAGAAAGCTGCAGAATTCAACAGCAATTTAAACCGAGAGCGGATGGAAGAAAGAAGAGCCTATTTTGATTTACAGACACATGTAGGCAAATTTAAATTTCTTACCAATTGTGAGGAGGGAGCTCCTTGTTTGTTTTAGTGAAGTTGGTTTTGGTACCATTTTAACTATTTTTGAGGGGGTTGATTATTTTTTCACTCATATAGAGACTTACAGTTTCGCTGTTCAATGGGTAATACTGCTAAAAATAATAATCTCAAATATATTGAACCTGCAAACTTTTTAAACTTGAAGATTCTTGTCTCAGGAGGCTCTAAAAATCTCAGTTTATTTTGTTATCGTGTCTTTATTTTGACAGTAGTAGCATAAAACTAAAGTGTTGTTTATTCATGTAAATGGCTAATTTTTCTTTTGAATACTTCCAGAATTTTGCCAACAATACCTGAAGTAAAAAAAGAAAACTGTTTAATACCTAAAAGTGTGCTGCCTGTCAATATTACGCCCTTGTTTTTTTTTGTTAGGTGTTATATTTGTATTGCATATGTTGCATGTCTCTATGCTTGATTAAAAAAAGAAAAATCTGGCATTTTGAAGCAGTGCTGTTCTGCTTCTATAAAGGCAGTAAAGCAAACATTTTCTCTGCGTATTGTTGCATGGCAGTCAATTATGGAAAGTTTTCATTTTCCTGATATTGACCATTTTAGAGACAAGATAGTGGATAATTACTTCTATTTCCATCAGAGAGAGGGAAGGCTTAATGTGTAAGCTTCTCCTTTCTATAAATTTATATTATTAATGGACTTTTTAATAGTACGGTCTGGTTTCAGAATTAGGTGGATGTGTTCTTTCTACTCTAAAGCAATATGGACCAACAGTGATTATTCATGCTAAAGATGCCAATCACAAATGCTAATGTTCATTGTTTCAATTTCTAGATTTTAATTTCAAAATTATTTTTCATAGTATACTGTTTAAAGGGGTCTTGCCTAATGTTTGTTCAGTTCACTGGATACTTAGTAATTGGATTTAATCCATGATACTGTTTTGTGAGTGGTATCTCTTAGCATTTAATGAATTGAATTTCTCATAGGAGAACTCAGGTAGCTGTTCCAGTTCAGTAAAACTGGCAAGTTAAAAAATACTTGGAGGAATATTTGGTGAGGAAGGCTCAACTGTTTCTATGTGAAACAAAAATGTCATTGTTTTATATTAAACAATGCAGATTATCCAGGTGCCTCAAGGAAAATACAAAGTCTTGCCTACAGAGAGAACTAAGGTTAGTCCTTATCCAGTGGCTCTCATACCCGGCCAGTTCCAGGAATACTACAAAAGGTATTTTAAAAGCATTCCAACTTCAAATTCTGTTGCACTGATCTCTTTTGTCTACATGTAGCAGGTGGAAAACATTTCAGTGTCTTTGCTGTAAGGTTTCAAATTAATTTTAGTTTGAGACTCTTGATAGTCTTCAAAGATGCATAGTGTGACAGCTTGTGTCAACAAAACAGTACTGACTGCAGGAGCACTGTCTCTGGTGATGTATATTGCACTGCCTGAGATTTGGCCTGCTTAGGCATTTACCACAGTAAAAAGGGACATTGATTTCACTCCTGCCACTCTCCTGTTTACTTATCATCTGCCTCTGCACGTGTGCTAAAATTAGTGGTTTTGTATCCAAGTGTTGTAATGCTGGCTTGTGATCACATGTCTTCTGTGTGGCAGTCTTGCTGTTCTACTTTGAATTTTTAGAAACTCTTTAAAAAAATTGGTCTTGTTGCTGAAGTTTGATGTTGGATTTGTAAGTGAGAGAGAAAGAAATTGCAGGCTGGACCTTTACATTTCATGAAAAATGTATTACTTGACTGTTGACATAAATTTAAGATTTTACTAGCAGCATGCTACCATTGAACACATCCATACAGATCTGAAGATTTTGCTGAAGTTTTACTACTGTACAATAGACATTATTTTCATGCTATATGTGCTTCGTTTTCTGTAGAGAAGCTCCTTGTCTGCATGTGGCTTGCTCCTTCCAGCGTGTGTGTTCATACAGCCCACCCCAAATTTGCATGTTACAGGACCTTCCTGAAGGACTTCAATTTCATTAAATCAATTGAATTAAAATTACTTCCTGTTAGGTTTATTTTGCACTTGTAAGCTGCTAGTGAAACTGCTTTTCCATCTCAGTGAAGGACACGACCTTTCATAATATGCAGCAAACTAGTATCCTGTTCTTTACAGTGCTTGTCCTCAGCAGTAAGAGGGCTTTCAGTTTTTTCTTACTCTTTAAGGTTAAAAAGAAAAAGGGTAGATTATGCATGTTGAGCTGTATCTGGCTGTAAGCAGTATGATTACACCTTTACATTCTTCCAAAATTACATTTTCATATGCCTTTTCTTTTGTTCCCCATAATCAGCTATACAGCTGTATTCTTGACTTTGCTTTGGACATGTTTGTGTGCCCTGGGTTAGAACTGTACACATGTTATGGGGCACTGTACATTGATAAACAAAATGTATGGTCTGTTGGGCATAGTAACATGGATTGATTAAAACTTTGCAAATACACCTGTGTTCCATGAATATCTGCTGTAAAAGAAAACAAGTACTATAGATGGTATCACATTTGGGAGGAGAAATTAGTATGTTTCCTTTGTTTTCAGAACTGCGTGTTTTTACGTTCCTTCCTGAAAGAAAGGAATTATTTATAATGTCTTTCTTATTAAAGTCCCTGTGTGCTGTCTGACTTAATATTTACACATGAAGTACACATGAATGAATGAATTTTATTTATTTAACTTCAGATACTCTCCAGATGAGCTTCGTTACCTGCCGTTAAACACGGCTCTTTATGAACCTCCTTTGGATCCGGAGCTGCTTACACTGGACAGTGATGGAGATTCAGATGATGCGGAGGAAGGGCGGGGTGATGAAAAAAGGAAAACCAAAGGCAATTCGGTGAGACAAATTGAAAGTATTGTTGAATAAAAAAACCATTTCCATTCACTTTTGTTAGTTTAATTAGTTTCTTGGAATCTTTTAACATTTGCAAAATGAAAAGAAGACCTTTTTTAGTACTTCTGTTTATTTCATAGCATTGTTCTCCATTACTTTCTGTTTTGGTCTGTTTTCAGAGTGAATTGAACAAATACTTGACATTTCTGGCCTTTTCTTCCTTTTTAAAAATTTTCTTTTTTTTTTGTTTAAAGAAATTTTGAAGAAACTTTCCAATGCAGCTCTTCATTATGCCCTTTTTCCCAAGGGGAAGTTGCTGGCATTTCTGAGGAGAATGAATACTGTAGTTCAGGTCACAGTATATTTTGCTGTTTGAAGTCCCACAGAATCTGTCCCCAAAACAAAGGTGTTGATAACCTCATAACTGTTTTTTTTTTTTGTGATGTGCAAGCAGCAAGTACTCAGTATAGAAAGTTACTTCATTCCAATTTAAAAATAAGGTAAAAAGCACTTTGTTTTTTCTTTACAATAGAATTTTTAAAAGATATTTATGTTTTCTCTACTTATGCAAATGCAGAATTAACTGTTAGTTTAAACTTAAGGGAAGCTTTCATGTATGTACCTTGGTAATGCTTTAAATGCTGAAGAGCCAGCTGAGGTTCAAATTAGCTGAGTACAACTGAACCATTGGTGTATTGGTGCAGTTTGCATGTTGGTGACAATATCTTTCCAGAAGTTTAACCATAAGTTTTAACAGCAGTGGAATGGCACAGTGCATTTAGCAATTTCTAGCATGATTGATGAACATGTTTGATGGTGGGTATGCACAATTGTAAATTTTGTCATGTAAATATTTCTCTTCTTTGAATTTTGTAATATAGTTAATTGAAGAAAAGAAGAGGTCAGCTTGTAGGTTAATGCAGGAAGAGATAGGTGTTTAATACACTGTTTTGGCTTGCATTTTTGTGAGAAGGAAGAAATCATACAAACATAGCATGCTAAATGTCAACGCAGATTTTCAGTTTAATCACACTCCAGCTTTTTTACAGTTGGTCAGTTCATCTTTAAGCATTTTTTCCCAGTTTCCTTTTCCATTGACTTCCATTCTCATTCATGGTAAAGAAGAGTAACTGCACCAAGCAGACTATCCTTTTGATTTTTCACAGAGGCTCAGAAATATTTTTTTTTTTTTTTTTTTTGGTGACAGAATACAGAAGGAAAAATGTCCCTGAGTTTGAAAAGTGTAGGGAATGTGGAAGATTGATAGTCAGATTCCTGTGAAGTGTTTTTGGCTGTGGGAGCAGGGGTTCATAGCTAGTTAGTCATTGAGTGGGGCATATAGTTCAGAAAAAACACAGAGGTGGGGCATTGTCAGATTTGGGCTACTTACTACTTGTCATATCTCTCTGGTGAGTCCTACATATGCTTTATAACTTACCCTTTTTCACAATGCCCCCTGCTCCATTGTTGGAGTTGGTAGCAATTTTCTTTTCTATGGCGTTTTAGTGGGTCTGACCTGAATAACCCTTCCCCTAAAATAATGGTGAAACATACCATTCCTTGTTGCCACATAGTTTGATCTGCTTTTGTGTTACATTCTGCCATTTGCTCTGTGTCTGTTTTGTCTGTTTCAATTTTAGGACCTGGGGCACAGGCTAATTACTATTGTGTTTTTACAGAGTGTGTTTTACTGTAGGGCACCATTGTTATTTGGCTTCTTGGGTTTTATTGTAATAAATGTGAGTAATCACACTGCTTCCTTCTGGAGCTTTTTGAAAGCTTTTATTAACACTTCTCTGAGAAAAGTCTTGTGCTGCTGCTCTTAATTATGCCTACACTGATCTCTCACCCTCTTTGAACCTCTTCCCCTCTTTCTTGCCTCCTCATTCCTCAAAAAAAAAGCTCTAACTGCAAAATAAATTGTGTTGTTTGGTTCTGTATAAAATATGGAAGCGTGTTTTGCCATTGATGGCTGTTTTTCTGCTGCAGTCCAAATTAAATATTTAGATTGCTCCTGGTGAAAACAGTAGGTGAGGGTGGCAGAAAAAAACCTTCACATGTTTAACTCAAGGCAGTCCTTGTACGCTTTAAATGCATGACAGGGGCACTTTTAATTTTTTGCTGGTCCTTTATGTTGTAAACAGCATCTTGTATTTAGTTGATTTCTTGCTGACTTCTAATGAAAACGCTTCAGAGAATTACACTGTTGTGCTCCCCACGCTGGTACCAAGACCAAGTGCAAAAACATGACTGCTCTTGCTGATGCCAGTCTCTTAAATGAGAAAAAAACAGATTATGAGTGTTGTGAACAAAAGTGTTCTGGGTTGTGATAAACCCCGTGCTTTTGCAGAAGGAATGACGTTTCCTTCTCTTACCTCAGTTGACTCTAAGGGGCATAGGAAAGACTTGTCTGTCTATCCAAAAAAATAAAAAAATATAGCTATGGTATTTTTATTATAGGACAATTCGTCCGGCAATGTATCTGAAGGTGATTGCGCCACAGACAACCAGGAGGATTCTTTTCAGGGAAGACAAAAAACAAGAGACAAAAGTGCTACTCCAAGAAAAGATGGTTCCAAACGTTCTGTATTACCCAAATCAGTTCCTGGGTACAAGGTGGAAGAAAAAAGCCCCTGACTGAAATTTGTTCACCAGCTTCTTCCTGAAGTATTTGGTTTTTCCAATAACGTGGAACTTCTGCTTGCTGTACTTCACTAGCTGTTCTCCTGTTGTGTGCTCCATCTGTTTGTTTCCTTATTTCCTTTATGCTTATATTTCGTGTGGGGCTTTTCTTTACCCTAGCTGTACAGTGGCCTCCTATTTGGTTAACTTCTTAGATTCATAGGCAGTAACACTAGAAAAATCCTTTGTGGATTTATCCTTGGAACTCAACATCTTTCTGTCTGCTTTAACATAGCAGTCAGAAGTATGTGCCAGTTTGAAGCTAGCATTCACTATCTGTTACTTTTTTTCTATTTTGTATGGCAGCATACCAAGAGGTCAGTTCTGTTAAGTGCAGCTGTATGGCTGAACATATTGTCATGACATTCATTTTAAGTACAGCCTTTTATCCTGCAATGTAACAATGTATTGGATGGAAGGCAAAAAGTTTACTACAGCTGTATAGGCCACACTATGTAACCCCTGCAACAGTATTTGGAAAATAGCTTTTTATGTAGTTCATACTATGTAGTAACATCTGTGGGCAATATGCTTTTATCTAAACTAGAAACTTGGTGAGGATGTTAAGACATTTCAGCTATCAAGCAGTGATTGCCGAACCTAAGATCCTGATCTTCAGTATTCCTGTGTAATAATTTCAAGAATTATGATAAAAATACCTCTCAGAAGAAATGGGAATTGACATGCATTGTTTATGTGTTACTATTCGGCATACTGAGAGAGGATCCAAATAAACTGTAACACATTTAAAGCACATAATTATCTACTGAGATGAATGAGAATTTTCCATTAACTTTTTTTGGGAGAAGGAATAGACCCATAAATAGGGAAAAGATAGGGTTGAGTGTTCACCAGTCAGGAATGCTTACTGACAGTTATGGGACAAGGAACACTTTTGTCAGTGACAAGTTTGTAAATACTGAGAATATGTCTCAGCAAAAGTGAGCTGTTGATGGCTTGGATTTTATGTTTGTAAATATTTACTCTCTGTGTTTACCAAGTTAATAGTATATAAACTATAACTTACAATAAGAAGCTAATTTCCAGCAAGAATTGGACAGTGTTGATAAATTTCCTCTACATACAGTATCTGTACAAGTTCATAACAGACAGCAAGCTCCAGTTGTATTTTCTGTTTTCAGGATCTTATTAAGAAATGTGTGAACTGTGTAGATTTAGACTGTGGTTATCACATAAATATATATATATATTTTTTATATGTAACTTTGCAAGAAGTTGTAGACATAAAATGCATTTCAGTATTCCCATGAACATGAAATCCAAAGATGAAGGCTGAAATTTTACTTTAGCTTTTTTTAACTTGACATTAGAAATTGTGTGCCACTGGTTTACAGAGGCTTCACTTAGCTGCAAGATGCCCAAGTGTTTGATCAGTTCAATCTATTCAATGGCCCTATGAATGAATAGAGAGAGAACTTGTGGAGAAGAACTTTCAGCATAGTTTTGAACTTAAAATTGTAGAAGAGCAGTAGTAGTGTACAGCACTGCATTTTGAAAATTAATTCCCATATCAGTTACTTATTGGTTCAAAATCACTGATTCTGTCAGTAACAAGGTCTTACTGTAAATTTACAGTGCCACATCTTTGCAATGTCAGTATACCCTGCCTGCATCAACCATCCAGCTGTTTTTAAGTCAGGGGTGGTGATGATATGTTAGGAGAGTGAGAGGATTGGCTTTCTTGTTTGTGGGAACATTTGAAATCTTATAATAAGCCAAATTACATGAGCTGTTTTAACTGGCAAGACAAAATGATTCTTGTTTGTGAGTCTATAAAAACACCAGATAACAATATACCTACCATATGTGCCTACATATTAAGGCACTTTGAGCCGAAGGCTTAACTGATTCAGAATGTTTTCCCTGTGAAATCTTTATAATACTTTTGTTCTATATTGTTCTCTAATATTGGACTATTTTTGTAGGACACTAATCTTTTGGTTACATGTAGTTAAAATTGAAGGATAATTGCTATGGTGTCAGCATATGTAAGTATAGTTATATCCACGTTATGAGTATTACAGGATTCCATACATTTCCACTGCATTATTTTCAAGTAAAAGAAATACTGTATTTTATATGGAGTCTTTCTTATTGTCAGTTCTTTAACAAAGAACGATTAGCATGTGTTTTACATTTTGTCATGTTACAAGTAGTGAGTCTGTTGCTGCAGGACTGACTTGCTACAATTGCACACACAGGGTACTGTTAAAAGTACAGGAGATTTTTTTGCACATAAAACTAATGTATTGAGTATCTTTATTTTGCAACACTTCTGTTTTGGGTCACTATATGAAAATGTAACGCTTTGCATTCAGAATAGGATGTTATAAAAATGGTGTAGTTGGAAAGCTTACTTTGACAGCTGCCGCACAGCAGCATGGAAGTGAAAACCTACACAGCACAGTCATCATTTTGATGCTGCATTTTTTTTCTCTCCTGTCTTATCCCAATGAGTTGGGGATGTAGAAAGCAAAATTTACTCCTAATGAAATGGGATATTGTGACTTCCCATTTGGAATTAACTGACTTTTTTATAGCATTTCTAAAAGCCATTTATGGTGGTGGAATGGAACTGGATTAAAATGTGAATAGTCTTGATTTTTTTTTTTTACTTTTTTCCTCGTTTTTGTTAAAATACTTCCATACTCTTGGAACTTCATTCTTAAAAGGCTGTGATTCTCACCCCCCCTTAGTATGCACCATTTCTAATGAGTACAGGTTTAAGACTAGATGGAAGCATTGTTAATAAACGCATCTATAGCAATGTCTATCTTGAGAGTTACATGTATTAGAATGTGAACTGCACACACATGTAACACTTGGATGTGTCCAAAAAGCAGCTCACTTTGGCTGGAGTACTGGGGAGTGTGCTGTTGTATATTAAAGGTAGTAAAATACAAATCTGTAACAAGCCAGAAGTCTGATTAGAAAAGTGTGCTTGCTATGCTAGAAAGGCTTAGTTTTTTAGATTACAATACAATTTTAAAAAAACAGTCTAAGCAATGGAAGGGTAAATGCTGCCACACTGACAAGGTTTAAGCATGTGCCACTTTTGTTGGGAGGAGCAGGGTATAAAGGTATACATGTAGGACATGTAGTATAGTTAACAGTCAAAGAGTTTGTGTGTGGTTTTGCTTCCATTATATTTATTATTTTGTAGAAATGTTTGTGTGTTAGACTACTTTTACTGTTTTATTATATTTATGTATAAAACAGGTTGACTTTGCTTTTTTAAAATAAATAAGCAAAAAAAGTATCTATGAATGCCTCTGTCATCTTTTGAAGGAAGTTACCTATAAACATACAGTGTGGTGTTTTGTTTTCTTGAATAAAACTCCTTAGACCAAACAATTTGAAGCAGGCTGTAGCCACGTTTTGACATAAAAAAAGCACATTGAAAACTTGAAGCAATGCATCTTGATACTTTAAAAATGAGTCAAGATACTAATTAACTTGTTAGATGCTATCAAAAACTGGCTGGGGAAATAAACACACTTAAAGATAAGTTGTATTGCAAAAGATCTTTGTAATTTTATTAATTTATTTATCTGTGTTTTCATTTTTTAAGTGTTTTCAAATCAAACCTCATTCTTCTCCCTGCATGTGGTTGGTTGTTGACTGGGATTCTTGCTTACTGGCAAGCTGTTTAGAAGCCTTCAGCTCCGTCTGCTAGCTAGGTCTTTGCAGCAACATTGTTTTTTAAAACGGGCACTAGTCAGTTTAACATCAGTGATTAATTGTAGACTACATTTCCCACTAATTTCATTATGCAGCAGTCAAAGCTCAACAATGTAACTACTGCCATGTTTCTTCAATTTGGAATGCCTTCTTCCTCAGGCCTCTTCAGGATGAAACTGTTGGTGTATCTATGAAGTTGGCACACAGAATACATAGGCAGATGTTCCACATTGTAACAGCCTGCTATTTCTCCTACCCTTTAAATGGATCTCATGGACCCAGACACACTCCAGATGATCACTTAGAAAAATTATAAATGTAAATCTCCAGTCAAATGCAAGGCTCTTGTTTCTTTCATGATTATTACTAGATACAAGAGGGAATGGTAAAAGAAATACAGCCCTGTACAGCATAGCTAACCAGATAATTTGAAACTAAAGAGAGAAAAAAAAAGTTTATTGCATTCATAAATAATTTTCCAAATGTAGGGACAAATGTAATGAAAGTTAAAAAACTATATATAAATTCCTTCCTAAATATGAAATCCACACAGAAGTTCATAAATTAGTATTCCATATTGGAATAATCTTCCTGAAATTTTTCACCCTATGCCACATTTAGTTTACCATGAGGAGAGTGTTAGCTGATGAGGTAATAGGAAGAGGCAAGTACATGCTTTTGATCCAATCAGATTTATATATAAAACTCAATGACAAATGCAAATTTTTATGTAGTTAAATCTAAGATTTTTTTTTTTTCAGTGCTGCTGCTTGTCAGTGATTGTCACATGTTTCACGGTTCACACATCCTAACAGTTTAATAATTTTAATAGTTAAGGAGATAGATGACATTTCCTGTTGAATCTGTAAATTCTTCTGGAATGAATTTATAGCCCTCTTCTACCCTTCCAGCCAAAGGTCATTCCAAATGCTATATGTGGAATTTGTCTGAAGGGTAAGGAGTCCAACAAGAAAGGAAAACCTGAAGCTCTTATACATTGCTCCCAGTGTGACAACAGTGGTGAGTATCTACATACACTAAGTGGATTCCTAAGGGATTTGACACATGTTTGTGGACATATTTAGTGTACTCCATCTGTAGCAAGAGTTCAGTTGCCTTTTCTGTCCTTTGTTACGACCCCATCTCTCTCTCGTGTTCTCTGTGCTTGCACACTCAGTGCACTGTGGGATCCTATCAGGAGGTGAGCTAAGCTTCATGTTTGGTAGAAGCAAACAGTCTAACTAATTTTAAATTTCATTTCAGGCATAAAAGTAATAATGCTGGTTTTAATCTAGGCCACCCTTCTTGCCTTGATATGACCCCGGAGCTTGTTGCTATGATTAAGACTTACCCTTGGCAATGTATGGAGTGTAAAACGTGCATTATATGTGGGCAGCCTCACCATGAAGAAGAAATGATGTTCTGTGATGTATGTGACCGTGGTTATCACACTTTCTGTGTGGGGCTTGATGCTATCCCTTCAGGTAATAAAGTAAGACTTACTTGTTCCCACTTCCTCTGACTCCTCGGCTCACTCTCAGAATTAATACATGCATTGCTTTTGAAAGAATAGTTTAAAAAAGTGAAGGGTAAGAGTAAGAAACACTGTAGGAAAGCATTCACACTATAGGACCTGGATTTTTTACTAAGCTTTATTTCTGTGTATTTGGTTGTGCACAGTTAAATCTGGCAATTCCTGTGTACGAAATATAATTGGCTTTTACAGAATAATCCAAACAGGCTGACTCAGAACAATTTATTTTCCATATCCATAGAATACTGAGAATAATAACCTTTTTTTCATTGAAGAAACCTGTAAAAGAAACTGTATTGCTGCATATTGCTGGAGTACAGCTGTCACATTAATTGTGCAGCTTTAACTTCTAAATGAAAGAGTTGTCTCAATTTGTTATTTGTAAATATCTTTTTAAACCCTTTCATTCCCTTTTTTATTCTCAAATACCAAAACTGCAACAGAAGTTACCTCCATGGCAGGCAGGCAAGCCAGTAGCTTTAAACTGCCCAGTCACTCATGTCATGTGGCCAACTCAGGGCAGTAGAAAGAAAATAACAGGTGGTACTGTTGCTTTACATGTAATTTTAAGTCCATGGTAAGTTCATGAATACGTATTCAGTGGCAGTGACAATATTCCCTGGACAGTACTTAAAACACACTGTACTGCCCCATTTTGGGAAGGACTGGAACTAGCCGTCACTTTCCTACAGGTTTTGTGGCTGATTTCACTTGGAGTCTGACCTCAGAATATAATCAAAATAGATTATATGTCTACAAAACTACAAAATTACCAAAGCAGCCTTTGATTTCAGCTGTTGTAATATAAACAGTTAAGAGGTTCCCCAACTGTCATTCATTTCTGCATTTCTGCTCTGGGTAACTTCACGACCTCAAACTATAGTCATTCACCTGAAAATATGACTGGCAAACTCAGGCATCTTTTGTAAAGCTCTAACCTAATAACCACCTCCTTGGCAGTGCTGGAACTTCCTGAGGTCCATGAAGATTGGTGTAGCCAGTGGTTACAGATAATGGGTCTGCACGAGAGTGTTAATTATGTATGCTGCTTTATAGAAAAGATGCTCAATTTTAAAAGCATTGGTTGTTCACATTAAAGGAAGTACTGCAAATAGATAAGCACCTAACAGAATGGTGAAGGGCTGCCTGAATAGATGACAGTAACAAACTTAGTCAGTTTCCCAATAATTGATAACTTTCTTTTCTTAGGTCCCTGGATTTGTGATTGTTGTCAGAAAGACCCTCCTGTACCCAGAAGAGGAGGAAGAAGGGGGAAAAACAGCAAGGAGGGCTAAAAAAGCCCTAAAAACTTGCTGTCCAAAACTTAACTGCACAAATTAAAGTGATACTCTGGTGCTATTTAATCAACCACTCTATAAAAGGAGCAATACCACTTTTTTTTTTTTTTTTTCCTTTTTACTAAATAAACTTTGTCTATATAACGACTTTTTTTGTGATACAAGTCACTAATGTCCTGTCAGGTGCTGAGAGTGGCAAGCCAAATTCCCACCCAAAAAAGTCTTTCAGCAATGAAATTTAAATTATACAGGCATTTGTATAAAATTATAGTAACACACTTGTTTATTTCAGTGCACTCATCAGTAAGCTCTGTGAAAAAAAAATTACAGAGCAATTTAAATGTACTTTATTTGCATAGCAGCTGGTTATTCTGAAAGACTCAACCAAAGCAAAAAGTATTCCTGGTAAAAGTAACTTCTAAGGAAGAGTGGGCATGAGATGACCTTAAAATATACTGCAAATCCCTTTCAGCAGAAATTTTCCTTGCAAGCTAATGACTTATTCATAAATATGTGCTAAAAAAAAAAAAACTATCACAAAAAGCTATTTATGGAAGTGTAAGAAAGCACCTCTCAAGTCTGAGATACCTATGTGCTGTGTTGTTTTTAATGAGAGATGAAAATGTCATATTGACAAGTAACAACAGCTGAAGGCTCCCTCTCCCTGCAGTAACAGCCAAGAAGCAACATGCACTTGATTCAGGTCATGGATTTGTAGTGGTGATGAGTGACTGGACCAACCTCTGTTTGACAGATGGCTGATGTGATGTAGAGCACATGCAGACAAACTACAGACCATCTATTCCCTTAGGTGACTGATTGTTTTCTCCTTCCTTCACCCTAAGCTCCTCAGCTTCATGAATACACTCAAACATGTTGCTGATCAGTTTTACAGGAGATGTTTGCTCAGAAAAGAAGCAGGTTTTATTTTTAAATATGCTCTAAACTGAGAGGGGGACTGAAGTGCAGTATTTTATTCATTTTTCTTTATTAAAAAAAACCCAATAGTAAATACTGAATTGGAATTGATTTTCCTAAGCACCTATTTTAAGTGAATTTAACAAGATCCCAACTATACATTCGTTTTTAAGCCCTGATCTTTGAAGAGCTCTGCAAATACTGTGCTGGCTGCTCAATTTACATACTGGGGAGGATTTACAATATAAAATTAAATATGGCTTTTTCTCCCCACTTCCTTTCTGGTTTTGGAAATGTAACCTGAATATCTTTTCAGGAAACATAGTATTAAATATTACAGCAAGTCATTCATACCAATTTCACAGGATGAAGTGTGACTTTAGTCCAGTGTGTATCAATTTAAAAAAGGATTTCAAGTATTAATTTCAAGATTCCAATAAGTATAGTCCAGAAAACAGACTCCTCATCCTGAGATTCATCTTCTGTAGACTGTGAATATTTCTGGTTTGCCTCCATCTCCTCAGGGTTGTAAGAAGCCTCGCCAAACGGGTACTGTACAACTGTTCGATCATAGTACACCTTCATTTCAAACTCGCTCTCCAGGTGAGAGGGATGGCCGTAAATCCCTATTCCCACAGGGCGCCGGAAGTGTGCAGGCACGTGGACGATGTCCTGGCCACAAGTTACGGACTGTAACTCGTAGTCGTCAAAGCTGGGGTGAAGTGTCACATCGGACACGTACAAATCTGCGTCACCTTTTAAACTCCGCATCTGAAGAACGATCTTTCCCTCGTGATTTAGTCTCAAATAGCTGTAGTTCCCTGCTCCAATCTGACCTTGGACAACATGAAGAAGAATCCATTCCTCCGGTACGTCCTCTTCCTCAAAGGCATTTACCACAAATAGTACTTGAGCTGTCACAAATACTGTCAGGATTCTCCTCCATTGTGTTGCCATGGTCTTCAGTTGTATTTGGATTCTTCCTGTGTCCCGTGTGCTACCTTACAAATACAAAACACAACATAGGTTTTAGTATGTTCCCTTCTTGGAAGTAATCTATTACTTTTTTTAATGTGGTAATTCTTATAAATCCTCTCTAGTCTGTACAAAGTTAACTTCAGTTGTGTTCATTAACTTGTATTTTTTAATAGTCAGAGAAACCAGTGCTAAGATTCTGAACTTTGTCAGAAGAAAATGGCTTAAATTTTCAAAAGCTAAACAGAAATTAATCAAGCCAGTGTTCTTTCAGCAGAACTGACATAGAGACTTTAGTTTCATTATACCTGCATGTATGGGAAACTTGACAGATACCCAGAAGGAATGACACCCAATTATGATTTTGGTTATCAAAAATAACCAAAACCCAGTTAAGGAAGGGAAGGCTTTTGCATGCTTGAAGATGCTTAACTTTATATGAGGTACTTAGGGCATCCTATTTGTTTTCCCATCCTCATCCTCTCATCAACTTCAAAAGACAGTAAAAGTGCAAATTTGGATGTGGACTTGAAGCAGTAAGCATTCCAACTTGCACTGGGATTGAGTTAGAAAGAAAAACAAATTATCTAATGAGGTAATACATTAATTTATGATCCTGATGTATGGCTTGTTTCTAGGACCATATTTAGCACATTTTCCCTGAAAAAAATGCATTTCCTTTCAAGAAGGTTTTGTTACAGTACAGACACTCAGCTCTTTACAGCACTTGCGTACAAAAAATAAGGCCGAAGGTACCGGGACAAGGGGAATATGGAAAGGACTGCTGCAAGATCAAGGCTCTTACAGCCTATTCCCTCCTTGCTGCATGCTCCCAGTCGGGCAGCCTGAGACTGCCTGCCACACTTCAGCCCTCTGAACAGCTGCACTAAGTCTCTGTGTGCAAAGCAGCAATTTCCAAACCTTGCTGAAGCCTTCGAAAGTATACAGCTGACCGAATTTGACATGCAAATCACAGGAGCCACAAGCCTGAACACCTTCACGCTTAAGAGGAAGATTCTTATCCCCTCATTCCTTCCATAAGGACACTACAATTATCTGAAGCCAGAAAGCTGCCTGTAACTTGTTTTGTACCGTGCTAGTATCAAAACAAGCTGCATAATTTCCACTGAGATGTCACTTAAGCGTTAGAAGTTCTACAATTGAACGGATCCAGAGGAGAAAAAAACAGAAAAAAAAATGCCCAACTGTTTCTGTAGTTCGACGTTTTCTGCCCCAGAGGTCTCTCTACTGCAAGGCCACAATTCTGCAAAGACAGCATAAAAGAACGAGGTGCAGCATTCGCTGAACCTGCCAGACTGACAGAACTCCCTCAACAGCCACAGGAAAAAAGTCTTGTCTCGCCCGTATCTGAAAGCTGACTCTGTCATTTGTAAATCGAAACACTGATGAAAAAGTCGAGCGGAGCCACAGTAGGGGCTCCACATCTGACGAGAAAAATAATTAAAGTTATCTGGGAAAGAACGAAAGCCGTCCTGGCGCTGGCGCAGCGCTCGGGAGAAGAAGCGACTCCGGGAGACCTTGGACAGTGCCCCGAACGAGCAGCTCTGCCCGCCTCGGCTCGCCCCCGCCTCCCCGCGGGCGGGACCCCCCGGGGGCGGCGGCGGCTCCGGGGGAGGCGGGTGGCTCCGCGCCGCTCCCGCCGGGTGGCCCCGGCGGGCGGCACCGGCGTGGGGCCCGGCGTGACCCGCCGGCCGGGGGCTGGGGCACGGCTCACCTCCGACCTGCCGCGGGCCTTCGGCTCCGGCGAGGCCGCAGCCACGGCGAGGAAGAGCAGCGGGGACTCCGTGGACGTGCGGCAACGCAGCGCGGCCGGGGCGCCGCGGGAAAGCCCCTCCCCGGGGCTGGCCCCGGGGCAGCGCCGCGGCCGAGAGGAGGCCGGCGCCGAGGAGCCGGCGCGCAGGGCGGGACGCCGCTCCCCCTGCGCGGCCCGGGAGCCGCTCGCTGCGCCCGGCCGAGCCCGGCCCGCGGCGGCGCGGGGGGAGTCGCTGGGGGCGGGTGGAGCCGCCCCCGAACACCGCCGGTACCGCCGGGCACTCCCACCCCGCCCCGGGCACGGCCGCGCCCCCGGTATCGCGAGAGCGCGCGGCGGGCGGGCTGAGGGGCGGGCCCGGGGGGGCGGGGCGGCACCGGGGGCGGAAGGGGGCGGGCGGTGTGAGCCGTGTGGGGCGTTCTTCGCCACGGAAGCCCAAAGTTAGGGAGGTAGTTCAGCTGCGCTGAGGCTGGATGTAAGATGTTTGCTGGAGGAGAGGTGTCCCTCCGTGGATTAGTAAAAGATTATTTGACTGTCGGCATAAACCTGACCTAAGATCACAGAACAGAAAAGCAGTATGACAGAGAAAGAAAAACAACAACCCAACACTGTTTTTGAATGCCCATTGATTTCAACAATTACCTTGACTTGGCTGTGCTGCTTAAAATCAGAAGCAAGAGTGAAAGGTTGTAAGTGAAAAAAAAATCTGCATGGAGTGCATTGTGTTCTCAGAGATTCAAGAGAGCTAGTGAATGTACATACAGGCCTAAGGGCCCTGAGCTGATATTCTATCTTCAAAGCCCTCTAATTTCATAAACCCATGTAACTTGTTCTCTGCATTCCTAGCTCAAACAAACTGGCTACATAAGACTGCCAAATGCAGATTCTGATAAATTTTAGCTGTTTTTGGAAGCAGTTTTGTTCATATAAAGACTTTTATTCTGCCTAATACATTAAAGTGATAAAGTTGCTATACCTCATTTTTAAAGTTCATTTTGTGATTGAGTATTGAGACCACTACAAATACACTGTTGGACACAAAAGCATGATATGATGAGGAACTATTATTTCCTGCAGTCTTTCACTTTTCACATAGATGTCAATGTCACTGGCGGCACTGGAGTGGGTCCAGAGAAGGGCAATGAAGCTGGTGAAGGGTCTGGAGTACATGTCCTATACAGAGCAGCTGAGGGAGCTGAGGTTGTTCGCCTTGGCGAAGAGGAGGCTCAGGAGACTTTATCACTCTCTACAAGCATGTGAAAGGTGGGTGTAGTCAGGTGGGGTTGGTCTTTTCTCCCAGGCAACAAAGGGCCTGACAAGAGGAAATGGCCTTAAGATGTGCCATGGGAGGTCTAGGTTGGACACTAGGAAAAATTCTTCACAGAAAGGGTGATGAGGCACTGGAGTGGGCTGCCCAGGGAGGTGGTGGAGTCACTGTCCCTGGAGGTGTGTAAGGAAAGGCTGGATGTGGCTGTTAGTGCCATGATCTAGTTGACATGATGGTGTTCAGTCATAGGTTGAAATCAATAATTTCAGAAATTTTTTCCAACCTCATTGGTTCTGTGATTCTGTGATTTGAGATAGGTGGGTACCCACGGTGTGGGAATATGTGGGGCCAAGCTCTTTTAGCATTGTGTTGTGTAGAAACAGGACATTGCCAGAGGTGTTTTGTGGGGGTGTGGTGAGGTATAAAATTCTCCCTGCACACTTACATGTCAATAATGATCAGTCAAGAAACCAGTCCAAGATCTCTGATACTTCTTTGTCGTATCCTTAGTTGTTATGAACAGTAGATTGTTGAAGGTATGGTAGGTACAAACATTGAAAGGTGAAAATAAAGTCAGGGGAAAACTGTAAAAAAAGAGTACTGCTTAACTGCCTAGAAGCAGTTACAGACACAAAACATGCTTCTGAACAAGTTCTTTAAGACTCCCAGGGGTTGTTTCCATGTCAGAACAGCACCTTTTTTTGCTGTGTCAGCATTTCTTTATCTTTACCAATGACTAAACTCTCGTGACACATCCATGACTGAATCACTCATGAAAATTGTCACCAGCATATTAACAATAAATTTTCCCTAGTATTCTTAGCCATGAGTCACAGTTCAGAAAAACAGTGTCATGTGCAGTGCACTGAGTTGCCTTTGTGCAGCTGGTTCTCAATACAGTGGCTTTATCCAAATTCACATGCACACACAAAAGGGAGTTTTGACTGGTACTTTCTCCAGGCAAAACTAACAAACACAGGGAGACTAGGTTGTCAGTGATAAAATATATCAGATGCTTATATAGGGCAAAATTACTTGTAGTGTTAATTACAGACACACAATAAAGACATTCCTATAGAAAGTATCTGTTTGAAAAGTAGTTGAGGTTGATATTGACTGATCTGCATCAAAATGGTTTAAGTTGATGCAGATCAAAAACTTGATGATAAAATCAAAACTCAAGGTTGAAAGGGACTTCTGGAATCCTCCTGTCCACCTTCCTGTTAAAAACAGTTCTAATTAAATCAGGTTGCTCAGGGCCATGTCCATTTGACTCCTGGACAACACCAGATACAGAGATCCACAACCTCTCTTCAGAAACTTGTTCTGATATTCAACCACTGCCATGCTATTTAAAAAATTTAAATACTGATTTGGTATAACTCTAATTGTATTTTTCCAGGATCCAGTTTATCACTGAGTGCCTCTGAGAAGAGTCTCTCTGTCTTTCCTGCATCCTCTAGTTATTTAGTTGTAGGCCACAATAAAGTCTGAGCTTTCTCTTCTCCAGGCTGAAGAGACCCAGCTCTCTCAGTCTCTCTGTGGACATCATTTTCTCCAGCTCCCTGACCATATTTCTTGCTCTCTACTAGAATTGCTCCAGTATGTCAGGATCTTTCTTGTGCCCAAAATCCCAAAATTGGATGCAGCACTGCAGGTGCAGCCTTACTGGTGCTGAAGAAAAGGGAAGGATCACTCACACAACTTGCTGGCTACTCCCTATTACTAATAGAGCCCAGGATGCAGTTGGGTGCCTCTGTTGCATGGGCACCATGGTGGCTCATATTCAGCTTGTCCAGCAGGATGTCTGCATCCTTTTCTGGGGAGACCCTTCCTAGAGAGCCATCCTTCAGCATTTCATCTTGCATGAAATTACTCTGTGCCAGATGGGGGATTCCACTCTTGTTGGACACCACGAAATTCTCATCAGCCTGTTTCTGACTGCTCCCCCCAATTTGCCACCATCCAGAAACTTGGGGGAAGTAGAAGGTTTTGGGTTTTTTTCTTGGTGATGCTGCTTCATGTGCTGTCTGTGCTGTGTTCTCTGCATCACAAAACCACAGATGGTTTGGGTTGGAAAGTACATTTAACAATCACTTAGTCTAACCCCCCTGCTGTGGGCAGGAAGACCTTCCAGTAGACCAGATTGCTCAAAGCTTCATCCATCCTGGCCTTGAACACCCCCAGTGGCAGGGGATCTGCAGCTTCTCTGGGCACCCTGTTCCAGTGTCTCACCACCCACATTGTAAAAAATGTGCTCCCTCTGTCCAATCCAAATCAACCCCTTCTTGTTTAATATCTTTGCCCCTTGTTCTGACACTAAAGGCCTTGGTAAAGTTTCTCTCTGTCTTTATGTGCTCACTTTATATATTCAGAGGGTACTATAAGGTGTCCCTGGAGCCTTCTCTTTTCCAGGCTGAAAAAGTTCCACCTGAATTTGAGGAAGAACTGTGCAGGTGACCAACCATCCACTGGAACAGATTGACCAGAGAGGTTATGGAATCTCTCTCAAGGTATGGATGTGGGAATATTCAAGAGCTATCTGGATGCAATCCTGTGCCTTGTGCTTTAGGATGACCCTGCTTGTTCCAGGTGACCCCCTGTGTTCTCTTCCAACCTGACCCATTCTGACTCTGTGATTCTGTGAAGAACACCAAATCTCTTTGCCTCTCTTTACAGAAGAGACGTTCACGTCTGTCCTCAGGGTCTCACTTCAACAGGTCCCTGTCTGTGTCGTGCTGGGGTCCCCAGCGCTGGGTGCAGTGCTCCAGCTGGCATCCCACGATTGGAACACGAGTGGGGCGCTCCTGGACCTTCCGGCCACGCTGCCCAGGACATCGCTGTGGAGAGCCAGGAGCAGCCCCGGGCGGCCGTCGCCGGTCGCGGGGCCCGTTGTCCGGGTGAGGGGACAGCGGCTGCCGCCGCGGGCCCGCCGCGCTCCGCGGGCGAACGAGGGCTGTCCCGCCCGGCCTCCCGTCAGCGGCGGCGCTGCCCTGGTTACGGGCCGGGGCCGGGGCCGCGATCGGAGCCGGGGCCGAGTCTCTCCGCGTCCCAGCGGGAGGGATCCCCGAGCGGGACCGTGATCCCTCGGCCCCCGCGGTCAGGACGCAGCCGGCGGCGGAAGGCGGCCCCGGTGGTCCGGCTCCGCCGCGGCGCCGCTGGCAGCCGCAGGATGGAGAGCGCCGGGCCTGGAGAGGCCCGCTGGGCCTCTGGAGGAAGCCGTGATCCTGACGTTGTCTGCGAAAAACACTTGTTTAAAGGCAAACTGCCAGAGCCCCTCTTTCAGCTGGCGTGCAGTCACCACCACTGTGCTTTCCCTGTGAGTTGCAATGAGTTGTGCGTCTGGAACACAGCCACTGCTCAGGTAAAGCTAGAATAGAGCCCTTCGTAGGCTGCTACTTTGAACTAATTTATAAATAAAATATTTGAGGGTAGTGTAGAAGTGTCAGGTTTTTCCCTTCAGTGCTGGAAAGGTACTAGCATTTGTTGTGAAGTTTTTTATTGTGATAAGAATAGAATAAGCTGTTGTGGTGGGTTTGCTCTGGCTGGTAGCTAAACCATTCCCCAGTCTCCTGCTGACTCCTTCCCAGCAGGGTAGGAGAGAGCATAGAATGGGAAAAAGTAAGAAGTCACTCATTAAGCTACAAAGGTAGTTTAATGAGTGAAGGGAAGAGAAAGAAAAAAGTTATACCAAGGCAGTCACCACCCCCTACAATCAGACTAAGCCCAGTAAAGGCTTTGAACAACAGCCACCTTAGAGTCAATGTCCCAGGCCCTCAACACCTTCTTGCATGCAATACCCCAGTTCAATTGCTGAGCACAACATCATATGGTAGGGAATATCCTTTTGTCAGTTTGGCAAACTGAAACGTTTATTTCAGCTGTGTCCCCTCTCAACCTCTTATGCATCTTCAGCCTATTGTTGGCTTGGGGAAACTGAGAAAAAGTGGGAAAAAAAGAGAAGACCTCAATGCTGTGCAAACAGTATTTGACAACAGCCAAAACATTGCTGTGTTACCATCCCAGGTTTTGTCACAAAATCCAAAGCACTGTGCCATGCAAGCTGCTATGAAAAAAGTTAACTCCATCCCAGCCAAACCCAGCATGGCTACATTGTAGTTTAGGTGATTTTGAAGCTGTAAATAAAAATTAGTTATTGTTTTCTTGGTTTCATGTACAGTATCCCTCTGTAGTTTTATGTTATTCATAATCTTTGTTTGAAGTGATTCATTTAACTCTTCTTTATCTACATTTGTCAGCCATTATTTTTGTCAGGGCATCGTTGCTCCATTTCTGCATTGTCTTTTGGAAGTAAAATCAATCCACTTCTTGTCTGTTCTGCCCTCTCGTGAACATGTGATAGTGTGGAATCTTGATGAATGTACACAGAAAGTGCAAGAAGGTAGAGTATTGTTTTTATAATATATATGTGTGATATATATGAACAAAGAAGTGATTCAAAGGCAGCCATTCATCACCAATAACTCACTGGGCAGCAACCACCTTGGCAGGCCACCCCAACACCTCCTTTTCTCCCATTGCTCCTTTTATAACGAGACTGTTATTTTTGAGAAGCATGCCTCAGCCACCCAGATTCAGCAGCACGAACAGCCATATTAATTCTGTGTTTTCTCTCTTGCTCCTCTTCGGCAATGCCGAGTTGGAGCAGGCCGGCAGCACACAGCCAGTCCTGTCACTGTCACAGCCACCGGCCCCGGGCGGCGCGGCGGCCCCGCGGCGATGCTGAGCTGGGTCGGGAGCTGGCCGAGGTGCTGTGCGGGAACCAGCGCCTGCCGGCGGCATCGGGACAAACACAGAGGAGAGCTGCAGAGGCAGTGACCTTCTGCCGCTGTAGAATAAAATGGAAGAGGAAAAATTAATCATAGCAGTACTGCATAATTAAACATGCAAAGCCAAAATACTTCATTTTCTGGAATACTTGTAGAACCAGTGTTTTGTATCCTGCTTTGCCTCTCCTTCTGTCTCTGGAACATTGTTTTCATATGTGTGTGTGAGAAAGACCAATGCAAGTATCTGATTTAGGAGAAGAAGTGCATGACCCTGTATCCTGACCACCATTGTGGTTTGGAGCCTCAACCAATGTAATCAGATTTTAGGGAGCAGTGCTAACCTTTCTGTAAGCGTAAACTCATTGGAAAGCAGAAGAAAAGAAAGAAAGAAAGAAAGAAAGAAAAGAAAGAAAGAAAGAAAGAAAGAAAAGAAAGAAAGAAGAAAGAAAGAAAGAAAGAAAGAAAGAAAGGAAAGAGAAAGAAAGAAAGAAAGAAAGAAAGAAAGAAAGAAAGAAAGAAAGAAAGAGAAGAAAGAAGAGAAAAAGAAGAGAAAGAGAGAAAGAAAGAGAAGAAAGAAAGAAAGAAAAGAAAGAAAGAAGAAAGAAAGAAGAAAGAAAGAAGAAGAAAGAAAGAAAGAAAGAAAGAAAGAAAGAAAGAAAGAAAGAAAGAAAGAAAGAAAGAAAGAAAGACAGAAAAGAAAGAAGAAAGAAAGAAAGAAAAGAAGAAAGAAGAAGAAAGAAAGGCAGGCAAGATTCCCAGAGTCATGACTCACTGGATTCCCAGTGGCAGTCTGTCCCCTGTTTGTGTCAATATTTAAAGTTGCATGGCATTGTCCCAAACTATTAAAAGTTTCCTCCTTGTTACCTATAGTTAGAGATTTGCTGATGACTTAATGTGAGGGATTAATGGACTTAATCTTGATTCAGTCAATGAATTAATGACTTAATCTCTTGTACTCTCCTCCACTCTGAATTTGCAAATCTACATAATGCAAAAACTAATGTTGCAAAGAAAAGTTTAACAATAGCAGTGCTTTTTTATTAAAAAAGGTCAATATTAATTTTTTGTCCATGTAAGAGTAACACAGAGAATCAAAGGGTGCTTCATGGACTGGAATAAAATGGGACTATAAATTTGGAGGAAAATTAAACTGGAAGATAGGAACAGAAAGTAGTAGAGATAATAAAGAGGATGTGTAGTTTTGATACAAAGGCATTTAACATCCAGATTGTCTGCTGCTTGATTTTTTCCATTTTCTCTCCATCTACAGGCACTTCAGCAGATGCTGTAGAATCTCCACGGACTGTCCTCTGCACATTCTTGGCATATTTTCTCATATTATTTCTTATAAACTGTGTCAAAGTAGTTAAGGAATTCTTTATGTGACCTTGACCTTGTTAATCAATTGTAAAAAGACTCCACAGCATCTAATATGAAAGCCTGAAAGGACACCTGTAGTTGTGCTTGTATTGAAGATAACTGTTCCCTATGAAATCCTAAAATTTAATGACATATCCAAAGCATCCTCACATCATTAAAGGCAAAATTATCAAATAGGGATCAGCAGAACCAATCTGCTTGAACCAGTGAGATGACCAGAATGAAATTATAAAGACAAGATAGAAACATGACCATTCTCAGAGCTAGTCTTATCTGGCTCTGTAATGATATTTAGTGGTATACTTTCTCTTTCAGCCTTTTCCCACAGAAAAAATAAAACCAGAGATGGAAAATCTTCTTTCCTTTTTGGATGAGTGGCTGGCATTTTCTCCCAAAAGAAGTATTTTTCAAAGCTGTGTTTTTCTGGGCTTCAGTTAGGATTTCTTACCTCCAAAATGAATGTGGCACTAGTGGGTTCCATGGGCACATCACCCTACTCCAAAAATCCTTTCCCTGGAAGTCTTCAATGGAAGCAAGAAAGCATGATTTGATGGGAATTATTAATATCATTAAGAGTGCCAGATCATGTCTAGTCAACAGGGTGGATGGAGGAATTATGGTGGTCCATAATTCTATGCTTTTCTTTCCAATATCCTGGTGTATCTAAACAGCATGTTTTTTGTACATATTCCTGACAACAACTGGGACAGCTCTGTGGTTAGTAGCTGCTCTGCAAAGTTTCTAAGAATCTCACTGCACCAGATTTTTATATTTCATTGAGTCTCATTGACAATACAATTTCTGCAGGGTTTACACCTCGAGGAATTGTTATAGGAACTCTTTTGGGAATGGTGCTTCATATAAGATTTAGTCCAGATGATCAACAAGTGGCAGTATGTGCTGGAAATCAGATCTACATGTTAAGTGCAAAGGTGAGATAGCATTCTTTGTAGCCATGGTACTGGTATTTCTTTTACTTACTTTCAAATAAAATCACGATACAGAGATGTTAGTAAAATTAAGCAAAAACATTCATTTTGTGTCATAAAATAAGTAGGAAATGGTGCTTTATAATGCATCATATATCAGATAGAAGACTAGGTTTAAAGAGTTGAACTGAAACAGTATCTCAATAACTTAGAAATAGAAAATATTCTTAGGTCATCTGAAAAACTATTCCTATATCATTCAGTCTGAAGAAGCAAAAGTAACGCGTAGTGGCTTTGCCAGCAGGATGGTATACAGGGCTTCAGTTTCAAAAAGAACAATCTTACTGAATTATACTTTGAAAACAAATTTGACAGTGCTTAGCAAGAGTCATTAATTATTGAAACTGTTAATTGTAAATTTTATGTTGAAATCTATTCTGTTTTTATTTTTGACTTGATTAATCACAGAATGAAGCTGTACTAGCTGAATTGGATGGACACCTGGCTCCTGTGACTGCTGCTGAGTTTTGCACATGGGAGAAAAGTATGCTTATATCAGTGTCAGAAGACAGAACCTTTAAGGCAAGGAAATTGTAGAGATGGACTTAAAGAAGAATAATTTAGTGATTATGTGAAGTAATCTTATTTATTCCCCTTTAAATATGCTCTGAAGATTAGGTAAAAAATATCTTCAATTTTATGGAGATAAGGGCATTGTTCTTCCAATTGCTTGGGAAATTATAACAAAAATTAATTACTCTCTCTTAAAAGAACACTGCAGGTTTTGTATATTCAGAACTTTCCACATTGAAGTATGAACATCAGTGATTATTATCATCTGGGAAATAGAAATAAAATATTTTTATCAGTTTGGCTCTAACTGTAGTGTTTCAGGTATGCTCAGCTGAAAAAAAAGCATTTTCCGTTGAGTCTCCTGATATTGATTTGAATTATCCCTTTTGGGATTATTGGACTGGGTTACTGTATACAATGGACCCCTCCCCTCTTTTCTTGTCTTTGTCGTGTATGCCTTTTCGTAAATTTAGCTAAAATCACTGAGATATCAACCTAAGAAAAGAAGTTTGTGTATCTGTATCCTGTGAGTTTCCCCTTTTTCACCATGGATGCTTATCTGTTGGGCCAAACGCTTCATAGATGAAAACAGGTGCTGAAAAAAAAATTCTTTCCTAAGAATATCACTTTAAATGTTGCAGTTCTCTGTTTTCACCACGTGATGGCTGTTAAAAGTTGTGTTTTCCATAGATATCTAAGTAGATACTTTTTTTTTTTTTTTTTTTTTTTTTTTTTTTTTTTTTTTTATCTAAAGGTATGGGACTATTCTACCAGCCACTTAATGTATCAATCAGGAATAATAACAGGTAATTTTTCTATTTTTAACTGTATTTTTTCATAGCAAAACTTCCTATGTCTAAATAATAATCTATGATTATTATAGAAGTTTTGGGTTGATTTAGTGAAAATAATTCTCAATAGACAAGGTAGCAGTAAACGTGTTATCCTTTAAAGCCAACAGTAAATAGTTTTTCCTTTAAACTCTGCTTCCCAGGGGATAGTTTTAGTGTGCTTTCTTAAACAAGTCTGCAAACCATGCCGCAGCAGCTTGGGTGACAGGGTGCAGGAAACCACTGCCATGGCAGCTTAGGTGACAGGCAGTCCAGAGACCTGCAGATTGAAAGCCCTCAGCAGCACAAAGGTTGAGGCACACAAAGCTCTCTGCAACCATGAGAACTTCAATAGGGGCTTTTCCCACCTGTCTTTATAAATAGGAAAATTTTGAATCATGTATTTTAATTAAATATCTGATTTGTGTCTACTCTAGAAATGCTTTTATCTTTCTTTTCTGAGCAGCATGTCCTTTGCTAAGTCTGCTAATTAATGAAGAAAACAAACAGATTATCACTGGGTGTGCTGAGGGACAGGTAAGAATTGTTCATTAAACTTAGTCTCTACATCAAGAGTCAATTATTATTGATGCTTCTATCTATAATAAAGATTCACCAATGCCTAAGTTTTTTGAATTGTTAAAAAAGTTATTTTAGTAAGCATAATTCAGTGCTTCTAGTGTAAACCATAAACAGCAAATAAGACCTCAATTACAAAACAGAAGCTTTTTCTTGAAAACCAGGAAAACTTTTAAGAGTACAATCAGTGATTATCTCAGAAGTGCACACTGAGAAGGTATAAATATATCTGTTAAAAAAAAAAAGGTGAAAAATAGGATTCTCCTATTTTGGCCTAAATAAGAAATGCATGACAATTCCATGGGAGAGGCTATGATTTCAGCATGTGGGAATTCTAATAAAAATATGGTAAATGTGAATATCCATTTCATCTTTTCTTTCATGGTAAGAATATATTTACATGATTAATTTACAGATGTTTTCCTTCAGTGTTACTGTTCAGTAATTCTGAAGAAAATAAAGCTTTAACTGTAGTGGTATCTAAACCAAGAAAGGTATAAATGAAATTCATCTACATGACCCAGTGAGCAATTACATGCATGTTACCTGTGATTTTTAATTGTGGGAAATAGTCTATAAGGAGCTTTTTAAAAAACACATGAACATGAGGGAATTAGATGTAGAGTTCAAACTGATCATTCCTGCTTTTACTGATTTTGAATATTTTATCTTTGATTATTTTTAATAATCTTAGAAATACATATAATTGGAGTTCTTGTCCAAGGTGAGATGCCATATACAAAAGTTCACTAATTACATTCATGGTTTTAAATATTGGGTCTTTAATTTGTATTCATGTAAGCTTTATATTTAGTGTCAAAAGGTTATTGAAATTACTTTTTATTTTTCTTGCAGCTTTGGATCTTCAGTTTAATCAGTGATCATAATTACCGTTGTGTGGCCCATATCGACTTAAAAAGAGAGCAAGAGAAATTCTGTAATAAAGTGTGGAAATCTGGCAAAGAAATAGGTAGCACAGTGCTCTTAGAATGCTGTTTATGGTATAATCTCGTTACTGGCTACTGAGTGTGGGCTTTTTTTACATGACAATTTATTGTGACAGGCGTATGAGTCTTAGATTGTGGCATGGAATTCTCACTGAAGCTGATATATAGTTGAGTATTGGTGTATCTGGAAGGAATTATGCATGTATGTATGCAATAAATTCTTGGCCAGTGCATTTGTTCAGAAAACATTGCATCATGTGCACTATTAAGTATTTGGTTTTTTATTGAATTCATTGTCCAAGGCCTCAGTGAGAACATAGCCAGCACCTAAAAAGTAATCCCTTGTCAAAATGGAGTACTATTTCTTAGCTACGTTTGAAGTTTCTAGGATTCTCTTTATTTTTTTGCTATTTCATAATTTTTAAAAAAATCTGTACCGGTGCCTTTATGATAGTATAGTAGTATAACACAGATTCCATATAAGTCTTAATAGACTGCCCTGGTAACCCCAGGAGGGTGATTCCCTGATACCAGACTGGCTTGACGGCTTTCTTGTTGTCCCTCGGGATGGCCATGAGCAGCTAACAGCCTTGGGACAATGGGATATGAGGTGCAGACCCCTGTCCCCTCAGCACCGCTGTGGCTTTCTTGGGGAAAGGGAAATCTGTTTTCCCTTGCTTGCTCTTTTCCTGGATCAATGACTGTTGTATTCGTGCTTGCCTAGTGGTCCAGCTTCCATAAGCCTAAAATCTTAACGTAGGGGGGAAGACTGCTACATTTCTTGTTATTATTTAAAATCTATGGATCTGACTTTCATGTTTGAAAGAGAGTGATGTAATGTCTGTGTCTAATGGTGAATTTGATGCTAGTAGTTCTTGAGTGTGAATTACACATGCAGAATGGATTGGAGGCACCTTGGGAACAGGGAACTGAGGTAGATTTTCATCTTGCTTTTGGATTATGTTGTAACTTTAGTGTCAAGGGAATTTTTGGGCCAACTGGAAAGATAGCCAGCACATTTAAGGATTATTGGAGTATGGCTTTCAGTGTCACTTCTTGAGGTGAAAAGACCTAAAATCTGCAACCTCCTTTTCAGTCCATAAGTAGGATCTTTGGATTTTGTTTCTAGGTATTTGAAAAAAACCCATGGAACAACAAGGAAAGCTGGCTCTTAGGAAATATCCCTCTTTTGAAACAGAAGTTTCTTGAGCATGGTCTTTGTTTTTCATGACTACTACAGATTCTCTCTTGAATCCTGTCTGTTTCCTTTATTTCATAGTATTTTGATAGCTGGTATTGTTGACTTCCTTAGGTGAAGGGCAAAATAATTCCAAGCTTTGCAAAACAGACAACACAAGACCAGAGGGATCAGTGGAAACATCATTGCCTATCCTCTTAATTGAGCATTGTGACTTTTTTGTACATTTCCATAATGAAGAAAACACGTAAGTCCTTTAAAATACCACCCAGTATTTGACTCAAATTAATTTCTAGGAGTTCCTATCGGTTCTTGGATTATTTTCACTGCCAATTTTTATATTTTGAAAAATGCAGTAGTAGAATCAAATTTTCTTTTTAGTGATCTGCAAGTTTTGGTGGCCTACTTTTAGGAAGATAATGTACACAAGCTGATTGTTATAACTGGGATTTATTCTGAAAAATAATTCCATAAAAATGTCATTGCGAGTGTCCATTGTAGAATCTACTGATAGCATAAATCAATTTTATTTTGAGTTTGCTTTCCTAATGAAATATCTGACGCAGCCATGGTGTGACTGTGTCAGTTTGCCTTCCAAATTTAAATAACTTTTGAACTACATAACTTGCTCCAGTCAAACTTCTGTCAGAGGGACAGATATTCCAGAACATGATGCTTTTACTCATTCCCGTGGAACTGGTTATCCAGGTAGAATTAATCCTTACATTGTGTTTCTTTCCTGAAGAGAAGTTTAACTATACTATCAGGCACCTGGAGATCTGTTCAGAACACTCCCACAAGAACTCTCTCAAAGAACAACCTGTTTGTGTTGTAATTTATGATTGTCACTTGTATAAATTTCTTAGCCATATCATGTTTTAGAAAACTCTTGTCCTAACCTTTGCTGTGTGCTGGGTTATTTAGATGGAACTGATCAGTCTTTGGTTAGATATATAAATGACTTTTGATAAACAAGATAAATATCCAGTTTAAATTTGGATAAATATCCAACTTTAGTTGTCTTTATGTTAAATTAAAGTAATTATTCACAGTTATTTTCATGATGCCTCCATATTTAGAAGTACCACCATTGAGAGAATGGAAGTGGTGATTTTTAAGATGTACATCTCAGGCATACTTTAATGCAGTGACAGCACTTGAAAGACAGATGATGAATTATTACAGTCTGACTTATTGCTAGTATTATATCACTCTCAAAGTATCAAAACTCTGTCTTCATCACAGATGTAGGTTTGATTTGAACAACAGCACATCTTTAAAGATGATAGGTTTTCTGGCAGTAAAGAATCCACTGTGTCCCTACTGAAGTTGTTCCAGGAACTGACTTGTTCTATTTTACTTCTAGTCTGAATTACTCTCTTTTCATACACAGGCTTTTAGTATGTTTTTCACTCTGATAGTCCAGTGCCAGCCACTATCAAGTTCCTTCCTCGCAGAGCAAATTACAGCTCATGAACAAGTGACCTCTGCCCTTCTGGAATAAAATAGTTTGTACCTTGTAGAAGGGCATGTTTTGTGTAACGTTTTTAACATTTGCTTTTGAAAATTTCTGAAAGTCAATCTCATTTATTTTTCAATTCCCTTTTGGGACATGGTTGCCTGAAATGGTTCCAAAGTAATAGATTATTTGAAATAATTTTCTGAATTGAGGTGACATCTCTCTCCCATACCCACCTGTTGCTGCTTCACATTGTACATCTAAGGTCTATTTGTTCTTTTACCTATCACATCGCAATTGAAGGTTTTGTTCTCCTTATAAACAACCATGGCCATTAAATTCTTACTGTTAATTCAGTTCCATTTTATTCTGGGTGGAGAGTTTTGCATTTATAAAAATTTTTTCTATTTATTTTTTTAAAAAAGTGTGCTGGTTTTAGAGGGTGCTTCGGATTTTTCTGAACAATTGAGCAATCCCTGACACACTGCTTTTCCTGCCTGCAATGAAAAGAAACAATGAAACATTTTTGAAACACTGGTGTCCAAACTTAGGCATCTCACACTTTCCTAAGCTTTTTGACATGGAGGAATCTCATCACAATGGACTTCATTATTGTAAAGTTGGAGTGAGTTAAACTTCCTAGCTATAACACTTAATGGTGGTCATAATAACTTGATAGTGACAATTCTTTATAAATATTTCAAAGAATTTGAAAATTAAATCAGTCTCTTACTGCTCTAATGAACATAGTGCAAATCACAAATAAAACTATTCATATCATGTAAAAGTATCAAAACCAGAAGTTGAACTGTCTATTCCAGTCTGCTTTTTAACCTATTTGACTGTATCTATTTGATGTGTTTTTTTTTTGTTTTTTTTTTTTTTTTTTTTGGTTTGGTTTGTTTTTTTGGGTATTATTTTGGTAATAAAATAGTTATAAGCCACTGTGGGGAGTTTTTTCATACCAAGTTGCAGCTTCATATTTTTCCATATCCTTACTTCAACTCTTGTGGTCTGATTTTAACAAATAAAACAAGTCTACTGACTCCTATTTGGAGAATCTGTTAAAATGTTGATGTTAATTTTTATATATTGTGGCATCAAAAAAATTTTAGTTTTTTTGAGAATGACAACTGTTATTTTGTTACAATTATCTTCTGCTTGATAATATATTTCTTCTGTTAGGGTCTTGACTGAAATTGTAACCAGTTGTTTTACTCTGTGGTGCTTGCAGAAGTTGGATTTCATTACTCGGCTGCAATAGTGCTGCCACTAAGCAGAGGCTGAGACAGACATTCCAGACTTGCCTGGGGTTTTCCCCCAGTTTGTGCTGGCTTTTCTCTTGTACTTTAATTATGTAAAAACATACGTTGAATTTCACTGCATTTTGGGTGTTCATATAAGAGCAGTAAAAGTAAACTATGAGTGGATTTGCCTCTTGATTTGAATTTTCTCTTTTTGTATACAGTGCTTTTACAGCATCTCCCAACTCTTACAAACCACAGTAATTTTTGAAGAAAAGTATTTCCTGTGTAGTTTTAGATGTACCATGAAGCACTTACATGAAACCAAGGATTGTGTTCTACTCTTAGTTTTCAAAGCTTCGCCAGGTTTGCTTGAAATTTTGAGCTAAAGATTTGGAAAAATAAACTCTAAATTTAATATTTTTTTTTCTGTGTGTGCTTTATTACTGTTGTACTGGGACCGGGCAATGGGCATTAAAAAGCTCAATTCCTGTTTGTTGTATGGTAAAAAGAAAAGCTTCTTTATCCTACTCAGAGATATTTTTCTCCTTGTTTTAACAGATATTCTTCCCAGAATACTAGCTGGTTTTGGATAGGAACCTCTACTGGCTTGTTAATAATTAATTTGGCAAACTTTGAATTGGAAGCTTTTGTATCTTACAGAGGTATGTCTATAAGATATATGATTACACATTAATGTGATTGCTTTCGTTATCTGACATAAATATTGTAAGAATTAGATTGTGAAATAGCAGAATACAATAGAAACCAAATGGTTTTTTTAAAATGCCTTTTTCCTAATAGTTTTTGTATGTTTTCCTGGCCCTGGTGACTTTTCTCGGAAGACATGTTGGCACTAGATCAGTGTAGTGGCTAGCCATGAATTTTTATTCAATTTTGCAGTTCACAAGTGTTCAATACAAGGAACGTTATTCTACTTCATTATAATTGGAGGCTAAAATAGAAGTATATACTCTGAAGACTGTGGATTAGGATAATGTCAAATTAGTATGTGTGACTTTTGTTGTGTGCATCTTAGAGATAGGTTTTTTCTTCTGAAATGCAGATATTATCTTATAGCACTTTGTTCTTCTTGGTAAAGATTACAGTGACCTCAGCATTCGGATTGCCAGATCATGTGCATTAACAAGGAAGGCAGCTAATGGAAAGGTGAGTATACTATAAACATTGCTTTAATAAATGTTAACAGTTCCAGTTTTTTAAAAAATATATATTAATTACACATTTTGCTAACAGATTAATGCACAATTTGGTATATTTAATGTGAATTACACAGTAATTTCTTTGAAGAGGGTTGATTCTTCATTTTGGAATCTGCTAGTTTGAAGCTCTCACAGCTCATATACAGTCTAAAGTAATTAATAAGGAAAAGGTGAATTGTTACAGTATTCAGTTGTACAGTGTTCGTGGTACACCCACTGAGGTGGGTGTACTTTGAATGTCAAGAGTGACTATTGAAGAAGCAGAGGAAATCTTTTAAGGGAAAAAAAAATAAACATTGTTATACTCTGTTTCTCAAAAAAAAAATGTTAGGATGTGCTACTTCTGAATCCTAAAGGATCTATCAAAACTATTTGGGTTTTGAGGAAATTTCTGTAGAAGGCCACTAAGAGTGATTTTAGGGAAATGGAAGGCATTCTTATCTGTATACTCCAGTTTTGATACTGCAGTTTTCCTACAGAAGTAAGCTCAATCTGGGCTACATGTTTAACATAGAAGTCTTTTGCTTTAGAGAAGCATTGTGTTTAAATTCAACTCTTAGAATGTTCTCATCATGTTGCTGAAGCCAATGCCAATCTTTCTTTCATGTGTACTTCTTTTCTTACAACTCGTACTGCAGAATTGTCTCTAGTGTAGGTGGTGTTGGAATTTTTCTCGCTGTTACGTATATAAGTTTGTTAAAACACCTTTCAGCAATCTAAACCAAGACAAGCAACATAGGCATATTTTTGAAGGATAGCTTAAAACACTCTATCACTTAATGCTCTTCATGACTGAACCCATGGATATTCTTGACTAATTTTTATAGATTTCAGGAATTGATTTAATTTTTCATTATAAATACAGTATGTTTTGAACTTAAATTATGAAGTAAATGGAGTGTTAATTTATGGTAATTGCTGCAGGTCTTATGCTTGATCACCTCAATGTTTGAAGATATGATTGCTGTGTTGGAAGTTAACCTTTCTGCATTGCTGAGAATTCAGCACAATGATTTTCTCCCATGTGGAAATGAGAAAAGTCTATCAGTTATTGCCAGGTACAGCATAATTAAATGTTTTCTCTCCATGTTGGATGATGGATTTGTTTATCTGGCACTGAAGTGTGTCATATGATTTTCTGCAGTGTTACTTGTTGACATGGTTGATTTTACTTCTTTTCCTATCATACTTTAGTTGTGTAGAGAGGGAGAAATCAGAGAACCACATAATGGTTGAGTTTGGAAGGCACCTCTTCAGGTCATCTTGTCCAACCACCCTGTTCAAGCACAGCCACTTGGAGTCATTTGTCCACCACAATGTCCAAACAACTTTAGAATATGTCCATGGAGGGAGACACCATAATCTTTCTGGGCAGCGTGTGCCAGTGCTCAGTCACCTTCACAGTAAATAAGTGTTTCATGTTTTGCTCATTGCCTCTTGTCCTGGAGCCTGGCTCTAGAGTCTGCCTTACAGCCTGTACTGCTGCGTGGGCTCATTCCTCCTCTGCTGCTGGACTTTGCGTTTCACCTTGTTGAACTTCACAAGCTTGCTGTCAGCCCATTTATGCAGACAATAAATGTTTCCCTGGATGAGAACACAACCTTCTGCTCTTTAAGACACTCCTCTCAGCTTTGAGTCATCAGCAAATATGGTGAGGGTACACTCTGCTCCCTTACCCAGATTATTGATGCAGATGTTGAATGGAACTATACCATGGAATCATATGGAATGGAGATATAACCTCTGGGTTTCTCCACTAGTTCCTGCTTTCCAGCTAGACTGTGAGCCACTGATCATCACAGTCTGGGCCTGGTTGTTCATCTTGTTTTGAATCCACCTCACTGTGTGCTCATCCAGACCATGGTTCATCAGCTTCTCTGTGAGGTTCTCACAGGACACAGTGTAGGAACTCTTACTGAAGTCGAAGTAGACAATATCCACTGCTCTCCCCTCATCTGGCAAGCCACTCATTTTATCACAGAAGTTTATCAAACTGATCAAACATGACTTCCCCTTGGTGAATCCCTTCTGGGTATTACTTTCTTGTCCTTTATGTCCCTAGAGATGATTTATGAGAAAATGCTGACATCACAAAGATGACAAAACCCCTGCAATAGACACTGAAGTGCACATTTCAGTGCTTATAATAAAATCATCAGTTAATATTCACAAAGCTGGGATCTAACATGTAAAAGCAATGGTCTGTGAATTGAGTCAGGGCCAAGGCTGGCCTGTGCTCCTGAGTATCTGAGCTGATAATTGATCCACTATGCCTAACTTGTTTTCATTAAAATCTCATTGCTATTGCACTTGTACACACACACATGCAGGCAAATAACTAAAAAGGAGTTCTGGCACCTTTTTCTAATCTGACATTTTTGTTCATTGCATTGATCAATATTTTGTGCTTCGTTTTATAACTTAGGTCTACTTTATTGGCAAATTCTCCATTGTGTAAAGGTTTAAAGAAGAACATGAAAGAACCTTCTAGCAAAACATTTGGTAAGTATAAACCAATCCTGAAATTAATTTAAAAAGTTATATTTTTAATAGCAGTAACTGACTTCCAGCTGACTTGTGCGTAATACAATCAATACATTAATTTTTGTTTTAAAGATATATTGCATTATATTTTTACTTCAGTAGGAAGAATTTTACATACACATGTAATTGTAGTTGAAAATTATGATTATAAATATTTTTCTTTTTTCAAAAACTGTTGTCTGAGAACTTTCTGTGGATTTTTAAACTGTTAGAGTGTAGCACATTTACATTTTCATAAGTCATTCTTTTTCCATAGCATGCAGTAAATTTTTCTGTATAATTTGCCATTTCTTTCTTAACTTTGGTTATGAAATATACCGAACAGATATTTTGGTATATTTTATTGTTCTGAATAATCTTCTGCCAGTACTGAATGTTTAGAAAGTTAGTTTTTGTCTCAATTTTCTAACACTTAAAAAAAGAGAAGATCTGATGTCCAGCTACCATTGAAGCACTGTAGCTTTTTTTGGTTATCAACAATAAAGTTTAAAAAATATTTTAAAAAAAGTTTTCATCCTCACCATTTGCACTTTTTGTGCCCATCAGAATGTCAAAGGTAATGTCTCTAGGGATTTATGGTACATAATACATTGATGGTACGTAATACATCTACAGAGTTTTAGCAAGAATTCCAGGCTGCCTTGGACACCCAGCACTGACAACTGTGCTGTCTTTGTTGACATCTCATGATCAGATAGATAAGAGCTGTAATGAAATCCTTTGGCCTCTTAAGGTGTGTGGTTCTGGAAACTTCTCAGGAAGGGCCTTTTTGTGCCTTATTGCTGCATAAAGAAAAAGGATAGACAGTGGCATTTGAAGGGACTTTTACCCTCAGCATAGGTAAATGTCTCCCAATGTATCTGAGATTTTCCCTGGGAATATCAACAAAATTTCCTGCTTTACAATGTTTATAGGTTTAGTTTGTTTCTGCTGATATGAAATACTCAGTTTGGAGCTGAGGGGTCCCCTCTGGGCTTCCTAGTACAGCACTGGGCATGCAGATATTACTCACGACTTGAGTCGTGTAAGAACACAAATAATTATAGGAACCCAACAGTCAGCTTGTTAATGATCTTTAGATCCATTCCTTAGTCCAAATATAGGGTGTGAATACCTTATAGCTAATGCATACAAAGTCTAAGCAGAGGCAGTTAGAAAACACATTTTCTAACTGAAATGAATAGTGAAAAAAAGTGATTCAGAACAATATTCTTGCTACTTGGAAGTTTAAAAAAGTTCTTACTCATTCGTGTTATTGGAGGAGAGATGTTATACAATGTAACAATTCATATATCTTTCCTTTTCTCAGTAATCATTATTTTAGGGTGATTGGTCATAAATGTGTTTTGTAACATAAGGAGACAACAAGTATTTATATTGAGCAAAACTATCTACTTTAACTGTAAAATATAATGTTAAAAACTATTTAATGTAAATTAAATTATTTTCTTAAAGGAGCGAAGAACTCAGTGAAAGATAAACCACTGGTTTTCCATAATAAAATTAAGTCATCAGGATATACAGCAGCACCACGGTGAGTAGAAATATTATTAATTTCCCTGTCTTATTGGTGCGTGATATTTTTTCACATAACTATTAGTCTCATGACTGTGGAATCAATCACCTGTAAAAAGCAGTTATGATGTTATCAAAGAAAAGAATTTTAAGAACGTCTTATAAACCAAAATATTTGCAGCTTCTGGTCATTGGCCAACTTGCTTTTGAAATCCATATTTAGCCTCCTGATTCTTTCATCTGACTAGACTTGTTTTTTCAGCTTGCAGCTTTTTCAGCTTTCTTTCAGAAAGAATTGTCTGAGAACTTTATTTGTATTGATTTTGACCTTCAGAATGTGCTATTGAACAAATAACTCGCAGAAATCAAGGTCCTAACTCAGGCATTAGAATATTAGACATTTATATTGTCATCAAAGTGTACATTCTCTTACCTATTGACATTACCCACAGACATAAATGGTAAGAAGGAAATATGATTGCTTTTGTTTGAAAAAAGCTGTTTCTCCCATGCAAGATTTAATGTTTCATATGAGAGTGTCTGTTTTCTCTCTTCTAGAATGACCATGTTTTCTCCAAATACAAACCTGAAAAGAAAAGAGGTATCAAAGTGGAAGACCAGTTGTAAATGGTAGGCAATCTAATGACTCTGTTAGAGGAGGAACAAATGAAAACAAATTAAGCAAATCAAAAATGGTTCTGTCACGATCCGCTCACACAAGCGGGGTTCGTGATGGTTCGTTTTAGGGATCTCAGAGCACAAAAGACACAGCGGGGGACAAACTCAGTTTTACTCAATCACAAATGCACCTTTATTTAGTGCCAACAAATGCGATAGTGGGGAGAGAAAAAGAGAATAGTTAGAAAAACAGAAAAGAGGGGAAGGGGATTATAGCTACCAACATGGAGGGTCGAGTCCTCGAGGCTTTTGAAGATGCCTATAGACGCGGTCTTCTCCAGTGGGGAGATCTCAAAAGTGAGCGGGGGTCTCCAGGGTTTTTATAGTCCTCTCCGAAGCGACAGGCAGTTGGCCAAACAGGTGGGGGAAATCATTGCAGTGTGTTCGTTTAGAGAACCCAGAACAAGTCGGTCGTCAGCAGGTACAGTGACAACCAGTACAAGTCAGCAGGCACAGTCACTTCACCGTGACTTGCCCATTGTTTCTGCTCAGGTTCTGATGTTCCGATATGGGTGCTGGGTTTTTCCATCGAACACACCTGCAGGCAGCACTTGGCCAACATCCCACCTCAGCCAGGCCAGAACTCCTGTATTGAGATTTTAAAGTCCCTTTTAGGGGTTTCAGTCTCTGTCCTTGACGATGGTCGTGAGGCAGATGAGGGATCTTCGGACCGTCTCTTACACCACCCCGTGACTCACGATTGTCGTCAAGAGAGCTCCTTCTGCAGGGTTCCGTAGTCTTGCGAAGTCTTCAGGACTCGTCCATGTCAGTAGCATATCCCGGAAAAAACAGGGACAGTAGAGAGTGTGTGTGAAAGAGAGAGAGAGGGAGAGAGAGAGAGAGAGAGAGAAATAGGAAAAGGAAATAGAAACAAAACAAAATCAATCAATATTGATTAAAACAATTTCATCAAAATAATTAGAACAAATCATAAAATTTCTTAAAGTTATAACAATTTTCATACAAAAGCTTAATTTTGATTACAATATAACATAATTAAAACAAATAACAATAATCAAAACAAGCAATTAACATTTTCAAATTAATCTGCTGTTGGAGGCCTAATTTTTACTGTTAGGGTAGTACATCTCGTGTCAATAACTTTGGGAGGGTCTTTTGCAAAAGGGGTATTGATTAAACTGTGTGCTTCCATTAGAAATGCCAAGTGTGTCAACTTTTTCATCATTTTTCAATTTAGGATGTATAAAATGACTGATAAGACAAAACCAATCAAAACCAAAATCAAAAAAAAAACAACAATGGGATAACACACTTTGCTCAGGATACCTGTGGCAGTAGGTGACTACCCAAAAAGGGTATCCCACCACCTGTGTTCAGCATCTTTTCTTACCCTTTCCATGACATGATGTATTTTTCTCACTTTGTAATGAATAGTTACCAGGGCTTTCTGTCTGTTTTTCTTGATCTTTTTCAAAATCTCAATTAAATCCTGATGAAGCAACAATTGCTTCACCAAAGTAAGATTCATCCCAATAGGGGGAGGCAATAATTTGTGCATCACTGTATAATCAGATTGTAAAAGGTGATAAAAGGTAACTGGGGCTGAGTAAGAAAAGTCACATCTTGTAGTTGTGGTAAAGTTACAAATACAAAAATTTGAGTGATTCTTAAGATTCACTACTATTTCTTCTACAAACACTACATTACAAGCAGTTCTAAAGCATACACACCCATTGCCTATACATATTAGCACTACTTCAGAAGTTTGGTTAGGGTGAATTTTAAAGTGGCAGATATTTTGTTCAGTGTCCAGACAAATGTCTTGAGCTATGATTGCATTACTCTCACAGATGAAACCTTGCTGTTCCCGAACAATACATGAGTCTAAATTGACAGTTTGCCATCTCTCGCCATTTTGACGGGCCCATTCTCTGTGCTCAAAAGCATAGAGAATAGCTCCATCATGATTCAGTCCTAATGCAATGATAGGAAATATCGAGTGTACAGAGGCATTACATATGGTTAACACAAAAGCTGTAACTGTGTTGGTATTGGGGTTATAGGTAAAGTTTACTAATTACCACCAGGACTGGAATTTTTTTTCAAAATCATTTGCATTGTCTCAAATTATTTTCCAAATTTCAGTAGGAAAAATGCCTTTTTCTCCTTCCCTTATGATTGAGGCAACAACTGTCTGCATCCAAAGCTGTGTCTGAATGCAGCTAAGAGCCAAAGAGACATTGCTTTGTGTGGCACCAAGTGTATCAATTATCAATTTGTGATCATTCACATTCACTTTTTCCCAATTTGGTAGTATGTTTGATAGCAACCACTGATGTGTTCCCAAAGCCAATAAGGATAACTACAATGGTTGTTGTAATTTGGTCAAATCCCTAGTTTTGGCAGCCAATTTTTTCATTAATACTTCTAAAAATTCCCAATTTAAAATATTTATCATGGTTTATATGGCCTTCATGTCCCTCGGAGTTCTCCTGCAAAAAGTAAGTACAACAGAATCTGCCACCAGAAGGCAGAAAGTTAGAATGATGGAAATTTTCCAGTGTGCATTTATTCGATACTCTTTCTCTAGAGCATCAAAGGTTACCCATGTGTATTTATTCGGAGGGGGTTTTAGCACTTGTGGTACCTCTCCCACCGTGGGGAGGTCCACCAAGACAGGTTGTCCAGGGTAATGTGCTGGATTCTTGGAATCACTTGGTCCCCGTAGTGAGGGAACTATGCTTGGAGCTGTTGGGCTAAAAGGAAAAGTATCAGTAAACCAAGGACTTGCTGACTGTTCGGGGGAAAAGGGAGGGGTAATGACTGAGGCAGGTTTGTCTTGGATGCTATCCAAGTTTTCTGCTTCTTGTACTGCCAGTTTTTTCACAGCTCCTTCGGTTATTGAGATGTTACAATAATGTTCAATCTGAGCATACCACTTTTTTACTGAGGCTGTTTGGGCCACCCCGTCAGATGGGGGAGTCCCAGTAGTGACTGACTTAAAAACTTGGAAAGGCCCTCTCCAAACAACTGGTTGTTGTTGTATAATCTTCTCTACTTCTATGAGAGCTAGGCTAACCACAAACAAGCCTTTTTCCCAGATAATATACCTCTTTTCAGCATCTCTGAAACCACGGGAATAAAAACCAACAGGCCATGTCGGACCCTCAGGACCCCACTGCCATATGTGTACTGACAACCCTGAGGAAGCAAATCCCCATTCTACCTGAAAAGGATCTGTTGGGTGGATAGGGCCTAGGGCCTGATGAGCTGTGGCTTCAAAAATCAACAGTTGTAATGCTTTTTCCTGAGAAGGGCTCCAGTCCCATTTTACTCCCTTTCTCAACAAATCATAAAGAGGCTTGGCAAAAATTGAAAAATCTGCAATGTGTTTTCCCCAAAACACTAATAATCTCAAGGCATGCTGTAGATCTTTCCTGGACTCAGGCACTTTAATTTGATCTAAGGAGGTTAGGGTGTCAGGTGGGATGCATGTCATACCTCTTTTCCACCAGATACCCAAAAATTTTACTTCTTGAGAAGGTTTTTGTATTTTTTCTGAGGGGATTTGCAAACTAAGGCTTTCTAAGTGGGAAGTTATTTTCTGTTGAACACCCCCCACTTGCTGTGTCTCATTGTTTAAAACTTGTGCTAGGGAGTGCTGTGGCTTGTTGCCCAAGGTTTGTGGAAGAGGAGGTGCGCTGGGTTGTTGGTTGGATGATTCCAACACAATGGGTTTGGGACAGGGCCAATTAGAAATTATTTTAGCCAATTTATCATAAGGCAATTTATCCATAATTTTTTGCGGCACTCCCCTTTTCAGTCCTAGTGACCACAGTTGCTGCCGGTTGGAAATTTGTTTTCCCTTTTCTGATTTTTCATTAGGAGAAGCAATGTGCCTGACTCCTCTGGGTTTTTCTTGTTTGTCCTCTGGGTACTTCACTGGTCCATATTTTCTACTGTAACTTATTAACTCCTCTGCTACCTCACTCCATGTCCAAAGTTTATAACTGCTATTAGATTGTGTGCTAGGAGTTGTAAAGGGTGAGGAGTCAGTGGAACCAGTTTGATCTCTTGTATGTCCAAGAAATCTTTCAAGTCTATCTACCGGAGAGATAGATGCTATTGTTTTCGGAAGAATTGCTGTTGGTTTAAGAGACTCTGGCAAACCTCGAATTAAAGGGGTCATAATCTCAGGTTTGACAGGCTGTTGCATTGGTGACTCACAGCCAGAGATTAATTTTCTTTCATGTATCATTTGCAAGTATGCAGCTTTGTGTATGTTTTCTAGGAGTTGGTCTGAGGTGCCGACTATTGCCAGAGGGTCGCCCCTCTCAAGGGGGTTTAACCCCCCTGCCCAGTGAGCTGCACGCTGTGTCAGGGACCATGGAGCATGTGTGTTTCCTGTTGTTAAGAAAACTCCATGTCCCCAATAGCCACTTGCTTCTTGTTCACTTAATTTAATTTGGTCGCCCCCTGTGAGGGAAACTCTAAAAACATACTCCATCTCTGATTCACTAGGGAGGCGGAAGTATTCTTTCTTTAATTTAGCTAATTCAGTGGCCGTGTATGGTATTTCTTTGGTGGTTTTGTGGGGATCATGATCCTCTTCATTTATATAATTATATTCTGTTTTGATGAGAGGTCTCAAGTTGGAGCAACAGTGTTCCCCACAATTTTGCATGTGTACTAATTCTTTCTGAGGGTATATTTGTTTAATGTTGTATGTCTCCTTTCCTTCTATTTCTGTGGGTGAATCTACAGATTTTAAGTTTTTACTTCGCCCTTCTGCAAGGGAAATCTGCAGAAAATAATTCTGATTTCTTTCCTGTTCTAATTGTTTTTGCAAAGCTTCTACCAAATTTTGCAGGGATTCTATTACTGCTTTTTCTTCACTTACCCGCTCAGAACGGGTCTCTATGGCTGCCGAAAGGCAGGCCCCCAAAACTGAGCAAAGAATGGTTTTATTTCTGCCCAGTTTGTATCTAGCATCATGTTGTAAAGAATATATTCTATCTACAATGTTTTCAAAGTTAAACCAATTATTCTGTGCCCACCTTTCTCCGTCTGGAGAAGGTCTAGCACTATGTTTAGCTAACAAAGCATAAAATGCATTCTTATGTTTTTCACTCATTTTGTGAAGGGACCAAAACCACTCTCAGGGAGGTACGCTTAAAGTTACACCAAAGGCACAGCTAAAACTGTGTTTCCCTTCGCTTCCCTGGAATGGGCGAGGAGACCAAAACTGCCTGGGAGGTTCACCTTAGTTACAAATGGTTGTCTCCTCAACTACACCAAGCAGCCCAAAACACAAAAAAAAAACCAAAACCTAACTACAGTCCCATCTTTTGCACAATGAGATCCTTTTGTGAAATCCTGATGACAGGGAGTGCTACACGCCTGGGTGTATACAGTTTGCGGGAATTTTCCCTCGCCCCCCTTGCTTTCTAACAGCGCTCACCGAAGTGGCGTGCTAGGTGCGGCTGAGACGAGGGTCCTTCCCCTGTTACAAACTATATAAAACCCGCAACCCCTCTGTCCATCAAGATCCTGTCCGTGACGCCAATTTAATGTCACGATCCGCTCACACAAGCGGGGTTCGTGATGGTTCGTTTTAGGGATCTCAGAGCACAAAAGACACAGCGGGGGACAAACTCAGTTTTACTCAATCACAAATGCACCTTTATTTAGTGCCAACAAATGCGATAGTGGGGAGAGAAAAAGAGAATAGTTAGAAAAACAGAAAAGAGGGGAAGGGGATTATAGCTACCAACATGGAGGGTCGAGTCCTCGAGGCTTTTGAAGATGCCTATAGACGCGGTCTTCTCCAGTGGGGAGATCTCAAAAGTGAGCGGGGGTCTCCAGGGTTTTTATAGTCCTCTCCGAAGCGACAGGCAGTTGGCCAAACAGGTGGGGGAAATCATTGCAGTGTGTTCGTTTAGAGAACCCAGAACAAGTCGGTCGTCAGCAGGTACAGTGACAACCAGTACAAGTCAGCAGGCACAGTCACTTCACCGTGACTTGCCCATTGTTTCTGCTCAGGTTCTGATGTTCCGATATGGGTGCTGGGTTTTTCCATCGAACACACCTGCAGGCAGCACTTGGCCAACATCCCACCTCAGCCAGGCCAGAACTCCTGTATTGAGATTTTAAAGTCCCTTTTAGGGGTTTCAGTCTCTGTCCTTGACGATGGTCGTGAGGCAGATGAGGGATCTTCGGACCGTCTCTTACATAAGGGTTGCCACTAGACCTGAAAGGCTTGGTAAGTTTGATAGAACATTTATTACTGCAGCAAGTGATTTGGTTTATCAGACTGTGAATTAAATTTGGGTGCTTCATATAAAAGAAAATATACATATCTATTTTCTTAGATTTGTATTGGTAGGAAGAACACATGCTACATAAGGTTGGAAGCTAAGTCCCAACATATTCTTAAGCTGCAGTTCTAGTCTGAAAAATAACTGAATGTGGCACATGGAGAAGTGATTTCAGATCATGTCCCTCATTCACCCCTAAAATCTTGTTGCCTTAAGTTAATGCAAACCTATTCTAATGGATTTAAACAGAGCATGTACAAATTGACCAGTGGAATCTTTGTCACTGGTCACAAAGAACAAGTGTTTTTCTAAAGCTGGTGTTTTCATGTTAATTTGTGTGGAATGTTAAGTGGGGATATTGCACGCTTTTTCTATTTACTATTATATAGAGTCTTTGCTTTGTGCAGTACAAGCAGGACAGTAAGGAATGATTGATGCCATAATTTTTCTCATTTAAAAAGAGGTGTTAAAGTCTTAAGAAAACCACTTAATAGCTCAAGACTAAGTATTGTGAGCATTGTACACGTAGGAAGCCTTTACATGAGTACGTCAGATAATTTCAACTTTGGTTTAGCACTGCTTTATATAGGTTAAGCAACTTAGTATTTGAAGTTTTTTGTGTGTTTTTTTAGTAAAATTGCTTTTTTTGTTAATATTGCATTTTGTAACAGGGTCTTTGTAAACAAGGTATAGTTTACAGTCTTCAAATATTTTTGTTAGCTATGTGACTTAGGAAATTTTTTTTTTGCCAGACAATGTTAATTCTTGATCTTGTGAATTCACACACTTAGTTGTAGGAGCAGTTTAAATATGACAATTTAAAATTAATTTGGCTCTTACCTTGGATGTGACATTTTTTTTCCCAGCAAATATTTATGTAAAGATGTCTAGAATAGTTCCAAAAGCAAATTTATTTCATAACTGAAATGAAAATGGTTTCTTTCTTTTTTCCTTCTTTGAAGTAAAAATAAAGAATATCCATTGGAAAGTTATCCTCCAGTCAAATATGAGAAAGAGATATCTGTTACTTGTAAACCAACCCCAGTTTTTTGTGCTCAATATTCTGGTGAGTACAGGCTTTATAAAAAGTACCGTTGTGTCAGTGTGCAGAAAGAAATCCAAAATTTGCGTGGCGCAGTTTCTAAAGACTGGAGATTTACTATGGATAAATTCACAGAAAACTTTCTGGCAACAATGCATACTGTTTGATAATAATTTTTTATCTTGCAAAACCATTTAAGCTGTTACTACATATGCAACAGGATTCTAATTCTGATTTTATGTCTTGCTTCCTTTTGAATTTGTTCTTTGACTTTCCCACTACTAATTGAAAATTAAGGGTTCTTTCACTAAGGAATTTATTTTCTAACACATTTACTTAGTTTCATTAGGGTGTATTAAATACTGAAATTCTGTTTAAAAATATTAATATTTCTTATATAAATATTATTCAATTATTATAAATAGAAATATTGAAAAAGTAATTCTTCTGTGTGATCCAAAGAGAGTAATTTTTCTTAACTGCTTTGGATAGCTGACTCTTGCAATAGATTTAGTCAGTTCCTAACAATCAAGCATTCTACCACATATAGAATTATGTTAATGTACACCTGTAAGGCAAAATATTTTCAAAATATTTAAAAACTTAAATCTTTGTAAGTATTTTGAGGTCAAGAACAACTTTCATCCTCAGGAAATAAAAGCAATTAGATGCAATCAGTAACTTTGCCAAAATATATTCTGGCCATCTCTGTTCCCTAGAGAGTTTTGCTAGTACATTTTAAGTATAAATCTTTCTGTTTGAGGAAGAATCATCTTTCTCTTTTTCTCTTTGTCTCTCACACACCCATGCATGCACACACAGGTTTAAATAACTCCAGTTTAGTAAAAATTTTTTTTTTTTTTTTTTTTTTTTTGAGTTAAATATTTTGTTATTTAGAGAATGTGTCAGGACAAGAAATGAATTTGCTTATAAAATCCTACCAAATTCTGCAACACTAATTTGTGATATTCATACAAAATCAGTGTTAAACATATGATATGAATATCTGGTTTTTGTTTTGTTGTAATGACATACATAATTTTTGTGATTAAAAGAAGCAGCATATTAGCTCCATTTTGCTTTCAGATGTAAATCATCAAATGCTCTTTTTTATAGGGGATGGAGAGTTGCTAGCTTGTGGGCAGGCTGACAAAACTGTGCTGATATTCAGTTCCAATCTCACTGATGTGCATAATGTTTTTTCAGGTAAATTTATGAATTACATTATAAAGGACATAGTTTATGGTTGAGTTTGATCTAAAATGGCATGGATTCTGGTTACATCACCCTGATAGCAAGACAGAGAGTACTGATAATTCAAGATGAAAAATTTATTTCTGATTGCCTAATTTTGTCCTAGAATTAAACTGACTACCAGGTGTTCCCATTTCTCAATTTTTGTGAGGTAAGAAGTAAGCTATGGAGATATATATTGAAATCTTCATAATGATGTATATTACAATAATTAAAGAGAAACAATGAAAGAAATATATTGTAGTAATAATGCATGTGTATATTTTAGACTAGCGAGGAGACCCTAAAATGAACGGGGAGTTTGGGCGAGAGCAAAACGCAGATCCGATCAATATGATTAATGCTATGTTCTCCGTTTATTCTGTCTGTGATGGCAGGTTTTATACAGTTTTACACAGTTTACATTTACAGGTTTATTCTCACTGGCATACAGTGCGGGGAAGAATGCAAACACTCATTGTTGAATAAACTCTTAAGGCAGCTACTGTGCCCATACTAATTACTGTACTTGCTAACTACTAGAAAACCCTCTGACCCTTGCTGACACCTTAAACTATAATTCTGTAGTGCACCACACTCTTGGCACTGAATTTCTACCTGCGCCACAAACTCCTACAGGCCTCAGGATGAGGCCCAGTCTGGGTGATTCAATTACAGTATATATCTGCTACATTTTAGTAGTCTATTCTGATAGTTTATTAGCCAAAGAATGGACTGTGATGACTTGGCAAAAGATGTGTTTGCTTTGCAACTCCAGACTTCTGGAGAATAACCGTTTAAACAAAGAGAGACTATTCCTATGAAGAAATCCACAACTGCAAAAGTGTATGCATGTGTAAACATGTATGCTTTTAAGTGAGTCCTAAACACCAGATTATATCTGAATTTCTACAGGAAAAATCTATAATTCATAACTGTAAATGTTATGATGACTATGTTAAATGTTATAGATATGTTACATGTTTTATGCCTATGTTATATGTTATATATTATATGTTAAATGTTATAAATTACTTTAAATCAGTCCTTCTAAATAAATTTTCTGTGAAGGCTCATAATGGAAAATGAATTTTTTACTAGCTGGCCCTAACAAGTATTAAAACGAGACTACTTGAAGATATTTTAGAGAATTATTTCTAAGTAAATAATTCTGTCAACTGAATTGTGAAAAGAGTTTTTCTTTTTGAGTAATTATTATTACATTTAGTGGAAGAAATTGTGACATTAAGGAGGCAACATTACTGATATGATCTTTCTTGTGTGAGGAAATTGATGAAAACATATCTTGTGGATGGAGTAATGGGGTCTTTTTCTTCTACAATAGCAAGTTCTTAAGTTTTTCACTGATTTATTTCATTGATGCCTTTAATCATTTGTGTCTTTTTGTGTCTTTTTTTTTTTATGATGCACAAGTAAACCGCATTCTACTGTGTATGTAGTTCTTTTCAAAAGCAAGATAAATGTTGAGGTGCCAGGTAAAGTTATGCATGGGATTAGGAACCACAAACTATTAGTTTCCTACTTTTTTTCATTCACATTGTTGTTCTGTGCTATTCAGATTATCATGCAGTCATTTGTTTACTTTCTACTTTTGATGCTCCTGTTTTAGAAGAGTCACAATATATGCATTTTCATGAAAAACCATGATGCATTATTCTTACTTAGAGTTGCAGTCAATGGCAATGTAAAATTTTCTTTTTTTTCAAGGAATGGAAATTGTATCTATTCCGCAAAAAAATTTCAGTTACAAGGCAGCATTAACATCTGACTATTGTTGTGTGTCAAAAGTCATGGCTTTATAAGGCAGCATCAGAGGAATGGTATAACAACAGTTTTCCTGCTAGCCTAATTTATTCAGTCTTGGTCCCTGAAGGTTTTGGTTACAGTTTTAAGTAGTTCTGCATTCTTCTTCAGTGGTGACTCTTCAGGTGTCTGTGTCCTGTAGTGAAGTGCAGGTAATGTTGAGCTGTAAAGAGTTACAGCCAGCATGGCCTTTCCGAAGAAGTCTTTTTACAAAACCAGCTGCTATCCTTCTCAGTGTGCTCCAGGCCTGGGGAACCCTGAGTTATGCTGTTTAGAATTTTACTGGGCTTTTTCAAGCCAGCTGGCGTCTCCTTCACTGTGCTTTGGGACTGAGGGGCCTGGAGAGCAGAGATTCTTAAGCTTTTTGTGTGGCTCTTCCAATTTTCCAAACCTCAGATTTTCCTAAAGTTTCTCAGGTTACTTACTACTTTGGAAAACTGTTTTGTATATTCTGTTGTGGTTTTCTTTGTTTGTTTGTTTGTTTTATTGGTTTTGTGGTTTGGTTTTTTTTTTCCTTAATGCAGATTATTCAAGGCTTCCAAATACTTTTAGAAAATTAAAGCCTTTAAATAAAGCTTTGTGTTGCAAACAAAATAAGAATAATACTTACATGTGTATTTGTGCAGTACCTGTGCATTTTTCTGGTGAAAATTCTACAACTGTTTGGTAACTGAGAATTAAAATATCTAATTTATAAGACTTTTTGTAGACATATGTCTACAAAATGAAATATCTCAATTACTGTGATATATTTAATAGCCTTCGCGTAATTTAAAGCAAATTGTTTTTTTATATAAAACTTCTGTTGACTAAAGATAAAATGTGCACAAGAGGGCAGCATAAGAACTTTGAACGTTTTAAGGCTAGATTAAATTCATCTGACAAATTGCAATAACATACATCAAAGTCTGTAAAATTTGATTGGCATATTCTTCTCAATGTTTTTTATCCGCTTCAACATAATGTTAGATCAAATTAATAATTTTAGCTTTTGAACGTTGTTTCTGGCTTTTAAAGTGCTTCCTTTGTAAGTTTAAAATCTTTTTTTTAACAAGCCGTTGAAGTGGCATGCTCATTTTGTTTTGACAAAGATAGCTAGCTCAGTAATAAAAGGTTAATAAATAAAGTATTTCAACTGTTTTTGATGTCTTAAGGGATTTCCAGACCGTGTTTAATATAAAATTTCATTATAATATAATACTCAGATTCTTTTTTCAATACTGAATCTTTGATTAAATTTAATTTCAAGGATGTTTTTTGAAAGTGCTCTTCCAATAACTTTAAAAAATTAGAGTTGGAATTATCTTTGTCAGTTTATTAATGAGAGACATTTTCCTGCTGTTTTTGGTGGAAGAAAATTTCAATAGCTGGTTTACTGTTACCAGTTTTAATTCAACCATTTGAAACCTATACTTAGAAGGTATTTTAATGTTGTGCATAATTATGTTAAAACAATACAAGTAACTCCAGAGACATTTATTAATGCAAGAAATGAGCTTTATGATATTTCCATTAATATTTGTATTAGGTCATGATGGTGCAGTTAACTCTGTTGGCTGGAGTCATGACAGGAAGTGGTTGGTTTCTGGATCAGAAGACAGAACTTTAAGGGTCTGGTCAGTCTGCAATAAGGAACCTGCCCTAATTCTGGTAATTGGAAACTTCCGTTGGTTTGGACACAGAGAACACTATTTTGTACTTTCACCTACTTCTGTTTTAAAAACTTTGTAAAAAGAACCAATTTCTAGAACTACTGAGTGAGGATTCCCACAGATATAATGATCTGGGTGATTTCCATTGACTCCAAATTAGATTTTTCTCATGTTAATTTAGGAAAAGAAATCAACCTTATTTAAAAAAAAAATCTAGTGGGTATGTCTGGAAATTTTGGTTTTATTATCTGGTCTGCATGTTGTATTTTCATTGGCTCAGCTCTACTTGACTTTAGTCTACTTCCCAATTCCGAAAGAAATTCAGAGTATGAAGCAAGATTATATTAGATTCAATTGACTACAGATATACTGCCAGCTAATTTAAGCAGAATGAAATATTTTTTTTTGAGAGTAATAGATGTCAAAAATAAGAAGGGTCACTATTTAATAGTTTAACCTCCTCGCCTATGATCAGGATGACAGGGAGGCTCTGCCTTAACACCGGGAATCTCAGACAAAAAATATTTATGTTTGAATCCATTCTTAACAAATGTCTTTATGTTTCAGGGTAAAGACAAGTTCCATAAGACTGTACGCTTTGCACAGTTTTATTTTATAGATACATTCATATTGCTGTGTTGTGGAGCTGAATTTCGTCTCCTAAGTTTCCATCTAGACACAACCAAGGATGACCTAAAACGGTGAGTTCATTTCTTGTTAACAGACCAGTGAAAGCACTTTTCCAGTTTGATCTGGGATTTTGTGTGTGGTGAGGTGAGCTGAGGGGGCAAAAATATTACAGAAGATAAAAGCTGAACAAATGGTAAAAGCAACTTGCAAAGTATCTTTGTTTTTAATGTAGGGACAAAAAGAATTAGTGCTACAACACTGAAGTTTTAGTTGATATTGTGAATGGTATGTCCTGTCTGTTGGTGATATTAGGCAGTACTAGTCTGCATCCTTAGATGGGAAAAACTGGTCTATTTTCTTCCTCTATTTCCTTGGTAGTTTTGGTGCTGCACAGAAAAACATACTAAGCACAAGCTTAAATGTATTTAGGAACAGGAGTGCTTTCCTGGAATGAGGCATGAATCTGGTATGTGGAACTTCCCTGAAATGTTAAATGGTCAGACAGAATTATGTAATAGTTTTCTTCCATAATCTGCTTACCTAGTTTATTTTACTCATTAATCCTTAGTTTATGGAGGAATTAATAAACCAATAAAAAGGTAACCCAAATTGCTACATAAACTTCAATTTCTAAGAGACAGGAATGAGTGTACAGTGTCCAGCTCAGTGTGTGCACAATACCTGCCTGAATTTTAAATGAGTTGCACTTTGAATTGAACATGTATAGGACATGTAGCAAATGCATTGTGTAAAAAAACCCCCAAAAACCCACTTAAATATACTAAAATTCCTCTTTTTTTATTTTTTTTTTTTAATAGTGTGTACTCTTTTCCTCCCTCTGTTACTTTGGTTCAGTTTTCTCATACCTGTATTTGATGAATCTCAGTTTACTGTTTGTTGATTTGCTTTCTGTGTGAAATTCTACCTAGGCCATTCCTTGTGAGGTATTTATTTGTGTAGCAGTCAGCTGTGTAGAAGCAAGATACTTCAACCAATTCAAACAATTGTTCTTGCATTTGTGAACAACTTTACTGTTTAAATCAGTCTTTTCAGCAGGGTAAATTGGACCAAAGAAAACTTCATACTGCCTTCAATTGATTGTTATATCAGTCAGCTTATTTAAAGTTAGCTTGGGTAGGTCTACCCAAAAATAGAGATAAATCTTTTGCTCTTGAAGTCTAGTGAAGTTTATTTTTTAGTTTATTTGAATAAAGTACTTTTGGAAACTACAAAAGACTCTTGGATTAAATTGCAAAATACTGTACATTATCTTCTGCTTCACCATCGCTGCTAAAGTAGTTCTGACGTCCATCTGAAAAAATCAACAGAACATTGTTAGAGAATAATAACAAAAGGCAAAAACCAAGTCACTAAGCATTTTTCTTTTGAACAGATCTGGCTGACAACCATATTGCTTTTGTCAAATGATCTCAGTTTTGCAAACTTTTAGTATTGTTGGAAAGAAACAGTAATGATTCCTACAGTGTGTCAGGCATGGACTTTTGCACTTTCATTAGACAGACATGCTAAAATGCAAGTATAATATTAACTGTACACAAGGAATTATTTAAACACTATGCAGACAGTGTCCAGCAATCGCTAAAGCCTTGGTGCATTATCAATGCTGTTTTGATCTCAAGTCTAAAACATAGCACCATACAAGCCAATATGAAGACAATTAACTCTACCCCAACCAGACCCAGTACAGTTGTTATTAACTCTGTATTCCTTACATGACTTCTATGAAAATAACACTCTTCTTGCCCCACATATCCATATCCATGGAGTTCTGTTTTCTGTTTACTGTAAGAATATGTTCATGTTGCCTATGTGGATATATTTCAGTAAACAGAAAGTTCTAATTATATTGAATAACAACACAGTTTTGTGTTGCGTAATATAAAAAAGTCTGAAGCCATTTTAGAGGTTTGGGCATGTTTGGCACCTCTGTATGGAGCTGGCAGGTAACCCACAGGACCTTAAAGAGTTTTGTGTATGTTGGGAAGAAAAATTTCTTTGGTATTGTGTGATCAGCCCCTTATTCTCCTCCCATCTAAGTGGAAATTATTCTTTCCTCACTGTTTTCACTCTTTCCTCACTGTTTTCTTCTCATTTTCTTCCTGATTGCTCTATCATCAGCACATTAAATGCTACACTGAAACCACTGGCATATCTGCTTTCTGAACATAGGTACTTTACAGATTTTTTTTCTCTTCAATATTTTCAGTATACATACTTGGTTATTTTTTGTGTTTCGTGTTGATGGAGTATCAGTCATCTGTATATGAATGTCATGGGTTTTTTGATCCAAATGAGTTTGGTTGCCAAGCTTTTTAATAGAGTTCCACAATAAGGAAAAAAATCTGTCGCTTTAATTTTTAATGATGAAAGAAAGTGTTTTGATTTGTGGTTCCTGTGGGAGTATACTGGTGACTACAAATCATAACTTATTTCATTAACACTAGCATTCATTTGATACTCTTTGCAGATACAAACAGAGGAGTGTTTGCAAATTGGTACAGAAATTTCCCATGACTTCAACAATGGAGATTACCAGCCTTTCAGCAGTAAATGAGTTCTATTCTTGTATCCTTTGTATTTCTTATTTTCTTTGTAGTTCTTTGGATTTAATGACATGGACATCACCTAAAGTAAGTAGCATTTGAATATTTACTACACCATTTCTATTCAAGTAAAAAACTTGTAATTTTTTGTGATGAACTTCATCCTTAGACACACATTTTTAGTGCTGTAAAATTTTTGGTGTTGCTCATAGAACAATAAATACAACAGAGTTTATATATATATTTATTTATCTGTATTTTTATCTGTCTATATGCTTTTGTTCCTTTACATAAGTTTAACTTTAACACAGAAAACTGGACAGATATTGTACTTACAGCTGGCAGCAACCGAGCATTGGAAGTTTTTGACCTCAATGCAGGCTGCAGCACAGCAGTGATACAGGAAGCTCATGTTAGATCAGTCCATCAGATCTGCCAAAATAAGGTATATACTTTATTTAATTTTATTTTATTTGTCGTACCAGTACAACATCATCAACAAAGAAATCGAATGCTAAAAGTAGAATAGATAGTAAGTTATTATATTTGGGGAGGATGGGCAAGAACATGAATCTGTGTGATAGGTCCATACAGATTTCATTTGTTCTCTAGTGTAAAGGAGGGAGCAATGAGACTGACTGAATGATCTTGCTATTAGAGAAGTGTTTATTATCTTTTATTATATTTTTCCTTAATCGTTGTAGACTGTAATACCGTAGTTCAACAGGAATTTTTTCTTATGTAAGTGTTCTCTTCTGAAGCTCAATGTGACGCTGTGTGATTTATTCTGAAACTTTGGAAACAGCAACAAAAAAAATATTTCTCAGTACTACAATAGAATAGATGACTAAAACCCCCTCATCCTTGCTCTTCCTTTTTTCCTTGAAGACTGATTTGAGTGTTTGTAGTTTTTATGGTACCGTATGTTCTGGAATGTCTGCTGTGTTAGGTCCTGTTGAATATGGTGCTTCATTCCCAGTTGGAAAATCCTTGTTTCTGTGGGTTTAAAACAGTTCCTTGTTATTACTGTTGTAGAATTCTTTGTGGGTTTTCCTTATAGATATGATCTGGTAAAACACTTAAAATTGTGCTAACTATTTACTGTTTGTAACACATATAGGCTTAAACTTTTGGCTTTTCTTTTTGCTGGGTCAAGTTAGTGCCTTCAGGTTATTTAATCAAGAAAAACTTTAAAGCTGTGGGTAAGTACTCACTTGGGAAAAAACCTAGATGTATGTGGTGTAGCAAAGAAAACTAACCATTTTGGGGGACAATTATACATCAAGGTTCTCTTTTTTTCAGTTATATAAAACTAATACTTTAGAGAAATCAATAGCAAAAGTACACATCAACTATTTTATTACACTGGATAGTTTAAAGTTATTAAAGCAAATATAACTCTGCATTTTCTTTAAGATGATATGCTAAAATATTTTATAGACTTAGAAAAATGTGCAGAATCCTGTGTGCAAACTACATCCTGTTTAAAGTATGAAACACACTGGAATCTAAGGTTCTCTTGTGATGAGACATGATTCAATGGGAACAGATCTTTGGAGAGAAACAGTTCATGCTGAAGATCCAATACCAACACCCCAGAATTAATGAAGGCTTTCCTTTGGACTATTCCAATCTCATTGTGTGATTGCTGTATATAGATATTCTTGAAGTGCATTTTCTAGCTTAGATTCATGCAAATCAGTTCTCATGTTCCAAGACTGTTTTGTGATTCCACAAATAGTAAGTGGGCATAATCATAAAACTTACTCTTTAAATGAATTTAAAAAACTCTATTTTGAGGTTCTTGGGGGACAATAGGGAAAATATGTTCTGATTAAATGTGGGAGAAACCTGTTAGCAAATTATAAAATATATAGGATATCCTAAAAACATAGATGATCAGCATGATGTTCTGTTATTTTTGATTTTGGACAGAAACAGCTGTAAGCAAGTATATATTATTTGCCATGTAATGACTTTGATTTTAAATTGTTCTTTTGTTCTCTGTTCTAGAGATTGTTTGCAATTGCCAGTGTGTGAAATTTATCTCAACCTGCAGTGTGTTGATTAAGCTTGTTATAACAGTTCATTGCTTTTTATACTGAATTTTAAGAGACATAGTAAAATGAATTGATTGAAATATCAAAATCATCTTCCTAAGAGTTTAGGAACATCTGAGATACCAAAATAGATGGCATTTTGAGATCAGACCACAAAGATTCAGAGCTTTAGTGTTAATAATATATTTGTAATGCTGCAAAACATATTCTTTTAGCAGGTATCTTTCCTTGTGACTCACAAATATTTGGGTGGTATTATGTTCTGCTAACACAGTTATAGAGTACACTCATTTTCACAGAAACAGCAAAAATTTCAAATTTTTCAAATTTGTTTCAAAATTCTTTGGTCCATTAGTTAGGATGTCTACTTGATGTGAACACTGAAAAATGTAATGGGTAACTCCGAAGTTTCAGTCAGTTAACATTTTCCTAACCATAGTTACAATGTTGGGAAAGTACAAGATCATCAGAAGATATGGAGTGCTTTCTGATATGTCTATTGATCGATGCCTTTAGCATAAGCCAGCTGCACTTCTTGGATGACATAAATGGTGCTCATATGGAATTAATGAAGGAAAGGGGGAATCTGTAGAACCATATCCTCCCTGAGGCGAAATTTTATGTGAAAGTTGCCATGTAGTTAATCTAGAGAGAAGTGAGAAGGGATTACAGTGGTGGATGAGGAGACTGATGGGGCAGAAGAAAGGGATTTGTCTATCAGAATGAAAGTTTCAAGAGTGTGTGGGAATATGCTACTTTTTGCATCAGATTCTCATAAATAATAGATTATCATAAATTGATGGACTATAAAAACACAAAGTGATGAATAAAATTCAGCTTGCATATTATCCCAACTAGCTTATATTTTCTTGTCTTCTATATCAATATTCAGTAGTGAATGTAGTTTGAAGATACAAGTATATGTATATATGTATTAATAAAGTATATTGCTGACAAAATTTCAGGGCAGAGAAGGAATGAATGGATTGCACTTCTTACCTTTAGTTTTTTACTGTATTCTGTGTATTCTATAGTAAAGGAGTAATGGACTAAGTAAATGTGTATATGTCTGTAGAGCTTTTTTTTTTGGACTCTGTGACCAGTGCTGACTGAAGCAAGGGATGGTGAGCAAATATTTCAAAAAAGATGCTCTGTAACTTTTAATGAATACTGTCCTTTGGGCTCCTACTGTCTTTGTCTTTTGCATTGCTCTTTTTTTTATATAGTTATACAGAACTACTGTGAGAATGTGTAGACTTTGTGGGAAATGTGTTGCACAGTACATTTTGATTCATCTCTTAGAGCAAACTATGCACCAGCTTTCATAATGAGTAGAAGATTCCTGGCAGTCAAATACTGATTGCAGGAAATTACCTTGACGTTTCTGTGATATATTCAGCCAAATGAAGAAGGTGAATGGTAAGGAAAGGAAAGAAAATGTTTTAACTGTTTCAGTTTGGTTCCCTGGAGAGAAAAGTTTTTAGCCGGCAAAAAGGCTGGGATTTGCCAATGTGGATGTTAAAATATCAGAGGTTTTAAAACTGGATTTAATTATTTAAAAGTATGATGCCAAAATTAGTGTTGTGATGAATGAATGCAATTGCTACTGAAGTCAGTGGAAATTGGACACAGCCCATGGCTAACTGTGTCTTATAATTAATTATTGAACTAACCTTTGCTCCCTCCCTTTCACTGCCCTTATTTTCTTCCCTGAACATCCCATAATGGCTTGTGCAATCACAAAAAGATCTTCCTCTGCTTCACATGATGGATGCCATACCCTGATTTTAGCAATCCCCATCAGTCTGTGAGATGCCCCAGAAAGCCTGTCTCATTGACCATCCTGGTGGGTGTCACCCCTGGACCAAAAGGCTCATGTCTGTCCTGGGACAGCACTGAGAGGAGTTGAGGCCGTGCTCCATTTTTCTCACTGGGTTATGGGACTTCCTCCACATGCACACTTTCTTCTTTGCTCTTTGTGTGTGTGCAGTCAAGCTTTTTTTTCACATAACCTCATAAACATTTACTGTTTATTTCTTAGATGGACTAAATTCTCCGCTGAGATGGTCATTGGTCACTGGACCAGATTCCCCAGGGTAATGGTCCCAGCACCAAGCTTGTCAGAGCTCAAGGAGCATCTGGACAATGCTCTTAATCTTATGGCCTAATCCTGCAAGGAGCAGGGAGTTGGACTCAATGATTCCTATGGATCTCTTCCATATTTCAAGATATTCTATGATTCTATAAATACTTAATGCCATGAGAATAGTTACCTGAAACTGATTTATTGTTTTACAGGGATCATCCTTTAGTACTCAGCAACCGGAAGCTTACAACCTTTTCCTGACCACAGCCGCTGGTGATGGCATCAAACTGTGGGATTTAAGAACACTGAGGTAAGAATGAATTAGGTACCTTGGAATAAAAAGCCATGCTTTATCTTTATTCAGAATTGTCATACTTGCTCTCATATACCAGTGGAAATTTAGATGTGGAATCTGAACTACAGGCTAATTGAAGTTTACTAGTTTCTAGAGAAGACCAAAGTGCTCTTCCCTCAATTATAGTTAGTTATGTGGAAGTTGTTAAATATTTAAGATTTATCACCTTTGTTTACCCACCTTTGTAGATCTAATCGTACATATATAGTAGTGCACTGAACTGAATGCTAATGGTATTTACAAAACAGCATGCCATTACTGCTAAAAGAAGTAAAATCTATGATCTGTCTTTTAAAATATAAGCCAATTGCAACAACATTTTTATAAACCATGTATGTAGTGCTATAAGTTTGCAAAACACATTGCCATAAACTCAGAATTAAATGTACACTGTTTTTAAACACCTTTCAGTGCTGGGAAAGCCTCTGAACAGAAGAGTAGAACATCAAGGAGGGAACATTGCTCAGGAAAAGTAATTGCTGGGGCAAACTCTGCTGTGCAGGCCAAAAGAATTATGTGTAAAAGGAAAGGGGTTTTGTTAGGAGGATGTTTAGGCTTTAAAGAATAATTTCCTATTTGCTTTCTGTGTATGTAAACTTGTCTATGGAAAGATGTCATATAATTTTTCTAGTACTGAATTTCCTATTTGGACAATGCTTAATGAACCTTTCATTTATTTCCATCTTTCTGTGGTAAGAATACATTAAATCTATAGGGGGCATATGTGTTCTTTCCAAAATCATTGCTGTATTACCTTCACTCAATGCCAGAAAGTAATGAAACTAGAGAATGCTGGGGTTGGAATATGTTACTTTCTTATGTTTTTCTAATAAGCTGCTCAAATTGTGTTGCTGAAGAGTAATGAAAAAGTAGAAAGCTTTACACAGATCACTTATCTGTCTCTTTGTTTCTAAATACTAATATAAGTAAAGTCAGTGAATGGTAAAATACTTAAAGTGCAAAATCTGGGCAATCAATTAAATGACTATGTCTTGAGAAGAAGGAACTATTTTATGTATGTTCTTGCTGTATATTTAATTTGGATAGGTCAGTGTATTCTAGTGTCCACTGTGTTCTATTGGCCAAGTTTCAAAAAAGTAGTTCAAGTCCTTAATGACGGATATTTTAAGGGTGCTTGTGAGGCACTATGTATATGTGTGTGTTTGTTACACATTACACAGAGATCAGTAGTATTAGCTCTTGTGGAGAAGAAATAGAAAAAATAAAAAATTGTTTTTCCCTTGCTAGCAATTTTCAAGGAAAAATAGAAAAAACCCCACATTTTTAAAATGAAATTTTCTGCCATTGCTCAGACCAGAGACTGAGTATTCTATATTTTAAAATCTGTTCCTCAGTCCTCAAAAGGAGTAAAACTGTTCAATTTTTCCTATGTATTCACCAGGTGTTTTTCACAAAAATAAATTTAAAATGTCTAAGTTTGGAAAGCTTTTTAGAACTTGGAACAAGTCTCTGCTGATGTGTTAGGTCTACTATACTTACACAGACTGAAAACTTTTGCTTATTTTTTTTGTTCATAGGTTTTTGTCCAATCAAATCCAGTCCATCCCTTGTACTGTTGAGTTCTTACAGGGGAGATTAGTTCCTGAACACCCTTATGGTGGGCCCGTACCTTTAATCTCTTAAAGTTGTTGATTTTTAAAGTTCATGCATCAACAACTGTTTCCACTCCCTCTGGGATGACCTATCTTTATTTCTGCTTTGGGTTTGCCAGAATAGGGTTTGTTTAATGAAATCTTTGTCCAGTGTTCTTGAAATATAGCAAAGGTAAGTCCACCTTCTCATTTATACTCCTTGCAGTGTTGTGGAAAGTAACACTAATTACAAGACTTCCACTTTATTGTTTGTTAATTTTGTTCTAAATATTTTCCCTAGATGTCCACAGTGAAAATTGTTTTGCTTTTCTTTAATCTGTTTGTTACCCTTGAGAATGTATCCATTGTTACTTTATTTAAAAAATTCTGCAAAGTACAAAATTTTTATTAAATAAGGGGAAAAATTCCCTCCAGCACAGCGCTCTTCAGAGCTGCTATTGAAAGCATGGAAAATAATTTGCAGAATAACTGCACAATTTCCTTGGACTCTTAGGGTTTTTTTTGTTCAGTTTCTTTGATGATGCTTCCTTTTCATAAGACATGCATTACTTTTCTCACAATTGACTGAGGAGTTACAGCAGGATGCTCAGGTTCTTTTATTGATCTGCGTAGATTATGTCTTCAAGCAGGTTAACCTGGCCTACAACTTTATAAGTTTTGAATGTGTTGATATTTTTGCTCTGAGTTACCAGAATTTTGCTATCCAACCTGTGTTATCAAACTACAATTTTTTTCCCAGTGAAAATTCATTTAACTTTTCTTATGTTCTTGAATTTGGTGAAATTACTTTGCAACTTCAATTTTCATAATCTTTTCTGGCTAAAGCTCTGAATTTGTCTGTCTCTTTCACTATTGATGATCTGGAGGCATTCCAAGATTCCTTCAGAGAGTGCCAGAAAGTCTCATGGGCTCCTCTGAAGGTGGTACAAGAAAAGAAATTTTAACTTTCTGATGTTGTCAGCCAACCTCACACAGCTAGGTCATCTTGCCAGTAAATGAGGGAATCTTGGACACTGCTAGTGGCTTTTGGATATACTCAGACTTCTGCTTTGAAATGCCTGGATTTGTGAAGTTTCATCTGAAGATTTTGAATATTTTTATACTTCTGCATTCTCCTCATTTATAACTAAAGCTTAGAAAAGCTCCAGATGATCTACAAAACAGACTTAAGACCAAAGAAGCAAGGAAAATAGTTTTTCTTGGAAGAAGAAAACTATGGCTACCCTTTTTCCAGGTTAGGATAATGATCGAGACCTTAGAAATACATGCTTTAGGGTAAGATAATGACCTTTGACCAAATTCCAAGACATTTTGAAGAGCAGTTTATGTCCATGTTGTCTAAAAGAATGACTACTTGGAGAACAAGTAAAATTACTTTTTCTTATGTCCGAGGGGAAATCAGTGAACACAAGAATTAGGCTGAGATGCTGTGGAAAGCTGAATGAGAACATTATAGTCACCAGGTTTGGGATTCCCAGAAAAGACTCAGAAAAGCATTGAATGATCAAGAAGTAAAAAAAAAAGTTAATACATTCTTACATTTTTGCCGGAGTTGAAGTGTTCTTTGTGATGAAACCTTGTAGACTCACTCATCTGTAAGACACAAGAAACTTTACCATTCTTTCTCATACTGCTGTGGGTATTGAATGTATTTTGGAGACATTGCTACTCTTCCTGAAGTCAGGAATCTAGCATTGATTTATACTCAGCTGTACCTATTGTCTCCACCAATTAAGTTTAATATCCCAGAAACGTCTGGATTGTAATGACACAAGATTCTGAGTCCTTCAGACCATGGTGGTCAGATATATCAGAAAATTTCAATACACTAAGCCTCCTTGTCTGCCAGTCCTGCCTATGTTAAGTGGCTATGAGCATATAGGGCAGTGAGATGTACTTTGGCATACCAGTGCTGTAAAACCAGTACATAGAAAGAACATAGAAACTTAGGAAATAATGAACATTCTATTCCCTTACACAGTAAACTTATAACAACAGGAAGTATCAGACTAGGCTAAATACCAGCTGCTTTAATGTGTTCATATATCACTTAAATTTCATATGAAAGCTTTAAATTCTGCTTTACCAGTCTGGATCCTTTCAATTTCTCACTTCCTCCTACTTGTAGATTAGATAATTCTGTGCTTTAAATGTCCAGAAGAAAGGAAATTTCTTTCATTCAGTTAGGAGGAAACTATAAATTCATAGAGTTGCACTCTTCGCTTTGTTAAATGCATTTAGAATGTTGAATAAACACTTAGTAACACCAGCTCACATTCACTAGCAAAGTTCCATGAATACAGATATGACTGGCTGATAATGAGGACAATTATGCGTCCAGTTTTCTGCAGCTTCTCTTTCATGGTTCATTCCAATGAGTCTGTTTCCTCAAGAAAAGTTTTAGAATGTGAAGTAGTGTAAAATTTTCTTCCCCATGGCACCTCTCAGATCCCCTGTAAAGCTTTTAGACACTTATGTGAACCTTCCTTGCTCATCAGTAAATTATGGCTAAAGCCATAATGCAATAAAGCTTCTTCCTTCTTTGTGTCAGTAATTGTGTGACCTGACTTGACCTCAGATTTTCAGATGCATCTTTTCTCAAGGTGCAGGCTGCACTGTGAGGACCCTCGCTTCACCAGTGGCCCATAATTGCCCTGACCAGCCTTGGAATCCCACCCATGCACTCTCTGCTCCTGCTTCAGGCTGTAGAAGTCTGTAGAAATGAGCTGACAGAAGCCTTATGAAGTGCAGCAAGGGGAAGTGCAAAGTCATCTTGGCACCAAATGCAACCCCCAGGCACCAATATATGCTGAGGGGTGCCATTAGGTGGAAAACAGCTCTGCAGAAAAGGGCACCAAGATGAACCTGAGCCAGGAATGTGCCCTTGAGGCAAAGAAGGCTTATGATGTCCTGGGCTGTATCAGGATGAGTGTTGCCAGCAGGTTGTAGGAGGTGATACCTCCCCTCTGTTTAGCATTGGTAAAGCCACACTGGTTCTCTGTGAGCAGTGAGGTTGGATAAGATGACCTCCAGAGCTGCCTAACGACTTCAACCGTGTTGTCACTTTGTGATTCTATGAAAATAGCATTTTTTCTTTACTTGCCACAGAAAAAGTAGCGTATGGGAAACTTGCTGGGGGAGCTGATGTGATATTGACTAAGAGAGCAAGATGTACAGTAACAGCTGAAATTGAAAATTAATTTAGAAGGCAGGAAAGGGACAGCTGTGCTGTGCTGTCAGATGTCCTGTGCTTATTACCTACCCAGAAATGGAGAGAGCAGGGAAGAGTTAGTACAGCCCAGTTTGGAAGTCTGGGATGCTACTGATGCCTTAAGTTTTAACTTTCATGTTTTTTGAGGTTCTGTGCTGCCTAGGGGTGTAGTTCTGAGCCTCACATTAAGTGTTAGTAAGCTCTCTTCACAGAGCAGGTAGACAAAACAAATCCTTTCCCAGATAGAGACCAAGGACAACTGCTACAAGTTTTCAGGTCCAAAAGCATAAACAATGGTGGACTGAAGAGAGAAGAAAAGGATGGGGCTTCATAATCTGAAGCTGTCATTGGGAACTAACTCCTTTGTGTAAATGGACCAAAACTTATGAAAGTGTGAGACCTCATGACTGGTCATCCGTTTTGTGACCATTTTGGGTCCACCTTGGGTATAGCCCTGGCCAGGCTCTTGTACTGCCCAAGGTGTATCCTTAAAGGTCTTTCAATAAATACCTACTTTATTCTCTTAGCTCTGTCCAGTCTCTGTTCCAGATCAGCCTTCCCAAGGCATCACTACTATGGTAGTGTGAGGAGGTAGATGTGGTAGGTGCTAGATTACTGTTGCAGGTAATAAGAACAGCAGGGACAAGGTGTTAGGAAGAGCTCCCAACACCCAGCACACCAACACCTATGGTGGCAGGAGCTGCCTGTCTCTGACTCACACTCTGATCAGCTGAGAAATGGAAGTTCAGCTGTTGAAATATGCTGTTTGCTACTGAAATAGCCATTTTTCATTTCCTGAAAAAAACAGAAAAAGGCAGTGGATGCTTATTGGACCACTGTGAAGACTTGAGGAATATTAAACTACTTGCACATACTGAATTGCTTCAGCAGGGTACTCAGCTGCACAGTAATACTTTGATGTATGATTCCAGAGAAAATCAATTTCACCTTCTTTCAGCCTCTGAAAGATTTTGCCAATTGCATGTAGTATTAGACATTAAGGCAAAATCTCCAAATAGTGTTATGATGCTGTGCAACTAGATCATAAGCTCCTCTGGCAACATATTTTAGTAGAATTCTCACAGCCACAGGGAACTCATATCATATCTTTTCTCATAGCTGCACTTTGAGACCTTAGGGTCAGACATGCAGTTTGAATTTTCAGATTCTTTTCACTGTGAACTAGCTGCTTGACATCATCCTAAGAAAGATACAAATATACACATACTCAGAATTCAATTACTTCTTGGTTTCTTCTGAACATAAGTTTCCCATGGTTTGCCATCTTTTTTTTTTTTTTTCCTTATTTTTTTTCCTTCTGTAACCTTTGAGTCTAGTTATCCGGATTCTGAGGGATAAAAGAGTGTCTGGAGTTCCTCCAAGTTTGCGACTGGAGGTGCATGAAAGTATAGAGGGTGGGGAGCACAGGGATGTTGTCCCTGCTGGATGCTATGGTGTAAACACTAGGAAGTCCTATGTGAAGAGTTTGGTGTTTCAATGAAATGAAACCCATGTGTACTGTACATCTAAGGTAGCTACTACTACTGTCAAGTTGTGCTTACATTTTGCAGAGCCTTAGTAAATCTGCTGGTACTGAAGAGTCTGTGAATAAACACTAGAGCACTGGCACAAAGTAACAGAATACAAATGAAGGTGGTTTTAAAAAAACCCCCAAACTTTTGTTTGTAGTTTTTTTAAAGCATCAAGTAAAATGAAATAGACGTCTTTGTGAGTGAATTCTCTTATTTTTAAAGAGACACTCATTCCAGTATCTTTCTCTTCCAAAGACAGAAAAAAATAGTACATTTTTTTCTAATATTATTCAAGGTTTTTTGCAACATAAAAAGATCCATATTTTGGAATGTAGACTCAAAGATGTAGAATGGAGAACATAGGGAAAACTTGGCTGTTTTCTGTCCCATGCAATTACCAGATGTTTGTCATGGTAACCCCTGAAAAGCTCTGACCAGAAAAGCATTCTTAGGAGGCTGGAGAGCATGCCAGCTGGCCACATAAAGCCTGCAATATCCAAAATAATTTGGATCACCACCTGTTGCTACTTAAAAAAAGTAGAATGAAAAAAAAATGCTTGAAAGAAGACAATCCCTAAAATAAGCTAAAATCATACACATAGTATCTATCTAATAATTCTATGATATTTTGTCCACTTTTTTTTCCCATTGCTGTGATACCTGTAGATATCTGGAGTTTATAGATTGAGTAACAAGATTTCTACTTAATTCTGTGCAAAGTTTAATTGGAATCTTTTTTTTTTTATTATTATTATGTCTTTTTAAAGTGGATTTTGAGAGGTTAGGGAAGTAGCTGAACTTGATATATGGAACATATATCTTGATATAATGGAAGAGTTGAACAAGAAAACAATTAAGAAAATAGAAACCAGGTTATTGGATTGGTTATTTATATATTAGTTTATATATATAACACCAAATAATTGGTCTTTACTCTGGCTGCACTAGCCCAAGGAAAAGGGCACTATCCTATGACTGAGACATTGATTTATGCTGCTGTGATATAGCAGAGCAAAGATCAGTGAAAACCTTGGAATCCTGTTAATTCTTATGTATCTATTTATAGATGAAATATTGGAGTTATTGGTCACAAATACAGCGGAGTTTCTTTTGTAAGGAAGTTTTTTGCAGTGTTTTATTAGGAGTCTCTTCCGTGAAAAAGACCCCCATTGAGGAAATTATCTTTTACAGGCCCTGGCAACGAGGTCTTAAACACTTAGAAGTGGTCCTGATGACCAGTGCTTTACTTAAGGAAGAATGGTGTCCCTTTGGGAGGGACAGTGTATATGAATTTTGTTTATTTTTATCATGAAGAAATTTCTTTCACATTATGCTGATGTATCTTACAAGTATAAGATTAAAAAGAATTTTTTCCTTAAATTCTCTTTGAAAAGGAACTTGGGAAAAAAATCTCCCTGAAATTTGCAAACAGTGCAACTGGGACTTGAGGCTAACTTGTAGGAGAAGTTTGCTCTACACAATAAATAATATTTAGAAGCTTAACTGAGGAGGAAAATGCTGGGGAGACTGAGGTAGCTAGTATCCTCCTTTGCTGTCAATAGGAAGCTTGAACAGAAGCAGGTTATTGAAAAAGATCAAATGTGGCCATTGGTTACTGAAAGTCTCTGAATATTCATGTGAAAAAACTGAAGTTAAAGAATGTTTTTGCATCTTAGTCACTGCAATTGGCTGTCTTCGTAAGTTGCTTCTCTTGAACTGTAGTGTTCTCTGAAGTTGGATTATTTTAGCAGTTTTAAGGTAGAACTTGTCTGAGGTGAAGTGTCTGGTTACTGTGTGCTCAAAATATCTGTTAATATTAGTAGTTTTGTTATATAGAATACAGTAAAGTTCAGAGTTAAGCTTTATAAAATGATGTATTTTCATACATTCAAAAGTGTCTCTTTTTTGCTTTAATAAGTGATAGCAATTAGATCGGTTACAAAGTAATATTTTTTTAAAGTATGTCTGTTTCACCCGGATGAATGAAACCAACTTGGCATTTGGTACATTCTTACACTTACATGCGTGTCTGCAACAGAACAATATGGTATAAAAATTTAGAGCTTTCTGCACATAGGTTCAGTCGATTGAATTTACATAGCTTTTGTGATTTCACTGGCCAGGAAAAAGTGTATATCACAGGAGTTGGCAGGAGATTTTATTATTTCGAATTTGTTCCTGGACCTAGCATACATTTAAAAATAAATAAAGAAAAAGAATATATGACATCTGCTTTATGGTGAAGTATGTGAATTTGTTTTGTAAGATGGGTAGGTTGACAGCATTCATAATAAAGACAAAAGAAGAATGTAGGTTATTATAAGTCTGTTTTAAAATAATATCTCAAAGGTATAAAACTAAATTTCTGAAATGAAGTATGCATATGTAAATAGCAGCTCTGAATGGTGCTGAAACTTGTATTAAAATGTCTTTTAATATTGAGGAAACTCTAAATAATATTTTTAACATTATTTTTCTGATGACTGCAAAGATATAATGGTTTTTTACAACCATGTGGTGTTTTTAGGTGAATGTTAATCTTCATCTCATTAAAAACATCAATATTTTTAAATATCCCAAGTGTGTTCAGCTATTTAAAACTTACCCTACAGTGCTTCTTGCAATATTAACATGAAAACTAGGAAATTAATTCCTTTCATTAATTTTAAATCCATTCCTTCCTTTAGACTGTTTTAACACAGGTAGTTAAGAAGTTATCTACAGTTATAGGACAGAAAGAGAGAGAGAGAAGGAGAGAGAGATTTTTCACTTTGGAGTGTCATTTGGATATTGTCTTTCTTGACTTACCATATAAAATATATTAATACATGGAGTAGAAATATAAATAGGCAACAAAGATTAAATATTCAGATTTGGGTCTGAGAAAAGCAAGCAATAATTATTTATGTTATGATTCCACATACTGCATCTTCATTTGATATAAATAACTTGAGGGAGATTCATAAATCTTCATGGGGCAGACTTTAATAACACCTTCCCCTTAGCCAACTGATAGCATCACAGCTCCTCATTTCTAATTATTAATGATGTTTCTACCCCTGTAAACTAAACAAGGCCAAATCTTGGGTTTGGTTATTGTCCTGGGGCAGTTTTGTCTGTTCATTATATTTTTAGTCATTAATGTTCCTTAATGTCTTTAATTTTTGACAAAATCCTATTGCCGATACATTTAAAACATAATTTGTGAATTTGGCTTAATGAATTTGTAGACTAAAAAAACATGAGAACAGGCGGATTTCATGAAAATGGCAGTTAAAAGAGGTAATTTTTAGTTGGTGTAAATACCTCTGAAACTTCTTTTGTAGGTGTGAACGTCGTTTTGAAGGGCACAGTAGCCGCTGCTATCCATGTGGAATTGCAATGTCTCCCTGTGGACGCTTTATAGCCAGTGGATCAGATGACAAATACGTGAGTGGTTTTTGCTTATTTTCCTTCTAAAGTATAAGAACTACTCATATTGTACCTAAAAGTGTCTTTTCAGAGGAGTGTAGGATTGATCTCTTATGTGCATTACTGGGATCTATGATACTTTCATATAGTTCATTCACATGTAGCAATTATATATGATTCATGATTATTTTGTCTGAAAAATCCCAGAGCAGCTAAATCTTAGCACTCAAAGTAATTGTTCAAAGATTGTTTCTAGAGGTTTCCATAACATTTGACTCTGAATTGTCATGTGCCATCACAGATGAGGAGAATGGTGTTCTCTGTAGTATAGCAGTATGTGTTATATATATATATCTGACTACTAGGAACTTTGTAGCAAATATAAATTAGTTTCCTTAAGCTCTCAAATACAGGGTGTTGAATCTTTTAGTATGGTGTTCTTATGAACCAATCAGGTGAATAAAAAATGAGAAGTAGTTCAACTGAAGTTTGAACTTTCCGGAGCCTTTGTGTGTGTGTGTTTCCTCCCCAGCCAGGTTCTCTTCTGAATCAATGTCAGTTAAATTATTTAGAAATGAATCCTGAGTAAACGTGTATTGCTACTCTTTTGAGTGTGCACCTGATTTTAATTCAGTAATGCCTGCACTGTTGGCAGAGTGTTTGTCTTGCTGTTTGTGGAGAGATGGATGATTGCTAACTTGTACTGTAGGCCTTTGAAACTGGACTGAGGTCAGGTTCATAGCAAACATGTCCTTTCAAAACTGGGTAGGAATGTTGTTTAAATTTATTTTAGGTATTTCTAGGTTAATTATCAGAACATGATACAGAGTTTCTGGTCCACTTCAAATTCAGAACAAGAGGAATTTACTCTTCTGGCTGGTTTTGAAATACTGGCTCAAATAATGTGTGGCGGTTAGAGATTTTATTGGCAGATTGCTGGATGTTTGGCAGTAGGTATTGTGCTCTTGACATTTTCATATTTTTCAAGTTTCTGGTAAACACCATTTCAAAATGTAGCTTGCAATACAAAAGAAGAGCTTTTTGCTTTGTTTGTAAAAAAATGCATCTAATATTCATCTCAGGTCATGATATATATGATATAGTAATATGTTTATTTGGGGTTACTAATTAAAGTTGATTTTGAATTGTATAAAAATAGGTGCAGTCACAAGACCTTTTAGTCTTCTCTTTTGCATTAGAGTATTTGTTTGGAATTAGTGCTGATACAAGAAAAGAAAGACTTTGATACAAGAAAGCAAGCATGATTTTGTCCTTACTCCAAATTCTTGGCATGTAGTGGGTCATCAAAGGAAGCTGAATAGCTGGCATGCATCCTTCTCCAGTTGGCATGTGGTCCATGGTGGGCACAGTGCCAGTCAATACTTTTTAGTGTGGCTCCTGGGTCAGAATTTTGCATAATTTTCGTCCTATGTCTGTAGAGAACTTTCATTGCTCTTCCTGTCCCCTTAGGAAAACTGAGTCAAGTTTTGGACTCTTGCTTACACTGTATTGTTATGACAAAATGCAGTTTTGGGACACTTTTTAGGAGGCTTCCCTTTGAAGTGTTGAGACTGGATATACTTTTGTGCTTCCTTTTGTAACAAAATTGAATGTGGCATTGAATGGTCCATTCATATTTTTCAACTAATAACATCCTGACAGATGGCTTACTGTGTGACTGGGACAGTTTTAATAGTATCAAGAAGTCACATATTTCTGAAGATTATATGAATGAATGTCTACTGGAATAAGCCGCATAAAAAGTCAGTAGTGTGGATACAAAGCATTATCTTCAAAAAGGGCATTCTGGAAATAGGTTATGTAAGTTTCCACTGAGAAACAACTGCATCTTCAGTAATCTTGGAGTTTATTTTATCATGTGCAATTCTTGCACCCCGTGGTTAACAAATGTGATTGATTTTGAAGCCAAAAGAGGCATAATCAGAATATAATTGAGAGACATTGGCCTTAAACTGCCTTTTGTATTTCACAATATCTGAAGTATGTGACAGAGAGGAATAAGTTGTCTACACTGATTAATAGCAAAGTCACATTCCTACAGGACATAGAAACAGCAAACCAAAAAACCTTATTGTAAAAAAAGAGTTGAAAATTCTGTCTGCCTTTTTTTCTACTTCAAGGGTGTAGGACCCGTTTTATCTAAGTGCTCGATGTAGCTTCTGTGTGGCTGAAGTAGCCACTTGGTGTGTGTTAGTGTGACATTTGTAGATACTGTAAATTGGAGTTGAAAGTGTTTCCCTAACTGGTTACTCGAACTTCCTTAAGAGAACCTTTAACAAGACCTGTGTAGGAGCTGACAGTCTGACCAAGGAGGTAACCAGTATCCTGGTTTTGAACTGTGATTGTTCTTTGTGTAATTAGTTGTGACTAGAAAATATAGAATATTAACATTTCTAATATCAAATCTTCTTTGCATCCTAAATAGCCTATGGTTACAAGTGAATTTAGTCGACTTTTGATCAACTGAATACACATGATATTGTAATTTCTACCCCTTTTACAAGTGGACAGTCTGAGGTTTCTATAAATATTATTAAGGATGTTGGACAAATATACCTGAATTGGGTTTAAGATTTCCATTTTGCTGGACTTGGTACAAAAAATGTTTACCTAAAATTTGTTGACTAAAACAATCTTAGTGTGGACAGTGTGAAATGCTACCTTTTATAATAAAAAGGACTCATTTTCTTTCTGTGCCATTTAGTTCTAGTTAGCTGTTTTACTTTATGTCTAATTAGGCACTTAATTTTTGTCTTTGAAGACTTTAGGCCTCTCTGAATAAGTTCCAAGTTTCCAGAAATGAAGTAGGGAATGAAGAAATAAATATTTGTCTCTTTAATTGCTTTCAGACTCATTCTTGCTAGCTCTCTTTGAACTGTAGACTCTAAGAGGCACATTGTGACCCTAGTGCTGAAATTGGATTTTCTACCATAAAACTCTCTGTCCATGCCAAATCTCAAAGCCTGTGTTCATAGCTCGCACAGATTGACCCATATCACGAATCCAGAAGTTTTTCAGCATAGTAGGTTGCTGCATGAGTAGCAAAAAAATCCATGGGTAATGTATGACATTCTCTTCCTTTTTTTTTACACTTTTCAACAAAGTCTAGGATTTTTCTTACAACACTGTCTTTGAAACACATTCTAAATCCAAGATTAAATTTATGCCTTTCAACTGTGAAGGCACTGAAGCTTGAGGAAGTAGCCCAGAGGGCAGCATCATTGAAAGGGGTAGCAGGAGACAGGATAAAGCAATTTGATTCTTATACATAACATCAGTCTAATAACCACTCGTGAGTTCCTGAATAATAATCTTCATGCAAAATTGGTTTTAGAGTAAGTTCTCATTATGCAAGTGATGCTGGAAAGTGATGTTGGTTTGGGGACATATCCAGAGTTTTGAAAACCTGTGAGGGATGGCTGAATGCAAACCCAGACCTGATACTATTTGCAGACAGGTATTTTCAGATACAAGATTCTGCATCAGGCCTAACACAAACTGTAGAGTTTGTCTAAGGTTGACACCTTAGTTTAAGTAGCTAAAGAGATTGATATTCCACATAAAATATCAGTTCTGCTGAGCAATATACTGTAATGTTTTACTACCAGAAAAATACATTTGGAGGTTGGGCTGCCAGCACTCTTTTGTTCTGTACATCTGCTCCTCTTGCACTGCACTACTTCCTAATGTAATCACTGCCAAGAAGATTGCATTTCTCAACCCCATAAATATATTATTAGTCACATTAGTCTTTCTGTGGCTCAGTTCTGATTTATAAAATGGAGATTAGCAGTGGTATCTTTCTTCTCTCCTCTTGTCTTTTATTTTAAAGAGTTTAGATGAAGCTTGTCTCAGTTTGTTACTGTTGTGATCTGCTGCTCTGATTTTATTTATATGAAATACTTCCATCATTGTGTGTCTGTGGTGTGATAAGCTTTAAAATTGCATCCTATTAGGTTAAAAATTGCATCAAATGATCTATATACAACAGAAGAAACACGCCAGGAAACCCCAAATGTGAGTGATGAAATCATGTGGTTGATTTTCTCCCTTTAAGAGCCCACTTCATTAGAACTTTTTAGGTACTAGTAATGTTAGGTTAAAGTCTACAAATATGGGAGTTGGCAAAGATATTCTAGTACAGTTGTATGTAAATTGAAGAGATAGAACTAATTAATAGTCTAGAATGCTTTGTTCCATATCTCTTGGGAGTGTATCTTGGAAGCATCACTGAGGTTTCAATTAGGTATATTTGATATATGATAAAGCATGCTTTAATACTTTATTTGGAGAAGATAGAAGGATATTTTCCTTACCAGAAAATTACTTTTAGGAATATATGATATTGGTATTGTATCGTATTTATTGTCTCGGTCTACACTTCATACCACGGGGCTTGCAGAACAGAATGTATTACATGAAGCAGTGGTAGCAACTATCTGAAGTATTTTGGTTTTCAGTGTGATGGGTATTCCTATTATATATTGCTCAAGTTTTATCTTATGTGTCTGTACTGTGTAACTAAGATAGGCTTTAACAGGAAACATCTGGAGAAAACATTAGTAATGTTTACTGTGGCAAAGGCAGGACTGACATTGCTTGGCAGAACAAAATCTATAGCAGAGAATGAATAACAGAGACTGTGACAGCCTCTCTGCCAGCTGTTTATGGAGAAAATCTACCCCTTTCCAAAGAAGAACACAGTTTTGTTTTAGTCTTGAACCTGAGTTTTTTGGATTCCTTGGTAGTGTGGTTGGCTGTTAGGCCGATTATCCTAGAAGTGAACAGATAAATATTGCTTTCTTAATCATACAGTCATGACTTTGGGTATGCTGTTACTTCACTGTCTCTTTAGGTATGTCTTTGAAGATGACTGAAAATCTTGGCCTTGGTAGGTCATTTTAAGAACTATGGATTTATGTGAGTATGAGCACATTAATTGTTCATTTGTTCTCTTTGGTCAGTTCAGACTATTGCTTCTCTAGGCCACTACACCTCAAACCTGACCACCACAAAACCAGATTGGCAGCTGAGAGAGGTGGAGGATTTTCTGATGGCTATAGATGTTTTGTTATTTAACAAATAATGAAAAAAATACTGAACAACTTTTTTTTCCAACTGAATTTTATGAGCCTGTAATTTGTTACTGTGTTAAGATTGAATTTTGCTAATGTTTTTGAGAGATAAGAGGAAGTGTGAGAAATCAGCCTTTTGCTAAAGAAAACTAATTTTAAAAAAAAAATACCCCATGTTCAACTGTAGACAAAACAGGAAGCTGAAATAGCTGTTCATTCAGGAGTGTGTACAGCAGTGAGGTGCTAAAAGTGGATATATATAGTTTTATATCCATAGGGCTTGTGTTTTCTATATGTGTACCTCTTGGTCTCAATTCTTGGCAGTAGTTGAATTTTGGGTATCATTAGTGCATCTGGTACAAAAATCTGGTTAAAGGTCCTCTGCAGCATCTGAATCTTTCAGTACTTCAGTCAAGCAGTCAACACCAGCACACAAACAGGAAATGCAATTATTGGTGCTGTTGATACAGAGTAGAATCTTAGCAGCAGCCAGAAAAGAGCCAAAGTGGGTGTGATATAACCAGGCTAATTCATAGTGAGAGGTGAGGTAAATTTTCTTAGAATAAAATCTTCAACTTAGAATTCTGTACTCTAACAATACTAAGTGTGTTGCAAAAGTAAAGGCAACCTAAATTCAGTGGTGATTGGTGCTACATAAATTTCATATGAAAACAAATAAAAACAATCACATACATGAGGCCTTAAAATTAACAAATTAAATAGAAACTGAATTGGCAAAAACTACAATTTGGAAGCTTCATAGAAAGGTGGCTTAGAGAGGGAAATCAGATATGGCTTATGTAATTATTTTAGTGAGGAAAATTCAAATGTGTTAGCTATAACTGCCAGAAGACTGATACATTTGAATAATATCCCCTCCATCTTGAAAGATGACTGATATGTATAATAACTATTTTAATAATAAAGAGCATTAATAATGTTCACTGACACTCATTTTTTTAGTTGTGTCAAAGGAAATAATATGAACACTGAGATTTTACAGTAGTGGGAAATTTCCTGTGACTACCAGAAAGACAGCCTCCTTAAGTGCCATTAAAAGAGAAAGGGAATCTGAGAGGGTGTACTGTGCTCAACATTTTGATGCCAGACTTGATTCGACTTTCCATGCTACCATGTGGTAAGTGTATAAGATATCTTGGGACTGAAGAGCATTAAGCAGCGCTTAGGATACTTGTGAAATCTGTTTTATTATGTGTGGATTTGGTACCAATACCTACAGTTAAGGTAGTCTAACACTTTCCACTATAATTCTGTTTTCAGTTGCTTATAAGTAAGAACATTTTGGGTTGAAACTTTCCATGCTCAGTGTCTGCTTCAGGTTGTTATTTTTCTTTGGTGTAAGTAGTTCAGGATCTTTTTTAGCTTGAAATGGAGGAAAAAATTACATGGTTTAGTGGAATGTGTGCCCCAGTATAAATAGGGATTGATGGAGTGCAAGTCCAACATTTATATCATGTACCACGGGATTATGCATCAAGTTTGACGGCACTGATGGTAGAAAATGGCCAATAATGCCTTATTAATAACTGCAGATATCTTTTATAAAAGCATGTTAGATTATTTATTTTTCTGTCAAGGGCCTTTAACCTTTCTGTCTTCTGTAGCTCATTTGAAATATTAGGAAAAATAGCCTCAGAAAAGTGATGACACTGTTTGTTTTTTGTGCTCTTTTCCTGTGTCCTGTTAGTAAAATACATGCTTCAGCTTAAAGCCACATCAGCAACAAAGGGTTTTCCTTGAATCTGGTGTTGCTTTTCTGATCCCCGTGCAAAAGCTGATATCAAGGAGAATTCTTCTGTTATCCTTCAAGTGTTTATGATTTGCTTACCCCTCTTTCCTATCTCAGGAGGCTGTAGGAGTGTAAGTAGTTTGACACAAATATCTATAGCCACGGATTGGACTATGTGGGCAATGGGAACAGATGAGAACAAGTTTCCTTTGGAGTTAGAGTGTGAGAAAACAGAGGAAAGAATTTACAGTGAGAGTCTGCAGATAAAGTGTCAATTTATCAAGCACACTCTCTCTACCAATGCAGTAGAATTAAGTAATTTTCCATTTGGATACAAATTCCTCCATGAAAGGAAGGGCCTTCGCCCTTCTTCGCTGTCTCTTGGTACAAGTCTAGGGAAGAAAGCAGAAGCTTTTGTATACTTGTAAGGTGCTAAATAAAGTCACACTCTGGGTTACTGAAAACTGACTACTCAAATGTTCTTCAAATGTCAAGTGAAAGAAAACACAAGTAAGTATGTGGTTATGAGTCCAGGAAACTTCTTTAGAAGCTATTGGTACAGGTAAATTATTTTTACTTTTGGCTGACCCTCAGCAAGAAATGGAAAGGAAATACCAATATCTACTGAATCAGTATTTTTATTAGACAAAATTTGTCTTAATATAAAAGAAGGGGATTGACTTTGGCTGAAGTCTAAAGCATTATATGCACATAGACATTTTTGGTGTTTCTGAGTGCTTCCTAGACTGTTCTGTTTTCTTTTCCATTACATTTGGTTTGCTGAAAATCTGTTCTTCCTCTGTCATTGATTTCATATTTTCAAGGTTTTTTTATTTTTCTGTGGCTAATGTTATGGTATCATTTATAATTCAGTTACTGTTCTTTTCTTTTTTTCCTGTGGAGAAGACTATGCTAAAATAATCTAGTGAATATAGAACAGAAAAACCATTTGGATAACATCCGAAAATACAGCAAAACTAAAGTGATGGCAGACTACAGCAGAAGAATGTTTATACTGGAGTTATTTCTCTTCTTATGTGTGTTCTGTTAAAATACATTTCTCTTTGGGGTTTATATTTTGTTTTGTTTTTAAACTTTAGAAGTTAAAAATAAATGTACTTTCAATCTTTAACCAAGTTAACTTTTATTCTCAGAATTTAGAATATCATTGGCTAGTTTAAATATCTTTGGCTAGGGCTACTTAAACAGAAACTGGTTTTATACACTTTTATATGATGATGTTTTTCTTTTAATGAGATTTTATTGTCTTCAATGTCAAAATTACTCAGAAAATTACTATTTTCCTTTCAGTTATTGGAAGAGAAGATGATAGCTGCCACGATGTAATAAACTATTCTTGCATGTAGCTTGAGACTCTGCCCCTTTTTCTATTGAAGCTGAACCATAACACCTAAATGTTTAAGGTTTATGGGGCTAGGAATACAGTATCAGAAAAACTGATAGTTTAGCTGTAGTTCCATGAGGATAGATTTGTAAGAGTGATGTGCAATGGGCAGGTTGTGTTCCCAGCCACGTTCTGTGTGTTTTGCCTAGCAGCTGTTCAATATGAGCATAATCTTTCTGGTAAAGGTCAGAGGAAAGGACTTTCCCATATCTGGTCTTTCCCATGTCTTTCAGTGCTTCAGTGGTTAGCTACAGGTGGGCTTCTACCGGTAGCGGCTTGTCATGACTTTCCTCTGATCCACTGGATCTGGTTGTACAATGTAATAATTTGGAAAAATGCTGCATCCCAATCTAATCTCTAGCTCAGGGCTAAGAATCATTTCTTGAAAGGTGGGAGGTAAGGATTTGAATGCCTTTTAGGCTAAGAAGTGTGACTGCAGCACCAAATACACATTTGCTAGATTATAGTGAAGCTTCACGACTCCCTCACAGCATTTTTTGTAAGAAAGGGATGAGCTGAATGGCTGATTTAGAAACAGTGTGGAAGAGCATAAATTACCAGAATACCTAGGTTTAACAAACTGGAGTTTTGTTCAAAAAATAATGAAATATTATCACATCTATTTTATGGAGTGGAACAGGGACATAAAGGTTAAGCCAAAAATGAACATGGTCCTTCCCAAATTAAACTGAGGACTTAGAATGGAAATTAAATTTTATTGAATAATTCTGGCAAATTTCTGTAAGCCACTAGGTTATGATGGAAAAAAATTTAGCTTCAATAACCATTCCACTCTGTGATATATTTTCTTGGTTAAAAGATGTTTCTCTGTGAATCAGAGCATTTTGTGCTCTTGATTCTTGGTGTCATTGACTTTGCCTCTTCTTCGTTCCTCCTTCCATTAAAGGGAAGGAGAGTAGGCTTGAAGAGAAGTAAGGCAACTTATTTTACTAAAACCACGTGTCAGCTGTGCAGAGTCCACATGAATTATTGTATGTACCAAACACATGAATTTTGATTTTATTATCTACAGTACAGTTCTATTCTGTTTAAGTTCTATTTCTAACAAAGTTCTGTAGTGTGTTGAAAAATATTACATAGTTGTCCTATTTTGATAATTCCCACAGTTCCAAAAGGGATAGATGTTTTCAATAGCTATGAGGAATAGGATTTGATTTTATGATTCAAACACTTAAAACTGTCATGACATTACTGAATATTTTCATACTGTTGAACCATTTTGACGAGAGGTCCTTGGGATTTCTGAGGGCTGTTTGGTAAGAATGACTTCTCCCTATGACTCTGTTCTCCCTAGAATGTTTTCACAAATACCCTTTCTTTAGTGAGGTGTGTAAGGGCATCCTGTACATCTTGTAGTGCTTTGTGCTCATCTCTCACTCAGTGTACTCCTTCCTTATCTGGAATTTCCCTGGAATGTGGACTTCTACAGCATCTTATCGCTCATTTTCTTGAGAATTGCATGTTCCAATTAATTATGTAAGCATGACCTCTGTAGTTTGTTCTGGAACTGTGGTGGTGAAGTACAACCTGACTGCAGTCTCTACACCAGATCCTTGCTGGAGTACAAAGATCATTTCTAGCACTCTGTTCATGGAAGGAAGACCTGTTGGAAGTCTTGGCAACAGGATTGTGTGATACAGAGCATGAAAAAGCTTGGTATGAAGAAGAGAGTACAATATTACAGGTACTGAGAGATCAGATAAGTGTCAGCATCTGGTAATTTTGGAACTAGGTGAGTCATGGTGTAGTATCATCAGAATGAAGAATGGAAAGCCTCTGTGGAGAGAGGAGAATGGATGGATGTGGTGTTACACCCTGTAAAATAAAGGAAGGGTACTGTTATGTTAGAAATCTGAACCTTCTCTGTTTAAGCCAAATAGCTTGGCAATATTGTAACCTGTTTATGATGTGAAGTAAATAACCCATAGTGCCTCTTAATTCTTTTATGTCAATAAAACAACTGGAGGTATTTACAAGGAGCTTTTCTTCAGTTTTTGTGTGGTAGCTGCAAAAACTTGAGCTGTCCTGTGTACATGCTGATTATACTAACACATGGTATTGTACTTTCATGTAGAGGAAAGAATTTCCATACATATACATAAGAATGCTTTCCTTTATGTCATTATGTCACTTTTATCTTGTTTGGACTCCACTTATTGTTCTGTTCTCTTGTGAGCTGATCATGTTCCAAGTGGTGGAAGTCACAGTAGCTCTGTTATGGCCATATATTTTAAAACAAACAAATGAAAATTGCTGCTTTTATACCACTAACAATGACTATTTGTTATTACAACTGATTTGCTGATATATTTTAGACTACAGAGAAAGGTCTTACTTTCCAAAGAAGGGTTTGTAATTTAGAAGCATTTGCTGAATACTTTTAGGAAGGTCACAATGATTTTAGCACATCGCTGCAGACTCAGCTACTTTCGCATTAAGGCAATATCTCTGTGTAATGCTACAAAAGATCCAGAGTTTAAAAATGGCTACCTACATTTCTGTCTGTTTTCAGGTACTCCATTTATGCCAGTAGATGGCTTTAATTCCGTATCGGAATCTGCATTCAGGATATGTGAGATTTATAATCTTGGTCCAATTAAGTACACTGATATTTATCTTCTTTTTTTGCCTCCCAGTGAATATGGCTGTGAATGGAATATTTGGCACTGACAACAATCCAATGTTTCTTCAGTGCTGGTTAGGACTAGACAATCTTTGGTGTTAAATGATAAGATTTGTTTTCTGAGTGGTGCATTGAAGATTTTCAGAACTAGCGTTGGTCCACAAATCTTTTCATAACTTGGAAAGGAAGACTGTTGAGTCCACAAGTTTTTGGGACTTGTAGGTACTTGCTGTCTGCTAGGGGAAGTTCAGCTGCCTTGAGTCTGAATGTTTAAACTTATTTTAGGGAACTATCAGCAAAAAACTTAAGTCAGAGAGTAATAGAGTAACATTCACTGCTGTAATAGAGTCTATACACATTTTGGTTTCGTTTATGTCAGGTTGTGTTCTAAATTCCATGTTCATTAATGTCAGAGATTTAGTAAAGATGATGCATCCTTAATTATTTTGTTGAAACTTTAGAGTCTGGATTACCATCTTTGACTATTTTTTGCATGCTTTATAATTTGTTCTATCTTTTGAGATATAAATCTTATTTATAACATACCAAATAAGTCAACATGTAATGTGTCTGTATTAATATGCCTTGTATATGCACAGTCTAACCTACAAATATTTATTTTACTAGATAAGGAATACTCTAAAACAATCCCATGTGTCTGCATATGACTCTCACAAGTGTTTTTTGTGTGGAAAATCTCTACTAAAGGATTTATTTCAAAACCATTTTTTTTTTAGTTAAATAATGTTGATATAATAGCACAATACTACAATTTTCATAGTATCAGTATGCCCATGACTTTCAGTGAATTTTGAGGTAGTTTCCTGATGCAGTTTTGCATGGGCACTTTTTCATTATTTGAGGCTGTATCAGTAAAATTTCTATTTTCTCCTGGGAAAGCAATTTTCCCTTTGTCTTTTGAGGAACAAAGGCAGGCAGTATGTTTTTTCTCATTGATGATACCTGCAGCAGCCGTATTATTATTGAATTAGCGTTGAATTCTATGCTGTTCAATTGAACACAGTAAAGACCTGCGTAGAAACTAAAAAAACCCCCCAAATTAACATTGGAGTTATCTAATTTAGAAAGGTATTAGATTCCACTTCAAAGAAATGATTTAAATTCCAATGAACATAATTTAAAATATATACTTAAAAGGGTAATTTTTAACCTGCTTCTTGAAGTACACCTAGTGTTCAGTTATTTTTTGGGGAAAGAGTGCATTATTTTTTCTAAATACTTTTTTTTTTTTTTTAAATTTGAGTTAATTTAAGCATTTGCTAAATTATCCCAAATTATAGGAAATAATTCTAAGATATTCATGACTTTCATATCTGTTTAGCTATGATTAAAATTTTCTAACTTCTCTGTAGGCTATATATTTAGTGTTCCTATACTACAACTTAATGCTTCTAAAATGTGGGGGTTTTTTATAGTGAAAATATAAACTCATTGTTTTTTAGGCTTACGTATATGAAATGCGTTCAAGCACTTTTTTGCATAAACTGGGGAGACACACGGAATCAGTAATTAATGTCAGTTTTAATCCCTCATCTCCACAGGTAAGCAATTGCTTTTTTTTCCTCTTTGTAATGAAAACATGTAAAATAACTGTAATTTTATGATTTTGAAGTTACAAAATTACAAAAAAAACCCCCAAAAACCACCTTGCTGTGGTCTTGCTTTTTATTCTGTAGTCTTCTCTTTTATTTACATGCCAATGTGCTGTGCATCTGTAGGGCTGTTCCTCTACTTCCACCTGTAGTGAGATTATTGTTCCAATTATAAACTCTTGCAAAATTCCACAGTAATACAGAGAAAAAAATGCCCTGATTAAGGGCCTGCAAAGAAGTCTTCTTGCTTGGGAACTCTTTTGACCCTGTACATGTTGAATGTTGGGAAAAGTACATCCCTCTGAGATTACCTGAATAAACTGTTAATTCAGAGAATTTAGGAGAGAAATAAGTGGAAACAGGAAAATGACAAGGGCCTCAGGCTTGCTGGCATTACTCAAAGGTCTGAAAGCTTTAGAAAGCCACACTATTTTAAGTGTGCTGTATCAGAATAGGTATTGAAATAACTTCATCACAATATTTTGAAAAGCTATTACTGTTGTGCTTTGAGCCTTTCAGATATCTATAGGTGAAAAGTACTTCAAAGCAGTTAGACATTATGCAGTAACAATTTCTATTTTTAGTGATCATTATACTGCACTCACAGCATTATATTTTGATGTAATAGTTTAATTGTAGTACAACAATATATACAAAGAAGTTTGTTTTCTATGTTTTATTTTGACACCCAAGCTAACCTGAAGCTAGTTTATCATGTGAATTCTTTGTATGCTGTTCTTCTTTGTTTTCTTGTATTGAATTTGCATTGAAGCCTTGTACTTTCTAATTTTCTTCTTACTTTAAAGACACAACAATGGTCACTATAAATATGTAAGAGTGTATATTTATGTAAGTAGCTTCTGTTTACTTCACTGCCTCCTCACCACTGACTATGACTATACTTCTTACTATAAAAGAAAATTATGGATTAAATAAAATTCCTTTACTTGTAGGAGTATTTTGACATTTATATATCTCCTTCCATTCATAAATGTAGATGCTAGCACTTCTGTGATTTTAGAATTTCTGGAAGTTTTATTCCTTATGTATATATTGTTTGAACTGAGAAATTGTTGATTGCTGTCTTAGGGTGAACATTATGTATTTCTGGTGTTTGGATTCAGCAATGTTATATTCAACCAAATGATATGCTTTATTAAATTTTGCACCCAAATTAAGAGTAGTGCAAGGTTAAGCACCGAACTTATTCCTGCAAATAAGATATACTATAAGAATAGTGTTGACTGTAGTCTTGCAGAATTTTGATCTGTGATCTAGCTGCTGGGATACAGTTTGGTGGAAAATGTCTGATTAGAGTTTAATAGTTAAAAGTCTAGAGGCTCAATTGCAGTAGTAGTATGAATCAAGGCTTGGAAATAACTAAGTTCAGAAAAATCAGTTGTTGATCAAGGGGGCAGAATCTACAAATGGTGTAAAATAAACTTTGGCTGTAGCTCCAAGCCAAACTGGTATGAGAGTGTGCCTTGGGGCACAAACCCTTTAATACTGAATTTTATCATGCATCACAGTCAATTAAGTGTTATAGTTAGAGCCAAATCTGAAGTTCAAGAGCCACAAATGCTTTTCTTATAGAGCTCTTTCCTGACAAACAAGGCCTGTGGTCTTGGACCAGCTGATGACTCTCCCCATACTCTCCCCAACTCTTTCTGTTGTGGGGAAAGACTTTGAAGATCAGAAACCTTTTACTAAAAAGCAAGAAATGTGTAAAACCGCTGCAAATCTACAGATGAAATGTAAATTTGATTAAACAAATAATTCTGCATTATATGCACTACAAAATGCTTTCTAAGTAATTATTTTTGGGGGAGTTACAGAAACAAAAACCAAAACAAAAAAACCCAAAAACCTACCTGGGCTTTCCAACATAGAATATAGCATGAAATTACGTTGCAAGGCACTAGGAGAAGCTGCTAAGCAGTGCAATGATAAGCTTGTAGAGTAGAAAAGAAGAAAACCACAAATTAATTAGAAAAGAATAATCCCGTACCTTGAAAGAATGACTTTGTATTAGGCAGTCAGAGTTTCCAATACTGGAAGATTTTTGTACCCATTGCTAGCACTGGTTAGGGTTTTAAAATTGACTCTATTCTTGTTTTATCCAATGTTTGAATGAATGCAATTAAAGTTTGTATTGTGTTCTGAGCAGCCACTGCATAAAGCCCCATTGCGCTCAAAGGGAAACACTGGCAGGAGAAAGATGAATGGGTGAAAAAAGAAAATGTCTGATGAGTGAAATTCAAGCATTAAAGCTAAGCTCTCTGCTGTGGAAGCATCCAGCCAGAAGTGAGGTGTTCTGTCAGTGCTCCAGTTCAGTTGTTGCTTGCCCAGCACCTGTCCATGAGGAAGCTTATTCCAACCATCCTTATAACTCTCACTTACAAAAGTGCTCTTCCAGAGAAGAGGGGAAAAAACCTGGATGGATATGTTATTATTATAAGGGACATTGTTGCTTTCATCATATGGTACTCTGCAATGATTTATGAAATGATTGCTATGAAGGCTGGAAAAGGGGAATAAGTTACAAAATTTGCATTTATCTTAATTTTCCAGATGATTTCTCAGTTTTAGCTGCTTATTGTCACTTCCTGGTTTTCCGTCATTGCTCAAAATTTATGTAAGGAAGAATGTTCATTTTAGGAAAACCGTTAGTAGCATTTCAATATATTTTACAGTATGTACATTAAGGGTTATTGTAGTGTTTAACTATAATAAATTTAGTTACTAACTATAACACATTTGCATCAGTCTAAGTTAAAAAAGGGGTGAGTCATCTTCCAAATATGGAAACAATAAATAATCTCTGTGTTTGTGAAGCAGGATAAAAGCAAATGGGGACACTATTCTCATCTGCTGATTTTGTGAAGTTGAATATTGGTAAATGCTGTGATGGCAGTTAATTTTTCATGACAGAATCATGACTTTGAAATCAGTGTGCTTTGCTAGCACCCTATTGATACACTGAGAGGTAGTTGCGTGCTTTTGGTGATCTGAGCCTGCACTTGCAGTCGATCAACTGGCCTGGCTGAGAGCCTTCTGATGCAGAATATGATTAAAATTGAGTGACAAATCAGAGATGACCAAGAAAAAATAAGAGATGACCAAGAAAGAGAGACTATTAAAAGTTTTTCCTATTTAAAGAGTAGACAGCATGTTCTCTAGTGTCTTGATATCAATTCTTAAACTCTCTTCTCATTTCATAATCCTGTTCTCTTTTGTTAAGTGTTTCTTATACAGTTTAAGAGTAATATAGTCTTTGTAGGAAGACTGTCTTTGCCGAAGACTGTACTGCATTTTATGTCCGGTAAGAAGATATTTCCTTTACCAACTTCCAGCCAAAGGAGACAGTTGCATTAAAAAGAGAAAAAATAGAGCCTTCAGCTGACCTCTTCTGAGGGTGAATATATTTCTCTCCTTGTCTTCTTGAACTGTTAGTTAAATCTGTGTACTCACATTCGGTTAATCTCAGTGAAGTGAATGAAGATACAGAGTGGAAATTTCCTAAACTTTACAAACATACCAGTTTAATTTTTCTATTCAAATTACTGAAGTATCAGTCTGATTAAATTTTATTAAATTTTTTTTTTATTCACCATCATGTTCAATATCCTTCTCTTTTCCATCCTCAAATGTACAGGTTTATTATGATGGTATTAATCAAAAATAGAAGGGACAGCACTTAATGCAATTTGTCCTAATCTTTCATAGGTTGTTACAGATCTACTTGTAAATGGTACCAAGACACTCATGTAAAAGTCCAAGGCAGCTGCTTGTGCCCTTTCTAATTCTCTAAGATTTATGAGAGGTAGAATTTGGGTAAAAATATCTCTCCAAAAGGTCGCAGCACCTGGAGTATTTTTGAGCAAACAAATCATTGTGACATGAATTAAACTTCGGAGTTTTTTATTTAAGATGGTGCTTTAAAAAAAAATAGTAACAATCATTGACTGATAAAACTGTGTAGTATACAAGCCTACAATGTGCTAAAAATCTTGAGATAATCTTCAGGTTTAGAGAATTGCATAACTGTTCAACTTTCAAACTTTCAACTGTTAAATGGATTTAGAAATTGAGTCAAAGCAGAGAAGTGCCAGTCTAAGTATCTTGGGGGAAAAGATTATCTTCAACTCTACCCACCTTTGGGAGATCCTCAAAGTGGGCTTGGTTTCCTACAGTGTCTTATATGGCTGCTGCCTTTAAGCCAGTGGTTGTGTTTGCAGATATTGGTCCTTGCCTTCTTAAAAGCTGCTTTGACAGAAAAGAACTTAGAGCTTTGGGTGGTTCCACTCTCCTTCTACGAGATTGGTTGAGCCTGTGGGTAGCTAGGCTACTAGTGTGACACAGCAGATAGTCCTACTGAATTCATTCCAGTCCCTGAGAATTCAAAATTAAGAGTTCATTGCTCACATGTATGTCTCTGTTTATAGCAGAAAGGTAATTTCTTTTTCAGTTTCTAACAAATTCCAGCAATGTTGTGTATCAATATATTAAAATATGAGTTGATGTTATTTAGTGCAAAAAATTGTTTCTGCCAAAAAATTTTTGCAAGTAAATATGAAAACATATGAAGAAGGATGACAGATTTCAAAAGAGAAAGAGCCTTCTATAAGCTAGAAAGGACAATATAATTCAGTTTAATCATTGAACACTCCATGCATTTTAAGTGTGTTGCCAGCAAAAACAGCTGTACACCACAAGAGTTTTAGATAAATAGGCTTACAGACGCAAGCATCTCCATTCATACCATATCTGTCATAAAATCTCTATGGTACTTCTTACAAGGGTAAATACTTTATTGAATGGCAGTGCTAGGCTGAAAGGGCTGATATGGAGCAATTGGTTACTCCATTGTTCAATGTGAATTTTGTTTATTGAGTATCTAGAGAGGTTTCCCTGTGGACTGGAGAGGATTGGCTGGGAGCAGGAAGGAAAGGCACTAACTGTAGTCATGGGGTAATTTGGAGAACAGAGTGAAAGGAGAATGGTGGAAATTAAGAACTGCAGGAAAAGAACAAATGTATGGAGTGAAGTGATGATGTTGGAGAGACAAAGAGAGTGCCTAGAGGGAGGGAACGAAAGCCCTAAGTAAGAGATGAAAGCTGAAAGGTTAAGAATTATTGTTTCTGCACTTCTGGTTACGTCTTTTATTCTGAAAAAGATAGGAAAAGTGAGATGCCTGTGACCTGATTTTCAGAGCTGATGAGAACCAGAGGTTGCTCTTGATGTAACGGTTCTGAAAATTGGTGTGTACAGTGTCTTAGAAAAAGCCCCATCTTTTCAAAGGAAATAAAGGGAAGCTTCCAGATGAGATAAACCTCACTTGCTCCCTTCACACACTGCACAACTGTCTTGTAGGAGTCAATAATGCAATATTGAAAGGGATAAGCAAGTGAGCATCTGCTTTTCATGCTCCATGAAGGGGCATGCAGAAAAGCGTTTGTGAAGTGTACTTTGAATACAGTCTCCTCCTCTGTCCAGAGGAGCTGAAGTGAGGAAGCTTTGCCAAACAGGAAGAACTAAAGGACTAATGGTTAAGAGTTTGTTCAGGTATGTTTTTTTATAGAGAAATAGAATTTACAATTTAATTCTCTTATGTAGCACTTTAGGAAGCTGTCAAGGTACCTTATATCTCTTTCTTGAAAAGCCTTGCATTTAACTCATTTAACCGATAATATTCGTAGAATGGAGTTGAACATTTGCTGATACTAGAAACCATTCTGTGGGAAGTTCCAGTTCTAAAGTTTCTAGGCTTTTCATGTAGAACGGGTACAAAGGTATAAAGTTTCTTCCTCTCTTTCAATTAAAACTCAGGCATTTGCATTCCAAGATTCTCCCTGCTTACATAGTCTTTGAGAAGTTTAAAGCCAAATTAATTGTCAGTCATGATGCAAATATGTAGTGGATGTATAACAAATCAGAGTTCAGCCATTAAAATATATATTTAGATGAAATGCAAGCAAAATGAAGTGTGGAATAAGCTGCATTCTAAATGAGCTTTTGGAGAAGGGAAAGCTAAGTCTTAGCTAACAGATTAAATATGAAAAGAAAAACAGACTCAACTTCTGTCTTAAATTAAAATAGCAACATAAAATGATTCCAGCTGACTGATGGAGGATGATATAGCCACACCAAACATCTTGGCCCAGCTCCTGGCTGTATCTGAACTGTGTTCAGCATAGAGGGAGAAAGGAGCAAAGCCGAAATTCTTTAAAGCTGCCTTTTGTGCCTCACTTCTTCCAGTCCACTTCATGAAGTACAGCAGTCTCAGAAGTGCTTGATTCTGCACTTCCTAACAAGTTTTCCCTGTGAACTGATCTGACAACTGGGGGTACTTTTGCTTTGCCTTGCTTTCAGGGCTGTGCTGTGGTGGGGTAGCCAGGGAAAAGTGCAGGTTGATAAGGGGATCCTGTGCCCCTTTCTCTTATAGAAATGTTCAACATCTGCAACCACCACTGTTCCTAGCTGCTGTGCTTCTGAAGAGTGCTGTTTGAAATATTTAAAAGTTATGCTAATACATGCATTAAAATGCTGATATTGTCACCTGAAGGGACTGTTTAATCTATGCTTTTTCATAAATCATTCACAGTGTATCTGTTTGGAATGTTGCAGTTGCTGAGACACTGTGACTTTTTTTTTTTACAGAACAGTGGCTGTATTCTATCCAGCTAGTTATTTGCTCACGTAAGAACATTTCTTGGAAGAAATAGATAACTTCCCTGCTGATATATCATGCCATGCCATGCCATGCCATGCTGTATCGTATCATGTCGTATCATATCGTATCGAATTGTATCGTATCGTATCGTATTGTATCGTATCGTATCGTATCGTATCGTATCATATATCACATCATACCACACCAGAAAAAAACCCACAAATCTGGAACTTATTCCAACATTTAATGCCTTAATTTCTGCTCCTCTGCTAACATCTGGGGAGAACGACACTGACTCCGCCACTGTTGTTTTCTTCTGTGACCAGGTAATGAGTGACCAACACTGTTCATTGCAGAGAGAAGCTATATCTGGAAAAAGAAAAATTACAATTATGAAGACTCTTTTAAAATGTCAATGTAATATGTGTGTGATTATTTAACCTGAGTCATAGAATGTCTTTGGGTGGAAGGTACATTAAATACAAACTATTTCCAATCACTCTGCCATGGACAGGGTTGCCACCCATAAGACCACGTTGCTCAGGGCCCCATCCAACTTGGTCTTTAATCCTTCCATGGAGGGGCATCCACAACCTTCCTGGCCAACCTGTACCATTGCTTCACTACTGTCTGAGTAAAGTATTTCTTCCAAGCATCTAACCTAAATCTCTCTTTTAATTTAAAACCATCCCCTCATGTCTTATCTGACTGTATAAAGGGTCACTCTCCTTTTCTAAAAAAACACTTTAAGTACTGAAAGACCACAATTAGATCTTCCTGGAGCCATCTTTTCTCCAGGATGAACACCACCAGCTCCCTCAGTTTGTCTTAGGAGAGGTGCTCCACTCCTCTGATCATTTTGTGGACATATTCCACATAGCTTCTTAGGCATAATATAACATAATTATTCTATTCTATTTTATTTCCTGTATTCACCGTGAGTTAAATAAAGATGAGACTGCCATTTGCCTGAAATGCCAAGGGTTTTCAGCTCCAAAACCACTTTTAAGGACACATCACAAAGTTGTATGGGGACAGAATTTTTATTAATTTTCTTTTGTCTTTCTATATCTGTTTCAGAGCCAATGCTCACAAGAATTAAAACTGTCTCACAATCTTCAGATTACTTAAGTTTTCTTCAGCTAATGCAGACATGTCAAATCTTATCATTTAGTGGTCTTTTCTGAATCCAAATAATGTGTTAAAATCTATTTATTCATTATTATGGATTACTGAGTAGAACTTTATTTAAGATAAAAATTATTTTTCAAACCAATTTTTCTCTTGGCATGACTCCATAGACTTTTCTCTCATGAGGTCTCCATCTTGTGTCTTTCTAAAGTGAAGGAATTATTTTTGTATCAAAAATGCTTAAAGAAGATAAGGCTATTTTTTTTATCTAGAACTTCTGAGACAAAGTGAAGCTTTTTTCTCATTAACAAGTTGAAACTCAAGCATCCATTTAGAAAATTATTTAACTTGCTCAAGGGAAATACAATTGATTTAATGCAGAGACTTTGAGAAATGCTAAGGATAGCTAAATCCCAAAGAAATATCTGGAATTATTCTCTACCCATATTTGTCTGAATAGGTGTATATATTTATCATCTATGTGTACCATATCCATTATAGACACATTAAAAATGCACTATAAATTGATGAAAGAAGTGCATTTCTGAGAAAGTGTGAAAGCTGTGAAATTCTACATTGAATTAATAGTGCCAGGAGAATTTTATTTTTTTTTTAATTGCCTTTTTTACTTCTACGGACATTTAACCCTGATTAGAGAAAACAGTTTCATTAATACATTTATAATATGTTGTTTTCTTTACTTTCAAATTTAGCAATTTAATTAAATATGAAATTTTGAAACAAGTGGAAAATAAAATTACTTTGTTGTGCAACTTTTACTAACACAGTTCTTAAAAATTGACTAGTGAAATATGAATCTTGTTTCTCACTGTTATGCCAGGATAAATTTCTGGCAAAGGCATTTTATTAGTGTATCCAAAAGCAGATATGAATGGTCATAGTTTTAAATCTCATATTATAAATTTGTATATTTAGCTGAAATAGATTTTTTCTCCTTGCTTACAGTCAAGACAGAATCATCTGTGGTCTCACAGTACATATACAGAAGTCATGGCCATAAATTCAACAGTATGTGTTAGGAATAGACCTTGCCTTGTAGTTTGAGGATAGGAAGTTTCCTGAGTTGTATCACAAGTTTGTCAAGCATGACTTTCTTAGACATAAACTCTATGGATCATATAAAGGTTTAAGGAACTTCCTTCTTCTCTCTCTTCCATTATGCAGTTCTGTTTACACTCATCTTTAGATGTTTTTTTCTGTTTGTGTTTTGGGTTTTTTCTCCTTTTAAGCATTTGGGAAGAAAAAAAAAAGGGGGACAAATGTTGAAATTTGCTGGAGATATTTTCGTGTTCAGAAATTTCATGGGTGAGGTGAAAATTAGTAGATCTATTATCAATATAAAAATTTTCACCACTGGTAAAAATGTTAAAAGAAAAAATATTAACATGCTGATAGCATATTTCCCAGGATGAGTGATGGACTCCACAGGGAGAATTATTCCTGAATATCTATGGCAGTTCAAAAGTTTTGAAAGCCAGCCTTTCCATACCATTTTTTCCCTTAGTCCTATATGGTCTGGTATACTCAAGGCAGTGAAAAATTATATATAATATTAAACCTTTTATTTTAGGCAAGATATTCCTTGTACAAATGCTGATGATGTGTAGGCAGTTTGAGTCCATTAGCCTTTATTAGCTCTGTCTCAGCAGAGGGCCTGAAAAGGCACCAGTTGATCTTCACTGGTTTAAAATAGATCATACTGAAATGTAACACATGCCATTGCAAGACGAGATAGTGCTCTTTACAATTAAAATTCTAGGTTTGAGATAGCATGATGAGTGTAGGATAGGAGCCTTTGTAGAGCAGAATAATTGAAATTTAATTTCACACTTCAAATTTGGACAGAACACTGAAAGTGAGAAGCTTGTAGCAGACAAAAGCAACATCTGATTCCAGTTATCAGATTTTAGCTAACCTTTCTATATTATTTTTCAAATAAGTGTATGATGCCAAAAAATATAAAATAAGATAATAATTAAAAAAAGGAAACAGAAATTGTAGAGCTATCATTCTAAGAAAAGACGTATAACAAGATTACAGCTTATACAAAGGTTATGACATAAATGCTACCCTTAGAAGGGTACATATTTCTGTTAGAATTCCTTAGAAGTAATACACAGAACCATCAGGCAAATCTTGAGAACTTCCAAGAAGATGTACTGTAAACTAAAATTCACACTATACATGGCTGCATTTTATTGTCTCTGGAGCACATAACATTTTGTCCTGTGATTCTAACTAGAAGTTGAATTCCTTCCATTCTATTTTCATGAATGTTTTAATAATATGAAGTTTGATACAAAATTGAGAATTTTTTTTTGTTTTGTTTGAGAAGCAGTCCAAAAGTCTATAGGAATTCATCAGTTGTAACAATAGATTCTTATCAACACCTGTCATACCAAAAAAATAATAGCTACAAAGAAAATATTGAAAAATCATTCTTTCAGAGGGCCATTTTAGAGAAATATCTTTGGTACTCATCTTAAGGTTAAAAAAATACCTAATGAGGGACACCTAAGCTGTAGTTCATTACAGAGTTCATAAGGATTTCTGAAATCCCTTCTTTGCCTTGCAGAATTCTGTTTTTTAGTGTGAAATATGAACATAGACTACCTTTCATTTTGCTTGTAATCTAGATGTGATCTGGAAGTTTTGAATAGGTCCCAGCTAGCCCCTGAAATGTTGGCATCTGCTCTGAAATGAAGGGTTTTCCATCAATAATTTATGTAAGCAGCTATGATAGTTACTGAAAGAAGTGTTTTTCACTTCAAGTGACTTCTGTTTCCAAACCTCAGACTTTATATTTGAAGGTTGGAACAAATTCTGTCCATGAATGACTCAACTTCAAAATGTTTTGTTTGCACTGCAGAATATGATACACTCTCCACTGGGAAGCTGCTAACCTGGCATGTTTAGCTAGTTTTCCCACTGACTTACCAAGTGTTATGCAAGCATTGCTATCCCATGACTTGAACAGCTCCTGTTACTTTTACTTTAAATATGGACACAGTTTTAAAACATCTTATAAATAATAAGGTCCTTCATGGAAGTTAAGTGCAATATTTCAAGATACAAAGTCTGTATGAAATAAATTATTTCACTTGTTTTTTTCAAGTGTGAGTTATATGCCTTTATTTTTTTAAACAGAATATCCTTTTCTCTTGAAAATATTTAAATATGAAATATGTCATTTGAGACCATTGTTTGTCTTTTGAATTTGCTGTCTGACAAATATTTTCCAGAAAAAGATGGATACCCAGCAATAAAATGAACTTTCTTTCTGTAGGCTTATAGATTCAGGGTGGAATAATTAAGGAACAAAATATATTTTGAGTCTCAGTCTGTATTATCCAGGCACAAACAGGCACTGGAATTCTCTCAGCCACAGAGGATAAGTACCATCCAGAGGAAAATAAAACCTTTATGAAAAGGAAGCAATGCTGGATTAAGAAAACCCCTTGTTGTCTAAGTCAGTCATGGAACTGTGGTGTATGTTAGAACGGCTAAAATCTTACACATATGTTATTTTAAAAGAAAAAACTACACTTCAAGAAAAAGATGTTTAATATGCAACCAATACAGTAAAATTGACTGATGTGATGGAGTTTTGTACAATGAAATGAATCATATTATTTCCTGTTTGCATGTCAGGAGGGGTAATACAATTAGCTAGAGCTAGCATTTCTGGCCACTTTAAGAAGGAAATGCAAACAAAAGGGTGTGATGGAGTCTGAAGAAAAAGAAACTGTTCCCCAGGAGCAAGTTAAAGAAAACAAATGTTAATATATTTGTTAAATTATATAGTTAAGACTTCTGCTAGAAGAGGAAGAGGTTTTTTGTTAACCTGTTACGCTATGTGGGAAACTCTAAAGAAGAGAGAGATTTTTATTTGTTTCAGTGAAAAGTTTTGTAAAAAACTGTATAATATCAGATCTGAAATCCATTTGATTGACATCAGTGCAGCTGGCCAGCCTGTGATAGTGCTTACAGCTGGAGTGAAAAACTGTCATAATTTTAAAGGTTCCATTTCTGTAAACACTTCCTGTTCCATTGAGTTATTTTGGGAGTTTTAGCATGCAATGGTTTCAAAGAAGTGGTGCCAATAAGAAAGTATAAAAAACAGTATTGAAAAACACTTACTTTAATTTAGTAGGAAATTATATATTAGATGGCAAAGTGCCTTTCAACTTAGCCATGTATGCCTTTATTTCTGACATGGTTTGATTTGTTAAATGTTTGCTATTTTGTGCCTGATGGACACAAAGTTTGGCCTTATGGTTCTAAAGGAAAACAAATGAGAGGGTCCATCAGTTATAGTCAAGATGTAGAATGAAGGGCTTCCTAAGAGCTAAATTTAAGTTACAGGTCATTAATGGATAATCTTCAAACCATGTCCAATATGCATCCTTTCATTTTCATTTCCACCATGCTTCTAAGTTACAAATTTCTGGATTTAAAAATTGGAAAGATCTGAAAGTAAAATAAATTCTGCTACAGTTAAAACGAAGAGAACAGCAAAGTGACAGAGATTTATACAGTAGTTGGTGGGAACAATGTTCTGTTGGAGTGTAGCTGGACCGCACAGCAATGCTCATGACAGAGATGCTTGCAAGACAACAGTGGCTCTTTATTAATAGTGATATTGGAGTCTGGAAATGAAAGTAGATTGCAAAAACATGCAACCCATATTAATGAATCAGAAGATTTTGTACTTTTTCAGGCTTTCATACATAAAGAGTGTAAGGTATGTATGACAGATGTTGGTTTATGGACTAAATAGCAGGATATAAAAACACTCAAGTGATTTGGGCTTCTAGTTTACAGATCCTTTTTGAGGATGGAATTGGAAGCTGCTCCCAAGTCAGTTATTTTGTTGCCATTTATTTGTTTGTTAGATATTTTATTCAGTACTAGAGCTTGTAGTCCTTTAAGTCAACTCATGGAGACTCTAACTGTTGTTGAATGGCCTGAGATGCATTCCTCAAGCAAACCCACAATGTGTGGTCATAATATATTAGCAGTCTGGGAGAGTCCATCAATAGCAAATAGCTCCTAAATAGGATGTATCATGGGTTGTCCAAGAGTTTCCTGGAGGGGACAGTTTCAGGAAGACACTATGGCTTGAATGAGTGTAATGCTCTCCGTTTATAGGTGTGTTCGTTCTTTAATTCTGCTAAGCATTGCTAGCCTTGTGACAACCAGTCATTTGGGAAGGAGACATAAAATGCGTACATAAAAACTCCACATGAAACACTCTCACAGGTTGCAGTCTCATTTTTAAGTATACTTTGATAAACTGGGTTTTTATTTTTTAGCAAAGAAAATCAGTGTTTAAAACTCAGTTTATAATAATTAAGGCAGGTATGGCTTCTGGATTGTGATAAAGTAGTGAAAGTTCAGAATATTTGATTACACATTTTCCAATAGATTTAAAAACAAACTCTTTACATTAATTGGTATAGTTGCATTCTTCTGGAAGAACACGGTTTTACTTCACAATACTGTATACACTTGCACCCTTTTGCTGCTCTATTGCCAAACCACAGAATTTTTCCAAACTTTGAAGTTGAAAGAAATTTTTGTGCCAAAATGCTGTGGGGAAATGTTGATTTGAATTATGGTTTTCTAGTATGGAAGTGAATCACTTCAGTTGCCTTCTTATTAGAGCGGAGTTTAATTTTGTTGACTCTTTCTTAAGAATGACACTTCTAGTAGTACAGATCCTTTATTTAATAATCTCTTCTCTTGTTGATGTTTTCAATGCCTCCCATGTATTCCTCATATGACAATGCACTTATCAGTTCTTAATGGTTTATATTAATATTTTTATGTCAGAGATGAAAAATTGAAATCTAGCCATGACAAACTGGCAAAGTAGCCATTTCTTTTTCTTTTCGTTAAATGGGTACTATAAAGTATACATACTTTTCTTTTTCTGGGTACTATACACTATATTAATACTAGTCTGGGTTAATTCTTCATTAAATGCTGTCTAATGTCTTTCCTGCTATAAAATCCAAATCCTGCAATGGCAAAAAAAAAAAAAAATCATTTTAAGTGGAAACAAATGAAGAAAAAAACAGAGAAAGCATGTTGCTATAAACAGCTATTATCCTACTGAATCATACTAGAGTTTTGTGGATGTTTTCATTTTAGAGTGTCATTTGTTTACTAATTTCTGAATTTTTTTCTTTTTGGACAAATTATTATCACATGTTTTCTCAACTCTTAAGAAAAAGCATTTTCATATTTTTTAAGCAAAAAGTGAGCAGGAAGACATTCTTTGCAGTTTTTGTGTGCTTGCTCTTGTCTGTCTTGAAAAATATTTCAGTAACATGAAGTAGCTGCTACAGTCATAGCAAGGATCTAGTGTTTTCATGAAGTATCTTTCATTGGTTTATGAGAAGACACTGTTGCAGTTCTCTACTGCATTATATTGTATATTTCTAGTAAACCTGACAAGAGTCAACGCTGCTCAATTTTTTATGGGGGGGTGAGGGGTGGGGGAAAAGAGATCACAAAGTAAGTATTGGTTAGTTCTGACACACAAGTGGCTGTAAGGGCAATTAGGAGTGAGCTATTGGTAATTTTATGGTTAGTTATGAGAGAATATAAACCAGTCCATTTAATTGTTGAAATCTATAACATGCCTCCACTTTTTCTTATACCCCTGCTTCCCTAACAATATGAGAATAGAGGCAGACTAGTGAAGTCGTTCTTTTAGCTGCAATTAGGGTTTTTTTTTTTTTTTTTTTTTTTTTTTCTTTCTGTTGTCATTTGCTGTTCAGAAAGCTGTAGTTGATGAGGCTACAAAACTGAAAGATTGTTTCTAGATCAACATTGATAATTGAATTTGCAAGCTAAAATTTGAAAGCATATTTTATTTTAATGAAAGTTTGCTTGTTAAAAAATTCCAAAAAATCAGGTTATGGTTTCATTTATTTCCAAAATCCATAATGTGAATCTAAACCCAACTCTTACTTTGCAGCAGGTTGATTTCACAATGGATTTCTTGGATGGTATATTAGTGTTGATGAAAAAGTAAATTATCCCTTTTTGATTTTAAATTCACATCACTGTTCTGTGGTGCATGAATAAGTAAGACTTTTTGTATGTGCATACACTTGTAGAGATCATCAGAAAATCTATAATTTCCCATCTTATTCTGAAGAAAACTTCAGGTCTAACTAGTATTCAGTATCTTGAACCATTTCTGCCTACTATTATAGTCTGCTTATAATTGTGGTGCTATAAACATAGTCACTTGTCATTGAAGATATTGATTTCCTCATATTATTAAAGAAATGCAGATATTTTATAATAGTTAAATAACTTTTCCAGCAAAATAAAGCCCTGGTTTTTTTGATGGATAATGGCAAAGAGTATTCCATGGAATTGAAGTAAATGAAACCAAATTAATGATATTTTTGTGCTTTCACATGTTTGAATATTTCTAAATGAGAATCAAATTAGGCAGCAATCTCTTCCTCTTGGTACAGCTGAAAAAATATTTTTTTCACAGCTAGATCTGATGCCATATGTGGATAATTAAATCTTGTGGAACTGTTGACAGCCCTTTCTGATTTCTGTGTGTCCTTATCCAAGCTGCCTGCCCCATTGTAATTTCAATGAGTTTCTTATTAGTAAGTGGCTCAGCTGGACAGTACATAATACTACTTTGCTTTGGAAATTCAGTAACAATGGTATGTCATTTTTGGCTTACTTTTGTAAGTCAATGCAAATGCTCCCAAGTGCAGTTTAAAAAGAAAGTTGTTGGCTTTGTTAACAATACAGCTCCTGATTATAACTGTCCAGATTGAAATTCACTCACCAGTGATACAAAGGTGCAATATTGTAACTCTTTCAGGGACTGCTGATGACATCTGCCAGCTCAGTAGTAGGTTTTTAAAAGATCTCATGAAAAAGAAAATTTCAGAAAGTGTAATATTTATAGAGCAGCTCACGTGTTTCTGTCTCATATTAATGGACCTCAGTGGATGCTGAGGATGAATAACGTGTGGTAGCCTAATGTTATCCGCACTCTCTAATTTTGTTCTTTGCCTTATATCAAGTAACAGAACTAAATATCAGTCATAAACGTATTTGCAGCAAAACCAAACTGTTACTTCCATCTTCGCTGGTTTGTTTTTTAATGATTTTCTGTGCAGAAACTATGAAAATGGAAAACTTTCGAGTTGCCAACTTTCTTAAGAAATTTTTATTTGTCAAGCGTTGCATGCTTGTCAAAATTATTGAGAGGGCACTGATGTTGCCAGAAATACAGCCACCATCTAGGCTTTTGCACAGCTTTGGATCTGTGAGGAAACTCTGCATGGAAAATGCTTTGGAAACAGCATGGTGCTGAGTCTGAGGTGGAGCGGGATGGAAGTGGGAAGGAAGGATGACAGTGAATTAAATGTAGGTAAGAAGGATGTAGCAAGGGAAAAAAACCACATGAATCCACAGGGAAAATAAAGCAGACAGAATTATCTATTTTCACTGAACTCTAGACATTTGTTAAGGATATATTTGTTTTGGACAAGCACTAGGGAGTTTTCTAAACCTCCAACAGATGAGCCAGAGAGTTTGCAACAAGGTAAGAACACACACACTTTTAAAGAAATTACTTCATGAGCATTCATTATGTGTTTGCTTGTCACAGCACTCAAAGATTGCTTACCCTCACTTGTTGTAGATGGTCTCCTGCTATGGAGTAATTCTATGGTCAGTGTGTGGGCAACAGAGAGTATTGGAATTTCACATCTGTCCCACAGTCAACATGCCTAAAGCTAAATCTTCACATTCCAAAGAATTTTAATCTGTGTCTGACATTAGCAATTTTTACTGAATGCCACTTTGGGCTATTTTTTGAAGAACTTGCAAGTAATATTTTTATTGCTGATGTAATTCGTTCCCTTTTTTTAACTGAGAGGTTATATAAAGACTATAGGTTAAATATAACTATATATGAAATCTTTTGAAAATAGTACATCTTTTCAATTTTGAGAATTGTATTATTAAAGAATAATATTTATCTCTTTAAATTTTTAAATCACAGTTATTTTTCTCCACTTGCTTCCAACCCATTCTTGTTTATGTTGCTCAGAGTAAACATGTAAGAATTTCTTTGTCTATAAGTCTGTGTGGAGGTTTTGGTCATTTTGTGAGGAAAACTTTAGCAAACATGGACATTTTTTCTTAATAACCTTCAAAATTTAAAAATTTCAAAGACTAACAGTACACCTTACATTCTCTTACTTTATACTACTCTGCCAGGTAACCCCAAAGATTATTACAATTATGTTTAAAACTTGGAAGAAATTTTCTTTGGCAATCAAGCATCATCTTTTTTGTTTTTCCATGATACCTATTAATTTAGTTTTGAATTTCAAATATCTATCAATGAAAGTAAAAATACATTGATGTAGTATTAGTTAACACTTTACAGCATTCCACAGCTGTTTGATTCTTTTGAATGTAATGGCTGGCTAAGGAATTATTTGTTGCATTTCTGTCTGACACAGATGAGTTGTGCTTCCGTAAGCAAAATGCTCAAATCTTGATGCAGAAACAAACTTTGGAAATTTGGTAGTGAAAATTATTAGTTTATACTGAAGATAAGCTAATAATTTTGTGCATAGTCACAGTTTCGTTTTGCATCAAGGGGTGATAATGGAAAAAGAAAAGGGAGGATAAAAGCAGTTAACCAAATGAGGTAAAAGGACATGGTCGCAATGAGTCCTAGACCTAGATACATATTTTAGCTGTTTAAATTAATGTGGAAGATGAAATCCTTGAGATCCTAAGCAGAAAAAATTGTAGAATATCACATAACTTAGAGGTGACAATGTGGAAGGAAATTTAAGTTGCAGATAATCTCCAATTTACCTGTTCCGGTGACACATTATTGTCACTGGGAGACTATACAATGATGGAGAAGGTTTGAGCAAAAATTACAGTGAAAGGGAAATAAGGAACCTTGTTCTAATCTTGTTGGAGTTGAAATAGTGGTGAATCATTAGACTGGCATGTAGATTGATCTGGAAGAGAGGTTTAACTGTGAGCTGTGCTTAGAGAAATAGCAGCTTGACATTATCTAAAGTTAATATGTAAGTGGGGGAAAGAGAAAAATAAGAACAGACTTGTGTGAAATGTTGTTGGGGAACCTACTGGGAGATAAGAATGCTCTTCAGAGGGACTGATTAAAGATAATCAGAACAGACAAAAAACAAGAGAGATCTAACATCCAGGAAAAGCATTATCAGCTGTATTGAAGGCAGCGTGATAGATGGAAGCAAGTATGGATGGCACAGTTATTGTCAGTTATGCCTAGAAACAGATCATTGGAAAGAATATCAGGAACCGTTTCAGTGAAATTCAAGAGCCAAAGGTATGTTAGACAAGAGGACTGCAAAAACCCTGACCAAGGCTGACTGCAAACAGTTCATGCTTTGTTATTGAGTAAATGAGATATTATCTGTAACTGGAGAAACAAATGTGGACAACAGCAGGCCTTTTAAAGACACAGAAACTAAGGAGTGTTTACATTGGAAGGAGGAAGAGTCAGATGACATTGATATGTTAATAAGTAATGGAGAGAATAAAGGAAGTAAGTTAATGTGTGAGACTGGGCCTCTGAGGCAAGGGAAGGAGTACAGAGGAGGAATATCTCAACTGACAAGGAAGCACTGCAGTAGGGGAAAAGAAAAGGAAGAGAAAAGTAGAAAATATGGTGGAGAAATAGTGATGATTAGGAAAGAAACTGTAGGGTTTACAAACATGAAATTTCATGCTAGGAAAGAAGCATTATTTAGCTAAGGTAGTAACCTCACCAAAGCAGAGAAAGAGGAGTCTCAGATCCTTTATTGAAGTGTATGCTGACCATTCCTATAGCTCAGGCTTTTCAGTTCACCTGCTCAGCTGAAGCAGCCAGGTCAATCCTTCATCCACATACATAATAAACAAACCTAGTCTCCCATTAGGGCAAGGGTTTGCTGGGTACTTCAATTGCAATTCCTGGTAGCCTGTATTTTATCTTCTGTAGAACTTGTCTCTGAGGTCTGTACTCATAAATGTGTAAAAGATAACCTTTCATGAAAAATGCAGATGGATCTTTACAAGTGTTTTTTTTATTTCATCTTTTTGGGTATTACATATCTTCATGCAAAATGCTGTGAAACTCATGCTTTTGGGCATGAGGATGGAGTAGAGTTCTCCTCTTTAAAAGTGTTTAGAATACTTTCCTCTCAATTTTAACATACATCAGTCTGAGTCTCTCAAAAAAATTTCTTCATTAACTATGTAGGGCAATATAATATTCCTTATGGACTAAATTTTATGGGAATGATGGCAGCCCAAGAATTTGCTGTTTTAAAGTGACCCATCAATCTTACAACTACTTTAAGTTCTGACTTTTTCAAGAACCAAGGCAAAAGATTTGCTTTATATATACAATTCTTACTTGTGTGAGCTTATGCCATTGGTATTTAGATATTTACATGCCAAAATAGTTATACTTCTTGTTCTCGCATATGGAATAGTAGATTCTCAGAAGGCTAATTGCAGCAGTCTACTCCATGTCTGTATATGGAACATATTATTAATCAGATTGCTTAAGTTTATTCAAAAGGTACCTTTGGAAGGTGACACATTAGAACTGGGGATGCTGGTCAAACCTTGACAGTTTCATGGTCTTGACTTTGTACTGGCACTTGAAAAAAGACGAGGAGAAAAGATTTTTTTTCTGTTTGAAAATTCTTCTGTTCCTGAAGGAAATACATCTACTAGGTGAAAATATAATAAGATTTCTCTCTGTTTTTGATCTGCCTATGACCTGAAGGATAAATCTTACTAAGGCAAAACTACAGAGAAAAAAATTACCAAGATCACAAGTTTGTTCTTTGGGATATATTGGACAGTGATTTGAGTAAAAATTAATCTTCAAAAGAATTAATAGAAATTTATCCCACCAGCCTACTAAAGCACTATGTAAAAGAGTTATATACAATTAAACTCACCAAACATAACAGAATAGAAGTTGAACAAAATCCTGAAGGAAAGAAAACAGCAACAAAAAACATTGGCTGTTCACACTCTAGTGCAAACCTTCAAAGTTGAAGGAAAATGTAGAATGAACATTTATAAGATGAAAAATTCTTAAAACAAGAAAGGGCAATGAAAAAATACTAAAAAACCCAGTAAATATGAGGTGAATAGAAAAGAGCTATACCTTTATTTGCAAGACAATGACATTAGAAATGTAATACATTTCAACAAGAATAGGAAATAATAATTGATTTAAAATTAAATACTAACTTGATAGCAATAATGATAGAAAACTCAAAAATAAAAAATTAATTAAACAGAAAAAAATTTGCTCTGATAGCTGAATGGGAGAAAATTTGTATTCTGCAGCAGTAGATTCTCATGTTGTTTGCATGTAAGATACAAAGGATTTTCTTGATCACTGCACATAAGGATGGACTAATAGCAATTGTAGTGTCACATATACTTTTGTGAGTGGATGCAGTTTTCCAGGCTTATAAAAATATACTTTCAAATCCCAGTGTTCAGGGAAGAAAATTGTTTTAGTAAGTATTTTATTTTTAAAAGATGCAACATTTTCAAATACTTGTTAAAATTTAGAGAAAAACTGGAAAATTAATTAATTATAAAAAGAATTTCAGTCCTTTATGATATAAAATACAGTCACAGGACTGAAAATGCTGGGTTTGACAATTTTTCATTAAATGTTTGTAACAGATCCCCAGTGCTATTTTGTTTGGCTGTAGAGTCTGCTTTTCAGGCCAAGAACTTGGGGTTTGATTTGCCTAACTAGAGCATTATATAGTATGTATGGTGAAAAACCTTGATAGTTGGAGACAGGATCTATTTCTAAATAGAGAGCTTTGTTTAAAGGTAAGGCGTTGTAGTTGTACTTAATTTGACAGTGATTTTAAAATACAAGCAAGGGTGTTTTTGTGTTTTGTATGCTCAAAGTGCAGGATTGAAATGATGGACCTTACTCTGACTGACATTAGTGGAAACAGCCATCTGTTTTATTTGGAACAGTGTCGTGTCTGGAGGCTGTCATGAAATGATAACAAATAGTAGCAAAGCCTACTGGAGCAATACCTAAAGCCACAGTAAGGATGTTATATAACATAATAAATAGGGAACCCAAATAGACTAACAACTTCTTGTGGAAAGGTACATGTACAATAGGGTTTTTCTCAGAACCTATTCAAGATAATGTTATCATCTTGAAAGTCCAAAGAAAGACTTTCTTAGTCTTTTTGTAGTTATTTTCTGTGTAAATATTTCACAGGTGAGTGGAACTGATTTTCATAAGTTTTCATGCACATTTCTATATCTGCCAATTAACTTGGCAGGCTTAGATGTGTAAGGATAAAATTAAAAACTGACCTGCAAACTTTGGCAGCAAACAAGACCCCAGGCTTTTATAGCTTTTGCAGTACCACAGGACATGTTCCTAATTTTCCACTGTTTACTTTTTGAAACTCTTAGAGAATGTACCACCTCTCTTCTTAACTATCCAGTAGAGGTAAATTTCTTTTGATGTAGTGTTTTATTTATATTCTCCATATTCATCTTCCACATTAGTTTCTGGGTCATGATTATGTTGCCTGTCTTGACATTTCACTGTTGACGTCCTATTGTCTCCTAAAAGAATGGACTGAGCTTCACCTCTGCTTCTGGTTTGTGAGCCCACTTCCACTCTTTAAAGAAACATATAGAGCTAAACATTTGGATATTTAAACCCTGAATTATGCAGAAGTATCAGGAAAAACTTACATTCTCTCTACTGTTTGTCTCTTTAGGAGCTCATGCATGTTAATTTTTTGGATTCTTATTTAGTTACTGAAAGAAATGTGGCTGTTTTTAGTAGAGAATTTGGTTTTAGATTTCAAGGATTAGTTGGTCCAGGCATTCTCACCTTCTGCATGGCTGCTCAGGAAGCTCTTAATAACTTGGATCAAATCCCAGTGCTTCTGTATGTTATGTGTTAACCATTCAGGGGAATATAAAGGAAAGAAAAAGTACAGAGCTCTGCTTCCCCTGAAACAGCTGATGCCACGAGCTTCTGCTGCTAGCCATGGCTTCAACCATAATAGACCTTTTTCCATTCTCCCTCTATTGCTATGTCTCTACTGCTAACAGGACCACTTATAGGAAGATGCCAACTTTTCTTCTCCAGCACCAGTTTGGGATTCCCTGTTGGTTCTATCATTTGTCTTTATCTGAAGCTCTAATACAGTCCTTTTGTTTTGGCTTTTTTAAGCCATTTTCCTTCAATAAATATAGAGGAAAACAAGGCATCATTCTTTCAAGAAAATTACATCATATGCATGGTAGAGATGCCATGATTTCAGGACTGCTTATCAGTCCAGACCTGTTTAATGGATTGGAAGGAATCTTCAATGCAAACTTCGTAAATCTGCTCCAAGGAATATTGTATGACTCTGAGGGTTAAAGCAAGTTTACTTAGCACATAATTAATAATGTAAAGGAAACTGAAAATACATAGTGATGAGAACTGGTCTTCCAATGCTGAATGTAATCAGATGCATTTCAATCCCAGAAGACCCATTTCTTCCCCATTTGACATGAGGAATCCTGTGAACTGCGTGAAGATGCACTTGGCATCAGTGTCTGCTCAGTGCTCTTGTAGAAGGTTATTTAATTTTTTCATACACTGACATCCATGACTTTGAGCAATTGGTGTTTTCTCCCTCTAGAGACAATATCACAAAAAGGGGTATCAACTTGCTGTGAACCTTTATGTCTATATTCTGGTATCTTCTTTTAATAACAGTGACCTTTTGGTAATTACCATCTTTCCTGGAAAAATACATAGATTCAGGTTTTTTAAAAAAGAACTGCTGCATATTATTTGTTTTCTCTGATACGATTACTCTTGAGGCCTTCACTATGTTCCTCTCCAAAGTAGTGCCAGCTTCGTGCATATCTGCTATGAAGGTGCTGGGGAGATTTTCAGCAGCAAGATGTCAGCTCAATCCAAAGGGACTCCCAAGAAAATTCTGGAAGTGTGTCTAAGCTAGTGATGTGCATACATGCAGTCTGAAGATTGCTTTTATAGCAAACTATACAACTGCTAAAGTGCTCTGGAAATTAGATAGTTGAAAATGAATATTCTCTGTGTGACTTGCTATCTAGAGGAAATATTTATAATGGTGCATATTTAGGGTCTTTCATATTTTATAGGATTATAGTGAAAAACATAAATAGATATCTACATACTTGCCAATAAATAAATAAAATATGATTTTGAAAAATATGTTTTGTGTTTTTACAAAAATATTTTCATTTCTACTTTTTATTGTGATATGTTATATATGCTGTCCAAAAGATACCAGGTTAATGAAGAACTGACAAAAAGAAAAGTTTATCACTTTTAGGAACTTCAGACAGAGTCCTTTTTTTCCCAAATGGCAGCAAGCAACATTAAATAATTGTTTATAAATAATCTTTATATTATGAAATAAATAATTTCATACGTAGAGCCTGCTGTTGCATTATACAATTGCAGTGGTGAGGAATCTTATAATCGCACTTTTGACAAGTTTATTTCAGCTCCCAGAAAGATTAAACTTCCTAATTTAATAAAGTTAAAATGGAAAGGGAAAAGCAAAATCCGTTCACATTTTCCTTCTATTGTTGCTTGCTTCCATTGGTAGAGAAATTAAGAGTATTCCAGATGTGATGACCTACTCTTTGCAAAGGTGCAAGATTACAAGTAAAGAAGAAAGTACAATGTCATCAAATATTTTGCACAGGAATAGGAAACTGTTGAAGAGACATATTTAAGTTGTAGTCATTAGGGCTTAGAATATGAATTTAAAAGATTTAAAGGTGAATCTGCGCAAGATTTCAGTCATCTTAAAATTTTCTTTATAAAATTAAATATGATCACAACAGGACTAGAGATTTTTTTTCATATACTGTATTATATTATGTAACTTGGAATATATTCATAAGTTCAAGAAAACAATACTTTCAGAAGTATCTTACCTGTATGACACATATAAACTCTCCCTCTTTCTCTCCTGTGATATCCTGAGTGGTATATCAAGTCTTCCATTCTATTTGAGAAGTTCCACTTGGCAAGAGTAATTTGTATTTATGTGTCCACTGTTGTGCCCTATTTTGCCATTAAAAGTTTGCATCTTGGCCCACTTCTTGTAATTACTAATGCCAACAATTATAATCTCAAAATATTAAGACTGTTTGAAAAATTTTAGAATAACCATCTGTTGAATGGCAAAAGTGAAATGAATTATAGCCTTGTCCTCAAGATGATTTTACATACTGTGGTGATGATCATGAGTGAAAAATTCATGTCATGCAGCTGCTCATACTGTAGCTAGGTGCCTGCACTGTACAAAATCATCTTCCTCTTTTTGACAAGAGAGCTTTCCCATTTTAAGGCAGGAAAGCACTCAGATTTAGGACTTATCCGTGCTTTTTAGTGTGTTAGATTCCAAGTGACAATAGCCTGTGACTCTCAGAACAGAGCCTGTGGAAGCTATAAAAGCACACTCACACTGCTGCTGATGAGTCACCTGGTCTCTTTCATGTACAGACAGTTGTAATGTGTCACTAAGGAGTGGGAAGGTACTTTTCTCTGGTGGTGACATCTCATTATGTTTTATGGGTTTTGGCTGCCAGCAACTGTACTCCATTATATATGGAAAACACATTTGGCTTCTTCTCTTCTTCCAAGTTCATCTTAAGAATTACTTTCAGTGGTTGCTTCCAGAAGTATTTTTGACAAAGTGGAATCTGTTTCATTCTCTGGGGAAGTGATAATATGATACTAGTGCAATGATTTTTTTGTGAAATTACATTTCTATTACTGTGATTAGGAAGGTACAATTCTGCAGTTCATGCATTAGGTTGAATTTTAATCTCAGGTTAAACTTTGTTTCATACATATATGTATGGAAGATGCAAATAAAAATTTCATTGTTTTCTACCATTTCAACAAGATTAATAGATTTCATTAAAATCTGGAATTATTTGTATTTAATCATTGAACTTTTGCTTTAATAAATTTCAGAATACATGTCCTAAAGGTCAGTCGTAAATAGTAAGAGGCTTTAGAAAATTTAACTTACATAAAAAGATCATACTATATTTTTTAGGGTAGGGCAGAACTGAGGGTTTTTAGCATTTCGATTAATTTAATGCTCTTTAAAAATTACATTGGTGGTATTAAAAAAAAAGTGTTTAAGTAAACTCACTACATCTCAGTAGTATTTTTTTTGTATAAACATATAAGATTAGTAACTAATAATTGTTTATTTTCTTTATTTAAATTGTTAACCCAGAAGTAAACTAAAACTGACCAAAATTTAGGATGCCTCTAGCTACTGTGGTAATTGCTTAATGTTTTAATGATATGTCTGTTTTTATAACCCTTTCTTTTAGCAGTTAATCTGATAGATTTTGTGTCAAAATATTTTAAACGATGGTGATAATTTAAACTGTATGTGTAGGTACACTGAAGAAATACATCCACCTGCAGTTACTTTAATTTGGATCTAAATCTGCCAGGCACAAATGACTTCATTATGCTGCTTTGGGCCTCTGTGGTCAGTACTGAGCACCTAAGACTTTTTTTAAAAAAAGTTGTTCTTTCTCAAAACTTTTGTAACACAGACTTTATGCCACTCGGAGAAATTTTGTAAATATCAAATGGGGATAGAAACAACACTATTCAGGATGATTCATATTGAGAATTTCCTTTTTACTCTTGTATTTTGTTTTGAAAATGTTGAATGCAAGAAGTAATAGAAATACTTTCATACAAAAGGCTTACTTTTTTAATAATTGTCTGTCTTTTGTGACACATCATTTCATGATTAAGTGACTATTTTAAATCTGGAAATTGCATGAGAATATCTGGGTTTTGGTAAAAAAAAGCCCCACAGTATACTCTGAGTAAACATGTTCAATCATTAGAGTGTGGAATAATAAAAGAAGAAGTGTGATGCTGTTAAATTCTGATACAAGCTTCAGTTTCAGAAAGAAAAATCCATTCCTCCAGTGTTTCAAGGATAATTAGGGGTGTAAAACTACTTTTTTGAAGAGGAATGCCTGATTATGCTTGTGTGGCTAGGTTTGCATGAAAGAATTTTGGTTTTTAGTGTATTTTCTTGTGAGATAATGTCCAGATTTTGAAGTGGAATTTGAAATTATACACCTGAGTGGGATGCTAGTGAAAACTCTTTTTCATGTTTTCCTCAGTTTATTTAGTTACTGAGTAAAGAGACAGAATTGTAATGTCAATGATGTCATGCAAACATTAGTAGCCTCAGAGATTATGGCAGGCTTTTGAAGAATGTCTGAGATTACATTTAAGTTGTTTCAAACCCATCATTAAAACAAATGTTCTGGAAAAAATTCCTAATCATTTGTCCAGCCATGTGAGTTCCAAGTGTATTTTGCAGACTTTCAAAAGTTGCTATTGTAAAGATAGAGTAAAAGTGTTTTCTACATTAAAAACATATTAAAAGTACCACTAATCATACATATTTTTAAAATTTAATTGGATTTTGCTTTAATGTACAACAGTTTGACTAGAGTTGGCACTTTCTTTCTCATATAATAATGATTGAACCAAATAACTGCACTGTTTTTCATCATGCAGTATCTTCAGATCCCTTCTTCACCAATCTAATATCAGAGAAGGGTTGAGATTGGAAGAGACTGCTTGAGGTCATCCAGTCCAACCCCTCTGCTCAAGCTGGGCCACCTGCAGCAGGTTGCTCAGACCCATGTCCAGTCAGCATTCGGATATCACCAAGAATGGAGGCTCCACAATCTCTCTGGGCAAATGGGCAGCAATCTGACAGAAAGATGGCCTTCCATGAGCTGTAATTATGACAACACCTTTATTACAATGATCCACATTAAAAGTGGGTATGTGGCTGAAAAAATCAGCAGCCTGATTAGCAACTGTCTTCTGATTGTGCAAATTTTTGTCTGCTGTACAGAACTTGAGATAGAGAGCTATGGAGAAGGCAGACTTGCCTGAAATCCTGAGATAATGTGGAATTCTTAGTAGAATTCTCTAGTCTATCCATGAAATGCTTTTCAAAAAGTATTCCTGAGAAACAACAACCATGGAAAAACTTGAAATCTCTTTCCTAGTTTCCTGCTTAGCAATCAAATATGGGATGACCTGGAACAGACTTCTAGCTGGAAGTTTGGGGATAGAAAATTTTAATTGCAGAATGGATCTTGATCATATATGAAACAGATAAACGTTTCTTGATCTAGAATACTCCTTCATTCCATGTTCTATGCTTACTTCGTGGTGAAATGTTAGTGCAGGTTATTATTTAGTTCATCTGGAAATGAATGACACTGCCAAGTCCTGCGCGTAACTGCAGCCACATGCCATAACTTCTACTGGAGGTTCCCTTCCTGGAGTCAGCTCCTCTTGTGCAGCATCAGTTCTTTGATAGTACCCAAAACCATGTAGGTCCTGGTGTAAAAGTGTTATCTGTTTGAAGTGTATAAACATACACATACACAGACACAAATGTGTATATATGAAGTGAATATGAAATAAAACATTCAAAAGCTAAAAGAAAAAAAATCTTTGAATGAATGCAGTAATCAGCCAATAGGTACAGCGATGCAGGCCATAAAAACCATTTTCAGGAACATGTTCTAGACCATGAATCCTGAGTGAAGTGAGCTTCCCACTGCCTCATCCTGGGTAAGGAGCCAAACCCTGGGAAAGGATGGCAGTTAAGACATTTCTGTGATTTCCTTGTTCCTCTGTTGTCTCTGTTGGCAAACATCTTCCTACTCTGTGTGCTGCTCTGGATTCCTTTTTCAAGTGCTTACTTTTCTTATGCTGTTTTATGGACAGGTAACGTGACCATCAACAATGAATTCTGTGGTGAAATTTTTTGGTAGAAGGACCATTTGCAGGTTTGTTACATTGTTACATTTGAGATGTAACTGACTATAATACAAGTCAAAGCAATGAAAAAGTGGAGTTACAACATGGAAACCAGTAGAATTATCCAGTTTTAATCTGGTTAGGAATGAGAATCTGCTCCTTAGTCTTTCTTTATTCTTACAATCGAATATATTTTTGTACCATTCCTATTCCAAATCTCAATCTCTGCATGATTTTAAAGCTCTGTGATTCTCTTTTTATGACTAAGAAACAGATGAAGCAGTCAAGATGAATACCTAAAGTAGACGTGGTAATCTTTGTAGGTGGTACAAAAACCACAAAACCCCAGCTCTCTGTAGTTGCTGGTGACTTTCCTCTCATCTCCAACGGGAGCATGGCTTCATTGCGGAACATCGAAACTGTTCAACTTTTTTATCAGAGAACAAAGAAGTGCTGACTATGAGTATGAACTCTCAAAGGAAATAAATTCCAGATCCGAATGCTTACAGGCTGTTTAGATACTGTAAATTTATAACAAATTGTAAAAGTTTAGGTTGGGTTACTCTAACAATGGATAGGTTTATTTCTTCTACAGTTTTTATGTATATAAACCAGTGAAGTAAGACATTTTAAGCTTCCTCAGTGTAATATCCTGAGGCAAGCCAGCTGTATTTTAAATGCTGTTGTGTTTTTATGTGTAAATTGATGTGTATTTATAAAGACAGTAATATTAACATAGCACTCTTGTTTAAATCCATATTTCTGAACCTTTTTGGGCTCAGTAAGAAAGGCTCTGAGCTATTCTTTATCTGAAACACAACCAGTTCTTTATCTGAAACACAACCAATACATAACGAACTATCTAAGTTTGAAGAAAGTAATAAAAAACTCTATGTATGCGTATGGATATGAACTTGTGTCTAAATGCCCATGTAAACATGCATTGTTAATTTATAACATGATTTTACCAATAGGGGGAGTAAAGCAGAGGAAATGTTCATGGTATGTGTTTAATTTCTTATTGATGTTGATGAATAGAAAGAAAATGGAAACCAAAGAAGAATTAGCAGTGGTAATGAGACATAGGAATAGAAATTATTTTATCTGTGACAGAATTAAGATTGAAATAGCTTCAGGTGATTAGCATGTACTTCTAATTAAGGTAAATTAGAAACCCGTTTCTTGGAATACAGGCATCATTGGCACATAAGGTCATACTGTTGGTTGCCAAGTTTTGCACTAGGTGCATTATTCAATGGGATGGCAACATATGAATGTCAGACATCAATCAATTTTTGTAGTTTATCCAATCTACATCAGTGGCACTGAATCACCACATGGGACACTGTAGCAAGTTTTGGACACTGCATTTCAAGAAATGTTCTGCTGGCCGCAAGGAATGTTATCTATTATTGACTCCAGTAGGCTTGATGCAAGCACAATTTAGCTTTTGCCAAGGAAAGCCAAACTTGTGTACAAGGCAGCCAAGAACCATATTTGGCAATTTGAGGAATAATGTGTGAAGGATAGTGTCACAAATTGCATCACTGATGAGCAAAACATCAACATCACTCGTCAGTTCTTACACAATGAGTGAAAAAATTTTGGTCCTTCCTATGTTGGCTGCAGCAACTGTGTCTCAAGCATTGGTAGTATTGTGCTACTTTATCTGTGGCCCTTCAGAAGCCCTTAGTCTAGACTAAGTTTTTTCCCTTGTCCATGAATTAGCTGTGCTCTGTGTGGATTCCCGCAGAAGCAAGTATTGCTGTGTTGCTGAACTACAGTCAGACACATTAACATTTGACTTCTGATGAGAACCAGTGTGGATTATTGTGTAATTTGGGACTGGGCATAAGATGGGGTCTCCCACCATCTCACTGAGGATGGTGTGGGTCCTGTGAAAAATGCTGGATTAGAACATTGAATTCTTCAGAAACTAGAAATGTCCTTGCTGTAAGATTTTGGTGTCTGAGATGTATTTCCTTTGTGTTCTGAACCCACATCAGCTCTGTTTTTCAAACAAGTCAAAATACCTCAACACTCTTAATTTGATAGGAAATTTGGGAATTAATTTAGTGGAAGTATAATGAGGGAATCTGAAGTAAGGGTCAGCTTTCTGTGCATCTGTAATCTGGCATGGGAAGTCAGAACAACTGATGAAGTGGCTTACATATGTATACTGTAAATTAAATATCTTAATTACAGTCCTGGCCCCCAAGAAATAAATTGGAATTTTGCCAAGGGGAAAAAAATCCCTACCTTAGATATGGGGCCCGTTTATTAATTTAAATAAAGCTGAATGCATTGTAAGACAGTTTGCCTGAACCTCAGATGGGAGAAGGCATTTGACATAAATGGCGCAGTCTTGTTTTGAAATGTCTTCTCCTTTTTAAAATTGAATACTTTTATCAGTATTGATGTGTTTTATTCTTCTGCTCTGTTCTTTAGCCTAGCAAAATATTAAATAAGTTTTTCCATCTTACTGGGTTTTGATCTTTCCAGTTACAGTTCTTCCTTATGAACTTTTATGTCTGGAGTTTCTTAATTTTAGATCTGAGATATGCAGTAAGACATTTACTGTGACTTCCTTTTGAACAAATGTTCAGCAGGCAACTAAGTTTATTTACTAGAGAGAAAAAATAATTCACTGGTAATTTTTTTTCCTAGTTATTTAGGTTGAGAAAAAAATAATATGTTAGTATGAAGGAAATGTAGAGTATATAGGGATTGATAGAAGAAACAAACAAACAACAACAACAAAACCCCAAAAAATTCCAAACAAAACAACAACAACACCACCAAAAAACCCTGACCAAACAAAAAAAAAAACCCCAACCAAACCAACCCCAGAAAACCCTCCACAATCAAACTCATTATTTCCAGATTTGTGAACGTAATTTGAAATGGAACTGTAATGAAGAGTCCAAGAACTAGCTGATTGAGTAATTTTAACACATCAAAAGAATTATTGGGAGTTACTAATTTTACTTGCCTATAAAAAGGTCATGTTAAGTGAAATAGATGAGAATTTTGCTTTTATTGAGTACAGAAATAATATTTATTAAAGGCTGACAGCAAAGAAATGCAGGTGCTGAAGTAGGTAATACATTAAAAGTATTATGCATTAGAGAAACTTTCCAGGAGGTTCCAGGAACATCTGTCCAGAGGAGATGAACTTAATCTGAGTCATAAGGGAAGACAAAAGGTTGTAAAACTGAAGAAATAAGATGGGAAAATAGGGTGGACAGCACTGAGTGAAGGTAGCCCTGGGTGATCTCTTAGGCTGACCACAAACTTGGTGGAAGTAGGGTAATCAGTGGAGGCACTGCAGTACATGCTACAAAGTGTATAGGGAATACAGACTGCACCTTGCTGGCAGTGGCCTTATGCTTTACATTAAAGACAGCATAGAAGAGAGGCAAAATAATAAACCTCTGCAATAATGAGTCCTGAAGAGGCTGAAATTCCAGTCCTGTAGGGAAGAATAGAATATTTTTATACCTAGTTGTCTTTAAACATATCTGTTCATTTTTTCGTGTGACTGTCCTGGGTTTAAGTGTAGGATGTGCACAAAGTATTCTGTCACCATCTTAATGAACTGTTGAATCCAGTTGTTGGAGCAGTGCTCTTCCCGAGCCCCCTCCCTCAGGGCCATCTTCTGCTAATGGCCCATCAAATGCCTTGCTGCATGACTCATAGATAACCCCCTCTGGGAGCTATCTCTGTTTAATGGGCCATCAAGGACCCCCTGCATGGCTCATCATCCCACTGTGAGATGCTCTGCCCAGGGGGAGGAACCAAGCATTCTCACCTGGATATAATCTGGGTTTTGGGACAGTACAAGCAGCCCTTACCCACTGTATTCCTAGAGGACCAGAGCTTTCTATGGGATCACTGCTTCAGGAAGACCACCTCATCTGGACTGCTTCCATCACCCTGCTCAGGTTGTATTCTGACTCTGTCAGTGGTCTTTTGTATTATTGCATCTATTTTACTTTCTTTCCTTTCTTCCTATTAAATTGTATCTCTGACTTTGAGCATCTAATTTGTTTTGCTTTCAAACCACTGCAGTGGCTAGTGAAAATACTGGATGTGGTGGATCTGTTACATTTTCATAATTATTTTGATGGGGTTCTGCACATATACATTGTCGGGAAAAATGTTTTTATTCCTTGGCCTCTCTTCAGCCCCAGCTTCCCATGTTTGAGACATTGTTTTCCTCTTACAACTTAAATCTGTTGAATAATTTGACTTCCTATACAATTATCCTTCCTATCAATTCTAGAAAAGACTTTCTCCTCTTTAAGGCAAAAAGCCTACCTAGAGCATCTCTATATAAACATCATCAGTGGGTCCTTTAACAGCTGCCTAATGTCTTATTCATGGTAGCCTCCGATCTTGCATCTGGATAGGCAAGCCACCTCTGATATGGAAAGCATATCAAATACAGGAATTAGAGACACTCAAACTGATCGACCCTATCCATGCACTGAGCATAGTGGGAGGAAAAATGTGAGCATGTCATCTGCAGTTACTATAAAAACTGAAGTCCTCAGCTTGAGTGATAATACATGTACTTACCCCTATATGGTTATGTGCATATGATACACCTCAAGGAATTATGGTTAAAAGCTCTCAACCTGTTTTTTATATTTTCTCCTCAATTCTAATTTCTGCAATAAGAGAGCTATCTTTAGAAAAAAAAGCTTCTGTCTTCTGTCTGCAAAAAAACCCATGTGACTTTGATCTGATTGAATGCTTAAGAGTGCAACTGTCAAATTAAACACTCATCTTTCAAGAAAGCAAATCTTTCCAAAGTCCTACTTACATGTCTTCTGTTCTTGGCTTAAACTTGAATCAGAGTTGGTAAAGCCTATAGATCTTCAGGAGTAAAGGTGTTGAATTCTATGTTGCTTTAGACTCTATTTTCTGAACAGGAAAATTATAGTAAAATCCATTTCCATAATGTCTCCTTTTCCTGTTGCTCTTGCTTGTTGCTAGTTATGAAACAAATGCAAAATTCAAGTGCATTAGTTCTACTTGTGGCCTCTTATTTTCATAGAACAGTTTGAATAGTGAAAGCTGAAACTACTAACGCCCTAAAAAGTATATTCCCATCTGTTCTGATTAGATACTGGACTTTTGGCCAGATGATACATTTTTACTGTGCAGTTAATGGACTTCTGTGTCTCTACTTGCATATTATGCATACTTATACTAACTAAAAGAAAGCAAAAGGATGTTAGGTACCTGTAACAAGAAACCAGCTGAAATTGCTTTGATTCTTGTTATGTCCTGAAGTACAGCATGTCTTGAAGCCTGCCCTGTATACATATACATATATATATATGTATGCATATGTGTGTTGTGTGAAATATTAATCCACAATATTAGGTATTAGTTTGATGCATTTCTATACAAATTCAACTATTTGTGTTTGTGGCTTAAAAAAATCCAGGTCGCTAATTTGCAACATGGTTTTTGTTATTTTTTTTTTTTCTTTGTTTGCTTGTTTGTGGTTTTTTTTGTTGTTTTTTGTTTGGTTTTTTTTTTTGTGTGATATCTCTACAGAAACAAATTTCCCTCCAACCAAAGGTAATTCTAGAAAAATATATACATTGTGTTAATATAAAAAAATTATGCAGTAGACAATGTCTTGAAAATCATACTGTTAACTGGCAACACTTCCAACACTTCATGTCACTGGTTTAGCTTAAATATCCAATCAACTTCAATATGTTGTGCAGACCATGAAGTAGAAGAGAGCTGTGTTCAAGGACTTTTTCTCCTCCCCATTCTGGTGCCAAATGTCATAGGTACTTTTAAAAGCTTGAATTTTTTGTAAAAGGCTTTAAAATGCACAGAATTTCAATCTTCTCCTCTGTCCTACTTGAAGATCTTTTCTTCCTGCATATATCCATCAATATAGAAAATAGTCCACACTTTTATAATATTTCATAATGTTTTAGTGTTTGTCCCATGGGAAACCTTTACATAGGTCAAATTATTCCCAGGACTGTTGCCAAGATTTGAATACATAATAGTAAGACGTAATTAGTTTGGGAGTTTGTTTTGTTTTGGTTTTTTTTTTCTTTTTTAATGGTGAGTAGTATATTGATTTAACTACTATAGAGATTTCAAATATAATGTTAACATAGTTTTGGAGTAACATGTTTGGGAGCTGAGGGGTTTGAATGAAGTAACATGCTTGCATTATTTGGAAATGTAATATAGGCATAAGTTAAACATTTAAAAAATCTTATTGAGGTTTCTATGGATTCTGAATACAGTTGAGAACACTATTAATCAATTTTAATAGCTCTTAAGTGTGATAAATCAAGAATTTCAAGGGTCCTACAGGCTAGATTTTTAGTAACTCATTCTCTGTGTTAATACAAATTGCAATTAGCTTTCTTCTGTTCTTATATTGCTATTACACTATTAACTAAAATTTCTATATTGCCTAAAATATAACACAAATCTGGCAGAGTTCAAGAAGCATTTGGACAATGCTCTTGGACACATGGTGTGACTCCTAGGGACAGTGCAGGACCAGGAGTTGAACTCAGTTATCCTTGTGAGACCCTTCCAACTCAGCATATTCTGTCATTATACTAAGTATGCCACTTACATAAGTGAATATGCTTTTTCAGCTGTCAGGCATAGGAATTTATTCTAAAATCTGAAGGCTAAACTGGACGCCCTGTGAGTGTGTATTAGCAATTGAATTTGGATCAAAAATGTGCTTTTGAATCTCCCAGTAGCTTCTACTTATCCCACTTCACTTCTCATTGCTGTATCCTTAGTGAGGGTGCATTTTGGGCTTGTCTCTGACAATGTCAAACCAGAAAATGAACTTAGTGTGCTAACAGGCTTTCAAACCATTCAGCCAGAGCAGAGCTAGCTTACATTAACTCATAAAATGCCTAAATATATAACTCAAGAAAGAACTAATTCTGAGGACGAAAATCACCATTAACACTGAAAGAACCCAGGATGCTAATGACTAATTGACTCCATCAAACCCTCTATTTTTATGAAATCTTTCTTTAATAATTAGGCATTTTGTGTGTTATGAGTGTTAACTGTCTAGTTGTTGCTTTATTTTTTGTTAGGCTTTTAAAGCATTGGTTGGGCTAAATAAAAACTACTGTCTCTGTATATAGATATAATTCCTTTTGTTCATGGATATTGAGTTGGATGAACATATTGGATATATGTTCAAGATATTGAGTGTACCACTTCTCAGGAGAATGCAGTCAAAGATCAACCTCATTTTATCAACTGCCAGGGAAAACAGGTGGAAAAAGTAAGAGAAAGGGGACAGGAAGAAGGACTTGAGAGACAACAGTTTAGAGCATATGAACAGCAAGGAGGGATCTTGAAGCCAGAAGGTGGGTGTTTTTAGTTCAGCCAACAATTCAGTGAATGGTTTGGTGCTGCCAGAAGTGTGGAGGTGGTTAGTTAGAGTAGAAAGATAATTTTTTTATGATTAATGAAAACAGAAGGTCCCTGAAAGCAGAATGCAATAGCAGCGTAGTGAATACATTTAGCAGGTAGAAGCAAAGCTATTTTTCAGTACTGTCAGAGGTTATCGTAAGAGGATTGACCACGCCTTGCAGTTTTTGAGGTTCAGGTCAGACATTAGGGAAAAAACTGTAAGACAACTATAAAGGCACTTAAACACTGGAATAAATTGGGAAATTTCATTGAAATTTTTCAAGACTTAGCCAGACGAAGTCATATCTAAGCTCATCTGATGTTTTGTTATTTTCACCTAGAGCAGGAAGATGGACAAGATCACCTCCTTAGGTGTTGTAAAACTTCATTTCCTTTAAAATTATTATATTTTAAATTGAAAGGTAAAAAGAGTTTCTACATTATCTCCTATAATAAAATGGAATTAATCTCTTATTTCTCAGGTTGCGTTAGTTTTCTTTTGATTACATGAAATAATGATAAAGACTTTTTTTTTCTTTTTTTGTGCTCACAATAAATGGCTACAGAAATTTAGAAAGGACATGCTACTCAGGTGTTTTACATTTACATCATCTTTCCAATATGTCCTGGTTTTGGCAAGGACAGAGTTAATTTTCTTCCTAGTAGCTGATGTGTTTTGGATTTACTATGAGAATAATGTTGATAACACACTGATGTTTCAGTTGTTGCCAAGTCGTGTCTCTACCAAGTCAAGAATTTTTTAGCTTCTACTGCTCTGCCAGCAAGAAGGCTGGAAGGGCAGGAGAAGTTGTGAGGGACACAGCCAGGACAGATGACTCAAACTGGCCAAAGGGATATTCTGTACCATGTGATATCATGCTAAGTGTATATAAACTGAGGGGAAAGCTGGCTTAGTGCATCTGCTTGTGAAGTGTCTAGCCATCGGCCAGTGAGTGGTGAGCATTGTGCATCACTTGGCTTGTATATTATAATTCTTTCATCATTATTGTTATCATTAACATTATTGTTATTTTCTTCCTTTTGTGTCCTGTTAAACTGTCTTCATCTCAACCCATACTCTTTCTCACGTTTATTCTTCTGATTCTCTGCCCCATCCTGCTTAGGGTAGAGCAAGTGAGTAAGCAAGTGGTTGTGTGGTGCTTAGTTGCTGACTGGGGTTAAACAAAAACGCAACAGTAAGTTGCAGAGCTAGATACAGACATATTGAAAGTCTTTGGAAGTATATTACCTTGGATAGCTATAAAAAGTAGAGTTGGAGAAATTAGATTGTGTGGTTCTGGATATTCTATACTTTCAGGTTATGTAAGTGAGAGTAAGAAAAAATAAATAAGGGAATATGAGTCACTGTCTTAGAAAATAACACTTATAAGAGATCAGAAGAATTGATTATTGGAGATATTGAAGAAGGGAATATGAACCCAAGAAAATTATTTATTGACCACAGAGTTCCTTTATCCAGAGGAATAAAACAAATGCGTCAATGTATCAAAGAAAGAACAGATCAAGAAAAATGAGGATGCAAGAGGTTAACCAAATGAACTGTCAGAACTTGAGATGCCTGTTTGGTTCCAGCCCTTGAGATTTTTTTATCACTGCTGAGAAATAACTGTAAATCCTAATATGCAAGGAGTAAACACCTTGAATTTTTAATAACTAATCAGTGGTGTCATTTGAAGATCATCCCTTTCTGACATACAGCGGGTTTTCAAGTGCTTGTTTGTAGGAGTAAGTGCAGAAAATAGTATTGCCTCTTATTTTATAATGAAATTTTCTCAGCCTGGTGAAAGAAAGCTAATGCAGCTGGAGACTCTTTATGCAATATCTTCAAGACTTGCCTCTTCATAAAATTTTTCAGTATACTTTCTTACAAAGGAAATTCTTACTCTACACTTAACACCAATAAAAATCAGAAGACTGTATTTGTTGGTATGCCTGATTTAATTCACAGTATTTTCCATCTTCATTTATTCCAGCTCATTTTCTTATTTCTTCCATATTCCCCCCTTGAGTCATACACAGTGAATTCTGTTTGAATTTCTATGTGGTTTTAACATATGCTTCAGTTTTACAGACTGTTGATGTGTTAGCGGATGTTGACACAAATTTGAAAATAGTTGGAAAAGAAAAATCTAAGTGAAATGGAATTTTCAGATTAGCTTGGTTGAGAAGAGTCTATGGGTTATTATTTTTTTTTAATGAATTCTGGACCTCTTAACATAGAAGTTATTTAAATATCATCTTAATGATCTTCATTTGGTTTGTTGCTTTAAAGCAAACTGTGCTTACTGGAAAGATCTTCATTAAAGCCATATGTTCTTTTCTTTTGAACTGCAGCTCACCACAGCCACCTTGGATGGCAAACTCCGATTGTTTCTACCCTGATACTGGCCAGCCTGTGGAGCTTTGGCTGTGGTACTCTAAGAATAATGACTTGCTGAGAGAAAGGAGCCTGGTAACTGGCCAGAAGCAAGTGGCATAATATTCCCTTTTAAACTACAGTTTTCTTCTGATTTTGTTTTCAGGAAGCTCCCCAAGCTGTTATCAAAGTTTTTCTGTTGTACAGGCTGTTACCTTTATTGCAAAAATGAGGGGGAAAGATCACGAAAAGGAGGACACTACTCATTCTGACTTCATTCTAGCAAATCACCAGAGAAGTGGCTTTCAAAGGTCTTCTTGGGTTCTTATAGTTAGGTGCATTCTGTGGTGCTTTGCCAGACAGGGACCACTTTAGTCTAGACTGAAAGTGCAAGTAAAATAAAAAGTGTTCCATTTTTAATGCTAGATCTGTTTGTGACAAATTTTTAAATTAATCTGAAAGAAGGAAGAATTGTATGTCTGTCTGAAAATCCATTATAGTCCTTCTGTTATACTTCTTTGGAGTTACTGGAAACAGCATGGATGTTGTTTAAAGGCAGAATTTTACTGGTTTACTATTTATACTACATTCTATTAATTTCTTAGGGAATATGTGATAAATATCTTCTCTTTAAAATAAACTATTTCTGTCTTTTAGATTTTCAAAACTGTTAAATATTTTCAAAAATGTTAATATGAAAATAAAATTATCAGAAAAAAAATTAATTTCTTGTATTCTTCCTAGGTTACTTGTCTTGCTCTTGGAGAAGACTTTTTAGACAACCTTTTGTTTTTAGGCTGGACATTCTCACTCTTCATTGACTTTAGCTAAGAGTAGTGAGCATGTATGTGACTGGTGAAAGGAGACAGAGTTTTTTTTTCCTTGCAAAACTCTGCTGCCTTTTCAAAGTAAATTTGCCAGGAATTATTTTATTGGTGTTAAAAGGAGTTATTTCCCCCACTTTAATACCAATTAGTAAAGCCAGAAAATTTTCAGTACTGTAAAGAATGTTTAAATAGATGTCCTTAATTTATGCATGTACTATTTAGTATAAGTAGATCAAGTTATTTCTATAAGTTGTTAAGTTTTCATTAAACATTCTTTTGTAAAGGATTTAGCAGTTTTTTGCTGAGCAAAGTCATACACTGGTAGGATATACTGTATCATATCCAGGTATTCTCTAGAACACAATGGTCTCATCAATGACTATAGGAGTGTAGTGCAGCCAGATCATACTCATCAGTACTCTGAATATCAGAATCATGTTTTGTGTGATCAAAGCAAATGTGGAATAATTTGCTTCAATAGTTTTAAGTACTTTTCCAGTTTAAAATCAGATTAACGAAGAAATCATCCTCCATGTTGTGGCTAAATGCTGGTATGCTACACTCACAAATTATCAGCAAAATTTAAATTTTAATTTCCACCACAGGGATCCTCAGGAAGGTCTTCTTCAAACTTAATTTAGCTAATTTTCTCATCTGTGTGCTCTGAATTCCACATCAAGAGTCACTATCAAATACAGAACATAACTGCTATTTGCAAGTGTTTCTGAGCCATGAGTTGCAACTTAGTATTGACTGACTCTCCAGGGAGGTTGAAACATCTGCTGAAGAGGTGTGAAGTGTAATTATTACTTTTTTTAAGAAAAGCACCACATTTTTATGACAGAGGAGTAATATTCTCAGGCTTAAGGCAGAGGGCACATTTAGAAAAACTATGAATTCTTGCGGCGAGCATGGAGGTTCTCACAATCCCCACTGGACTGAAAAAAAAAAGGAAATACTTCAATTTTCTAGGTCTCTTACCTTCTAGAACTAACTGCAGTTATTACCCAGTCAAAACCCTTCCTAACACCGAGCTAGTTTGATCTCTGAAGGAGGAACTCTTCTTCCAAACATAATGTATTGTCTCTCTTTTTTTAAAGTGAGACTCAGCTGTGTGCTCCTTTCTGTTTAAGTTTATCAAGGACTTTTTCTGGATAGAGAAGCTCCATGGGGCATTTTGGCCATGACCACAGCATCATCAATCCATGCTGAATAGAGACATTCTTCTGTTCAGCCTTTGCAGATGTGAAGCTCTTCCATAGCCCAAGAATGTGTTAACCCCTTTTTCCCTCAGGGGAGGCAGAGAATCTGCCCTACCACTCAGTCACTAGAACTTTTCAAATGGAAATTCACTATAATTTTTTCCATGTTAAAAAAAGAAAAAAATCCCCCCTGGACTCCTCATAAATGCTTGAATGCTTGTGGTTTTGAGAATGGAAAAGTTTAGCTGACACACTTCAAGTTTGGTAAAGTTAAGTGCTTGAAAGAAGATTTTCTAATGGCAAATAGGAGGAAAAATGGATGGTGAAAATTCTAGTGATTATGAAATTTCTAAATCTTATAATATTACATTTAGAATTTTCATAATCACTAGAATTTTCATAATCATAATCATTCTGAGATCTCTTTGACAGAAGGACACAGGAGGGCATACTTAATTACTAAAGAGTTAAAGTCATAAGGGTGTATCCAGAGAAGTACCATCTATACCTTTGTGTTTTTAAAAGGCAAACCTGACAGTCTGTCCTAAGGACAGAATAGCTATTTCTGTCCTAAGGACAAAGCTATTCAAAATTAGAAAGTCCCAAAAGCAGATAGGAAAGACTCCTGGTTTGCTAAGGTGGATAGCGTGTTTCATCTAAAGAAATTGACACAAACAAGTGTAAATAATTAACAGGCCATTTTAGGGAATTTTGAGTATGCTTTCAGACTGCTTTTAGGAAAAAAAGAGTGAGTATAATATAACTCCCAAATAGCTTAAGAAAATGATAAGTCTTGCTTTGAAGGAATATGTAGCAATATGTGAGGGAAACAGCTGGCAGAAGAATAATCTAGTTTCATTAAATATCTGCCCTGTCATCTGTCCTTGAATGTCCTATATGCTGCAGAAAGAAGGGTGTTTTTGTGACTTGCTGTGTGCTGTTATGTGGGGGACTTTCCCAGCTGAACATCTACCAAATGCCACAGAGTTCTTAAAATGAATTTACGCAGCAGGTTTTTTTCCTGTTGCTTTAAAGGTCAGAAAGCACAGCGGGGTGGCCAGCACTGTTCAGAAGCAGATGCTGTTAAAAACTGTTTGGCATTAAGTTGATTGCAAAATATCAGGTGCTACCCAGTTTTCTGTATAGAATCAAATATATGGGCAAACTTGGGTTGCAACACTAGGAGGAGGGGAAGAGCAAGCCCACAAACTCTGCTTTCTCTTGGCCTTTTCTATTTCAATAATTCACCATGAAAGAAATGCTTTTTGGATATATTCTCCGAGACTATATTGCTTTTAGTTATACATGATGACTGCATTTAGATACAAAGTTATATAATCCTGGAATATCTTGAGGTAGTCAGCAGCACTTATTCTTTTATTTCTTCCATTATTTTTTCAGTTATTCATACCAAATTGTCTTTTCAGTACTGTGTTGTGGCCTAATTTTCCCTTTTAAAAAATGAATGCATCTATTTGTCTCATGTATTTTGTTGCAGAGAGAGAAAATAGCAATAAAAATACATAAAGCTGTTATAAAAAAAAATTAGCACATGCCTAATAAATAAAAATGAAGTAGTAGGAAATTTCTGTTAAAATCTAATTTAGGATGCTTTGCTTCAATGCATGACTGGCAGTCCAAAAACATGGAGCAATAGAAACTAAAGACTAAACTCGGACCTTCCCTGAAATCCTTGCAGGTTTGAAAGTGAAATCTCTTTTAAGGACAATGTAAGATGTTGTTCTGGGAGATACTGCTTTTTATCTTATTTTCTACATAGGTCTTCTACCCACCAGCATTCCCATGATCACTTAAGCCAAATTCTGCTCTTCAGAATTCTGCACTTCATCAAAGCCAGAACAATTCTGCTTATTTTTGTGAACAAGGTGCTGCTAGGAGCAGACTGTCTCAAGCATTTTAATAACCTTAAAGGGGAAACAGTATACTTGTGTTAATAACAAATTTTTGGTGACAAAATGGTATAGAGTCTGAAAGCTGGATCCACCTGTGAAGGCCTTCAGAAGTCAGTGATGTCCTATGTTTACCAGTTTATGTTAAATCTTTATGCTTGTTGGGAATATAGTCTCTAACTAAAAAAGCCCCCCACAGTCTTTCAAAAATTAGTGGTAAAGGTCTTATATATATCTTTTCATGAAAACTGAATGTTATTAAAGGAAGATACAGACCAAACAGAGTAAATTATGTGGCATAAATTAGATTTATAGCTATGTTGAATTTGATTAAACAAAGCAATATACATTCCATTCCCAGATTAAGACCTTCCAGACTGGTTTTATGTTGTGTCTGAAGTGAACCACAATTAAATATTTCCACTGTCTTAGTTAATGTAAACAAATGAACTCATGCCTTCCCTTCTGTCCAAACAAGAGAGAGTTTTTGATTTCTTTGTTTTAGTTTTGCTGGACGAAAATGTGTTCCAAAGCACAGAAGTATTGTAAAATAATATGACAATTAGCTTGCTTCTGTCATCCAGTCACAGAAGACCCCCTGGGATGACATCTCCAAAGACCAGCCCACAAGCTCAAAGCATTTACTTCTCAGCCATTCATGAAAGATGTTTGTCAAAATTGTTCCTCAAAACCTCTGGTGACAGAGGTTTCACAGCCTTCCCAGGGGAGAAATCCCCTCAGTGCAATTTAAACCCATTATTCTCTGTCTTAATCCATTGGGTACAGAGGATAATTCATTACCTTCTTGCTTTAGCAATGCTCTACATGCTTGATAGTTGTTATCATGTCTCCTCTCAGACTTCTCTTTTCTACTTTAAACAAAGGCAGGTCATTCGATCTGTTTTCAAAGGTCATGTTTTCTAGACCTCTGTTAATTTTTGCTGTTTTCTGAACTTCCTGTAGTCCCGTATTCTTTCTGGCAGTGCAGTGCTCTCAAAAGTTTACACCAGTATGTGCTGTGCCAGTGCTGTGTAGGGTGAAGGCATGGCTTGGTGCCTCTTAAATATGGCTCTCACAATTTGGCATTCTACTGTGCTATTCAGTTTGTCCACAGATATGTGGCATTACTGACTCATATCCATCCCCTAGGTTTGCTGGATCCTTCATTACAGCTCATTTTTCCAATTGGCCACTATCACACTGCATTCTGATCCTGTGCTCCAAACTACCTCCAGCCCTTCCATTTATTATTATTATTATTATTATTATTATTATTATTATTATTATTATTATTATTATTATTATTATTATTTTCTGTTAATCAGATCAGTAATGATTCCAGAGGGTAGAGAAAGTGGGTTGCCTGCTGATTTGGCTCCTAGGTTATATATTCACTGCCAAAGAAGTTGTTATTTTAATTTCACTTGCTCTACCTGGCTCATGCTCATGAGAGAAAGTATTTAGTGGATAATTACCTGAAATTACTGCCCCCAGTGAAGGCATGGCGCTTCAGCCATTACTGATGCTGCTGAGGACAACAAATTGTGTTATTTTTACTTTACTATTTCATGGTGCAAATTTCCTCTTCCTTCACTCATCCAGACTTTGTGTAGAGGCATAAGTCCTCTGCTATAAAAACCAATCCTGCACATATTTATGTGCAGACATTTTAGTTTTATCTGAAGGCATGGACTTTGAAACACTGTTGGTCTCACACTCCTTTTAGGTTCAAGGAGGCTCATACAAATTACAGAATAGTTTGTGTTGAAGGGAACCTTTAAAAGGCACTTAGACCAGCCCTCCTGTAATGAGCAAGAACATCTTCAACTATATCAGGTTAATCAGAATGTCACACAGCTTTATCTTGAGTGTTTCCAGGGTTGGGGCATTTATCACCTCTCTGGACAACCAGTTACAGTGTTCCTACCATGAGAAAGGCAACTGATGCTTCGACCAGCTACATTGGCCAAAATGACTTCATGGCTGTCCTACACTGAATCTCTCCAGTCATTTGCAAAGAGTGGTTCCTCATTTGCACTGATAGAATTAAGGTGAGTTAAATCTCTGACTTTACTTCCCTCTAAAGTCATTGTAGTGAGGTAGCACAAAATGCTTCTGCTTGGCTGTGTTGATTCAACCTCAGAGAATTATCATTTTTTAGAAGGGATAGGAAAAGAACCCCAAACTATTATTATTCTCACCTTCAAGATGGCATTTTTTGATGTTTTATGCAGCTTCCATGTAAAGGCTACATTGTGCCACTGCAGGAGCCTACTGGACCTACTGGAAGTTCCTGGATGCTGTTTCTCTCATTAGCTGTGCCAAGGATAGGGAGCTTGGATATTATTGCATAATATGTCTCTGAGCAGTTGAATTAAGAGAAGAAAAGGATTATGCAATTTTCTTGAAGCCAGAAGAAAAATGAAAGCTATGTGAGGTAAGCAATTTCTCCATTGTTTCAGGCTCTTTGTGTGGCAATTAATAGGAATAAAAGCAAAGGATAAAAGTTAAACTGATTGTTTTTGCGCCTTGTTTAAATTTAAAAACAGGACAAGAGCTCAAAGGTCTGAGTCTCATTAGCCTTGAAGTCTTAATCCAGCATTCTTTTAGTCTCTATATGAAAGAAGACTTCTAGTCATCTACCAGCATCACCCAGCATCTTTCTGCTTGGGACCTGTGATGTGGGCAATTACAGGGAGTAAACTTTGGCATGGCCTGATCTTCCTGATACATTCCATTATTTTAAGCCACAAGGAAACAGCAAATAAGAAAAGGCAGCTGTATTTCCAATACAGGCTCAAATTAAGGGTTCACTGGAATATTGTTTGAGTACTTCCCATTTGTCTGTGGGGTCTGTAAGGGCAAACTTGCTCTAGAGCCATCTTGTAATGTGAGCTGTGAAAAGTAACCACACAGAGTAATGTAGTTGTGGTTCTGCTTCATGCTGTTACTCAGAGATCTGCCAAAATGCCTGGATGAACCGCTTTTTACTTTCCCAGGGCAACACCTGCCCCTAAATTTACCATTTAAGCTCTCATTTTGGAAGAGAGAGATGCCTGTGTTAGTTTACTCTCCCACAACTCCCAGAAGTGTCTTGCTTTACCAGTTTGTAGATGGGGCTCACAGGCAGCTGCCAATCCCTGGGTAGAAAGCCTTGCCTCACGTCTGTGCATGCTGACTAGCCAATCCCAAAGCCAGGCTGAAGCCCTGGCTTTGTGCCTGAGATGTTTTGGTTTTCTAAAATTCTTTTCCCAGAGAATTTTCTGTAAACAAGAGACATGTTTTTGTAACTGTACTTATGTTTACATTCTTTCCCTAGGAGGGACTTCTTCTTGATGTCCGTCTAGTCTGACCAATGTGTTTGAAGAAGTTTGTCTTCTTGTCACCAATCAAATTGATCTGTGTAAAAAAGTATACAAGAAAGACACATCCCAAAAATAAAAAAGCCATTTTCAGCCTTCTGAAATCAGAGTCTTGTGTCGTTGTAGTGAACAACAGCGTCACCAGGCCTCGGGGGAGGATGCTGGTTTCAGGTAATAGCAATCCCCAAAAGAAGGAGACCAGAGGCTGAAATTGTTCCTGGCCCAACACCACACACTTGGCTAGGGTTGCATCAGGGGTGAACTTGACCTAATGAATATAAAACACACTCTGCACAATCATAGATAAAAAGACATCTTGAGGAAAGGAAATAATATCTGAAAAAATGAATGAAATGCCTTCTACCCTGTGTGATCCTGGGCTGTGAAAAACACACTTATAAGGAGCATTTTTGTCCTTTCTCTAGTTGAAACCATTGTGATCAGTGGTCTGACAGAGTGGAAATTTCATTTTTCCCATTATTCGTTTTTGCTCCCACCCATGAAATCATAACAGTGAATATATTCAAGTGAAGCATGATGTGTAGCTATGGTATTCAGTAAATGAAAATTACCTTTTTAGTTCACTCATCCAAAGGCTTTTTCATTCAGTTCATTTTTTGTTTGATTGTTTGCTTTTCTATCTCAGGATAGTAAGCTGCACTGAAAGGAAACAAAATTATGTAATAAGATAGTGGTAAAAAAAAATTTCATGTTTCATTCAAGAGACATACCAATGTGCTTTTATTATTCTTCTTAAGAAATATTTATGTATTTTTACTTTCCAGATTGCCAGTTGATACCTTAGTACAAATAATCTTTATCATCTCCCTTTTAAGCACCTACTAAAATGGTTTGCATGCTAAGAAAGGGCAGAAAAATCTAAGATACAGTGATTTAAATAAAGATTGTAAGGATGATGTGAAAGCAACATGGTTTGGGTGGAGGAGACTGGAGATTTAAGACATTTTCCTTCCAAGTGTGGACATCCGCTAAGGATAATGAAGTTGCACACCCATTATGTATGTCATAATATACACACACCATCATCATCCTTCACAGTCTTTTGGCAGAAAGACTGGAAAAACATTTTAAAGTTAATAAATGACAACGGTAACTATCACCTAGCAATATCCATGTGAATTTCATATTCATTGTGTAGGCAATACATTACTTAAGAAGACACCTCTATAAATATAATTAGGAAGGGAAATAACTTCCTCCCAAAGGGAAACCTGTAAGAAGGGTGAGGTTTCCTCCTGTAGTGTTTTTTCCAAATTCCTTTCCAGTAGGTTGCCAAGTTATGTGAAAGATACAAGAGCTTCAATTCCAAACCTTCTCTAAGATTCCCTAGGAACTAAGCTGCCTGTATTCTCTCTAAATGAAGCAGAAGAAATGATACTAAGAAAATAAACCTGGATAAGTGAATAATATTATCAAGGCCAAATGTGATAGCAAAAGCTATAGCCGAAACAGAAAGGATTTTTTGCTGATAATACTGAATCCAGGCTCATGGGACCCTGACATCAGGTAACCCACTGAAGAGTTTTCCCGATAAAACTGGCCTTCAGTGTAATAGAAATATTTCTATAAAAAGGATAAACAAAGTGAAATTGGTTGTTACTGCCACTTCTTCCCTATCCTAACTCCTTCACTGATATTCAGTTGGAAAAGCTTCCTAACATTAAAGTCTGGATTCAAACACAATGCCAGAAAAAGACATTCTGAGCTTTCCTGGGTCTCTTGACCCTTGACAAGCTATATGCTTGTCTGCCTATGCTTTTACAATTTGCCATTCACTCCAAAGAGGACTCTTCTAGAATCCTTTATTTTGAGTAAAAAAAGGCTCAAATTAAATGCCTGAGGCTCCAAAACATGTCCTTGGAATTTTTTCCTTGAGGAATAGAGCTCTGCAGAAATTCAAAACTCCAGTCACATTTGGCTCCTGTTTCCCTTGCCCTTCCTTTGTGTGCACACTTCAGAGGGAGAGTGAATATGTCTCTGGCTCCCATCTGAAACTAAATTAACAAACAGCCCCATATGACAAAATGAGAATCTCTCCCCAGGAAAAGTATTGTTAAAAGGGCTTTGTTCTAAATGAGGACAAAATGTCAAAGGGCAGACTTTGGGGTTTATGTCCCAACATGGGGGGATTTCCAGGAAATTCTACTTCATGAAAGAAAAAGAGAAGCTCTGCTCTCCTTGCTCCTCCTGTCTGGTTTGTAGGCAGACAGGATGCCTGCCTCCATATCCTTTCTGTTCGTAATAGGAGGGAATGTAGGAAGATGGTTAGTTGACAAGACAGGTACCTGGGAAGAGGATCCCCAAAATCCCAGGTGAGTCTAGGAGACAGTGAATAGCTACTCTTATTCCCAAGCAGTGCAAGGAACAGGAGAGCCTGGAAGTCTGAAAATCAAAATTACTGGATGGGTAAAGAGCTCACTATGGAGTCCACTGTTTGGCCCTGTGGCTGGCTGGCCCTTGTGGTCAGGAAGAAAAGCTTGGAGACCTGGTGAGGCTGCTTACTCACCTTGGAGTAGCCTCTGACACCTGAAAACACCAAAGGCCTCCAGATCCCTGGCATCTACTTGGATATCCTGAGCAAAAAGAGAGAGGTGAAGACCTCAAGCATGTCCTTTGCCAGGATGCATATAGGGAAACCAGGAGTCCAAGGTGTAGCTGGGCTGAAATGACAAAACAGCAGCCAGTCCTCTTTCTTTTCTCATGGGAAATTGTCTCCATGAAAAATTTCCACCAGAGACAGTTAACCATCCTGTATCAGCAAACTCCAGAAATGTACAGGATTTGAAGGTGCTAGGAATTAGAGTGCTCATTTGCTCTGACAGAATGTGTTTACAAATGCAGCTCAAAAAAAAAAAAAACCCTCCACTCTTTTAGAGGATAAAAATCTGCTGGTCCTTATGCAGTCTAAAAAAAAAAAAAAAGGAAAAAAAAAAGGAAAAAGTTAATTGCTTTTCTTTCTACTACTGTTCTCTTAGATGGTCTGAAATCCTGAATTTCCAGGCTGGGAATAAACTACACTCATCAGCTCATTTTCACTTCCAATCTGTATTTGCAGAAGAACAAGAGATTTTGATTTTTATATTTTTGTCCCATAAATCATTTTCTGTTTAACCATTTATCATTTTGATGAAGGTTTCAATTAGAAGATGAGGTTATGACTAGACTAACTGGCAAAATCCCAGTGCAAATAGTAAATTCAGGATGCATCCTAATGCACAGCAACTGCATGGGATCTCCAGACTATGAGAAGTATAATTTCTCAGTGAAACCCCCTGGACAGCTGCTAGACCTGGCAGATCACTTTATATTCAAGAGGCTTAAATTCAATAGCAGAACTACAGCTTCAAATTGTATTGACTTGGTTTTGCTGAACAAAGAAGGAAGTGGGAGAAGCTTTCCCTGAGCCCAACTGCAGTTTTAAAATCAATTGCTTGCAATTGAAAACCTGTCTCTTATGTTACTCCAGAATCCACTCCCTGTTTTCTCCCTGGAGATCACAGACCACAGGGGATCCACAGGACTCGCTCAGCCCATGGCCATGCTCTGTGCAACAGAGAGCCGAAGTCTTGGGACAAGCCAGCCATGGCACTGACACATGGTCCTGGCAATCTGCAGGGTGTCTGCCTGCAATGTCAGCTGGGATAAGGCTATGACTGATTTGTGGGATGGCTGTTGTATGTTCCAAGTCCTGATAAGTCACGTGAGATTTGCCCCAAAGTACAGGCAAGCACAATGGATCAGTGTTGGTGTCTGGAAATTCTTGTGCTGTTCCTTGCTGGAACAGTGTGGCTCTGCTCCCTCTGCTTGGGAGGGTATCTTGTTTCTCAAGCCTCTGTCCTCAAAAGCTGATGAGAAGAGATCCTCCTAAATTTTTTTGCCATGATGTTCTTTGGGAAGATTTAAATGTGAAATGCCAAAAAAGCAATGCACGCATGCAAAAAAAAAAAAAAAAAAAGAAGTAACTTCCAGTTCCAAATGTGGAGGGTGATAATGAAGTTCACGTAGCATATGGGAAACAGTACTGCTCTGTTTAGCCACTTGGCTTGAAATGTAGACTCCACGGTGCTTGCTATGCAAACAATGCTCAGTTGATCCATCAAAACAAAATCATGGCCATATATAATACTAACGATTAAATGCTTATTTTCCAGGATCACATAACATATGGCTTTGTGCTAGAACGTACACAATCCCAAAGGACATTGTGTGAATATAAAAGATTATTGACTCATGATGCCCCAGTTGTGTTCTCTGGCAACATCTCTTCCAGAGCAGAGAGACACATACATAAATATGAGGGCTCTATTGGGATTTTTTTCCCCTTCATCTTAAGGCATTACTGCCAGCTGTGTTTGGGATCTTTATTAGCAAAATTACACATATTGGTAACTTTGAACTCTGGGTTGCATTGATGATCTAAGAAGTCAGATAGAAGGACGAAAAAATGACATATTGCAGCAGTGTTGAAAACGAAATTTTTTCATCCTGTTTTTCATGATGCTTTTCTTCTGATATTTAATTCCTTCATAAGATAATAAATAAAGGATGGAGCCAGAATAGCTTGCCTTGATTTGTACAAATCCTCAGAAATAGTGTTGGTGTTAGACCTAGACTTTGCAAACCTGCATCCTCTTACTGTTTTGGCTTCTTCTCAAGGACTTTTTTATTTCACTTTTCTTGGACTCTCCTCTCTTGTTGCTACCTTGGTTTTATGTCATGCGTGTCTCTTTTATAATTCCTGTTAGACCTGCTTGGCAACTAAGAAACCTTTTATTTGCTGAGTTTCTGATGGTCCCCACAGTTCTCCTTCTGTGCTTCCTCTTCCTTTGGCAGCTCTTCAGGGGTCTGGGCCCTGGCACAGATGTGTGGGCTCTGCTGCTTTCCACCAGAGTGGAGGTGCACTGAGGTAGGAGTGATATGATTGGTATAGGAGTTCAGGCAGGTCCTCTGAGGTCCTTGGGGCAGAGAAGGAGCAATATCTCTCTTGGATGGGAGTGATGGCAGCCAGGGTCTGACAAACAGGCACAAAGTAAGTGCACAAAGGTACTGAAATCTCCTACCAAGAGGGAGCAGTGTGCCAAGTGACTACTCCTTCGAGGCAGGAGTCACTGCCTGGATGGAGTCCTGGCTGCAGAGCACTGCACCCAATACCTGGAGTCGCCTTTCTCCTTCCCAGAGCAGATTGCCATCTCTCCAGCTGTATTTAACACCTGAAGCACAGTGTGAGAACATCACTGCATTTTTTCAAATCAAAGTTGGATTAGCAGGATTTGCACAATAATTTGTACACAAACCTTGTCTCTGTTTTGTTAATTGTTCATTCTGAAGTGTGTCTATCTAAATATAGGCATTGTAATAGGTCTTTTTTTCTTTTTTGCACTTTTCTTTTTTACACACTGCTTGTGTGAGTAAATAAACAGTATGGAATATGTGAATGCTACAGATCATTCATAAACTGCAGCTATTTCATACAACCTAGTCCTTAGATTGGATGAAAAATTAGATTTCAGTAAATTTAATTCTTCATTGAACTTAGTCCTTAGATTGGTTGAAAAATGAATTTCAGTAAATTTAACTCTTTTAGCAGATAATTGTTCCACCTTAGAGGTCTTCCTCTCTGATTCACATATGTATTTTAGCAGGAATAAATAAGAACTAGATGAAGACCTGCTTCCATGTTAGTCTGTTGCTAACTGTACGGGAAGAAACATCAGTGTTAAAAATCCCAGAGTTTAAAAAACCACTATTTTCATGCTCAACAGTTTCTGATTAAGGCCTTATTTTTTTTCAAATCTTGTTCTTATCCTCTAATTATGTTCCTGTAAATCTGTCTAATCTGATGCATTCAGTTTCCTGCATCAGAATGCCCTGGAGAATTATTTAAGTCCTTTACTTTCCCTCACTGTGGCAGTCAACTTCCTCCACAGAGGTGCAAGTCGATGGAGGTGCAGAGCTGTTTCCTTTACATAACAAACCTGTAGTATTGGCTGGGGGAGAATCTTGGATTCATTATTCTCTCTGCAGCCGACTCACGAGCTGCCTCATTTCAGAGCTAACTCAGCTGCAGGGCTGTGAGTTGGCTGGCCATGTCACTGGGAAAACAACTGTGATGGTTTGTCCAGGAATTAAAAATCCCAAGCTCCACAGCTGTTGATATTTTGCTTCCTGAGCCAGATTAGGCAACGTATCAGTAGTTCATAAAGAAAATCTTTTATCTTTTCTGCCTCTGTTCAGCTAAAGCTGTAAACAGGACACGTTGTGTAATTTTTCTAAGCTGAGCTTGGCTGAGTGTGGCTGCAGCTGTTAATCAAACTGAGTAAATGTAAACATCTAATTATCTAAAAAGTATGGAAAGGTATGCTTTGGTCTTCAGTTGAAATCAGTCATGCTGACCCACCAGAGCATTGCAATATGTCTTCTGGGCTATCATCTGAATGAAGAGCTCTCAGATGGAGATCCAGCTCAGCGTTTTGGCTCTGACAGTAAAAGCAAGGCTGCAGGTGAGGGAGCAGATCAACTTGCTGAGAACTTTCCAGCTCACCGGATAAAATCTCATTTCAGGGTAAAATGTTCTACTGCTAAGACAGAAAGCTGTGCATGAAGTGCAGACATCTAGCTGGCAGGCTGCAGAGATGTGCTGGCCAGGCCAGAGATTTATACTAGCCTGCACCATGAATAGGTCACTGGCAACCTGTGGAAACAAAGCAGGTTGTACTACAAAGTAAAGGAGCTGCTTTCCAGGTCCTGAGGAGAGGGCTTATGTTTGCCAAAACATTCAGAAGTACCATAAACAGCCAAATGGGGACAGACATAAGTTCTTTATCGGGGATGTTTCATCTAGTCTGCCAACTCCTTAGCTCCTGAAACAGAGCAGCTCTGCCTTTGCTCATGCGGAGCATCCACAGCCAAAAGCTAGAGGTGACTGACTGTGTCCTGCCAAGCTGCTCTCTGTGCCTACCAGGTCCTTCCCAGAGCCACGCTCCTGGCACAGACTCAGAGCCAGGGCAAGCCTAAGAGAAAGGAAGGGGCCACTGGCATGCAGTGATGGCAGAGGTGATAGAGGGGGTGAAGCTGACATCCCCACTGGTCTCCAGGTGCTGCTTTCTTAGAAGAAAGGCAATTTCTGCTTGGACTATGCAAGAACAGGAGTGGGAATTGAGACCAGAAATCCAAGGGGACCCAAAGAGGGGGAAAAGTGCCAAAGGAGACAGAGAAACATTGGTCTTTTTCAAAGCATAGGACAGGCAGCTGTAGGTGGAGGAGGGTTTGTGAGGCCATATGACTTCCCAGAGAGCCAAATGAAATCTGTGAAGGCACGCTTTGGGCTTCGTTTGGACCCTGTATTAAATTAAGCAGATCTGCACTGATTGGCTACTTAATTCAGAGGTGGAATTTTGCAGGTCATTGTTCAAACCCAAGTTTCTTGTAGGGATAAGCATTTGCATTAAGGACAACTTGTTTCAGGACTAAAAGAAGATGGCATCAATTTTCTTCACAGCTGAGTGAGGCCATTCCAGGCTCAAATGGAGACACCCAAGCGAAAAGGCAGCAAGGATCCAGTTAGTACAAGAGTGATCCTTTACTGTGGTAATTACCACCGTCATCATTCAGTTTTGCAAATGATGTTCTGAATTACAACAGTTTACAGTGTGAATAATTTCCCTCCATCTTTTATCACTTTTTCATCATGATTATTATTTTGTCTCTGTTGGTTTCCTCCCTGCATTTTTAAGTGCTTCCAGACAAGCTGGTTGCCCAGCACCCTTGGCTCACATGTTGTTGTATTCCCTTGGAGCAGCTGGCTGTTTCCTTACAGGGACACAGTTGGTGCTGGTTAGTGGATTTCTCTGTAACAGACATTTGAGAGGATTCTGTCCTCTCTGGAAATTTTCTTTCCATTCTGAAACATCTTTCCTCTTTCTCCCTATGTTGACAGTCAGTTGAAAATTCATGCTTGCTTTCAAAAGAAGGTTGGGTTTTATTGCTTTCCTTTAGTGACTGAAGGCATATGCAGATCTCACAAGCCAAGTCCTGTATGGAGCAGCATCTTCTAAGTTAACAAAATAATACTGATAAAAATTATGATTTTTAGATGTGTGAGGTATGAATCAATTTTTATTTAATGGATGCTCTTGGATGAGCCATACTATATAAACCAACAGTTTAGGATTAAAATTAGGCTTAAAAACCAGAATGATGTTGCTTAAAATCTTACGTTGCTTTAAAAAAAAATAAAGGAAAACATAAACAAAATAAATAGACTGGGATTCTGATCCTCAGAGCCATTATCTCCTATCAATATTAGACTTAAGAATTTCAGAGCTTGAAAGAAATCCTCCTTTCTATAAAGCCCTCAACAAAAGTAGGTCAACCAGGCAATTACAAGAGCTGCGGTGGGTGAACAACTCATATTAAACATATATCTCATCTGGGCCATGATGAAGACTTGTACTAACAGTTATGTACGAAAAGCTTCAATGTCAACAGAGGAAGAAGTAAAAATGCAACTTTTCCATCCTGAAGACCTTAACTTTGAACAGGTAAATGTATCCTTAACATCATGAAAACAATCAAACTTTCTCTATGAGGTGGTTAAGTCTTGTGCACAGCTCCCCTAGGGGATGAACTCAATGTTGCTGAGCAGGAGGGTACTTTTAGAAATGAGATGTAGTCCCTGAAGAGATTTATATTGACTACATGATTTACTTGCCGTGTCAGAAAAAGAAAGGATGTCTCTGATTTAAACACATGATAGCAAATTTTCAGAACCAATTAAAGAGGAAAAATAAGATCAACATGAATTGAAAGAGGAGAAAATAGAAAGAATTCAAGATATTTTTATTGCATTCTTATACCACCAGACACAGTTGACTTCTGTCCTGAAATTCTAAAGCTGAGAATATCTTTGTCTGCTGATACTAATTTTAAATAAATCTTTGAAAACTGAGACCATTTCAGTAAACTGAAGTGTGCTAATGTTCTCCCAATATTTAAGAAAAGTGCTATACTGTGTTCAGACAAAAAAAAAACTTGATCTGAATTATGTCTTGGGTAAAATAATAGTCAAATTGATACAGATATCAAATGATGGTTAAAAAACCCAAAGCTATAAATTCTGATAGGATAATTCATGGAATATTATTGTTAATAAGAAATGACATACATCTTTGGTGCAGTTTCTAATGACCAATGCAAAAGATTTGCATGATGGAATGTATTTAGAGTTTGTAAAGTGATTTCCTCAGTATGGCATGATATTTGAAGTTAGCACTGCAAGAAGGAACATATTTTAAATAGATTAGGGACTGTTTGTGAGATGAATCTTATTAAACTCATTGAAAAAGTAATCATCACTGGAGAATTATTATCAATTAATTATTTAAGAAGGCACTCTGCATTGAGACATTGTTTGACTGGCAATCTTCAGTGTATCCATAACATAGAGAAGAAAATATAAAATAGATAAAATCTGCCAGTGGATCAAAACTGGTGGTCTTGTGCAAAAATGAGAACACGGCAGTTGGAGAACACACAGTAGGCTTACAGCTAATGATTAACTTGCAACATGAAACTGGAACACAGCTGAGCAGACCTAGAAGTGTAGCAGATTTTGCTTTGAACTTGTCAAACGCTGAAGATTCACTGCTGCTGTCAACCAGAAAAAGAGGAAAAATTAGAGAAAGCAGGTAAAAAAGAATACCAGAAACAATTGAAGAGATAGAGAAAATATTTATATGGCAGGATTTAAACTGCTTCAGTTGTATAGATTATTAAAAAGATGGGTCTTGGTTGCATTATTTGAATACTTTCATGTCTGGGTCAAAGTAAATTTTACATTTTTATTTAATTCATACAAGAAAAGATAAGAAGAATCTGTAGTCATATGTTTTTAGCAGTGCTCAAGGAAAACCACCAAGGGAAGTGGTGAGTTCTTCATCTCATGCAGTCACCAAACAGCCTTTGACAGTACTGAGAATGAATGAAGTGACAAGAATGGGGGAAAAGGAGCTCCTCTACAACACAGCCATGGGACCTGAATGCCTTTAAATCCAACCTAACCCAGTGTTGACAGGAAAGGTGCTTGGCCATATTGCTTCACTCAGATCCCTTTTAGGAAGCAGTTAGTGAACCCTGGAAAAACCTCAAGCAATGATCTCAAAGTTGTTCTTATTTTTTTTGTAAATTGTAGTAAAAGTGGTAGATTAGTAAAAAGTTTCAAGCAAGAAACCTTATGTTGGTTCCCCCATTCTTGTCTCTCCAGCTGTTGGTTTTCATTAACAGAAAGCAGTTATATTTGAGAAGACAAGGATCTGGTTGCTGGTGATATCCATCACCAACTATTAACCCCATGTCTGCAGAATAATCCAGCACAGTGGATAAGACAGACAATGGAATTGTGAGCCATCTGCATCTACTGTAATCTTTTTGTCAGCTGGAAGAAGTTATAAGGCCAATGGCATCTCCTGCAATTCTGCATTAGACCAGAAAAAGCTCTAGATGGTCCTTCCTTGCTCCATTTCAACATTTCCATCTTGACTGGTGTGTCTAAAAATGTTGATTTAGGTGTAGAGATGATTATTTCTTAAAGTGACAGAATGCTAGATGGAGTTTCAAACTCAGAAGGTGCCCTTGGGATGGGTATTTTGCAGTTGGCAGTCAATTGCCTCATAACTCCCCTCAATTTATTCCTAGAAGTAAATCAAGCAGTAGAGTATTTATTGAGTGTTGGGCAATTGCCAAATAAATGCTATTATTTTCTTTTAAACAGAGAGTCAGTTGCCAAAGTTGTGTCTGACAGCCAATTTAGACTTATGGGGAAATTGTAGGTCTGGAGTTTTCACCTGGACAAACAGTGTTAATTGAATTTGGGAGATGAATGCTGATAGGAGTCCATTCTCATCACTAAGGTTGTGGTTATATGGACGGGTGAATTCATAAGGAATTCAGAACCCGGGGGAAGCTAGAAAAGATGTGTATTTGGGATGGCCAGTGTTTCAAGCCCCTTAGAGGAGGTTGTGCACAGATTTGAAGGTGAGCTTGCTGAGGCCCTGGGAGGCTGCAGACCTGCTGTGAAGCCCTGGGTCTGGGATAGCTTTGTCTTGGTACAAAGCACCTTTGAATATTCAAGTGTGTATTTTGGAGTTGCTGTGCAACATATTCCTCTGGTGTTGAGGAAATGCAAACCTAAATTTGGTGTTTCAATCTATGATGTCATGGAAACATTATATGGTGAGATGGATATCTGCTTTGTGGTCCTCTTTTGAGCAGAGCCCATTATACGAGGATGGTAAATTTTTGAATAGTCCTTGTTCTGGGATTTAGCTGGGTCACTCTCTTCATGGAGTCTACTCCTTTTTCTTTGCTAGCACGGGTGAGTCACTAATGCCATCTGCTTTATTCTTTCATGTTCGGTACCTGAAAAGTAAATATCACTTCTACAGCTTTCTTGACAACAGAAAAGGACTGGAGTTTTTAAAGCCACTTAAAACATATTTTCTTGCAGTGCTGTTATTTGAAAAAAATCTTAGTGTTAGCTGGCACCTTTTTCCCAGTTGTAACAATTTACAGGCTCTTCATGGGTTTTGGTCTCTGCACAGCATGCCTACAGGGACATTTTTGGTCAGAACTGGGAAAAAAACACTGAGAACCAGACTGTACTTGCTACCTCCTGATGGCTGGGTTATTTTAAGAAACTGTTAAATACTAGGAACATGCTGCTGGTTTTAGTTGTTTCTGAGAAAAATGAAGCTTGTCCTTGAGGAATTTGTTCTGTTACTCAGAATTATGTTAGCGAAGATATGATTCACCCTTTTTCTGGCTGAGAATCTAGTCATTCTCAACAAAATGACCTCTGAGATGTGTATCAATAACCTCAGATCTCAGCAGGGCTTCACTTCTGTCCTGTGGATGACACAGCACAGAGAGAACATTAGGCGTCTGCCAGAGCCCCTGTGCCAGCATCAGGGAATGCTGCACATGGTGCACTTTTCCATGCAATAAATAAATACACTTATTGTGAACCACAGATTATTTTACTGCCAATAAGGTGCACAGACCATTTTAAGGCAGTGTTCTGTACCTGCAATTCACAGGATCATTCCTGATGAAAAGAACAGGTCAAGACTAATCCTCTATCCCACATTGTGTGCCAAAAACCAACAGTAAACAACTACTGCACTAACTCTGCAGCATATTTTGGGGGCAATACGGAACTCTGTTCTCCATCTCCACCTGAATTTCTGCTCTCTTTTCAATGTGGTGAGACAGTTGTCCAGGAGCACTGTGTTAGGTAATATCGGTTTTAGACAGGATGAAAAATGAGTGAGAATTGCACTATCAAAGGGAAGCAAAGTCCATACAGCAGAGGAAGAGTTAATTTGTGCCCAGAGCAAAGGTACTGAAATCGAGGTAGACAAATTCATTTACTTTCTATAATTTCATAACAAAAAATGAAGCCAGAGGTAATGCCATTTTGCCATAGATTCTCACTGAATTATGGCTCATTAGTTACTTTATGTTGCTTGGCAAGGTCTGTTTACATGTACAGAAATTCAGCTAATTCAGTGAGTCCCTTCTCTCCTCAGAGACGTCTCAGTATTCCTGCCTATCTGACCATGCCCTGTGGGTTTGCCATCTGTGTGCTGTAAACAGAGATGAGGACATTTGCTTATTTGAGGAGGATAAAACCCTGTTGAGATGCATTCCAGCTACACTGGCAATCATATTTCAGGCCATTTCAGGCCAGGCTTGAAAATATTTCACCATGATTCACTCCACCTTTTCTATGTTTTTATGAGACCAGAGATCAAAATCATGGAACTCAGTCCAGGATTGCTTGAAATGCCACATTTGAAGAGTATGGTTGAAATCTCCATTTGTCCAAGCCATGGCTCTTTCAAATCCTCTATTTTGACATAGACTAAAATGACCTTCCCAAAACTTCTTTTTACATGCATCATTCCCAAGGTACTTTGCTGTCCCTGATCCCATGCACATATTGCGCCCTTGCGCTGGACAACAGGTGATGGAGGACAGTGGGAGAGCACCTGATCATCAGTCTGGAGCCTTGGAATACTTTCTGCATGCTTTGAAGGACCAGCAGAAGACTGTGGGGTAGCTGACAATCAGATTGGGGTTGCTCATGAGCAGATTGGTATTTCCACTCTGACAGGGACCAAGGGTGCCCTGGGATGAGGACTGCACCCCTCTGTTTGCTCTGCTGTGTAATGACCTAGTGAGGTCCCAGTGACCCTTCCTTAGCTGATTTAAAGTTAATTCAGCATTGATAATATTTACATATTGTGTGTTACATGTTTGCACCTTTTCCATACAATAAAGTCTTTATTAGTGCTGATGGTAGGAACTTGCCATGGTATTTCACAATACATTTTGTGTATCTGCAGTGAAGTGGTGCATTTATGATAACAATATAAGCAGGCAGATAAATACAAATACCCAAACAAATATTTTCCTAATCTTTTATGGCTTTCAGTAAACTTTGGGTTTGGTTTAAAGAGACTTACTTGTGATCCCCAAATCGTTTTCCACTGTGATTGCCTTCACACTTGATAATTTTCCCCTTATTATGAGAACAAACCATTGAGACAAAAGCCATCCCAGGATGTGATCTCACCCAAACCAGCAGTTGGTATTATTTCCAGCGTATAGTTCAAAGTACACAAATCACCAGTTTAAAACTATAGCTTAAAATTCCATTCCAAGCTAAACACTAAATATTATGTTCACTTTACTCAAGATATATTTCCTCAGCAGCAAAGGAATATAGTCTTGACTTAGTCTCCCATTTCCATGAAATTCTTTGTTTAAGTCATTCCACAGTGAATTCTGTAGGCAAGGAGCCAAGTAAGTAAGTGAATGAATTGCTAGCAAATTTTTGACCACACTGAATGGCAAATGATCTCAACTTTATTCCCATTTTTAGATCTTTACATGATTTTTATGCAAAATGGAAGAATTGTTTAGAATGTCACATCTTCACCTGTGCTCTCTGAACAGACACACACACACTCATTTCTAGGATTTTAAGTCAATGTTTCAGACAGTGAAATTTCAGGGAGGCACAGCTTTTCATCTTAGGAAAAAAAACCACTGTGATGTGCCACTGGACTAATACTTAATACCTGCAAATTCTAATCACAAAACCACAAGTGTTTTTTTTTTTTTTTCACCTGAAACATTGAGGATCCCCATTCATGGCTTCCTCAGATTTCAAGGAGGCTGAAAATGCAGCTCCTAAGACATATTAGACTCTCCTCAGCAAAAAGTCTTGCTCTCTTGGCACCAGAACACCCATCTCCCTCTCACCTTGCAGGCATTTGAAACACTATAGATTTGCCTTCTCACCTCGACTAAAATAACAAATTGGAATCCAAGCTGGAACAATAAGTTTTTCTCCTTTTCCCTGCAGAAAATTTCTTCACATACAGGAATGAATCAAAGGCATGAAGTAAAATAAGCATTTGGGAAATTAATTAATTGACTTCCTGAGATAAACAACAAAGCTTTAAAAGAAATCAAACCAGCCCATTTAACAGGAATGAATAACATGATCAAACTCAACTAAAACCCCAACAATAACAGCAGCATCTCTCACAGATTCTAGGCAAGCTAAGTTCAAGCCAGCAAAATACTTTCCAGTTTATAAAAGTTTTAAAAACTGCCAGGGGATATGTCCTGGCCTTCACAGTAACGGAGCAAGAATGAGGTCCAGCAAATCACATGGAAAAAGCATAAGGGGAGAAGATTTTCCAGGCGTTAATTCAGTGCAAAAGGGGGTCTCCCTTCCAATATTACAGAGCACTCATGTGTTAGTGGTCTCCTTTCTCACATCACTGAGCCCTGTTGGATGGATTGCAGGGGGTCTCTTTCCAAATACCCCTAAGTCCAAAGAAAAGGAAAGTTCTTTTCTAGTATCAATCAATTATTAGAAAATGGATATATAGAAGGTCACAGGTTTTGCTGCAGAGGTGGTGTGTTTTGGGGTGTGGGGTTTTTTTTTTTTTTTTTTTTTTTTTTTTTTTTTTTTTTTTTTTTTTTTTTTTTTTTTTTCCCTGGAGGAGAAGGCAGGAACAGCTATAAAGACTTTGGCACATGGTCCTTATGGAAAAAAATATGATAGATTTTAATAGAGTGATAGTCTTCCTACAGAATTCAAAAGTCAATTTGTATAATTGTATAGGAGGGATGTTGGCTAAAATTTCTATTGCACCTTTTGGGCTTCACTCATTACATTCCAAAGGATTTTTCCATAAGTGAATAAAGCTGAATATAGTGTACTGGATGCCTCTACATTTCACCCACTGAAATACCTCTGAGTGAGTTTTACAAGTACAGAGGGTCTTTAAAAGTCTGCAGGTACTACAATGTGCATTCACTTTTGTATGTTTCCATGATGTTGATGTTCTCGTACAGTTTTCCTGTAGTACATTTTCATGATCTTTTAATTTGAAAAACCCAAACAAATCAGCAAATCAGATCATAATAAGAAAAGAATCCTATGCTTTTTCTGATTTTGTGTTGTTAGAGAGAGGTGGGTAGCGGTTTTGGCTCTCTTATGGTGACAACACAAATGACATGATCAGTTTGTGTAGATTGCCACAAAGATTACTTTGTATAAGAAATGCTATTTACGCGTACAGAAAAACCTCTGCAAATGTTCATATTAGTCTGTCATATTAGTTTTCTTAGACTTCATGTTCACTCTGCACCAAGCCTTCTGCTATTTCCCTCCACCCTGCTCGAAGAGAGTGTGCGGGGCATCCAGGACAGGTTTGGAGAACTAAATTTAACAGTTCCATGCCCTAAAATTGATGTTGAGCACCTGATTATACTAATGGCTCTCAAAATCATCTTGTGAGTGTTTTGGACAGAGATAGATGGCTAAAACCAGTGAAATTAATTATTCTGGGAAGATGTCTAGCAGTGTCCATTGCCTGTGGGAGTCATATTGATAACAAAACAACCTAGCCTGGAAGTCTACGGTTTTGAGGTGCAATGCTATATGGGCTGAACCCAACCCTAAGCAGACACAAATACACTGGACATGGTCACCAGTTCTAGAGGATTCCTCAGGAGGAATTATCTCTAGACCAGTATTGCTTTTCTCAGCATCTAAGAAAGCATTTTTCTCATACATATTGTGATTTTAAAGATGAGAACACCTTAACACACACTGGATGTGCCTTATAGTAAGAAATAACCCAAACACCTACCTCAAACTTTCCTAGCTGTCTTAACAAAGTAAGTGACCAAGTTAACTTTTTTTTTGTCTCCCCTTGTTCCTGTATTTCCTTCTTGACCTTTCAGAAATTTGTAGCAAATTTTTCTGTTCACCACTGTGTAATAGATAACATTTTTTTAACTGTAGGCTTTCAGCTGTGCAGCTCCAATCCAACAATCAGCTGCTGAGCACTACTGTGGTCAAGTGTGTTTATTTTCCAGGTCATGAACAAGCTAGAATATACTTCACAGTACAGAACCAGTGGATGTTCACATCTTAACTCTTCCTGGGTCACAGAGTCCTTCCTATATTTGTTTGCTTTGGTTTTGTAAGAGTTGGAAGAACAAAAGGCAAATTTTAAGTTTCCTGTTTCCTCAAATGTCCCATTTGCAAAACATAACGAAATCTGTCAAAATAATGTCAAAAGAGATTTAAAAAAAAATAAAATTGTGAAATGTCCAAGCTTTGGCTTATTTCTCTAGATACCTCAGTCTCCCTGACAAATCATAAGCACCAGGAATGTCCAGCTGCATCTTCTGCAAGGAGAATTTGGGGGGAGGAGGAGTGGGTAGGTTTGTGCTGTTCCTTGAATAGTAAGGCATTATGGCTATTGCTGTTGGCTGATCCTTCAGAGCACACAGCCACAGGTTATGGGATGAAAGGCATCCTGGACATCTAAAATCAAAAAGACTTCATAATATTATCAGGACACAAATCAGATTCAATTAAAGAAATTCAGGAAGAAACCATGGGTTGGTTTTAGTTCAATGTGGGATGCAACTTCTTTTGTTTGCTCATCTTTGCTAGAAGTACAAATAGTAGTATGTGCTTTCCAGGAAAATAGCAAATCTGGAAGTTTCCGCCCCTTGAAACTCTTCAACCTTGGGCAATGTGAGTGGAGCTGGTACAGAGAACCACTAGGGAATGTGCCAAAGGCTCAGAGACCTGCATGAAGTACTTTCTGTGCCACAAATTACTGAATAGGTTAGGGCAGTCTCAGGAGGAATATATTGATCATATTTTCCTTCTTAATTATTTTGGGATGGACATTTTTAATCTATATTTGAAGGCTGTTTTGCAACTGAAGAAAGCATTTGAAGACCCAGAAGTTGCACAGAAGTTTAGTCCCTTCTGTCAAATGCAGTAATATAGTGTTTCCTTTTTGCTAATTGTCCAAATGCTCCACATTAAAAAAAATTGCCCTTTTTTACTCTTTATCATTTTACATTTCTGAAATGAGCACTGTACAGATTTCTTTCATGTTGCCTAATTTTATTCTAATATCTTTGAATCCAGAGTTTACTGAAAAAATTAATCAAAAATAATTTCTTTTTTATGAATAGAAGAAATATTTTCTAAAACAAGAAGTGGAAAAGCCTTTGTAAAACCTCCAAGAGAATTTGTACAAAATTATAATCAGGTTTTATGTGCATGTGGTTGGAGGGTAATTTCCTATTGTTTCCCACTGAAAACCTTATTTTTACCACTCAACCTGCAAATACCACCTCTGTAGTGTAGTTAATTTAATGAGACCATACAATGGTCAGTGCTGGGTGACAGTGTGGAGGGGCAAGATTCCATGATTGGAAGGTACAAAGTTGAACGCTCAGCTTACCTTTATTTGAACCATCCAAACTACTGGAGTTTGCAGGAATGAGTTGGAAATCTTGTGAGAAGACCATTTCAGGAGTGATTTATGATGTTTCATTTTTTCCAGTCAAGATGGGGAAAACGCATTTGAAGATTAGTTAGAACCCCGGGTGAGTGGATCTTGATCAACCCAAATAATGAACTATGTGGTAAATAGCTTCTCCTTTGCACCAACCACAAGTCCCATGTTTGTATCTGGTTTATTTCATGCAGGAAAAAAGATATTACCTGCCAAGTAGAAAAAGTCCTGAGGGACTGCTTCTGCAGTTCTGGAACCACATAAAGTGCCAGACCTGGCCTCTGCTTGCATTGAGTACCTGTGTGCAATGGAGTTTTCTACTTTTCTTTTCACTGTGGAGATAACAAGAAAGTGGAAACTGCTCAGCTTTCAAGCCTGTCTCTGGGATTTTTGCTAGAAAGCAAGAGTTATTTCTAGTCCAGATTTTGTGGGCTTACGGTCTGCTGTTGTAAAAACTATGGACTTATGCCATCTCTATTCTCTGCTCTGAAGAGGGATACCTGACAGATCTGTGGCTCTGTATAAACTGTAATAAAAATAAATCCATTGGGTCTGGGGTGATAACTTTCCTCCACCAGGAAACACTCTGTGGAAGTGGAAATAGAGCTGAACTCAGAAGAAAGATCCCTAGAGCTAGGAGCTGCATCTGAATTGGGAATTACTTGTACAGGGCAGATGGATGTGCATGTCTTTATGGTGTGTATCCTGACCCTGCAAACCTTAGGATTCACCACAGGAAGTTAGTGATTCCTAAAGGATTTTCACAGGAAGTGAAAAAATATGTTGTAATGAGGCAAATGCAGCTGCTGCAGCTAAAGGAGAGTTGAAACAAGGTAGTGTTGAAAAACTTTTAGGACACTGAACAGTGCTGTTACCTTGGACAGCCTACATTGCTTGCTATATGGAGGAACAGTGAACAATCACCATTCTCAGCAGTAGCTTAAGAAATTCTCTCACTGAATCACAAGATGCACAGGCACCTCAGCCATGCAATGCCTGCAATGACGGTGTGCAACAGATGCAATTGCCCTCAAAATTCCAGCCTTGCATCCTAAAAGTGGGAGGTGTCTTCTATTTCAGATTGGAGGATGTAGTCAGGTATGTCACCTCCTACCTTACCTTTGCACTGGGACTGAAAACAGAAGGAGTTGCATTCCCAAGGCTGGACTGAGTGTTCTGTCTTGTCTGGTTGACTTTGCAACAGGAAGTTTGGGAAACACGTATTTCATTTTCTGCAGGAAATCCACTGTCCAGGTGCGAGTTCCAGCCTGTGAGAGGGTGGAGACAACAGGTGAGCCTTGCCATGAACCTTGTGGGAGGCACAGACATAGCCAGACACACTGTGCTGCTGCTGACAGCCTTGGCACAAAACAAGGCTGCCTGTGCTCTACTGAAAAGAGCTACCAAAGGAAGCTTTTTGTTGGTGTCATATGGTGTAAGCATGTTACATGCTGTTTGTTTTCTTTCAGAGTAGGAATGGAGAAAGCAGCTATATTTACTACTTTTCAGCCTCTTCCAAAATTTAGGACACATCAGACAGAGAGTTAAGACCAAGTTTTGTCAGTGACTGAGACCAGTCAATGAAGTTTCAATAGAAAAGATTTTTAATCAGGAAAGATTGACTCTTTCACAAAAATTGCTATGATATCTTTTTAGGCACTCTAACTTCATACTGTAAATTTCCAATTAAAAATAATGCTGATTGTTAAGCAAATAATCCATGTACATGTGCATTTTGTAGCATAACGTAATTTACAGCCTATGAACTTGTGTCAGGTCTATTTAAAAACATGTGCAGAGGATGTTCTCAACTGCTCATTTCTGTTTGTGTGTCAGCCTTTAGTTCTTTATCTATAAATGTCCCCAAACATTATGTTCTCATGCTCACATGTTTCCAGCATACATTTGCAGGCCTAAATTTTGAATGGCAATGTGAATGTTATGGCTTTTTTTTTAAATTAAAACCTGAAAGAACGGGTGTTACAGATAATCAATGTAATGTAAGCATTTAATGAATAATGCAATTTCTCTTAGTAAGATCTAGAAGTTGGAAGTAAAGGGAGGTTCAGATGATCTCTGTGATCAAATAATTTTCAGCAAGACTTTGGTGAAGGCATGTTGATCCATGAACTACAGTTGGTTGTAAGGTGCCCTCTGTCCCAGCAACCATAAGGATCTGGCATGTGCAAAGCCTAACTTCAAGGATGACAGTGTTACAGTACCCAGCCTTGTCTTTCCTGGTATGCTCTGAGAACTCTAACCAGTCACATAAAAGATGGGGACAGGATGTATTTGCAAGTTTCATGGTCTTTTAAAAAGGACTTTTTTTTAATATTCTGAAGAAAAGAAATAAAATATCAAAATACATTTTGTGTCTCATTCTATCCCTGAGGCCTCTCATTTATACTTAACAAGTTTCTGGATCAATGCAAGGAGTGATTTAGGGGAAAAAAAAAAAAAAAAAAAAAAAAAGAAAAAAAAGAAAGAAAGAAAAAAGGAGTCACATAAATAGAAACAGAAGACAACAGAACAGCCATGCTGAGATAATGAACTTGACAGGAAAGACAGCAGTGAGAATTATGGGATGTTGGTGCTCTCCCTGTGAACCTAATCCAATTCCTGTTGTTTTGTACCATTTAAGAACATGTACTTAATTGTTTATGATCAATGGAATGAAGAAGAAGGGAAGACAGGCAGCGATCTCCTTTGGCTGGCCTTTCCCAGGGAGCCTGATGCACTCATGACTCAGTGAAACAAACACGTTGAGATACTCAGCCCAGTCCTTTGGAGGTTGTGTAACCCTCCAGTCAACTGGACACGTTTACTTGCTTTATTTGCTTGTATTTCAGTAATATCTGAATGATTCTGTGCTGTATTTTGGCATTTCTTTGGAACTATTTGATTTTCTTTCTTACATATGTGTATATTAAGATTGGAATTACTTGAGCTGAGGAAATTCCTCTGGGTTACTACCTGTCACTCCACAAGGCTTGAAGGAGAGATCAAGGTTCCAAGTCTATAAAGGCCAGTGTAGAAATCAAACGAGAAAGAAGGCACAGAAGGCAGCTTTCGTTGTGTAGGTTTGGGGGCAGATTTTTATTTCAGGACATGCAGGAGGAAACCATTGTCTGTTTTCCCCACTGATGGGGAAAACAGACTGTAGACATTGTAGAAATCCTGCTAGAGCTCAACATCCGATCTTTCTCTTGCTGCATGTGGCCGTGCTGTGCCCTTGCCCTTGAGGTGAATAAAACAAATCCTGCCTCAGAAGAATAAGGAACAGAGTCTCAGGCAATCCACACTGATGCTAAAAGGTAGAAATGAGTTTTCTTTGCTTCTTCTGATGTCTGTAATCTTTTGCAGCTTGCTAGAGAGATCCTGCTCCTCAAAATGAGGTGTGGCCAGAAAAGGAGATATTACTTATGATGTCCCACAGTTTTATTTTTGTTTTACATTCATGCTTACTGCAGACACAGATCTGGAATTGTCCCTAACAGGTAAATGAGGGTCTTTTAGGGAGGGTGATTAGGCTTATAGCAGGACTAGGAGGCTCAATTCTTTTTCCCTTTTGGTTCTGAGAGGTACCAGCCTGGGTGGGAGCAGCTCCTCCTGCTTCCTGGGCCACTTTCCCCTTCGAAGCAGCCTGTGGGAAATGTGAGCAGTGTCTGTGTGCTCTTGGAGTGAGCTGGGGCTCCTGCCTCACCCCACGACCCTGGCTGAGCCCCACAGGAGCAGTCCTTCCCAGGGTTTGCATGTATCCTCCAGAGACACCCTGTGCCCAACTGGGGTGGGAAGGCTCCCAAGGTCACGGGCTATCTCTCAGCATGAAACTCAGCAGAGATTCCAGCAAGGCAATACAGGGACACAAACAATAAAATGACTCAGAATAAATAGCCATAACTTTACAAAATGAGTTTACCATTTCCCTCCCCTTCCTTGCCTTCTCAGTGTAATAAATGCACTCATTGTCACAGCCTGTAGGGGTTTTTCACTCTGTTCTGGCAGCAAAGTACCCTGAGTCATAAGCAAAACCCGACTAATATTGATAGCAAATGTTTACAATTAAACTATGAATGTTACCCATCTCTAATAGATAGACTCTCAAGATGTGCAGAAGTTGGAATTAATCCAAAATTGATACAGATACTCTGGATTTAGCATGACTCCTATCTCCTTCCAGGAGTATAAAAAACCTATAGTGTTACCATTTAAAAACTTCATCTATAGCTGATTTTAAATACTTTCACAATCTGGCAAGAAAGAAATGAAAACAGTGTATGTGCTTTGGCTTAAATCTTCTTTTTCACCTAAGTGATGAACCATCTCATGGTACATTTCATTAGCAGATAGCAACAATGCCCCACATTCTATAGAAGACCAGTAAGTTGCTGCCTAACATTGCAAAAGTTTTAAATAAAACTTTTGTGTGCCCATAGAATAAGCATATTTTTAAAAATATTTAAATATATTTTTAAAAAATCCAACGAATGACATTTCTGAAAACATTTTCCATAAGGTTAAAATCCTGTCAAACCCAGTGGTGTGGCAAGATAAGGAATGCTTTGTCAGAAATCCCCATCTCAGGTGTTGCCATGTGCTAAATTTTCCTCTGATATAGAGACAACATAAGTTGATCTCTTGGCACTACCCCATCACTCCTGTGCCACAACTTGACAGCTGGAGCTGTCTGTGGGATGTCCTTCTGGTTGTGACCACTGACATGCTCCCAAAAAAGGAAACTTTTCTGGGATCACATGGAGATCAGGGAAACTTGAGTGTTGGTGAGATGCACCCTCAGTACAAATGGGTGTGATGGACGAGGGTGAGTGGAAGAGGAACACAAGACATTTTTGCCATCACACGAAACCTGCATCTGTCAGCAGCTGCCACTGCTCAGTGTTGCAGGGCAAGCAAGATGTGATGAACAAACCAGGGCAACAGCAGGCAGTGACACCACAGCCACGTGGCACTCTGGAAACCATTCCTGCCACAAGTGTCAGCCTGCTTGCACTCTGAGCCAACACAGCTGGTCGTTCTTTCAGATGGTCCAACTTTCCCCCATCCTTTTTGCTCATGGCGTCGAGGGAACTGAGATTTGTTTCTCCCACACTTTTTTTCCCTCTTGCATTGCTCTCCTTGTCCCTTCTAGGCTCTCAGGTGTCAGGGGAGCCCTAAATGCCGGCGAGGAGCCAGCCTGCAGAGCCATCTGCATACTCCTCATCTCAAGTTCTTGGCCAGAGGAGACTGAGTTCTGACTGGAGACTGCTGATGTGTTACACAGAGAAAAAGCAGAGTCCCAAATGTGGGATCCTTCTACCTCAGTCAGGAGCTTTGGCTGCTCAGCTGATTTAATTTTGTAGCTGAAAATATTATTAGCGGTAATAAATTTGTCCGCCCTTTTGGAAATCCAGCCAGTGAACCTTTACTCTCCTTTGTAACGGGATGGAAGAGGATGGGGAAGGGCTAAAGCCCTAAAAGAAATACGGCACCAGAGAGCTGCAGAAAGTAGAACACACCAGTCATGTGAGAAGAATGTTTGCTGTCATCCCAAGGGGGTGATGTAAGAAACACCAGTTGAAAGGACTCAAACAGAAATAAGTGCACACACAAAACTCTGCATTCCCAATCTCATGAAAAATGAATACCAGGCAACGAGTGGCTCCTTTGTGCAACACATCTTGTCACAAGTGAGATCAAACTTGGTCCTTACCAGGGAAACACAGAGCGGATGCCTAAATCTCGGGCAGACTGGAACAGAATAATGACTTGTAGGAAATAAATAGCAAAAAGCCTGCATAAATCTGCAGGCTGACTTGTGGTGTTCCCTTCACAAGTGATATATGCAGAGTACCCACTGAGGTGTGTTTTTGGGGGGTGTAACAGTGTAGGACTAGGTATGAGGGACTTGGAGCTGTGTATTCACTAGGGTTTGCATTTTGCTAGAGAAAGATGAGTGTGAATGCAAAGTATTCTGGCTTTGAATTTCTTCTCCATGCTCAAGTCCCTCTGACACATTCACATTCACATTTGTGACAAGTGATCATACATGTGAAGAAAAGTGAAGAAGATCCTCCAGAGTGATAGTTTCACTATGGCAATAGGTAAATATTTAAATATACACCTAGTCTAAAAACTGCAATCATGCCATGCAACTTTACAGGCAGAAATAAAACTGCACTTCAGAAGCAGACCCTGTTTTCATAGCAGTGGTGGCATTCATTAAATGAGGTGAGTGCTTCTTTGCGTGGCAGGAGGACACAACTTTCCTGCACCTCCCTGGGCTTGCAAGACCATGTGTTACTTGTGGGAGCTTCCTGCAGGCCCATTGAGCCTGCTGGGCTGCTCTGCTGTCAGACAGATCCCTCTGCCCTCAACAAAGGAACAGCCTCCTCACCTTTTGCACTTCTCCTTAGCTCTTTTTTGGGAGAGATCCTGGGTCCAGGCCATGCACTGGCAGTTGGGAGGGAAGAGGACCACTGATAAGCCCTGCTGGTGAGTTGTCAAAGCAGCCACAGCAGCACATGCTCATGCCTCACTTTGAAGGGTGTGATCTTCTCCATTATACACATAGCTGCTACTTTCAGCTATATTTTCTTGTCGGGTCTGGAAATCTGGTTTTGCTTTTTCTTCTTTTTTCCTGAAAGAAGAAAAGCAAGAGAAGTGTGAGCTTGCAAGATAGGTGGAATACCTGGCATGTGGATGGTGAAGATGTTTGTTTCTGATGAAAAGTCTTTTGTTTGATAAATTGCAGACCACCATGCCATTGGGCTGATGCAAACTCTATCCTTCCATTAAAACATGCTTGGACACTTTTGCCCACATCTGTTGAAAGGAAACACTTTATTCCCTGGAATTGTTATCTATTTCTCATCTGCAAGAGGGACTTTTTTTGGTAGAATAGCTTTTTTTACTTTGCTGTGGGTCAGACTTCTGCATTGCATAAAGATGGGATGGATTAAGGATCTGATGTTGTCAATGGATGCCTTTTGAAGCTGGGATCAGAACACCACTTACTCAGATATGCAGAGTCTCTCAGCAAAGAACTGTTCTCAGTGCCTCTGATTATTAGATAATTTGGTGACCTGATGTTTCTTCTTTTATTAGCAGCAGTCTTGTGATGTTCTGCTTTCTAAACTAGAGAATGTAAAAAATGGAGGTAAGAAAATGGAGATTGCAGTATTTCTTTTGGGGGGAAATCTCCCCTCTTTGATTAACAAACACATGCTGAATAAACTAGTGACATTTCTAATGAAATGTGAAAGTCACTTAATTGAACTACAACCCAAATCCATGTCACCCTCCATAAATTTTCAGTCCATGGCCTGGACCAAGTTCTCCAGAAAGGGCATAAATAACTTTGGGGAAGTCAGGTGTCTCTGCCAGCAGTTAAAAGCTGACTAAGACCTAAACCACATTTTAATTTTTACCTTTTATCTGTCCTAGTAATTTTAATTAATTTTCCTAACTCATCTGAATGCTTGATTGTAGATCAGGCAAAATACCAACTGTGGTAAATTTTTTTGTCACCAGAAAACATATAGTGGTTCTTGGACAGAAATATAGCTTTCCTGCTCCAAGGATGTTAGGGTGAACTCCCCCACCTCCATGAGAGAAGGCTTTAAAACAAATTCATTGCGTTGAGAATGCATTCTCATCATGGGGTTAAACATGAACACACTGTTGTGCTGACCAAACTCTGAGGCATGTGTGCTAAAACCAGTTCCAATAAGATGTTCTTCTCTGAAGGACAAAGTGCTCCCTTCCATACCTAACAAAGTAAATGATGGTTCTTCCTTGTGTAAGGAGAGAAGACAGCTATTGTCATATACAAAGCTGCAATAATAAGTACTTGTTGCAGCAAGAATGTCAAAGATCTTGCCTGGTTATGTCCATTTGGCATAGAACACCTTTGTTTATGCCAGGCTCAGAGATATGACTGAACTCATGTCTTTTGATTGAACATTTTGCACACCAGAGTTTTCCTAGGACAGCATAAACCATCCAGAAAATAGTAACGTGATGCTAAGATACAAACCATCGTGTAATAAAACTACTGTCTGTCTTGAATTTTCTTTTCAGTGTAGTTGATTAAATTCTAGCACTGAAACTGCTTTTGCCAGCTAATGTTATCTTCTCAGACTCTGAGGCATTTGACTCCTCCTGTGACAGATGATCTTAGCAAAAAGCTTTTTACTGATATGAGATTCATTTGATGAAATCACATTTTGTGATCAGATTCTCTGTTTAATTCAAAACTGCAATTTTTATTCTTAGTGCCAAAGTGGTTCTGGGAATCTTTGAATCCAATTAAGTTACTCAACTAGGAGAACTAAGTCACTCTTCAGCATTAGGTTTTGACACTTGATGGTTTCTAACTTTGTGGGCAGTTTGTGGTGAAAAAAGGTTTGAATGCCATCTTCTTGCAATTCTGCTGGCTTCTGAACCTAACTTTGATGCTTTGGAAAGATAAATCAGTGGCCAGGTCACGTTTCTTCCTGAAAAACAGACAAAGCCCTCAAGAAGGACATTACCTGGATATGTAGAGACCAGGTGACCTAGTCTAGTGATGTTTTGGGCTGCTGGCATCATGAACATGAAGTTCCCAAACTTGACCCTGACTGGTTACACACTTTGTCAGTTTCTCTGTAGTAGCTGCCTGCTCCTGAGACAGTCAGGAAATCTCTTTGCAAGGTTGAAACCAGCCCAAATGGGCTTTGGGGTAGGAGGAATGGGGGCAAGATTTAAAGAATGTGCAAAGAAAATATCCTTTCCCCTGATGTCATTTGGCCATAAGTAGAAACAGATGTCTGGGTAAAGACCTTCTATTTTAAATCTTGTAAACAGGGATTTTACTTTGAACTTTTCAGGAAAAAGCAGAGAGCCACTGATAGTTTTTACACCAAGAAAAAATTGGTTTTTAGTTTCAGATCCCCAAAGCCGTAACATATCAATACCTGGGATCACTGTTATTGCAGAAGCTTATAGCAGGGTAAGAAAGCCTGTCACTTTGGCACAGAAAGAGCTCTAATATCCCTCTCCAGCCTCTTTCCTGCATTGTTTCTACAAACCAAGGCAGAGTTGACCCTCCATACAGTCCACCTTGAGCTGCCCATTGCCTCTCCCTGCTTTCTCCCTGTCTTCCCCCACTGTAATGATTCGTTTTTATTCTTGTGACTTGGCTCTGATCACTGTGATTTGGGGACCTGATCCTTCATGGATCAGCAGGGGATGTATGAAAACAGGCACTCTGACATTCCCTGTCCTGCCATGAAGGGTCAGTCTGAATGAGCATAAAAGGAAACTCTTGCAATCTGGTACTCCTCTCCTCTTCTGAAAACAGACATTTAAAAAAATGTGTTTTACAACAAAGTAGCAGCTTGGTGATGCAGTCCAACCTGACCCCTGAATTTCTGGTAAAATTTGTCCACATAATGCCTCCATTTTTTGCCAGCAGCACATTAAAGTTTACTAGTGTGAGCAGAAGCCCTCAAGATATTTCTGAGAATAAAATATGTATTTGTATGGCCAAATAAGGGTAAAAGAATGCATTTTTTTCATTGCTATAAATTGTGGGCAAATTGGTGGGATATTTGGGAACTGGTAAATATATCGCCTTGGACCATCATTATAGGCAGTCAGGAGAGAGGAATGTGCAGGCAGCAGGGAATATCCACTCTTGTGTAAAGCTAGCTGCTCCAGCTGCCCTGGCTGTCCTGCTTGGCTTTGGGCGTGGGTGGTGAGTGATGTTCTGGGGCCAAGGAGGAGTTAAATGTTAAATTGCAATAGCAAAGTCTACTGGCCATGGATTTCACGCTGTGCTCCAGGCTGCTGGATGCCACCTCAGCTGTGAAGGCATTGCAAGTCCTGGAGGTTTCATGGGCAGGTCCTTACCACTCCATGGGAAGAGTTCCTTGGGAAAATGAGAGGAAAGCATGGTGAGCTCAAGCACTGCGAATGACAGTGGTCTTGAGCCTTGTATGTTGTAGGCAGCAAGGGGCACCTGTGTTGGCCATGGCTCTCTCAGTGACAACCATAGCCTATGCAAGCTGGCCTCTTGCTCACTGCAGATTGATGATTTCATCTCTTCTTTCTGAGTTTTGCTCATTTCCTCAGGCCTCAACCCTTTGTAGCCAGATCCCTGTGGTTTTTTTTACACTATGTTAGGATTCTTCTCAAATGTCTCTATTCTCCCAAACCAAAATTGTCCAATTATCCTAGGAAGAAAGACTCTCTAAACATGCCCATCAAGATGAATCTATCACACAGAAGAATGAATTTCAAGTAGGATGGATAAAGACACCCCTGGGTAGAATAAACTCCTGTATTATTAGCCTGTGTTTCAAATGATGGGATTAGAATGCATGCCTAGTCATGAAATAATTTGGCTTCCAGAAGCTTCCCTGGATTAGGACACAGTAATTCCAGTAGCTGTATATTATGTAATGTAAATACTGAAAAGCCAACCCCATAGGATGGAAAATACCCCACGAGTTTATTGGGGCTTTTCTGCCTTTCATATTTTTTTTTCCTTTTTGCTACTTAGAAGTACATGAAGTTCCTTTCCTCACCGAACTGAAAACAGAGAATGATTGTGGTATTCTTTCAGGTGTTTGGAGATACAGTTAAGGGCTGTAAGGGGCTGTTACCTTCTTCCTCAGTGCAGCCACCACATTTCTGTCCAAGCAAAATGGAAAATGCAACACAGACTACTCTGAAATCTGAAAAAGATTTTTTTTCCTCTCAATAATTGCAGTTTTATTAAGAGATCAGTTTACACGCTGCTACATTTATTAGTACTTTGACTCCTAGCCCCATAAAACTTCATGAAAAACCATGGCAATGAGACCACAGGCACATCTACCTTCTGAAAAAGTAGAGCTGTGCTTGGGCATGTGGAAATTGTTTGGCAACACATAAGAAAGCCAGAAAATGCCATTGTGCAAGCTGATGGTTTTCTTGGCATACAGGTGCGCTCCAGAAAGGATGGTTTTATAGTATAGTCTTGAGCAGTGATTCAGTGTGAGAATTCTTCATGACGTTATTTGTAGCTTTGTGTCTCTGCCTTTCTGCAAACCACATCTATAGATCTCCAGTGTGGAACCCCAAAGCAAAGATCACACATTGAGCACCACCTGAGAAAAGTCAGGCTAAAAAGTTTGGATGTGTAACCCAGGCACACTGGGCAAAGGAAGAGATAGAGTCTGGCTCTGTGGCAGCATTCATCTGCCTTAGCCATGAGCTCGCTCTCTCCTGACATCTCCTGACTCTAATAAACAGGCAGGCACAGTCCCCTACAGACAATTCCTCTACTGTGCCCTCTTGACTTCTCTCAAAGGAGAATTCCTGTTCATTTTAAGGCATGTTGTGAATTAGGAGGCATAGGTAACCCTATCCAACAGTTACCAATTTTGGAGAGCATGGAGCTGGATCTGCAGTATAAGTTAGGGTTTAGATTATATATTAATAAAGTAATGTAGGGCTTGTGCATGCATGCACTTTGCATGTATACATTCAGTTTCTTAAATCTTTAAATAATCAAATTGAAAATCAGAACATGGACACATGCATAGTTATAATTTGGCACTTACCTTTATCACTTGCCACAGGCTCCATTCTCAGTAAATCTCCACAAATCTCCACCTGTCCCAGTCTGATACTAGCTTCTCCCAGCTTCTTAGTGCTGCTGTTCAGGCCTGGTCATTCCCATTTTCCTGTCATAACTTTCCAGGGCAGCCACAGTGGATATAGCGGTTTCCACTGTTTTTATCTCCTATTGCCTTACTGCATCATCTATCACCACCATTTTAAGTTTTACTTTCCTTCATTCAGCTCTTCTGCTAATTTAATTCCCTTCCCTTCATCCTCCCTCCCAGAGCACATACCCATGACATGGTCCTCACTCTGTTCTTAGCCGTGTTTCCATGTCCTTTTCTGCCACGCCTCCATCCTCTTTGCAACCTCAGCTTGTATCATGGCCTAAAGAGAATCCTTAGTGAGAAATTAAAAAGTGTAGGAGACGCTGCTGTGCCTGGTCTCAGCGAGGAGCTCTGTGGAGCAGTGCCTGCCTCACTAGATGGCACTGCAGAATAGCCTGGCAGCAGCTCCCGGGGGCTTTGGTAGAAGGAGACTCCAGGAAGGCTTTACCTGTGGCGGGGCAGCACACAGTGGTATCCTCAAAAGGGCCTGGGTGGAGTTTGAACAGCTTAACCATTTTCTCTGCATGGCTGGAGGTATGCCTGGAAGGAGGGAGTAGGTTTCTGTCATCGCAAACCGAAATTTGAAAGAGAAATTCCCAACAGGTTTTTCAACTATAAGATCTGACAACCCTAAAAGAGGACAGACAAGCATCTGAGGATGTTTGTGGCTGAGGAAGCTGTTGAGAACTCTGATAATAATCTTTGCATTCTGGCTACAGGAAGTACTGCATTATGGGCTCTTACAAGCACTTATTACATGTCTTGTAGTTCCAGATTCCCCTGCTGAGTGTTCAGTGTGCCAAGGACTTCTCCCAGATTTTCTTAGTGAAACTGGGAATGAATTCACCTTAGAAGGGAGAGAACAAGAGAGATTACATTTGTGTAGACGGAAATGGAGCCATCAAATAGGAAACTTGTGTCCCCAGGTACTGAAAGGGAGCACAAAGTATTTCCCCCTCCAAACACTCCAAACACAGAACTCAAGATGCTGGGTTTGCAGCATCTGTTTGAGTCCTTAGCAGGTGAGAAAACCTGTGTCTCTCCACGGGATCCAGATAGGGGAACAAAGGGGACAATGGAGAGAGGTCAAGTTTTTTTTTTTTTTTCCTTATTGATCCTTTGTTGGAAACCCAGGAATGAGCATCAGCTCCCTCGCTGGTGGCCTGATCATCTTGCTCATCTATCAGCATGCTGCAAAGCTGCTACAAAAAACTACATTTCTACTTCTCCCATGGTCAGGGTCATGGTTAGCTCTGTGGCTGTGAATCCACTGCTGTTCTCAGTCCAAACACACAGAGCACTACATAAAAGGGACCCACATTTAGTGGCAATGTGAGGAGCTGATATCATGGCCCAAGAATACGTGAAGTGACCTACATTCAACACAGCCTGTGAGTTGGGTTGGTTTCAGGCAGAGGAGGTGGCTTCACCGGCAGTACAAACTAGGTGGGTGCTACCCTAGAATAAAGCACTATCTATGGCCTGGTTTTTTTCTGCTAGTCGGGATTCCTCACATAGCAGCTCTGCTTAGGGATGCTCTCAGATACCCTCTCTTGCCGACAGTGCCATGCAGGGGAGAACACAGCGAATTAACTTCCTCTAGTACTACAGTAAATCTAGCATCAGCTTCTTTTCAGAATGGAAAGAACAGATTTTTTCCCTTCAACTGAAGTCATGCTAAAGCACCTGGAACTAGAGACTTCATCTTTTCTGTCTTAATAATGCTGTCAATGAACATGCTGTGCTAGTACAGACTTTCCCAGGTGCAGTGTTTCCAGGAAGCGTACCTGGCTTGGGGCATGAACACTGGTTCCCCAAACCTTGCTCAAATCTCTGTAGGCATCGCAGCTGCCCCCTTGGGGGGAGGTGGCAGCAGGAAGTGTTTCCTTCCTGCTCCTCTGTCTCTGGTCTATGAGTTGGAGGCAGAGGGGAGCCCTGCTGCTGGGGTATTTGTTGGCCCTGACAAGCCTTGCCTGGCCTGTGTGTGGTCAGTGTGCTGCCATGGGAGCCCCTGGAAGGAGGGAGGGGCATCTGGAGTGTGACGCTCTGCTGTAGATTGTTGCTTCGTGACCTCCAATCCCAGACATGCACGTCCTGCCTCTCCCTGGTTCAAGTTAAGCTTCCCCAAAATGACATCACTGGCCTAAAAACCCTGAACTTCAAATAAACTCCCTTGTGTTTGCTTCACTGCCGTTTCATCTTTTGAAATTTAAGTTTTAACTACATCAAATTCTTCAGCCTTTCTCTGCAACTATCAGGGTGAGAAACTTTGTGGGAAAAATGAAGCCACACCCTCTGTCTGTAAGGCTTGAAATAACCACCCGCATTTGTGACATGAAAGGAAGTTCCTTGACTCAGAATAAAAGGCTAAGATCTGGTAGAGCTGTCTTCTTGTCACAGCTGTTTTCATTCAGAAGCAAGGATCCTGATGCCCAGCAAGCTCAGACTAAGCGTACTCAAAGCTGTGTAGATTTTTCTGATGCTAAGACATCATTCTGTGCTATGGATACATCAGCTGGTCTGTTGTGGAAGCCAAAACATTGCTGACCCTTTGTAGTGTGGCCAGAGAGTATGTGCCTGTGGCCTGCAACAATTGAAAGAGTCTCAGAGTGATGCAGACAAGGCTGCTCTGGAGTTGTTCCTTTTTGTTTTGTTGAAATTCATTACCTTAGTTCAAAATATGCATTAATTTATCAGCTTTACTTTTCATTTCCCCATGGGTCATAAATCTTCTAACATTATTGGAGGTAATATTGTCCAGACAACATAACAGCACACTCTAGGGGGTTGCTGCTTGATTTCCCCTTGAGGGCTAAACCAGTCTAGCAGTATTTTGACTGCTATAGGTAGCATTATTTGCATTGTGTGTGCCTGTTCTTGAAGAGGCACAGTGGAAGAGTAAGCAGATGAACCTCCCTAGCTTGGGGGATTGAACAAGAACACTACTCCTGATTGCCAAAGCATAGCTCTGTCTTCAATGTTTGCAGCTCATTTCATGGGGTAAGTAATTTTTACCTAGGCAGAGCCTTCATGGAAGACAGTCCACTTTTAGGTGCCATACAGCACCAACTGAGGACCAGGGAAGACACATCAACCAGCAGACTGAAAAATATTTTCTTTTTATTCCGTGAAGTCAAGATGACTTATATGACACTCTGTCTGTAACTGTGCTGCTAAGGTGGGCTGTGCTTTCTATAGCAACCTGTAGAGAACACCAGGTGTTCACAGCTTCTGAAGAAAGGATTTTATTTCCTTCTTTCACAGTGCCAAAATTGTGCTAGACATATACCACACTGCCTCAAGATTAATGAGGTCTGTACCAGATGTGCCTTCTTAGCACAGTAACCCCCAGTTATTTCTCAGGGGTGAAATGGATACTTTTGGAATAAAAAAGAATAAAGGTCTATTGAAAGGCTAATTCAATACTGAGAAATTCAGGTGTATAGGGCAAAATAAAGGTAACTCGACTTGAAGGAAGTTTTGGGTCAGCTGACCATCATCAATTATTGTGAGTTTTCATGGTTTCTTGCCAAAAATTCACACAGGAGTTGGGGCGGGTGTTAGCATTAAGAGTGTCAGATGATCTGAACTCCACATAACTGGCAGATGCACAGCGGGCTTGTCAGCAGAAATTAAAATGGAACTGCTTTTGATAGTGATGGAAAAACAATTACTTAGGGCTCTTGTTCACAATATTATTGTAGTAATGCTATCTCTATGGAGTGTGACACTGGGTGTGGGCTCTCTTCCATTCCCCTTCCTCACTGCTCAGGTTGTTTCTTTCTTTGCAGGGAATAAGGGTGTCACAACCCAGGAACACACGAGTCCTTCCCACCAAGGAGCTTCAGGGGTCAGGCACAGCTCACGACTTGTTTATACAGGTCAGGAGTGCAGCCCTGGCTCTTCAGCAGATGTGCTACTGGAGTTTTCTGGTGCAAGCAGAGTCCCTGTCTGCCAATGCAATGTAGCATCAGCCTGTGAAACAGCCATGCATTTCTTAATTACTTTCCAGATACTCCTTGCAAATGGTTTCAATTAGTCTAGTGGGGTCTAGTAGTTTTCCTGTGTGTACTGGGTGTGCTTCTGAGAACAGCCAGCCCTGAACAGCTACATGGTTAGCAGATACTCAGAAAGAAGATGTAAACATGGTGTTCCATAGGTTAGATACAAAGAAGAGCACCCCACCTCCTTAGGGGTGCCTGACTCATGCCTTCACAGTTGGGATTTTTTTTTTTTTTTCCCCCCCCTTCCTCTTTTGTATCAATGAAAAAAAACTTCCTGGCTGTTAGGGAAGGGCTCAAGCTGAAGCTGGTCCCCACCTGATTCTCTTCACCAGCTAAGACAGCTAGATCCATCCAGAGCTGGGCTAGGATGAAAGCCAACATATAGCACGCACAGTTTGATTTTGTAAGGAGTTCAGATTTCAGTGTAAGCATAAGACCTGTTCTAAGGTAATTGTAGCAGAGCACATAGAGTTCTCTCCCATGTGTGTTGAATATCAATATCAATATTGTGTTAATACTGCTTAAAATGCATGTGTGCTCTTTACAGTAAGCCCTGGTTGTGTATACTGACACAGATCTAGTGATGACTGTTTCTTAGTGAGCAATATAGATTTTCTCTTTATACAGGCAATCATTTACTGCCTGTTTGGGTTTTTGTTGCCTCTTTTTTTTTAGGTACTCAAAGAATTCTTTCATGTCAAGTTTGTCAGTCTATGGGGACATGCTTGACTCACACCCTGAAATCAGGAAGCATGGCTGGGAGGGATGGGCTCACAGGTGACAATTGGCAATAGATACTGGGGTTTGCAGGCTCCACAGGAAACAAGTTTTTTTACTTCAGAGTAGCAGGAGAAAGCAGGCAGACAGTCTCAGAACCCATGTCTCAAGTCTCGCATTCAATTTGTTCTGCTGAGGTCAGGGAGTGATTTGTTGTTCCATATGAGATCATTATCGACAGGACAAGGAGGTAATGAAATGCAAAACAAAATTCCTAGTCCTGGGAATCTTATCACTTAGCTCACAAGCCAGACCTCATGGAATCCCCAGAAGAGGAAGCAGCTATACCAGCAGAAAAGAGGCTGTGTTCTTACATATCATTTTTATTTTCAAACATAAATAGACTGCAGAAGAATGAAAGCAATCAGCTCCACTGCTGTGACAAGCTTCTATGCACAAACTCTCACCCGTGCTGTCTGCATCCAGCAGCCGTCATTCAGCTGCAAAGCTTTACAGCAGGACTAGCAGAAATCACCCTTTGTACCCAGGGACCCCAAGTCAGGGCTCCTCCTCCAGAAGTCTCTGTGGAAAGCTGAGAGCTCTGCTCTCTGCAGCTGTCAGAAAGCCAGCTCTGAAATACAGCAATTCACTTTGGTAGCAGTCACCTACTGCACCGAAGCAGAATCCCAGACAGCAGTTGCAGCTTTTGCAAGTAGCAAATGCTCTGGAACAGTTGCATTAGAAAGGAGTCTCTGTTTTTCACCCAGCCTGTGTAATCCTTTTGGAGTCTGTGTTCTCCACTAAATACCAGCAGAGCAGAATCTTCACCCACAGCAGTGGGGCAGAGTGTTAATCGCTGCACTGATCTAAATAGAGATGTGCTGGTAAGATGTATCCAATTCTTCTTTTATTCCTCCAAAACAAGATATCCAAAATATCTACAGTTATATTCACCTCAAATTACACCTTTCTCAGTAGAAGCAGAATTTTGTCTGATAAAGCCCAGAGCACCAGGATAAGTTTAACCAAGTTAGTGCTTGATTTTGTGCCCTTCTAAGGAGCACAGAGGTGCAACACCATGCCAGGAACAGCCTTGTTTCCTCACCATTTAACTCCAGCCAGGCAGGGGAGAGGATCTGGCAAGAGGCAGAGTGCAGGGGCAATGCAGCTCTCGTGCTGGTGGGAATACCTCTGTCACACCGGTTCCACCAGCAGGGTGGAGGAGAAGGGTAAGAGCAAATTCCTTGTCCTGCTTCCAGCACTCACTAATACCCATCTCTGCAGGAATGGGACAGAGTCTGGCTCTCAATAAATGGGTTCCTTGGGGATGAAAGGTGCTGTAAAAGCAAGACGACAAGCACGCAATAGTTTGTTGCTCTCTTTTTCCCCTTCCCTTGATCCTTTGTGGATTTGGCTAGTTGGATCTGTGCTGTTACTGTGTCAGGATTCAGAGAGCAAGCAAGCAGCAATGAATTTCTCACTGCTACTGCTCCAGTCCTAATAGCAAACAGCTGAGTGAAGAATGAAGTCCCAGCTGAAAAACAGAGCTTTCCCTCCTCTTGCCTCGGCTATTGCTGGAGCAGCAGCAGCTTCAGTGTTATTGTAAGCCCCTGGTGTTAGATGCCAGTTCTGGGGCTCTAAGTGTGGTTATATTTAGCCCATCACCACTCTATTGTTGGGGAATGGTCCAGACTATACTGCCTTTTTCTGGATAGGTAGAGACCGAATTTCAAGCCAGGATTAGTCAAATTCATTTTTAAGGTAGTTTCCCACATCGCATTTTACTAAGCAGAAAAATTATGTGGTACAGAGAAAACAAAGCAGAGTTTGATTGAAAGTGTATTTGCATTATTTTTGACTTTTTTTTTCTAATAGCTGGTAGTTTTCTGAAGAGGTGAAGACTTTTTTTTTTTTTTTTTTTTTTTTTTTTTTTTTTTTTTTTGGAGCAGTCAAACGTTTTAGCATGACTTACCTTATTTGAGCAGAGTGAAAGTTGGCAGATTTGCTTTTAACTCTCAGCCTCATCAGCTTCTTGGGCTGCTCCACAGTAGTTGAAGTTATGCCAGCATTTCCATTATAACATTCCCCTCTCTTCTCATTTTCAGGGGTTTCATGCTTGGCTGTAAGAATTTTCTCTAGGATAAAATTCTGGCACCTAAAGTCCCACTCCAGGTGTGACTTTTTAAAGTCACCATGAGCCAAACCCTGAAATTAGTTTCTACTTAATATTCAGTCACTGGAATACAGTTTTATGTTCACTTCAGGAGAGCTCAACAAGAGAAATTATAGGCTGCAGATTAAAGGAAGGTTGCTTTTCCTTAATGGAAAGCAAACCTGAATAAATATACAAATACTTGTGAGATATCCAGCTGTTGAACGGAGGTTGTACAGTCACCTAGATTTTTTAAAGGGCTCATGGAGATGCCATTTGCTTGCTTCCCACAGACCTCATAGCCATGTTGGGTAGCTCTACACAAAGTGAATGTCCTGCTTTATGACTTCCACAGCTCTTGGCAAAATTCAGGAGGGAAGGTTGCCTGGGGGCTGGGTTTCTGCAGCCCTTCATGCTGTTTCTCCAAGACCAATCTGGGCTACAACCTGTATTTCACAGCCCACCTTGTGGTGCATGCCTGTCTGCAGGGTGGGACAGAGCACTGTGTCCCTGGTCTCCTTACATTATCTCCTGGCTCTGAAACAACAAATCCCTCTCTCAGAGAGAGGTCACAAGCCTGGGGTGATCCTGGTTGAACTCAGCTACCCCCATGGGGTATAATGCCATTTCATTTCAAGGCTCTTGAGGATATCTGTGGGATCTGAGGGACCATAGTGCAAGTACCTAAGGGCTGAGTCTTTCTGAGGAATTAATGATCATACAGGGATGTATAACAGCCTGGAATGCACAACTCCGGTCCCAGCAGGAGTTGGACTTCTACTGTTGTTAAAAACAGAGAAATAGCAACTTGTTTTCTTTACATTCTCATGAAAAGAACGTGTCCTCATAACCAACCCAGAGAGCAGCATGGTTGTGTCTTGTATCCAGGAGTCACAGAGGGAAACCTCTTTTGACCAACTTGCAATGCTCTGAAACCAGGTTCTCTGAGACTGGGAGTTAGAACAACTCTGCCTCAACTCTTGGGCAGATCCAACAAAAGAACAGGCAACATCAAGAAAACCTATGCTGACACTTCCATAGAAGATCTGTAAATCCCCTGTGTCTCCATCCTTGTAACATTTGATTCCAATTAGCATAAAAAAGGCCACAGACTAGTCTGTTCTGTAAAGTTGCCTTGCAAAATAAGACTGAGGTCTGCATGCCAAGGCATGTGGAGAAGTGACAAGGCAGCCTATCCTTTCAAAGGCAAAGAAAGAAAGAGAGTAAGCAGCTCCCTCATCCCAAACATACATTCTTCTTTAAAAAGAATGGTTAAAAACTTGGGTTCTTAGACCTTGTTAGAACAGCTGTGCCAGTTGCCTAGTCCTGTGCTGGTCTATGCAGACCTTTTCAGAACCTGTGTCTATGTTAAATAACATAAGACCGTAAGGATGAATGTGCAGTGAAGAGTGTAAAAATAAATGTAGTCATACTTTTCCTTTATATTTCCTAAATACTTCTTATAGGCCCTAACAGCTTCTGGCTTACAAACCTTCTCCTTGTAGATGGAGCCTTTGTATTTGATGATCCTTGACAGCTTTTTCCTTCATTAGTTTGGTCAACGTTAAGCTCAAGAAACCTTTGCAACAGTTCCACAGAATAATTAAACATTTTGTGAGAAAACACCCTTTCTTTGGTCTCACTGCACTGTCACTTGGAGTTCCTGGGAGCAAGAGTGAGTGGTTGCTCCCTGCTCAGTTCTCCAGGCCACGGCTCTATGGACCCTGTGGCACATTCCTCCAGCTGGCTGGGGGGCAGCTGTGTGACTGTGCAGGTACTGTAAAGTCCCAGCCTAAATCACTGAGGCCATGCGCTTGCACATGTGGACATAGGGACTGAGGAGTAGGTGTTGGGAAGGCGTCATTGCCTTCTTCTGCTTAGACTGGTCAACTTCCATTTAGAAATTTCAGAAAGGCTTCTGGATAAACATTATACAGGATTAACTAACTCAAGGAAATCTTGTGTTGTGGTACTGTTCTCAAAAATACTTCAAAATAACTAAGTGGCAGTTCCAAAAATATTCCGGTTTGAGGAGAGAAATGAAAAAACCAAAGGTATAATTATAAGGGAGTGATGGACAGCTAGGCCCTTGCTGCTTTTATTCTCCTATTCCACACAGGGGATTTGATATGTATCAGAGGGACAAGTGTTGGCTGTCCCAGCCCAAAAGAATGTTTGCCAAGCATCCTTGCCTGGGGATTATAATTTCAAAGAAAATAGATTCTTTTGTTCTGCTAATCACTCACTGTTGTGGTTATCTAACCCTTGTACTTTAAAAATGCGACAACTGCAATCATTCAGAGGCAATTTGGATCTATGTTCTCTATGTAAACATCTCATATCACCTGCTAACACTTTCCCCTAACCTCATACTTTCCATAGTTGTGACTTTCTTGTGAGGGAAATCTCTTTCCCCACCCACACAACTACCACATGTACCAGCTGACATCAGACAGCAGCTGTTTCTAGTTCCAGTGAAAAATAAAATAAAAACCAAAATGTCTAATGTGGTATGTAAAAAAAAAGTGTTGTTCCAAATGACCCAGAGGTATCAGCATTCTTAGAAGGAAAACATCCTTTTCCAATCAGCTTTACCTGAAATATTCATATGCCATCACATTCAAATTACGACCATTTCTATCTATGGTGCTGGTCATTTATCTGGTTGAGTTGGGGAAAAAGCTGCAACAGAGGAAATTGAAAGGATTTGTGCCTGTTCCTTTTCTATATGACACCTAGAAATCTTACGGAGTGCACAAAATATATGCTACCATGCATATATTCTATCTGACAGACCGCACTGTAGACACAGAGAATTTAAAAAATGTTATGAATAAGTGGATAAAAATCCAGGTTCCCAGTATTCACTTCTTCACTTCAGAATTTCTTTTATTTTTTTTTCTTTCCTAGTTTGACTTTTAAGTTTGCCTTTTTTTTTTTTTTTCTTTCCCCCCCCAGCAACAGGGCAATTATGGGAAGGTTACTCTGCTGACACCCTTTTTTCATACTTATGGGTATCTCTCAGATTTACAGATTCTTTGTCAAAAAATAAAGTCAAGAATTAGTTATTTTTAATGCTCAGTTGGTAGCTTCAGAGAATGGTTGTAATAATTCCTTTTTTCATTGTTCTTGAACAGGAATAGATATTTCTGGAGGTCAGTGTATTCCAGTTCCTTCAGTCTGTTCACATGCCCTCTTACAAGGAGTCGGAATCTCTTTGTAAGTCTTTAGAGTCTTCCTCTGGAGGACTCTAAATAAAACCAGCTGCAAAGACTTACAAATAAGCTGAAGGATGCCATCTTTGCCATGATATTTATAAGCATGATATTTAGTACTGATGAAAAGTATCAAGTTCCCTTCAAACACACCTTAATTGCACAAACTTCTTTTGTTCCTTTAAGCACAAAACTGAATGTATGTGAAATCAAAAGAAAAATAGATACAGTTGCTCAAATTTCAAAGTTAGAAAAGCACAACAAGAAGAAAGATCTGTGCTGCTGGAGCCAGATTTGCAGCCCCACCTTCAATTTTAGCTATATCTAATGTGAACTGAGAATCAAAGCACTCGTGCGCGAGCCAGATGAGGGTGGAGGAGTATGCTGTATGCTAATCCTTAATGTACACACAGATGAAAATTGAGTTTATGATCTTTTTTTAGGTACTTTGTTTTGTTCAAAGAAACCCTGAAAACTTTTGTTTAAAAATAATTTGAAAAATTTTTAGTTACTTAAATTTTTAGACGTTTATGTGGAGGAATGGAACCAAGTGAGTCTCATGAGACGGTTCTCCAGAGTAATGGCAATGGCATATATCGTAATGTAAAAAAAAAATATAGTTTCTAGTGAGCATATTTTTCAATTTTTTGACAGACTGAACAAACACTTACACTTTTCTGCCTGTGTTTTATTCCGTGAATGAAGATTCTTTTGCTCTGGGGAAATAACTTTAGGATTTTCCTGTACATACTAGATGCAAGAAACCCGCATCTGCCTTTTTATAATGAATAGATGAAACACTACAGGAAATTCAAAGAATTCAAAATAACCTCAGCCAGAAAGTAATAAATATGGTGCATATTTGAACAAGTAGAACATTCATTAAATGCTAATGATGATAATAATGCCTGAAAAACGACTTGAAAAAGAACACAAAATCTCTTGTGAGAGACACTTCTTCCGGCAAAGGAAACATTCCTTTGGTGGTCACATCAATCTGGTCCTTTGCAAAGGCACATAATACATCATGCTGGCTGTCTCCTCAGGAACGCCTCAGGAACTGGGTCAGAGGGGTGTTGAAGAGGTCAGGAGAGAGGTGTTAGGTTTCTGCTACATGCAGAGAAATTTTGCACAATTCTTGCCAGATTAGGGGCATTTCTGTTGAAAATTGGCAGTTCCACCACATCAGGAACACCTCTAAATCCCTATTGTAAAAATAAAAGTGAAAATTTTTCCCCACCCTTAGGCAAACAGTTTCATTAGCACTGTTGGAAGAATAGAATGGCTCTTAAGTTCAACCAGCCCTGAAATCTGAAGAAGGCAATAGTCAAGGCCTTCCCAAAGGATTTGATGAATATTTTGCTCCTTCATTTGCTTTTTTTTTAATGTAAGCAGCTCTGTAAACCATTGTTACCAGTGATTATGAACATTTTTACACTTTATCCCTGAGTTCAAGAGAAAAAAGGTTTATGCTATGCAGCTAAACAGAGGGGGAAGGGAAATATGGGTACTACAGCTCTGAAATCCCCTGGCCAATATTTCTATTACCTGTGAAATTGCCTTTTATTGCAATGTCTAGCCTGGAAAAATTCTGGAACATCTTATGTTATTCTTTTTATAGTTATTTGAACAGAAGCAACTGGATCAAGCGCCACAATTGAAGACAGGTTCAAAACACTCTCTCTCCACCACTCATGCTTTTGAAAATTTGCTACCATTGGCAAGAGAATGTCAATTATTTCCTCTCTGGGATGAGGCTCAGGGTAAGAGACTGTATATATGTTAACAAAAAAGAATCCCAAAAATTCAAACCCAAGTAAGCATCTTGCTGGGGGCATGTCTGTGGCACCTGGCTGTAACTACATCTGTTGCTCCTGCCTCTGGAGCCTCACTGCCAGCACAACTCTTAGTGCCAATGTGAAGAAAAATGTTTCTCATGTATTACAACTGTGGGTGAGTAATAAATCCCCACATATTGTTATAGAATCATAGAATTCTAAGGGGTTGGAATGGACCATAAAAATCATTTAGTCCCAACCCCTCCTGCCATGGGCAGGGATACCTCCCATTAGACCAGGCTGCTCAAGGCCTTACCCAACCTGGCCTTGAACACTGCCGGGGTTAGGGTATCCTCAGCCTTCCTGGCCATCCTGTTCTGGTGCCTAAATTTCCCCTCACTCAGCTTACACCCATTACTCCTTGTCCAGGCCCTATAGTTCCAGCTTCCCTCTATCTCCCATCAGATGCTGGAGGGCTGCAGTGAGGTCTCCACACAACCTTCTCTTCTCCAGGCTGTATACAGACCCAACTGACTCAGCATTTCTTCGTAGGGGGCACGCTCCAGTCCTCTTATCAACTTTGTGGCCTCCTCTGGAGTTACTCCAACAGTTCCATGCCCTTCTTATGTTGGGAACACCATAGTTATCCTGCAGTTAGCATGACAGTGCTTGCAGTTTTAAGTGACCAAAAGTTACACCAATTCCACTTTTCCCAAGGGCACATTTCCCTGACTACTCTTACTTGCCTCTACACCCAGCTTTACCCTTTTCTACTTCCATGCAGCTTCCTTAACTTGTTCATACTGATAGTGGGATTAGGGTAGGATGAGGGAGCTGAAAGTTCATAGAGGGGGTTAGGAACAATCAAAAAAACACTCCTAAGATACTATGTAGGACCTAGGAACTGTGACAAATTTCACAGCACTCACTGGCTTCCCATTTCTCTCAGTAGCTTACCAGTACAGAGTGAAAAATTCGCTCTGATTTTGGACTGCAGAATACAGTGTGGCAGTGGTGGTAGTGTTGAAACTGAGTGAACTGAAATGCTGACATGTTAGCTTCTCCCTCCACTCCTCTCCCACTCCATCCTCTCAGGGAATATTTCACCAGTGTGATGTGGAAAACAAGCCTATATCCAAGTGGTCTCAAAGCTGATCCTTACATTATTCACACTGCAGTAACTGGTTTTGATTCTCACTGTCATATCCTTACTCAGCTGAGGTTGCATATGACTTCAACTCTGTCTTTATCCATCGACCCTCCATATTATTTGAATTTGTTTAATCAAGTGTTATTTGTGTTTATGTAATCCATAAAACATCCACATAAAATTAAAGCAGTGTGCATAAACAGCAAGGGATGACTGCCCTTAAATCCAGTAGACAGTTTTTTATCAGAATGACTCAGTTGTGGAGGAAGTCTCTAGATAATAGTTGAATAGAAAACTAAAATCCAATTAAATCTTAAGTAGTGAGTAGATAGCATGTTCAACATGTTATTTGCTAGATGGCCAGTATTTAAATTTGATCCTGTGCTCAGGAAAGTGAGTGGAAATCTTTACACTGTTTTTTATTTAATGTCAGACTATCTATTTAGAGGGAATATTTGTATTTAAAAAATAGTTTAGGGTCAGAATTATATCTCTTCTGCTCTGGAAAAATATATGCTATATAAAACTTATCATTTCTACTGTTATACATATGAATTTCCTCATAAAATGCTTCATATGACAAGAAGTGAAGAAATCTATTCCAGCAGAAGCTGTGAGGGTAAAGGCCAACACTGTGTTTACTCACACTTGGAATTTGGCAAAGTAATTGGAATAATGTCAGATACAACAAAGATCAAAGTTCTATTTTATAAAATTCCAGTCTTAGGGATAGCACATCCAGGAGACCAGGGTGTGCAGTAGGAGTTGTTTTAGCACCAGAAAGCATTACCAGCAATATTGTCTATGGCATCTAGTTTCCTTTGCAGATATTCAATCTAAACACTATCCATTCTTTATATCATGTTTGAGAGCCACAGAATCCAAGGGAAATTGAGCAGTTAGGTCTTAAGCATAAGATCAGGGTGTGTCAAATTTCATTGTATCACTTTCTGCTGGCCTTGAGCTGAGTCTAACATTTGGTGAAAGCAGCTTTTATAAAGATGGAAAGTTTGAAGCTGAAACCAGGAGTTGAGAATTCCTTGCTGCTTTGTTCCAGTTGCTTAAACCGGAGCTGCTTCAGCTTCTTTCTCAATTGTACTTGGCTGACCTCAGTCATCAGACATTGTTTTTCTGTCATTGCCTTCTCTCCTATATTATATTCTTCTGCTTCATATGTTCTCCTCATACAGGACTCTATACTTGCTACATACAAGACATTTGTCAAGTTTCCTTCTGCAAGACAAATTTATTGAATGCTTCTCATCTCTCACAATCAGTTTTTTTATCCCTTAATCTTTTCCTGTGACTTTTAGCTGAACTGCCTCTTTTCAGTTCTGGCCACAGCATTGATTCAATTCCTGTCCTTTGGGTCTTTTGAGATTGTACTGACATCAAACACTTTTTAAAACTGCTCACTTGGTTTCCTAGCCTTAAACTTGAAAAATATTAGCAAAATCCCAGACCTGTGCACACACTTTCGATGCATTAAGTCTTGTGCATGAAAGTTGGTACTATACTAAGTAGTCTTGTTGCTAAATTGTTCATCTTGCCTCAAGGCAGGGGAATAGATCACCTGAGGTCCTTTTCATTGTGTTTTACAAGATTTTTCCTTTTTCATGTGTCAATAATTTTTGTCACACTAGCTGATCACTTTTTTGCCTCTCTGTAAATACTGGCAAAGTGTTAGAACTCTCACAGTGTGTTGGATTTTCTGAGAGATAGGCCACATTCAGTGAATGGAGTGAAAGGAAGAGAGAAGGAAGGTTATAAATGTTCAAATGGAGACTTTTCTGGCTAAAGAAAATACAAGCAAAATTCTTCTTGAATCAGAACAGTTACTGCACTGGAATTATCTGTCCTTTCATTATTTATCTAGATTTCAGCAGTTTCTTGACTATAACCAGTTAAGATTAACATTTGGATGAATATATCCTCAGGAGGCATTCTATTTGTATTTTTGGGTTTTTAACATATCCTTACTAAAATAGAAGAAATGGAAAAAATCTGCCACTCTCAGTTGCTTACTCAGGTTTTCTGACAATAGAAAGAGCTGTTTAAGAGACAGTTGCAGAAGCAGAGCCTTGCATTAGAAACTAAAAAGTTGTGACTACTCTTTACTTTGGCATGATTACTCTTTTTTTTTTTTTTCTTCTTTTTTTATTTTTCTCTCTTCTGCCAAGAAGTACAGCCATGTTCTAATCCTTTGCCATGACTTAGTAGATGAAGTCGTATAATCAAAACTAGCCAGCTTTCCATGTGCCCTATCCCAAAGAGAAATGTTAGGCTGATGCAGAGACTACTGACTGCTACTTTATCCACACTCTGCACCCTAAATACCCACTGTAACAATCAATAATACTGGTGTAAAGAGGGAGTAACTTCATTACAGCAAATAGAGATTCTGCTTGTTTACATCAGTTCAATTAAGAACATAATTCAGCTCATCATTGATTTGCCTCTAACTGTGGCCTTTTGCATGTGACAAATGTTTCAAACTATTCTTCCTTAAATGAAGATAGCACTTATACAGCCAGCAAGCTATTTTCTTTCTGCCACTTCTGGTTTGCCAAAGGAGCAGTGAGAGAGACACATTCTCATGGCAGCAAATATTTTTGAAATGTAATATCTCCATAATTGCATAGTCTACAGGAAAGGAAAAAGAAAATGTCCATAGCCATATTCTAAGTATTGTTTCAGCAGTCTCCATCAGTGTATAACAGATTAAACATATGCTATTTTGGTATCACAGGATTGTTCTTACATTTTAAAAATTTACTGGTTTCATTTGCTTATGTAACAGCAACAACTTCTTTTTAAAAATAATTTTTGCATCCAGCTTTTATTCTTTTTTTGCTTTTAGATTCAAGACATTCACTGGAAAATTTTTCTTCTGAGAATTTGCAGGTAGATGCATAATATATGCTGGCAAATCCACATGTGTTGACAGTAATTATGTTTACTGTGTGTAAGAGAGGGAAATTAAACTGTATAAAGATTGCAAAACTAGCACAGCATGTACTATTAGCAGAAACTCATTTTGCTTGGAAACAGATGGAGAAATTGCAGTCGCTTATGTGCACATTAGCAATTGCACATGTTTGCAAAGGAGAAGTTTATAGACAAGAATGGCACAGTTGTGTCTATAGCTACCTGTGCAAGAACACATTTAAATCATTTCTTCCTGTGGTGCAATTTATATTTTTTCTAGTTACATTCTTATAATAAGATTAAAAATAAAGCATTAAATCAAGGAAATTTTTTTTCTGGTCTCTTCTTTTGTTAGTTACTATAATTTTTTTTTTTTTTTTAGAAGTTATGGAAGTCTGGTGTTTAAAAATTCCAAGTACACATCCATTTAATGTAAAGCAGTTATATGATTAGAAATATATATAGCCTGGTTTTCTTAGTAATGCTAACACCCCAAAGGGTGTCAATGACTGTACCTCCATATAACTTCCTTTATAAAAAGAATGTAAGGCAAAGAAAGTAACTACTAGCTAAAAATAAATTGGACTTACAATGCAGTCCAACATTGAAAGCTGTTGATGCATTTCATGAAGCTACTGAGAGTCCCTCAGAAGGCTTTCTGGAAGCAGCCAGGAATCACTTCTGTTAGGTATTAAGTGGAAAGTGCCTCAGTTTCCTGCCAAACTTCATTGCACTTCTGTCTGAAGTGTTGGGCCATGAGGCTGCTGCTACCTTTGTTCTCATCTTACACTGCTTTAAGAACTGCCCATTTTGTGAAGCATGGCAAAGCTCCTTTTCATGTTTTCTGCTTTTGTAGCTGAGCAGAAACAAAAATCTTGCCCTACTCCTCTCTCCCCCTTCTCTTCCCCCCTCCGCCCCCTTGCCCTGTATGAGTCTTTGGACTTTGATTTTATAAGCTCTATGATCTTATTTTACTTTTTTTCCATGATATTTTGATATTTTCCTACAGAAAGGCAGTACTGGGTGCATTTTGTCCCCAAAAATATCTGTTGAAATAGCAGTTCATATGATTGACTAACAAGATATGCCACCTCTGGAAAAATTAAATCAGCAGCCTTGGTTTGCAGCTGGAGAAAATAATGTTTGGAGGCAAACTGCTTTTCTGAGACAAAATCAAAGGCAGTGTTGAGGCAGCCAAATTGGAGTAGTACAGAGACCCTGATCCTAGTAACAACAAGTCCTGCATATTGAGAACCTTTGGTACTTGAACCATGTCCTCTGTTGAGATTTGGATTCCAAAAGAATACTTTTTTTATGGCTCATCACTTCATAGAGACTCATTCCCTGTGATAACAGCCCTTGCGTGTTCCTGCACTAGTCTCTCATTCATTATCTGCTTTGCTAGGCTCTTCTGTTTTAAACACATTTAGGTCTCACTTCATGATAAGGCTGTGTGACTGAATGTTCAGAGGACACTCACTTTTGGGGGTGTTGCAGGAAGTGTGACTCCATCTGCTCTCTGTGCTTATATTAGGACAGCCCAGGACTGTGAACTGTGCACAGATCTCCTGGCCTTGCCTTCTCAGAGTAATATTTTCTGCAAGGAATGACACTTGAGGAGAGTTATGAACTATTTTTCCTCAAAAACTTACTTTTTTTGGTATTTACAGGCAAGCCGTATGAAGAGTGACTGAGGGAGCTGGGGTTGTTTAGCCTGGGGAAAAGAAGACTCAGAGGTGACCTCATCATTCTCCACAACTTCCTGAGAGGTGGTTGTACTCAGGTGGGGGTTGGTCTCTTCTCCTAGTGACAGGATGGGAGGACACAACCTCAAGCTGCAGCAGGCAAAGTTTAGGCTAGATATTAGGGAAAAATTCTTCATGATCCAGCATGATCCAGCATTGGAATTGGCTGCCCAGAGAGGTGATTGAGTCACTGTCCATGGAGGTGTTTAAAAAAAGACTTGGTAAGGTGCTCAGTGCCGTGGTTTAGTTGATAAGGTACACAGTTGATTCTGTGATTCTGTGACAATTTAAAGGTGTCTTGCTTTGGAATGGGTTAAGTCTTCATATTATGTGCCACAGTCTGGTGTCTGTTAAATTAAATCAATCCAAAATGACATAATTGCGTCACATATCAGGATGATTCACTGTTTTTTTTTTTCCTTGCTTGCCACTTAGCATTCTTAAACGATTGTGAAACAGAGGTTCTGGAGAATTCAGGGTTCATACCCAGCAGTAATACTGTTTCCTTCTAATGCATCCAGAAATGCTAGATCAAAGACCCAAAAATGGGTCAGGATACGATGTAGCTGGGAGTGTTGCTAAGGACAGGCAGCAGCGGTATTTTCCCCACCAAGTGACACAGATGTATCATAAACTGAAGCTATTTGCTTTGAAAGCCTTTAACAGCCTTCTTTAGCCCTCAGGTAAACCCTTCTCTGATCATTGAGTCTTCTTCAGTCTAAGATGCTCAAAACTGTGGTGAAACATTTGAATAATAGAATCATTTAAGCTAGAGAAGAGCTCATCAAGTCCACACTTTGACTGATCACCACCTTGTCAACTAAATCACAATGCTAAGTGCCATGTCCGGCTGTTTCTTGGACACTTCTGGGGGTGGTGTCTCCACCACCTCACTAGGCAGTCTGTTCCAATGCTTAAAATGGACTTCACCCTTTCCATGGAGAAACTCTTCCTGAATTCCTTCCCAACTTGAGAAGGCTCATCTTGAGGCTGTGTCCTCTTGTCCTGTCACTTGTTGCCTGGAAGAAAAGGGCAACTCCCCTGTACCTTTCAGGTAGTTGAAGAGAGTGACAAGGTCTCCCTTGAGCCTCCTTTTCTCCAGGCTCTAAACAACCCCAGCTCCCTCAGCCACTCCTCAGATGACTCACTCTCTAAATGCTCCACTGCTCCTCTCCAGACACACTCCAGTCCCTCAATGTCCTTCCTGAACTGAGGGGTTCAGAGCTGGACACAGAATACTTGAGGTGTGGCCGCACCAGTGCTGAGTACAGGCAGCAATCACTGCCCTGGTCCTGCTGGACTCCCTATTTTTGATAGAAGCCAGGATACCAATGTCCCTCTTGGTCATCTGGGCACGTGCTGGCTCATGCTCAGCTGCTGTCAACCAGCACCCCTGGGTCTTTTTCTGCCAGACAGCTTTTCAGCCATTCTGTCCCAAGCCTGTAGCACTGCCTGAGGTTGTGGCCAACACCTCACCTTGTTGAAACTCATACAATTGTCCTCAGCCCATCAATCCAGCCTCTCCAGGTCCTTCTGCAGAGCTTTCCTACTCTCCTGCAGATCAACACTCCCGCCTAATTTAGTGTTGTCTGCAAATTACTGGGGGTGCACATCTCATCCAGATCATCAGTAAATATACTGTACAGGACTGGCCCAGTACTGAGCTGAGGCTGACCCTGCTAGAGACTGGCCACCAACTCCATGAGACACCATTCACCACCACTCTCTGGGCCCAGCTATCCAACCAGTTTTTTACCCAGCTGAGTGCACCTGTCAGTCATGGTCATATGCCAACGAGTCATTAATTAATCTTTGGTTAAAATTAATTGCACTAATTGACCATGGTACAGGATATGTGTATGACCAGTCCTAGAAAATCTTTTCTGACATGTCTCTGCCATAGCTCCTATACACACTCATAGTTTCACGTCTTCAAAGAGCATATTTGCTAAAACAAAGGTATCAACTTTTCATTTGATGAGGAAAATGTTCAATGGTTTCAGCTTCTCTAAAGAATAAGATCTTCCAGTAGACTTTTGGTTAATTTTTAGGCAGTTGGCTTGCTAGCTCTGTGCCATTTCCTTCATTTCTGCTTCCAAATCAAGTAGTTGATGTTGGCCTATAGAACTTACTCCTTGCTGAATGTGCACTTCTTTCTTCCTGCATTACTACATTTGAGTCTCCTCAAGGAAAATCAGAGGGACTTGAGCAGTCTCAAAAAAAAAAGATCTTCAGCTGCGGGATTTTTTTAGCCTTAGTTTTGACAGGCCATGAATCAGGGAACCTTAAAGGAAAGGTATGTCATTTGTTGCAGACTTCTCTGAACATGACAGTGGGTGGAACAACATTTTTTAAAAATAGAGTCTATATGATTAAGTTTTAGAAAGTGTGCATCTGTTCAAGGTCCACACATCAAACGCATTTTGTTAATAATAGGATGTCTTCTCAAGCGAGAAACTTCTCAAAGGAGTACAATACATTGTGTGCCTTGACTTCCATGTGCTTTTAGGTCTCTGAAACTCTAGCTCACCTAAAAATGCCCCCAAATTCACTTTCAATTTGGAGATACATTTATTGAGATTAGAAAAATTGCTAAAATAGTTTACTTACTTCACATGAATTCAAATACACCAAAATGCAATAAGAAAATTGTTTGTTAACTTCACCTGGGGATCCAGGAAGGGATTCTCTGCAGCTGCTTTGTCATTTTTGTGGTTTCCTCCACCATTTATGCAAATGAAGCAACAAATTGTACTTCCCTGTACTAATACAGTAAAGAAAAAATGATTAATTGCCCTGTCAGAGACAATTTATTTTCAAGATCCAGATGATATATTTAACTTGTGGCTTTTATTGATCTCAAATTTGTTAGAAGTCCAAGAGCACTTTTAAATTCACCCTACTGTGAAAATTTTGATCCTACAGAGTTGAGTTTTTTTTGCTCACAGAATTTAGCTAAGTATCATTAAAACCTCTTCTTAAAACAAGAAGAAAAAAAAAGATGAAGGAAAAGGAGAACATCAGAAAAAACTTTTGCACTTTAGCTGTGACTGAATGCAGACACAGGCTGCCCAGAGAGGTTGTGAAGTCTTCATCCTTGGTCCTGGGCAACTGCTTGTAGGAAGCCATGCTTCAGCAGGGAGTATTGGGCAAGATAATGCTTAGGGGTCCCTTTCAATCTTCTTTTTTAGACTGTATTTGAGTATGCAGAGATTTTTCATACTTTCTTTTGAAAAGCTTCTAAATTGAAAGCTGCGCAAATTAACTTTTGCCACAATTTCACTGTCATTCCACCAAAGTAAAAGCTCATCTTGTAAGAAAATTATTTCAGCTAGGTGTACCTAGAAGCACTTTCAACTAAGAGTGAAGAAAAGTGCTGGTGGAGGCCACACAGAGGTTTATATTTGTGTTTTGTTTGCACTAACATATCCCAGGCAGGCCAGAAAATGCCATATGGAAAGCATGGGGAGAAGGGAGTAGCTAGTCTTCCGAGATGAATCTTCATGAAATTACATATCTTGGAAGAATACCAGGGAATGCTGCAAATAAAGCACAGCATATGTGTAAAGATGCTGTTGTCTAGACCACTAAGGATTAGGTGTTCCTTCTTCTTTTTTCAAAGCAATGCTGTCTTCTCTGAAAGATGAAGCTCAGTCCCTAATATGTAGTTCGTGGCTGTAAAGAAAACAACTTCTCATGGCATTCGTTAGCTGAGCTCTGTTTTTAAAAACAAAATCAGACTGAGCATGTCAGACCTTAATGCTGTGAGAGCTCATGCTCATTTCTGTGTGCTTGACTTCCCCTGGGCCTCATGTGAATATAACCTGACACCACTCGTTAGCAGCAGTCTTCATTCTGCTAGCTTGACGAAGGAGTGTTTTTCACAGTTAATTGTAATTAACTGGACAAAACAAAAATAACTTTTATTTTGAAGTGATGAAGGAAATTCGTGCATTCTCTACGCAAATACACAGACCCACCCAATCAAGTCACTGAAGCACAGGGAGTGGATACAGGTGTCATTATCCAAAGCACAGCCCATACACAGTGCTGATTGAGTGCAGTTGGGTCTTTTTTTTTCTGCATCTCAGATGAAGTGCATTATTAGTTCTTGCTTGTACTTAGCTTTGAATCTTTTTGACTCTACTCTCCCCTCTTTTTTTTTTTTTCACACTGGAAGAGAGTAGAGCTTTATTTTCTTTTTTCTTACACAAATCTAAATACTGTCTCTCAAGGTGACTAAAATGCCATTTTTCTGAATGGACATGCCTGAGGTTAGCCACTATAGCTTTCTTCTGATATTTTCCTGATTTTCCATAGGCAGCACTACTGCAACTCACCAATGTTTATCAGCTGAACCACAAAAACTTAAGTAACTATTCACAAAATATTCCCCATAACAAACAAATAATAATAATAAAAAACCCCCTGAAAACATACGATAGGGTCTAGACGTATTTAATGAAAGTACCATCTGAAATATGGCATCCCAAAAGATTTGTAAATGAGAAATAACCAATTTCTAACCAAGGCTAAAAATTCTTAATTAAGAATTTTGGTAATTAATGCAGCACAGTAAACATACTTCCAGAATTCCTTCCCAGAGCCTCCAGCTTCATGCTTTTAGTAAATTTAGTCAATTCCTTTTTTTTTTCCTACTGTTAGCACAGAAACTCAGACCTTTGAATTCATTCATTGCTTTGCTAAAACAGCAGTTTGTTGAAAGCAGTCATTAGGGCAGACACAAAGCAACTCCATAGCAGAAAATTATTAGTGAATTAAGTAAATCCCTTAATAAATGTCCACAGTGGGGTTTTCAAGATATGCTCAGGTTGGTGAAGCATCTAAATGCGTTCCAGTTAAAAAGTACTGGTGTCCAAAGACTTGGTCTACCAGATTCAGCTTGTGTCTGCAATGTAAGTGGAATGAGGGTTAAGAGCTGGAACAACCTTAGTGAGTCAAGACTAAGATCAAATTCAGAGCTAGTCACTATTTTCCTACTGGGCATCCACACATGAGTGAGTACGCAATTATACAAGATTCAGCATTTTAAACAACAGAATAATTAGGAAAAGACGATTGTAGAACAGATTTGTAGCTATAGAGAGCTGTGGTTGTAAAACAGATGATTCAGTCTGTGAAAATGCGTTAAAAATACTCATGTGGAGAATTTTCCTTTGTGCACAGTTCATGATAGCTGCTAATTATTTAAGAGTTGAGACCTAGATAAATTATCACATCATAAATCTACATAGCATGTTATTATTAACTGTAAATTTTTTGTGAAGTAAATGGAAGCAAGTTGGTTGAAATTTTTAGTAGCTGAAAGATACTTTCAACTTACATGGATATTTAACAACCTGATCTGTACTGTGACTTGGAACATGAAAGTGGAATTATTAATTTTGTTTTATGGTACTTGAAAGTAACTTACTCAATTAACTTGTAGATTTAACATTTTAAAAATGGAAAATACTCAGCTCATTCTTAGAGAATGCAGAATAGCAAACTGACCAGATGCTTGGAGACCATTTTCCTATGCCATATTCTTCCCTCTCATGCTACACACACCACATGATTACATAATTTTTTTCACAGCTTCCTTTCACAGTGCATGTACATCTTTGTTAGTGGGCCCACACTCAACATGGTGCAAATAAAGTTTCTGAGTAAGAGGTTGCCGTGGATTTTTCAGTAGTTGTACACTGTCTCTGATTTATCCACACCTAAATAGGTGTTCCTAGTTTAGGAATTTGTTTTGTTTTGGTTTGGTTTTTTTCTACTTGCAATTTTTTTTTAAAAAATGGTGTGACTAGGTTCTCCTAAAAATCAACAGGGAGGCACAGAGAGCAATTCAACATGTGTGACAAGAGATCTGTCAAGGATGTAGGTAGGATAATTAATTTCCTGAGGAGTTAATCTCTCTCCTGACTCCAGGGTAATGCTTGAGAGCTACCACTGATAAGACACCACAAATTTGGGCAGACACAGCTGTTTAGGTCGATCCCACATGTTAAGTATCAGGCCAGAACTTGTCCCTTGCAGCAGCCACAAATAGGCTCTGACAAACTTGAACTTCCTTCTTCAGAATATGGTCTTATGGAAATACCAAAACAGCTCTCTGGAGTAGCAGAAACAAAGAGAGAAGTGCATCAGCTGTTGGGAGTACTCAGCAGTGGAAAAGAGAGCGAGGTAAAGAATGTCATCAGGCTACTGTATGTTTACAGTGCATCCTAAAGTTCGTGTGGGGTTCTGGTGCCTTCATCAAAGTGGGTATGAGAGAGTGGGGAATCTTGTAATAGGGTCACAAGGTTGCACAGAGAAGCTATGGAAACTCCACTGCCGGTGGTACTAAAATGACAACTTGAGCCTAACACAGAAGGTGACTCTCTTGAGCAGGATTTTGGACGCAAAGACATCAAAAAGTCACCTCTAACTTGAATTATTCTATGATGAGAGGTAAGGGATAGCATCTGTATGAGGACATAAGAGTTCAGTTTATTCTCTTCAACTCTGGCAAATTTGGGAGACTTGATTTTAAAAAACACGAATAGCTTTATAGAGGGTTGATGGACTGACAACTGTTTCCCTTTTTCACTCTAAAGGGGGAGGTCTGAAACTGCGTGCATGTTGCCAGTCTAAAATGAAGGGGAGGAGACAGCTCTTCATCATGGAGCATACAACGGACCTGTGGAACTTGACTAAATCACACAGCGATTCTGAGAGTTACCTCAGATCAGTGGGGCACAGAATGCATATTTGAGAGGTATATCCACTGACAGTTCCTAAATATGCATAATTACATTTGGTTAAAAAAGCCAATTTTCTGACCCTCACTGGTGGCCTGGAAAGTATTAGAGGGAGCTAGCATATATGGTTGGCTTGTTCTTACTCTTGCTTGCTTGCTGATGGCCACTGTTGGAGACAGGCTTGTGGGCTGAACTACCCTTGGTTTAAAGCAAAACTGTCATTCTTGCATTTTTTTGGAGTAACAGTAAGGAGTCCTTGATTTTTATCCCTTCCTGGCAAAATGACTTTTTTAAAAATTATGGCTGGTGCTGGCACTCAAATATATGTTAGTCTTTAGATTCACTACCTCTTGGCTAATTTGAAATGGGAATCCACAGTAGACTTTTCTATTTAAGGGTGTGTCTACCCTCCAAATTCTGTATATAATACATATTTAAGTAAAAAATATATATAATACATGTAGAACTCAAAATAACTCTATCTAATTTTTGTCCTTAGCTTCAGAATCTGTCACTCAGTATCATTCTTAAGGAGTAGAAGCCACATAAATTTTTGCTAGATTCCTTATGAAGTAATAGTAGTTTCAGAACAGTTTTTTCACAAATAAATTCACAATTCAGTGTAAGAAGCAACAGTGGACTCATTTCTTAAGTTTTAAGTTATCTAGGGGCATTCCTCATACTTACTTACAGTTGCAGTTTGGCTGGACATAAAAAACACATGGATGCCTTTGACTACTCTGTGTCTGAATTAGAGGGTTTCCCTGATGTGCCATTTTTGCCTTTTTAAATTTTTTTAATACAGTGATAGAAATGCACCAGGTGGTATTCAAAGCACTGAGTCTAAGCATTGTAAAGCATATTGCGTTGATTGTCCTCGCATAAATTTGTTTCAGGCTTAGGCTGTTTCAGGAGGCAAATTTTTAATTCTTCATGGGCAACATTTTGGGCTAGGATGTAGCTTCAAGGTTGCAGCTGTCTGGCACTCCAAAGCAGCTCTGGGGAAAATAATTCTCATTGACAAATAAATCAGTCTGTTATGTTGTATCTCGATAAATTACTGAAAAGATGCTACTGAAAGAGGAAAGCAATAATCGGTGATATTTTGCTTGCACTGATTTAGAACGCGAGGTAAAATACTGGAATTAATCTCAAAAGCTTTTGCAGGAGTTTGGAGATTTGGGTTTATAATTAGACTTAGTACATGTTCTGAAATGTCCTGTATCACAAGACAAAGTTTAAGGTTTAACTATAGTACTTTATGTTCATGATCCAAATATTAGCAATGGACTTACTTGGTTAAAAAGCACCTGCACTGTAAAGAAAGCAGGTGAGATCAGACACAAAAGAGTTCTCCTGCAGGCCACATCTGGAGGAGGTGACTGTGTGAGACAAGATGATAAGAACACTGAAAAACACATGACGTTTTCACCTACATTATGAAAACAACTCTTTGGAATGTTGTGGGATTTCTGGACATGATTAGTAGACAACTATCAGAACACTTTGTTCAAATTACTTCTAGTCAGACAGTAATTGTATTTAGCAGCAGAACAGGAGATTAATGGGTTTGGAATGATCAGACAATAAAACCAAAACTATGTAACATTTTATTTTGATGAATATTGCCATAAAATAACTCCTCTATCTCCTTACCATTTATTGTTTTAATATAAAAGTATTTCCAGGAAGATATAGTTTCCAACTTTCATTAAACATAAACCTTTGGGTTTTCAGAAAATAGAAATAAAACCATTTAACTGAAATAATTCTTATAAAATCTATACCTTTCTTGCTGTCTGCCAAACATCAGATTTTAATCTACTAAATTCTGTTTAGTTCTTAAAATAGAACAATGGATGGGAATAAAAGTGTTACAGAAGCAGGGAGCCAGTCAGACACTCTAACCTTTCCCTCTGCCTCTTGCACAGCCTGTGGCCACCATAGGGAAACTGCTGGAAACTCTGGAGCATACAGAGTGTGTTATTCTTATTCAGACTGTTTATTGGTTCCTTGTACCCACACTGCATCTAAGCCTTGCAGTTTCTCTCTGCTTTTCAAAGATATAGCTCTTTTCTATGCTTTCCACCCCTCCAATTAAAACTTCATTTCCCACCTAAATTAATACATCTTTTTTGGCCCATATAGGCAAATCAATTTTTTTGTTATGATGTTGCTACAGGACAACTATTGCAAATTCACATTTTCTTAAGGCACTGAAAGTTCTCTCTCTGTTTGAATTCCTTTACTGATTTCTGTTTCTGTATTCCAACAGCTGTAGCTTAAGCATCTTCCCTTTTAAGGCCCTTCACGGCCAATCTCCCTTTTGGACATAATTTTTGACATTGTCAAAATAACCTCCTGCCATTTTTGATTCTTTGCTGGAAAGTTCTACTCCTGCTTCTTGTTGCCTGTTATTTGCAACAGGATGTTAATTCTTCCTGTTTTTTCATGTTACTACTTTTCCATGGAAGGGCCTCCTTAAAAGTCAAATCGTTGCTTTCCTGTAAGTGTCTCCTTGGGATCCTCCTCTGTGCTAATACCTGCAGAAAACCTGACACCTCCTCAGCCAACAGGGTGATTAATGTCATTTTGTTCTCTTAAGCTCTCTTATATCTAATTTATCTTTCTTTGAAGTGTTAAATATTACATATCTTTCTTTGGCATAGCATTTTTCTTGTTCTGTTCCTGGTTAACTGGCTCAAATTAATCAGATTAATCAAATTTTAGTCTTTCATCAAGACTAAAATTTTTAAAATAGGCAGAAATAACCAAGATTTTTTTTTTTTTTAAAAAAAGGGAATTAAATACTGAAACACACACATTCTTTTTTTCATATAGGAATTATCAGCATTTCTACAAGTCTTGGAGGTTTCATTTTGAACAGAGTATGAGAATATTTCAGTGCTGAGGGTATCACCAGAAATATCTGCTCTTCAGATTTGAAAAGGAAGGTTATGAACTGTGATTTAAATTATTTCAGTTTGCAAGTGCAAACAGTGCCACATCCTATCGAATGGAAGCAGGAAATACAAAAACTCCCTAATAATCAAAGCAAAATAATAGTTTAAGCAGGTATGAGAATGCCTTAATTTTAATCATAAGGTTTTAATTTTTCAATTTCCTCAGCACTAAAGGAGCCAGATAAATCACCATTGTTTCTATTTACTGCTGGCACTTCTGTCATGCCTCATAACCATTTCCCAAAGAGCAGATGAATGTGTGGGCAGATCAAATACTAAGCCAATGCACCTGAGTGCCCTAATATTCAGCTTCACAAGCATAATATAGTCCCAGTTCCAGCATGATGTAATTGACAGCATCATTACAGAGACAAAGAAAATAAATGATATAACAGCTGACACTCTTAGACCAAAATACATTCAGGAGAAATCCTTCAAACCAGATCAGTACTGCAAAATGCATTCATTATTGCTAACATGTCAAGTAAGTATTTACTTTGCGTCACTATACATATTAAAAATAGATCCACATGCTATCAGCTTCCTCCCATTTCTCACTGGCAGTCATGAGATGTTACTTTATGATTACATTTATTTTACTTGTTTGTGCTGTTCCTCTTTAAGAATGATCACCAAACTAAGTGCAGTCATGTTTTTTGGTCAAAATGTCCATGGCTACAGACCCTCCCTCCCAGTCTCCCATCTATTTCCTAGGTTTCTTTGGGTCTTTGCATGTTGAATGCATAAGGTCACTTTGCCAGTGTGCCATACTCCCTGACATGGGAGAGCTGCTTCCATGCTCAGCCCAGGCAAAGAGGGCATCCTTTTTGCACAGGGAAAGCAGTACTAACTGAGGTACTTAAGGAAGTTCTGTGAAAAAAAATGTAGGCATTTGTGGCCTGAAGGCACCTCAGGAAGCTAGAGAGGGTGTTTGTTTCTTTATCTTGGAGTTAAGAACATCAATGATAATTTTGTGCTTACAAACTTTTTTTTGGATCTTATCCTTGAACACATTACAAAGGCCCGAGATTTGTTTAATCATCTTTTATTCTCTAGTTTCATAATATTTCTAAACAATTTTCCATTACCCTGTTCTGTGAAGCTCATCCCAAAAATATTTCTCTTGGCTGACAGCAAAATGAAGCAGTGTAGCTGACATCTGTCACAGATTAGTGGATTGAAAAATTACAAGAAACAAATTTGGTTATCTGTGCCTAGTACCATTTGAGATGTCTTTTCAGTTCTTTGTGACACCAGCTCACTTGTGCCTAAGGTTTTCCAGCTAAGTAGCAACTACCAGGAGCCTTCATATGTCTGTAATGTTTTCTAAAATGACCACAACTCAAATATGCAAACCAAATCTATCAACCAGCTATTGTGGAACAAAATTTCTTTCCCTTCTAACCAAAAATATTTATGAATGATGCATTTATTGCCTTAATCACATGGCAATCCCTGAAGAGGTCAGAGCAACTTGTGTTTAGCATTAATAAAAACACAGACCAAAACATCCACTCGGCAGCAGCTATTTAAATGCAAGGACATTGATTGTTTATTGACCTCAAGAAGGGTTTGTAGGTTCCTAACAACATTCAAATTCACAGTAATGTCTGAATGAGAGAAGATTTATGTACAATATTGAAGAACCCTGGTTTGTTCATTTTCCTGTACTAATCCTAAAGGAAAAAATGCATTTCAAATTGCTATGCTGTCTTTTTATTTGTGTTTCACTACTTTTAATTTCCATTTCATAGTTCCTAGAGGGAAAAAAAAAATCTTGAAAGAACCCCTTTCATACTCTCTTTTATAGAAACTCCATGGATTGCTACTGGAAAATTGTTTCACTACTCTTATAGACTTGTAATCTCTTTCAGTAATCTTTCCCAGAGTGATAAAACATGTATTTTTCAGTAAAGTAAGCATATATAATATGGGACACACACAGGGCTCGGAGATTAGAAGCCAACTGGACTGACTTTAAGTATGATTTAAGATCCTTGAAGAAAGGTAAAGCTGAAGAGGGGGAAAACATTCAAATATAATTCAACAAGAAAGGACAGCCCAGAATAGAACATATGAAATGAAGGTACTCAGAGAGGGTAGAAGACAAAAAAATTACAAGGGGAAAAATTCAGTGCAGCATTAAAAGCTTGAGGTAACATTTGAATGAAATTGTCCTGAAATCAATGAAGACCTCTTATGACTTGTGTTCTTTGAATTTGTCTTGGCAGCAATCACAAAGAAAGAGGTGTGATTGGAATTGCTTGAATTACTTTGAGAAATATTTCACTTCAGTTTTCATAAAGAAAAAAAAGTGTGTGCTAAGCATACTGAAACTTTATGTAGATCCTGTTTTTACAGATACACTTGCATGGTCCTAATTTGATGCCAAATACAATTGATGGAATTGATTCGGGATGGGATTAGTTGAATGTAACTTTAGCCATTTGAAAATAAATATCTACCCCGAGCTACTTGTATAGTAGCTTGTATGTGCATAATGTCAGTGCATCAAACAACTCCAGATTTTGATTCATCCTGTCCTGAGCTTGATGCCTAAGATAAGTGAGATCAGTTACCATTTGAAGGTGTCACTCATTATCTCCTGAATATAAGTAGTAAAAGCATTCACTTTTAAACAGTTAAGTCAGGAGATAAATTTCACTTTCTCAGTCTACATTAACTGACATTAAAACATTTTTTCCTAAGTGAAAGACTTGTGTGGCTGTCAATACCTGTTTAAAATTTGTTATGGTCACAGAGAAAATACAATGTTTTTAAACTTTTATTTTGTGTATAGTTCATCAGCAGCAATAAAAAGGAATGTTGGGAAATTGCTCAGCTTTCTAATGAAGTCACAAACTTCATTAGAAAGAACTTCCACAGTATCTGCAGACCAGCTGAGCAAGTAGGATAAGAATTCAATTTTATAATTTTTTTATTCACATACATTCTATGCAAGAATCTTATACAAAGAAAAGCATTACCTCTTTTTTCTTGACCTCTAAAATACAGCTCCCTATTACGTGCTGCATGAGACATTACACCTGTTTTTGTGACATGCTCTGCGAGATGGAATATAAAGTTCCCTTGCTTTTTTCTCTCTGCTTTCTGTTATTTAATATTATTTTCAAATTATTATTCTTTTTCTTTCTTTTTTTCACACAGAAAATAACAGTGCCAACAAACATTGGTGATGATGTTGAATACATAACCTGTGGTAAGAGCATGGATGTGAGCTTTATTGTTCCATTTAGCATTTATAACTGCTCCATTAATTTTAATTGTTTACTCTGTGGAATTTTAATATTTTGAGCAATGAAAATGGATTAAATGGGCTCACTTTTATGCCAGAATTTCATTACCCAATATCATCCCAAGAAAAGTTAGCATGCTGTCCTTCCAGCTCCTACTGTGCCAATGCTACTGTACTGGAAGATGGTTGAGGTCTTGGGCATTTGACACATTTATAAAAACTTTGGTATTCCTTTGTCTGGAACATTCTGGTAGCTCTTACTTAAGGGGTAGATCTCTAACTAGCCTTAAAGAGGGACTCCCACCCAGAGTTTGTGACAAAATGACACACTGTTCCACAGTGTGACAGCCTCCTTTTATACCCTGACATGCTTTGTCCCGCTCTGCTGAGAGACATTTATTTGTTCATTCCATCTGAGAATTATCTTCTCAAATGCCTAATAAACAGTTACTGCAGTAAGAACCACACCACAGTCCTTTCTCACAGACCAGTTCAACACTGAGGTACAGAACTATATCACTTTTGTAAGCTTTGTTTTTTACATGAAAATGATTCAGATCCAAAATTTTGATTTTTGGGAGAACAGACTTTTGAATGAGGAGAGGAGGAAGGTTATTGGTAGGAGAGGATTCTTCTTCCCTCCACAACCAGCAAATTCCAGCTCTTGCACACGTACTGTCCTATTGCAGTTGTTAGGATCCTTGCTGTAGGATTTCCATCCTTATATATACTGCAAGAGAGTAAAACCACACCTTCTACATACTATACTTTCCCTTTTTAATTGTTTTTCATTTGTTTGCCTTTTTTTTTTATTTAATACCCATGGCATTATATAAAAGAGATTGCTTTTAAAAGAAAATAACAGCCATGGTTGTGGCTATTTCCAGTAGCTTCCAGGTGTTTGTGATGTATGCAATGGAGTTGAGTCCTTATGGTTCTTAAGGTTCTTAATATTTTTCGACGAAGAAACATCTATTACTTTAATTCAGGTCACAGTGTTTTAGGCACTGATATACCTTGACAATCTTCCACACCTCTCAGGAGAATGTGACATACTTTGGGAGTTTTAGAGAGTCAACCTTGTAGGTTGACTGCCCATAAGTTTGTGTAGCAGCAGGAGTAAAGACTTTCAGGGATACGACCTTGGTTTTATATCCCATGTTAGGCCTGCAAAGTCCTTGAACAACATTGAAACTTGTGATACTGATGGTTCTTGCAGAGACCTGGGACATGAATTATGCTAAGTCCATCTTCCGCACTGTTACAGGATTCCAAGATAGCTGACCTGAATCTGTAGCTGCCTTTATATCTAACAATAAATTATAAACACAAACATTGCCTGGAATGTTTTGAAAGAATCATGGGAGGACCACAAGTTGCTCAAAAGTCTGCAATTCACGTAATCTGCAAATGCTGAAAAAACTTTCCAGATATGTGTGGTTAATATTTATCATTATGTGCATTTTTTCCAACATGACTAAAAAGTTTTTAGGCCAGTCTTGCATTCCTGCTCACCTAACTCAAATGATGACCCAGTGCAATCGGTCACAGTGAACAAAGTGTGCTTTATAAGCAGTAAACACTCTTCATTTTCTGAGTCCAGTCAACATCCACTTGTCATTTATCTGCTGAGAAACACGGCATTCCCCTTCCTGATTCCTGCTGGCTGTCTCTGTTTCACAAATCACACCTCAAAAGTGCTCTCTGGCAGACACAGCATTATCTGTGGCACTGCCAACAGGATCTGTGATCATTTTTGGGTTTGTATATGTTTCCTTACAGATATATCTATATAAAGGTGAATACATAATGCTGCTGTTTTCTTTAGAACAATGGTAATGTACTATTTGATATTACATGGCAGAATGATAATAGTTGCCAGGGAAAAGTGGTCTGAAGTCGCCAGTAAGGGACTAGGGAAGAGCTGGAGCCAAAGAAGAAGCACGGCTGAGTTAAGAGGACAGTCGGGACCAGGGGCTTCCCGGGGAAGGTCGGCTCCCCATGGAGGACCTCTGGGGCAGGGCTTAGTAGCCAGAGCCCATCCTACCCCCCAACCAGGAGCAGGACAGCCAGGGGCATTGGTGCATCTCTGGGGATGGTGATGGGCTGAGGATGGGCCAGGACAGGGCCTGCAGGTGATGGTTGAGATTGGGTTCAGTGAAAAAAATGAGACAGACATGGATGCAGGAAAACTCAGCAGGAGGATAGGAGCCACATCTGAGGCAGCCCCAAGGAAAGGGGGGCAAGCCCTGGCTGAGTTGCTTTCCATCTCTTCCTTTGCAGCAGAACAAAGGGGTAGGAGTGTACTCAGGACAAGTCCTGAGGAGGACTCCTTGAACAGCTATCAGCAGTGTCTCTATCAACAGGAACATGTATAATAATACTGCTTCTATAATGCCTTAGATACGTGAGGCATTTTCTTGGCAAAGAGTGAGACAAATTTTGGTGCAGTGCAAGGCAGCCCACCTCTTGTAGCTGAGTGCTGTGGGCATGGTTCCTCAAGCAGTGGTCTGTGGCAAAGCTCCATCTGCACGGCCCTGCCAAATAGCCACCAACTGGGCATGGAAAGGAAAAGTTCATCAGCCACATAAGGTTCCTGTGCTCTTGGCTCATCTAAATCTGATACTGATTTGCTGACTTTGTCCTTCTACTGTTAAGACACCATCTTCAGCCAGGCTATGTGGGCATGAAGGAAAACCTGACATCTCATTCTGAAGGACAGAGGACCCTGGAGGTAACAAACCCATGCCCCTTTCAGTTTTCTTCCTAAATGCTGCCCAAAGCTTCTGGCCCTGTGCATTGCAGGGCCTGCCTCGTGCTCAACTTCCTGCTCCAGCCATTGCTAAAAACCTTGCAGAATCAGCACCCCATTGGGACAAGGTTTCTCACACTAAGGGGAAGATGAAAATGTAGATGAAGAAGCAACAAGAGGGACATATCATCAGTGAAATCGTCTGTGTAGAAAGAAAAATTCACTGCCTTTCTGCTCTGTCCAGTGTATAACATGCAAAGGGAAAGAAAGAAAGGTATGTTTCAGAGCTCCCTAGGAGCACTCAGAATTCACAGCTCCTGCTCCTATCAAATGTCTGTCAAAGTGGCACATCCTACCACATAAGAAGACAAAATCTGAACTCCTCCAAGGGCACCTACTGCTACATTACAGGAATCTATGATTTGGTCAGAAATCAGAAACAGTAATCCAGCTGCCAGGGAAAAGACATTTTCCCTGTGGGCAGCACTGTTCTTGCTACATTCATACCCAAAGGCAGCTGTCATTCAACAACTTGCCTACCAACAAAACTTACTTTGCAACAAAGACCAGCAATTGATATACTGAAAAATACTCTTCAACCAAAAATTGGAGAAGTTACTGCAATCCAGATGTCACTGTAATTTTCACATTACCCAAGTGAAAGCAAAATATCTCTTCCTTCTGCTAAGCAACAGAAACAACACAATTGAGAAAAATAACTTTAACATCCTGTATTTTTTAATTAATTACAGCTGATTGACTCAACTGTATGTTTGGAAATTTAATATTTTGGTCCACATGGAAATATTTACTGCATAAAACAAAGCAATAAATAGTTTTTGGTCATATGGAAATACTGCACATTAGTAACTACATTAACATGCATGAAGAGAAATGGCTTCTGAGCAACTATTTTGGAGCTCTGGCTTGGGACTGTGAACCTTTTCAAGAAGGAGCTGCTTATAAAGCATCCCTTCTCTTGTCCTCTCCTAGTAAGTACATATATTGAACATATTTGCTTATCACAATGTAGTTATATTGTTTTATAAATTCTGCAGAATTTAAACCAAACCACGTAAAGATCTAGAACAAATTGATTTCCCAGTGTATATATATAGATATATCTGTTAACAATGAGGTAGAAACCAGTCCTTTTAATGATATTTCACTATGATACATCCTTGATGCTCTTTGCCCAACATTATAATGTACAATTTAGAAGACAATTTAATAGGGGCACAAGGGGTAGATCAGTGTTGGAATCCTAGGTGGTAAGCAACCACTGCTCCAAAGCTCAGATGTTCCTCGTTCCTTTTAGAATTCACAAGCTTTCTGGCCAGCAATAAGCTGCCTCTGGGGTTTCTAATTGATAAGTGCTGAGACCACAGGATACAAAACAATAACTTGGTATGTGTTCATTTTTCAAATGAATCAAAAAACATTCAGTCTGTTAATTTTATCCTTCCAAGTTTAACATTGAACCAACTGTTTCCAGTCTAAATCATTCAAACTTTACAAACATCATCTGTCTCCCACAGCTGGCACACTGTTGGCTTGAAAGCATAACACTGGCATGCAATCTTAAGACTGTGTCACGAATACTTGGGCTGAAATTGTGTACCCAGAATTGATTTTTCATTGGATATATGTGTTTCATGGAAATAGCAGTACACAGATCTGATGTGAATGAGTTGAAAATCACAAATACTTCTGATCTCTGCCCAGCTTTAAGTTCTGTTACTTTAGGCTCAAAAGATAAGCTGCAATTTAGTTTATGGATTAGGGCTAACTGTGTAGGAAGTTTAATGTTGACTTCATGGGTTCACTTTCTCCTACACAAAGAAGCCCTGTGATTAGTGATAACTCTATGATTCTGCTTGAACTCCTAGAAACATCTGGCCTTTTACAGTTTCCTGACAGAAGGCAGGCATTTTTGCCTGGTGTACAGTAATAGAACATGTTATTGTAATGACTTAATTACCCACAAAGCACAGTGATGGGCAGACACATTTCAAGTCCATTTGGGAAAAAAAATATGTCTGGGGAAAAGATCAAACAGTAGCTTGTTTCTTTCTTTGAAAATGCTCCTGGTAAATAAGACTGAGAAGACCTTACAGCATGAAAAATCCTAATCTACTATTTCAGTTACTAGGTATATAAAGTGACTATGGGATGAGATTATTATGTCACAAACTGAAACAGAGGAATATATCAGAAATATTCATGCAATCTGTACATAAAACCACAAGAAAATGTGTAATAACATCATTGCTATTAGTTCTCAGAATATGAGAACTAAAATTCAGGCAGTATAAAACATAGTATAAAGCATGAAGGTCTAAATGAACACACTTGACCCTGAGGCTTGATAAAACATACACATTATAGAAATCAAATGACAAGAGTTCAGTCAGATGTCTTTAATCTTCTTTTTGGTTTTAGCCAATTTTTTTTTTTCACACTAGTGATTAAAAGCAGCAAAGAACACATGATTTGGCTTATGCCTTTTAAATGCGACATTAGAAGAGCACTATCAACTTTGGAAGTTATTTTACATTCACATTATGAACATTGCTTGCATTCCTAGCGGTACTAAAATGCATGGCAGTTTGGCAGTTCTCTTATTAACTTAAGCTGGGCCAGTTTCACCCCTTTTTTTCCTCAGGGAAACTTGAGCACCAACACACTGAATAGTGTAAGAAATAAAATGACACATAGAACAAGGGGCTTTCTTGGAACTTTGATTTCAAGTAAACAGTAGTGACCTACAGGAGTGTGTGCTCTAGTACCTGCTCAGAGATACCAGTCACATGTTCTAGGAATTTTTAATCAATATTCTTCCCTTGACCTCAGTATCACTTGGCAATGGGATGCTGTATCTGACCCAACAGATGCACATCTGATGGGACAATGTATCTTAACACTACAAAGCAGTGGACAAAAGTTGATGGTTGGATGTGCTGAGCTGTCAGAGCTTGCCTACCTTATAGCAGCAATGTGAGAGGTTGGAAGTAAGGAAAAACACACTTCACAGAATTTTCTCCAATCAAACTATGTTTTTTATTTGGTGAGCAGGCATGAAAGGTGTTTAGAAATTACACAGACATTTGTCCTTTTCCCTGTAAAATGCTAACCCCCAAGTAAAAGAATCACAGTTGAAACTACACACTTCTCTGTGAAACAGTGTTTTTGACAGTAATTTTGGTTTTGCCATTAAGATAGCTTTACCTAAGTGCTTTGGCACATGTTAAATTTCATGCACATGGGTAAACCTGTTGAAAATAATGAAGTTATTAAGTTTTTTTATTCATTGTCTTCTATGCTCTCCTGAAATGGAATATAAGCTGGGAGGAAAAAAAAAAAAGGCAAAAGATGGAGATGTAGTATAATTAAACTAGCAAGAATACATCACTCAAAGTTATTGCAGTCTACTGTGTCACTAATACTAACTTTATACCCAAGGTCATGAAATGCTGTTCATATTGGGGCATCTGCACTCCATGTCTTGCTAGTAGGCAGCTCTGGGGTGGAGCACTGCAGTCATATTGAGGAGTGGCTCAAGAAGTGGAGAGAACAAAAGAAAAATGTCAATTAGAAAACTGAAGGAGGATGGAGACAGTTGTGCTGTCTGTCTTTACTTTTAAAAATGAAATTGTGTGTACACAAGGGTACACAAATACAGCTGGTGTGTCCTTCCTTTCTGTAATTAAATACTAAAAAAATAAAAAGTAGTGGAGAAATGTATGAGCAGATTTTCATGAACAACAAGAAAAAAAAAAGAGCAAATTCTACTTCCCAAGCTCTGTGTTTGTTGCCATATCTTCCTCTCTGGAAAACATATGGACTGGAAAAGTGTGGGGTCTGAGGCTTATCTGCCGAGTATGGAAGGTGAGAACGTTTCTGCTGCTCAAGCACAACAGCTATTCTGGAAGAGTAGCACAAAACCCCCCCTTTTTACCTGCATGCAGGTAGATTTTATAGATGGCGTAGAGCTACAGGAATAACAAGATTCATCAAACTTAGGGGAAGCACAAGAATGTTATTGATGATGGTGGCATGTTCCCATTTTGCAATTTATTTAAAAGCAAACTCACAGTGGGGGGGTGAGGAGGTTCCTCAATGCAACTTAGAGCAAAAAACCCAACCAAATCAAACACAAAAACCAACTTGGATTTTAAAGCAATTCCACTTCTTAGACCTATGTGATTTAGGAAATTGGTTTGGTCTTGGAAGGTTCTCAGATATTAGATTTCTCTTGCAAACCAAGTGCTGACTGCAGGGCAGTTTGCAGAGAAGACCCATTCCTTCTCTAGTAAAACTCAGGAGATTTAATATGCAGCCAGAGCTGAACAAAGCAAAAGCAGGTGCTCTGTGCTAGAGAAACGAAGTCGGGGAAGATGATGATTTATGTTTAGAAAGGTTAAATCTTTTTTTCCAGACTTAGGAATGTTCTTTTTTTTTCATTATTATTACTTTTAGTAAAAGGTTTCTGAAAGGAAAAAAACCCTGCGGTTTCAAGAGAATTTTTTCCCCAAGACATATTAAAGTTGTGCAAGAAATCTTTATTTCTTTTCTCTCCAATTTTGAAAATTTAGTTTTCAAAATTGGAAATACTTGCTTTTTATTTCTTCACTCTACTTACCATATGACACCATTCATGTTCCTGCTATTTCTTGGAAGGCACATGAGGGAAGCCACAGGCACAGTACATCTGACATTTTAACAATGTGCAATGCCCCTGATCTAGGTGGGTATTTGATCTGTGTGGCTATTGCTGTGAAAATCTACATTAAATTATTTTTCCCCTCAAGCATTGGGAATACTTTTTTTACTATTTTTTTGGACAATAACAAATTCCACAAGTGGACCTCAACTAATTTTTATTTATTTTATTTTTCATTCTATGTACCTGCATACATGCACACATACACAAAAAAGTCTGTCCCTCATGCTCTGTCTCATTTTCAGACTGGGCTAACATTTTTAAGAAAAATATTTTATAAAAGACTAAGTACTTATGCTCAGCATAACTGCTACTCGGTTTAATCTAGAGTAGTTGTGGGGGAGAGTCCTGCATCTCTTTTAAGAATTTTGATTTATTCTATTGAGTTGCTTCATTCATTGACCATGTAAAGTATGAAAATGTTCTCAGCAAGAGCTACTACTCCCTTCTTCCCACTGATGGTGCTGTTTTCTATTCCCTCACAAACCACTGAAGAACAGAAGGAAAAGAAAAAACAAGAGTCTCTCCCCTCTTCCCCAGAACCTCAGAAACTGAATCCCTTTTGTCTGGAAAAACCAAACTAGTATGTTACTTTTATCTGTGGGGAAATTAAAATTGGTGTATAATAACTACTTAATTTGCTTAAAAAGCTTTTTTTTAGTCCTAGTCACATTTGCTGTTATGACAGTAAAGACTATGTCTGTCTGTTGTCATACCTAGAACTGGAAAACCTCTGAAAGTTCACCTTTCTAGATCTACATGGAAAGATTGATTTATGTTTTTTCTCTGTCTTTCCACTGAAATTTGTAGAAAATGCTGCTACCATGTAAGTATTAAAACACCAGCCAGGTTCTTCAACTGGTAGAATGTATCTTTTGTAGCATAATAAAATCACTAGCACTATGCTGAGAAACTATGTAATTAGGAACTCTGATAATTCTTCACTATAGAATACAGTTACTTATTTCACTTTCTTGCACTGAATCCTTTTCTCTATTTTATCACTGTTTGGTATTTGTGGCTTATTTGGATTGTATGGTCAGACAGTATGGCAAATGGCCCATGAGGAGACTGGGCTCTGTTCAGGTCATGAAATAACATGATTTCATCTGAATGTTTATCTGGCTGAGATGGTAAGATACAGGGAGCCTTATCCACTCAGCAAAAATATGAGTGGAAAGAATGGGGTTTATGATTTCCTTTCCATGTCTGCATAAATGAAGTCTTTACTTCCTGACATGGCATTTCTCAAAATATGGGGTTATGGTACATACCAGGTTCTCTCAGGTAGAACATCACTGCCATCCAAAAATGACATTCCTTTTCCAGTAGGCCAGAGAAATATTTCTTGAATAATGCATAGCAAAATAAATCTTTTTATAGCACCTATTTTATTAATGGTTTTTTTCCCCACTACTAGTGGCTTACTTTTTTTTTTTTTCCCTCCTCTATGCAATTTTCTCTCTCCAACCTCGCAACCTTTCCTTTTCTGCCTAAATTTTATTTTATTTCTTCTGTAGATCATCACTTTAAGGAAACATCACACACTCTTTTAGCTGAATTCAGTCTGAAGAGATGACCTGATGGCTTTTGTGCTGCAGATCTTACAATTATATAAAGAGAAGTTTGTGACTCACCTTTCCTTTCAGTCATCATCATTGCTTCACCTTTCCTTTCAGTCACCATCATTGCTATTGAGGAACACTAGTGTCAGCCTTTCCAACTGGCTGCAGAGGGTCACAAGCAGCTGAATCTTAGGACTGCAGTAAACGGAACAGATTCTTCAGGAAAAAAAAACCAACAAACAAACAAACAAACAAAAAAACCCCAAAAAACCACAAGGAAATTTTTGTTGCTAGTGAAGAATGACCTAAACGCTGTACCTTTCTAACATGTTTGGTCTACTCATAACTTTGATTCTTGAATGTCTCCAGCATATTCCTCCCCCTTTGCAAGCTTCTGAAAACTGATACAATTCTCAGCCTGCTTCTTTAATTCCTCCTCAAATGACAGTCCCAACCCATAACATTTTCCTTTGTTATATTTAGAAAAATTAGGATTTGGGTGTTAATCAGGTGCAGGACAAAGAGGCAACTACAGATAGAAGAACTAAGAGCAAATGAAGGATGGAAAATGGAGGAAAGTATTGCAATGGTCTTTTCATTAGTACATAGGCAGGGAAGGTACTTAAAGACTTGCTACTTTCTTAATGTACTTTCCACAGCTCCATTTAGCCTTTAAAATTATTCTGTGCACAAAACTTGGACAAACAACTGGAAATACAGAGGTAACTGTATCCAGTATCACAGAAAGCACCACAGTTACCCCAGGCCCTGTACCTACAGCATGCTGGTTCATATATCAATAACTGCTGGTTCCTGTTCATGTCCCTGAGGGGTCTCAAATTCATTATTTATTTCACTATTCACAAGTGTAGGCCAGCATCATGGTTTCGATCTCATTTCAGTGTCTGAACCAAAAAGAAAGCAAAATGAGTTTTGGACACATCGAAACCCCCAGTCCTTTCAAAAGCCAGGAAGCCTGGCTTCCTGACTAAGTGACCAAACTACTCCTGAATCTGGGCAGGAAGCAAAAAAAATCTGCCCTCTAAAGACCATGTTTGTGGGATAACTCTCAAAATCAACTCAGAGGGATGGGCTGAATAAATAGATCATTTTAAGTGGAATATGGAGATCCAATGGCATCAAATGAAAATGTGTACTGCTTTGTAAGAAAAAAATCTGTGCTTTTTCTGTAATGCACATCATGTTCATTCCTCAATTGCAGTAAACCGACCCAGCCTTGACACAGTCACTAGAGAAAAGCCAAATTAATCTGTACTGAAGATTTTAAATGGGAAAATTCTCCTTCTTCTGTTTGCAAATTCAGTGACTAGAACAAAAAATGCTGGCTTGTATTTACGACAATTTTTTTCAGCAAAATATAGCACTTCAATGTGCATTTGCCTCACTTGACATGTAGTTAGTGTAGACAGCTTTAGCTGAGCTTATCCAGAACACAAGTTGTGCTTTCTCTTTATAGCCTTGAGGTCATCTAGTAGATGGCAGTCACATATCTTTCATTGTCTGTATTAAGGATATCAAGGAACATTTGCTCATTTGATAGATTCAGAGAGCACAGGTGTTAGTTTGTTTTTTGTTTTTCTAATGAACTATTTTGTTTTCTTCTTGGAAAGGGCATCCAGGGTTTAAATATCATCAGTCCCACCTCAATTGATTTCAAATGTTGAGATTCAACATAACATAAATTGAACCACTGAACTGTACTTCACCCACCACAGATTTTCTTTGTAGTCCTATATTTTGTCATCCCTTAAGGCTATGGGATACAGAACTGATGCCGTACTGCACTCCTGGCACAGTAGTGTGCACTGAAGTGAAACATATTTTATGGGTCATGTAAACGGAAGTTCTCATTTCCCTTGGAGACAGTGACATCTGGAAACCCTGCCCCTCATGTTACTGTGAGAAGGATCTCATCTGGGGAGAACTAAGAAGCTGCAAGTGTCATTTTCCCAGCAGGGAATTTCTATGAGCATCAAACAATTCACTTCTCAGACTCTTCTCAGAGGTGTTTAATGAGACATAAATGCTATGCAGGTCCAAAAGCACTATTTATTTAATTTCAAAAAATTCATTACATCTACCACTATCACATGTAGAACTGAGAGAAGAAAAGGAATCAGGAGTAATCAAAAAAATTGGTAACAAGTAAGAGAATAAGGCAAGAAAACAACATGCAGCCTATGAGCATTGGTTTGTTCTGAAAACCACTGGGCCAACCTCAGATTATTTCGTTTGCTAGAGTGCTAAAGAGAAAATTTTCTTTTGACAAATCAGATGCAAAGCAACATGGCAACTGCAAGGATAAATTCAAGGAGGGAACTAAAGAACAGAGAGAGTCATTACAGTCATCACTTATGCAAGCAGAAGAGAAAGTGAAGGGAATTTTACTGTTGTCACGTACAGCATCAATCACTGCATGTGGGGAAAGACTTCTTTGTGCCAAATCCGAAAAGCTAGTCAATGAAAAAAAGTTGTCCTTGTACTGTTACATCAGCCAAAGAACTCCTATTTACAATGGAGAATGCTTCACACCTTTAATTCCTTGCTCAGTTGATTTTTTTCAGATATGCATCTCTATTTTTTTCTGCAGAGTTGTCAAGATTTTGTCCAAGATTTCTGACACAAGCCAATGAATATTTGACTAGATGAGTCTACTCCCTGCTCAACTTTTTCTCCATCACTTTCTTGGACTGAGGAAATAGTCCTAATGGAATATGTAAAAAAGTAGTTTAATATTTCTTGTCTAAAATATTCCAGAAGACTTTTTGCAAACCATGACAGAGAAAGGAAATAGCTGATGGAGATATTTTTCACAGTTGGCTAACCACAGTATATAAACATACAGTTATGATAAATATCTATAACATTTTTTCTCAATTAAAATATGCATTTCATAACAACTAGGGGACTGATGCAGCCGCAGTATTTGCAGACTTTTTCCTTTCCATGGTTTGTAATTTTAAAATTACATGGACTTGAAAGAGCCATGGGAGTTCCTCAGTGGCTGTCTGACTGGTTGGAACTCAGAGACAAATGATATGTTTTCTTAGAATATCAAATTTCCTTCAAGACACTTCTAAGAACACTCTTAACAGACACAGTGTCAAAATTTTATGGTATTAACTATATTTTAATAAAAATTCTCTGAACTTTGTTATTACAGAGCTCAGGACACAAAAGCTGCTACTCAATGCAATATAAACTTCAACTTCTGAAAACAAAGAAATGCAATTAATGTACCAATTCTCTTCTCTTCTGTCTCTGGAACACCCTCTTTAACTGTACAACCCAAGAAAACATCTGAGAAGCATCTGGAAGAGTTATGAAGAGCTTTTTCTACAGAATCTGTATGATGGATCCCTTGACCACACAATCTAGTGACTTGTGCCTTGTTTATATTCAGCTCTGTTTGTCAGGAAGTACGCCAGGATAATCCATGCTAGTACATCACTGTTAATTTCCTTGAAAAGCATTTTTAAAACTGGAATTTATATATACGTAGATCTTCAAACACTTTTAAACAATCTTTTGTGCCCAGAAATGAAAAACCGATTTTATATGCATTGGGTTATAGCTACATTATAACATCTTTGTATGCTCCAAGATTTCAGCTCTGCATGCACATCCCAGATGTATGCATTTTAACAGGGGAAGTGATGGATTCTGCACCTGGAATGAGGCAGTCCTGGCTGAATGTGCAGGCTGGGGAATGAGAGGTTGGAGACCAGGATTCTGCAGGGTACCTGCAGGACCCTGGGGGTCCTGGTTGATGGCAAGCTGAACATGAGTCAGCGGTGCCCTGGCAGTGAGGAGGGCCAACCCTATCCTGGGGGGCATCAGGCACAGCATTGCCAGCTGGGCAAGGGAGGGGATTGTCCTGCTCTGCTCTGAGCTGGAGTGGCTTCACCTTGAATATTTTGTGCAGTTTTGGGCATCACAATGTAAGAAAGACATAAAATTATTACAGTGTCCCAAAAAGTGCAATGAAGATCGTGAAGGGCCTTGAGGAGCTGCCATATGAGGAGCAGCTGAGGTCACTTGGTCTGTTCAGCCTGGAGAAGAGACTGAGGAAACACCGCATTGCACAACTTCCTCCTCAGCAAAAGAAGAGGGACAGACACTGATCTCTTCTCTGTGGTGACGAGTGACAGAATCCAAAGGAGTGGCCTGAAGTTGCTCAGGGAAGGTTTAGGTTGAGTATCAGGAAAAGTTTCTCCACCCAAACGGTGGTTGGGCACTGGAACAGGGTCCCCAGAGAAGTGGTCACAGCACCAGCTTGACAGAGTTCAAGAATTGTTTGGGCAGCGCTCTCAAGGACATGGAGTGATTCTTGGGCCTGTCCTGTGCAGGGCCAGGAGCTGAACTCTAATGATCTGAACTTTGATGATTTGAGTCCCTTCAAACTCAAAATGTGATGTGAGTCTATATAATACATGTTTCAAACTGCATCAGGATGAGATCCATGCAAATTCTAGACCCGTCCTTAGGACCTCATGTATTCTCATTTTTTCATTTTCTTGTAAAAGAAATTCAGCCTGCAGACCAGAAAGTAGGCATAATTTCTTTCTGTCATTGCCTAGACTGGACAACCCATGGCTCAGTACACAGATGTACACACATTCGTGCAGCTGGACATGACCATGGGAAACTTCCCAGAACACACCCATTGTCAGGTGGCGGGAATACTACAGGTTCTCCAGAGGCACCAAACATGAAGTTTATATTACCTGTCACTTTGAGCCTCACTGAATCAGTCCATGTGTAGAGCTCCTTTGCTACTCATCACACACAAAGCCTCAGCATTAATGTGTTGTTTCTTTTGGCTCATTTTCCTCGCTGGCTCTGAGCTTCCAACTTAAACCTTGGGCAAATTTTCATGTGAACCCCTTCCCACTACCTTATGGCCTAAAATGCCATGGCTATTGTGTGCCTGAGACATATCCAAAAGGTCTTGGTTCATTTTTGAGAAAGGTTGAGCCAAGGTTTGAGGCTTAGTTGTGCATAGAAAATGAAGGATCAAGTGACTTTGTGTGCTGTTCCATGGGTACGGGAGGGGGGCACTTTGGAATCAATTGCTTAAATAACCTTGGACCCAGGACACAAACCCTACTTTCAGCCTCAGGAGTACAACAACTTTCCAAACAGCCAGGGTTATATGCAGATTTTGGAGTACTTAGAATGGCCATCTTTGAAACAGTAAACCACTGTCAATCCCAACTATAACTCAATCTTTATTCTGGCACTCTTCCTGTTTCGTTCTGTGACATTTTTGATTAAAGAATAATTAAAACTGAGTAGGGACATCAGAATTTGTCCCATACACCATAATGGTGGGACACTGCACACTGCTGTGTCAACTACAGAAATGCATGTTTTCCTGGCATGACTTCCCAGTTTGATGTATAGTTTAGTCAACTTTTCCCACTCCCTGCCAAATGCAGCTGTAATGAGGAGATACTTATGGCTGTCCATTTCAGTTGAGAAGTTTTCTTCATGTCTGTCTCTAGGATACAATTTAGTAGTAACTACTTGAGACTTCCCAAGTCTCATGGGTGAAAGAACCAACAAAACAAAATCTTCTATGTTTGTGCTGCAAGAAATATCAGACATTTCACCTGTAGATTTAACTTTTAGCCAAGCATTTTTATGTAAACTGAATGCATAGCACTGACAAGAAAAAATGTCAGGCATGCAAAATTTTCCTGAAAATATAAAGGATCAGCTTCACTTTCTCAGCAGATTTTTATGACTTTGTGTCATGTGCATGCCACTTTTCTGGGATATCTAAGTTTTCCTGCAAAACTCCTATTTCTGGAGATTTATACAATGAGGATCATTTTTCTCTTCATGCTGCCTGCTTGAAATTTGAAATGTGTATTAACTGTGGATTTTCTTTCATGCTTTAAGATTGGTACTGATGCGAATTCAGTGTCTGTCCATAAAATAAGTCCAAATTAATTTTTTCATCAGTACAGGATTCAAGGACATTTTTGTCAGTTTTTGGGTTGGTTTTGTCAGTGTATTTTCCCCCCAGCCATTCTTAACTTCAACTTTGGACTAGGCTAAGATTTAGAGATAAATTTCTTATTAGAATAATCACTCAACAGGTCATGGTCTGACTAGGAAAAAATTCCTTGATCCTCCCCTCCTAGGAACATTCCTACACAGTGAGGGTCAACTTCTATTTCCTACTGACATAAATCTCTTCTGTTTGCTTAATATTTGGTAGTGTAGATAATCTGATACTTATGGATTATCCCAAAGGATTCAGTAACAACTGCTATATATGTGATAGAAATGTTACAGGCAGTGTAGATATCAACATTTCAGCATTAAGGCTATTTGATTCGCTTTTTGTTAGCTTTTAAGTTTTTCTTATTCTAATACTCTCAATTAAAATTTTCTGGTTTTGAGCCATCCCAGAGATACTTTTTTAGAAATGTTCAAGAAAAAAATACTTGGGAAGGTTGTTTATAAAGTTGGAATGAGCACATCTTACATCCGATATCCTCAACTCATATGAAATCCATCATTTAGAAGCAGCTTTGCATCCCCATTTTTGCAATAAAATATCAAAATTCAATTAAAAGAGCAAGTTATGCTTGGAAATGCTGAGAAAGAGGTTTGGGAGTTACTTTGAAGATCAGGGGAATCAGGAGTTGGGCAAAGTAGCGCTGGTCAGGAGACAGAAGGGCATTTGGGGACTACACAAGAGAGATGAAGGCAGGAAGGATATCATATGATTGGTGTCACACATGGGGGACAGATAATGGCACTTCTTTAAGAGAAAGACATTGCAGTATAGTAGCAAGAGAATAAGAAATTACATCCAAGAGAGACACTGACTTGATAGAGAATTTTTATACATGGTTTTAGCACCCTCACTGCAGAATTGAACTTTCAGGAATTTGAGTTCATGGCTCTCGACAGATATTACCCTGCAGGAAAGGGTAAGACCACCCTTATTCAAAGCCTGTATCATTACTCAGCCACTTCTTTTCCCACTCTTTAGTATATGCAATTTTTGTCAGAAGTTTGCACTGATGATACAACCTGTGGGCAAATGTTTCACATGAAGGAATTCCTGGGTGTTTTCACTGGGTCTTGTATCACTTTCAGAAGCTCTAAATAATGAGGTGTGGTACAAGATCTGGAATAATTTGCATTTTTTACCCTTCTAGCCTGACTGCCTTAGTTTTTCTTGCTCTTACAGAGCTTATAAGGTCAATGGGAAATTAACTCCCCTTCAGAATCTGAGTCCAGCATTGACTTAAACATCCAAATCTATACTGGAATTTAGCACATTCTCTGCTTCTTTGTTATGAACTTAGTGTCCTCATTTTTTCACTCGGGGATTTTAGACATCCCTTCTTTGTTATTCACTATTAGTTTTCATTATCTCAATTTTTCACATTTGTTCTTTTGGCCTTATGTTGAATTGAGAGAGGAGGTAACAACTTGGTAGTCAAAGAACAAATTATTAACTCAGAGATTAAGCAGGAAAGACCCAAAGGGCCTTCAAAATGTTGAATACACAGCAACCCTAAGAAAAAGAATTGTGTACAGGCTTATCAGAACAATGTGTGAACTCTGACAACTCAGTCATTTACTGTCACTGAAATTTTAAAGTCATGTTTTGTTAATTTTGATCTTTGGTAAGCATTTTGAATCTTGTTCATTTCAGACTAGCTTTTAAGAGAGGGAGAGTCATCCTCTGGAAATGCCTGTGTCTCTCTGTTGACCACAGAAAGACTAGAAGTTGAATAGCTAAGAGTTGTATAATGAGCTGAGTTAACTGAGGGAAAAAAGAATGGATTTTTACAGTTAGGGCAGCACTCAGTACATCACAATTGGAATTTTCCAAACTCTCAGTTTCCCATTTGACATTTTTTCTTTCTCAACAAGCATAGTCCCATTAGTTTTAAAATTCTCCTTCCATGGTCCTGTGCCATGACCTGCTTACCACTTTTACAATGCACAGACGTACACCAAATGTGCTTTTTATCATGAAGACAGATGACTAAATGCTGTTTTGAAATAGGTTGCCTATAAAGCAATCCAGTAAAGATCAAAGAACATCTTGGGCTGGCCTTATGTTATGAAAGTTCTAAAACACATTTTCTTTTGGCTGTGTGTTCAACCTAACACAGACCTCAGTGATGCAGAAGTCTGATGACGTTTTAATTATATCTGGGACTGCATTTCTATGAAAATCAGCCTTCTAATCAGCCAAGCCTCAGAAAACATCTTTCATTGTCTTTTTTCCAACAATAAATTGAGATAATTTTCTTTTGCATTTTCCATAGATTTGACTTTTGGAGACCATATATATGAGGCAGCTGGAAGCTACTGATTTTGCTGTTAAAGCTTATCATTGTAGATTTATAAGACAAAGTCAGACTGTGTCCTACCAGGAGCAGAAATAACTATTGTACGCTTAAAAGATAATAGACAACCTCTTAATTGAGATAGTCGGGCATCATGATCAATGAGCAACTTATACACCTATGGCTTCACTACTCACATAATTTGCCAAATGTCTTTCAAACTTGTTTGAACTAAAAACCTCTAAGTTTAACTGTTACTGTCTCTCTGTGATGTATTGAAACTGTCAGTGTACTGATCGTATCCCAGCAGTCTTTTCAGCAGCATGTAACAATAGAGACATAACTCAAATTTACATCCTATTTACGCTGGAGTGCTGCACACCTCTGAGGAGAAAGGAAAGGCAAGTTTACACTTCAGCACTAAAAAGCAAGCCTGTGAAAGCCACTTAGGACACGTGGTGCAAATAACCTCATCCTCTGGTTATGTGTTATCCATCAGCTCCTTTCAGAAAGTGGTTTAAGAGACTGGAAGCAGTATTTGGCTGAATATATCCTATACATATAAGGAACTCCAGGCTGGATAAAGAGATTGCACCACTTCCATTTCCAGAGTGAAATGCATTCTTTTAGAGGTGGTGTCTAGTTTAAATTTTCAACCCAAGCAGCTAAATTAGTAATTCTAAACAAAGGTGATGCAGCTAGATCTTTTATTAATTACTAACAACTTGATTTCTAACAAACAAAGAACCTTAATCAAATTTTGGATCAAAAAGTGTAGACACAACTAGTATTCCACTAACTTACTTATACTGGAAAGGAATCTGAAAAAATCACAAAAAGAAGTACTGAGAAATTAAGAAAGATCACAAAATAGGAGTTAGTTAACTATCTCTGATGGTGTAAAAAATAACCAACTTTTAAATATCTAATAAAATTCCATTGAATTTGAAATCATAAACTTTATTTTATTGAAAATGGCTCCTCTTTACACATAAGAATAACTTATACCTCACACAGGTATAAGTTCTCAGTGAAAGGTTGATGCAGGGAATATGCTTTAGTGCATACTTTATGTCTGAAGAGAAATGCATAACAGTAGTTCAGGAATATTTCTTAAAGATCAAACCTGAACAGGACTATAGACTATCTAGTAACATCTTAACACAAGTAATAGATAAAATGTTAAGCAAAGTCTAAAAGTCCTTTAGAGAAGCTACTCCAAACAACCATGTTGTTTTATATTTAGTCTCCGAAATTCAGTGGCAAGAATATCACTTTCTCTGCAAAGTTCTATTAAAAAAAATTGAAAAACAACCCCTCATAAAAGCCTGTTTCTAATGAATTATAGAATCTAATTTCCATAGATTTACACTATAGGAACTAGTCACTCTGTAGGTGTGTTGAGTTGCTTAAAAAACAGAGGCCTAGTTATTTATTTATTTGAATGTTGGAGCCAAAAGCATTTCAGTGTGTTTTTGAGCGTCTGAAACATTAAATAAAGATATATAACCAGCTTCCTGTAAAAAGCACTTCAATACTTCTGGGATGCAAAGGGTGATAGTTGGGTACTTCCCCCTGCCACCCTCGAGTACATTAAAGTACCACAGAAATTCTGGGGCCCAAAGGAAGGTGAGAGCATTTACATAATTTAATAAAATAATTGATCAAAAATAGATTATTTACTTTGAAAGAAAAATATGGTTGACCTTTTCTATTTCAGTTCTTTGGGAGCACTTATAAAGAAATGTAGTAGGAAAGTTAGTACAAAAATATGTTCTCGAAGACAGAAATTTAGTTTTCCTTGAGAGCAGGATCAAGGAAATAATTAAAGGCTTTTCTGAGCAAAACTTAATTTTTCTGCTGGCATTTATATTAAGACTTTGTCAGTTATTGTCGCAAGAATCTTTTCACCATAGATCCATCATAGATTAAAAGCAGTAGTAAACAGAGCATAGTAACTCTTCTGATTGCAGTAATAGTTATAAGTGAAAGATCTTCACCGTGGGTGGCTGAAGAGCGTATTGCCAAGGTCCTACAAGGGGCCCTTCTCATTGCATCCACATCCAGTAGTTGCATGTACCTGAAACAAAATACCAAAACTGCTGAGGTCTTCAGATTACATAAATATTTGAGGTGGTGTCCCTTAAGAACACACAATTTAATTCAATAAAATATGAGAACATAGGAAGCAGTGACTTTAATCTATGTAAAAGGTCATAATGCAATAATTAATTGAACAATTCACCAAGAACTACAACAGGATTATGAAAAACCGCATCTTGGATACACATACATAGGCAAACACCAAGTAGAATAGGGAAAATATTTTTTATCACATATTTGACTGGAAAGCTATATCTGCTTCTGGAGTTTGTATTTCAAAAATATACAAGGATTTTGAATACAAGGAGGGAAAATAAAAGGGAAAAAAAAGGGGGGGAAGGAAATGAAATTATTTTACAAGGGGTATTGAAAAAGAGTATAACATCTGAGGTGGAAGAAAAACCCAAACTCCCAGGAGACAGACATTCCCAAAATTTGCATCACCAAATCATTTCTGCACCAGGATTTTGAAGGAAGTGGCACCAGAGGTTCCAAACCCAGAAGTAAATAATTTGAATCTGTTTTATCTGGGACAGTCTCACAGGAAATGGGTAAAATTAATATATATTTCATAAAGGAGAAGAGAGAGCAAATAAGGATGCAGTAAAGCACAATGAATTTTAAAATACTGAAACTAAGAATAAATGAAGATAGGGAGAAAAACTGGATAAAAGCAAGATCTATTTACCAAAGGAACCTCATGGTGGTTTTTATGCTAAGATAGACCTTGTAGAGAGGGAAAATGCAAAAGATCTAATTCTGCAGTTGTCAGCAAAACATTAAGGCCCAGTGGCAAATGGAGAATTATCAGTTAAATTGCAGGAAATTAAGACTGCTACAAGAGCTGGAATTTTGAATGAAGAGTCATCCAGGCTGGCAGATAAGTAGCTAGGAAACTGCCTCAAGCAAAATTTTTTCTGAAGGCTGTTATTGAGCTGGTTTCTAGAAGACTTTGGGTAGAGTTTTATAAAAATGCAAAGAATTAGACCTTTAAGTGGGCACAGATAAATGAGGAATAATTGTAAAAACAATTAAAATTAAGTGAATAATTGCTTGTTTGCTATTTTTTTGAGAAAAAAAATGTAGGAAATTCAAATTGAAAGCAAATGAAAGGCATTCTGCTGTATTTGAACAAGGGGTGTCTGATGACAGAATTAACATGCAGTATATATTTAAACAAAACAAAAAGAAGTAAAGCTACATATTTGCACTAGGTTGAGTCTGAACTTCAGCATCTTTAACATAGCATAATACAGGGAGCTTACCAGGTTAATGCAATGAAGGATACACCTTTGAACAGTCACACAGTTGTACTCACACAAATGCATTAACAGAACCCCACACGAAACCTCACCAACACGCAGGATTCCACCAACAGCAACATGCACACAGGATCACCCCAACATTTGCAAATCATTCATCCAATTGCAAAAGTGCCACAATCATCAATCATACCTCCCCTCCCCTCCCCTCCCCTCCCCTCCCCTCCCCTCCCCTCCCCTCCCCTTATTGCTGGGCATCATGCAAATTGCCATGCAAATCTAAGATGCATTATTTGGTTAGCTGAGAGAAAAATTAGAGGATTTATGCTCAGCAGAGCTGTTCTTGAAGTAGAGCCAGCTTTTTTCCTTGGGACTTCATAAAAGGAACATAAAAAAACCTAACTAAATAAATGCAAGACAATAATAAATACAAATGTGCCTCTTCATCTGAACAAGCATCATTCCGTTGCTGTGTCCCCACTTCCAACACCTCATTGTAAGCATTCATGGAAAGGAAAGTGAAGCAATGTCAAGAAAGCAGTATCACTTGGGAAAAATACAGTTAATTGCTGTGAGGTAAGTAAACAAGTAAAATATTAATACCAGTAAACCATGTATAGGTTGAGTTACATCACTGTTGTTTAGCTTGTCATTTTCTTATTGTCAGAGGACAAGCACAGAAATAGTGAGAGAGTGTTTCATAGCAAGGGGAACAAATTGCAGTTTCCTTGTAATATATCACTGATGTGAAGGCATTTAGTTCTTGAATAGAGTAACCCACAAAATTAATTACAGTAAATAAATAAATTAAAGGCTAGTAACTTGCAAGAAATAGCAAGTCTGCAAAAAATGTGTATGAAGATACATGGCTCTGTTCCTGGTGTATGTTGTAAGGAAGATTTTTTCAGCATTCCATTATATGACTAAACCAAACTGAGTAGTCTATGGTTATCATCAGAGCAAATTTCTCCCTGCTCGCTTTTCAAGAGTACCAGACATAATCGCAGTGGAACACAGAACACAATGGCAAAACTGACTTTCTTCACCTTCGAACTCTTTCAGAGGGGGGCTGAAATTATTTAATTCTATGTGGATGATGTCTTTCAGAGATATTTCATAGCAAAATGGATGTTTGTAAGCATGAGTAACATAAAAGGTCCCATTTTAACAAGTATAGTCAAGTATATGTTTGGGAAGGGATGGTGTGCTAACTGGGGAGCATGAATGCTGCCATCTGACTCCTCTAACCATTTACAGCTAAGCAAGATGATTTGGATTTTAAGTATTTATCAACAACACAAGTAATGCCTATATGAGCACACCCAGATAATTAATTTGCTAGGGGAAAATGTGGTCTGAGTGTGGATGTTCTTACAAGGGGAAAAAGAGGCAAAACACATATTAGAGTAAAAAAAAAATAATATGGGAATTATTTGTTCAGCTTTAATCTTCATAATCATTATCAGGCCAGAGTTAATGATGCTCTTTCTTTCAGCTGGAGACACAGCCAGCAGTAGTAGTTTCATGAATTGCCTTCTTTCATCTCTTCACTTCATCCTGTGGGACTCATGACTCCATCTGTGGGAGTTTTGAACATACGGAGAGATATCAAACCCCACAGCTGGTCTCTGTGGCCTTTCAAATTTTTGCAATCAATTTCAATTCTTTTCAGTATTTTTTTTTTCTTGGCCTGTTGGAGCTTTCTTCCGTTCAGCTTCTCTACCCAGTGTTTCCTCCCAATTTCTCCAGACTCTGTGAATCCATGTTTCAGGGACACACTGTACCTGGTGAGGCCATACTTTGCTGTCAGCCAGCCAGCCTGCTGTACCTATAGAAAAAATGGAGGCCAAGGAGAAGAGCTCAGATGTCCAGGCCCTTGCTGGAAGGAGAGAGAAAGCATAGTAGAGGCAGAACCCTTGGTCATGGGACTGCATGTCTGCCAAGAAAAGAGGTCCTCTCCTGTGTCTGCACCTAAAGTCCCCTCAGGATGGGCCCCCTCAACACATGCAGCAGTGGGAATAATCCACATTTCATAAGGTAGTCATGCAGGCAAGGCAAGGACCCATCATAATTCTGGTGAAACAAAAGTCTCATTAAAAAAAAAAAATCTTTTTAGACTAAGATCATTCAAACATTTGTTATAGCTTATTGAGTTCTCAGTAAGTATTTGGCATTTTGTTTCACCTAACTAAATGAAAAGAAACTAGGCCCAAACATTCAAAGGTAGTTTGGCGCTACACTCTCTTGAAATGAACAGCATTTATTCCCTCAAACAACTTTTAAAATCCAGCTGGACCACTGAAGTTATAATTTTAGTTGTATTCACTTACGTCTCAGCTAAAGCCACAGTCAACTTCAGTACATTTTACTTCTAAATATGGATTTAATCCAAATCATCTAAAAGCTTTGAGACTGGGTTGGTTTTGAACATAGGTAGATACAACAGGCCAAATCCCATTTGACATACAGAAAGCACAGTATTGGAAATATAATACAAATTATAATATTACAGCCTGGATAATAAGGATAGCTTTAGTTGTTTAAAAGTCAGTGCTTTAGTGACAGTATCCTGTTATAAGTGAAAACATGAATACTTCTGTGATAGAATGTGAAACTATGTAACAAATTTGAATAAAAGCAGATCTTTGGGTAATACATCTATTCTGAATCTGGTAAAAGGTTTGGGGTTTTTTTAACCCAGAGCAGTAACATGGGATTTACCGAGCATTTCCAGTGCTCATTTGCATTGCACTTGGTCGGGGAATGTTCCTTTTTGGAGGCTGAAAATACTTGGCAGTCTTAATATGTTCAGCAGCTCACATGGGGAGAGAATTTAAAAATTCTGTAAAATGGTTAAAGACACAGTTAACTGTTTGTAGATGGATATTTGTTTTGTCATACATACTGCAAGAACAGGGAATAAAAAGGGTTTCCAGATCCAAGTTTCCAACCATGAGTTAAAAGTCTTGGGTTCCACTTATGTATAGTTCTTTCCATAACTTACTCTGTGACACCAGTTAAATCATGTAGGAACCAATGTAACAAAATGCTTAGACATGGACTTAGCTTCAAACTCAAAGTCTTCCTGCTGAAACCACTGCATAAGTTTTTGTGTTCAGCCCTTCTATGAGTAAAGATGAAGTTTGCAAGTGGGTGGTAGCACTATTTCCTTCTTTGACATGTTTATTGTAAAAGCATACCAATTGGCGCTTGTGCAGTCTATGGCCATTTGTTCTGACAGAATGCATTAATATCTGTACCTGGATATATTTTATACCAGGAAATTACTTAATGAAGGTTTAAAACAAGCCCAAACCACTTCTTCCTCTGAAACAAACAGCAGAAGACTAAGTATCTGATTATGATACCCATTTTTATCTCGCACCAGAACTTAAACTAAAGCATACATAAAGCTTTGTCAAAAGTACCTCTCTCCCTCATCACAGATAAATTCACTCTCCCTCGTGTATCTCTCCCTCAAAATCTGCATTTAGCTGGAGCACTTGCAACGTCAGAAGAAGTACTCAGGTCTCTCTCCCTTATCCCTACAAGCTCATTCAAAAAACTCAGTCACTGAATGACATGCTAATCTGAAGTGACCTGTTTCAGTTTTGAAATCTCAATATAATGAATTATGAAAATCAAATTCCACCACAGGAAGAAAAAAAAGAAAAATTCTTCATGGATTTTTGACAGCTTTTCTGTAAGAATGTTTGCCAGCATCAGATGAAATCGAGGACTGCAGGATAAAACCTGAAGGATGCTATCATGCTTATGCAACTAGATATATTTCAGCTAGTGGGGATGCTTTTGTCAGAAAAGGAAAAAAAAAAAGATCAGAATTTCACCCAGAATAAGTCACAGAATTTGTCTTTTGGATCATGCCAAAAGCATAAAGTTTCAATTTTATCAGAAAAGCAGTAAAAGAAAGGAAAAAAAAAAAAAAGCATGTATAGCATATTCCACTTTATTGGGATTTCTTCTAATGTAGGAGAGTTCAAGTCTTCCCCAAAGTCAAGCTAAGACAGAATTTCAGTGATAAAGTCCTAGGAATAACTATAGAATATTTGGTGGAGATCCATCAAATCACAGATTTTTTCTGAGATAGCGCCATACCAGAATCCTGACATTCTCCAGGGATTTTCAGTCATGTATGTTACTACCTTGTACGATATTTACATGGTCCAAAATGGAAGATCCCTAGGGCTGGTACAGAAGGAAAACAGTAGACTGAAAAAGGAAAAGGGAGGAGCATAAACAGATGAGAAGTTAAGGACCTGTGCTCCTGTCTGATGTGCTGTTCTGAAGCAAAATGCAGTGAAAGGTAAAACAGAGAACCATCAGTATGAGATCTACTGTTACCTCAGTTGCGTTCCTGTATGTTAGCAAATCTGACTTTACAACCTCTCTAACTACCATTGTTTACTTTCCCTTTGCACTGAAAAATCAGGTAAATTGAGACATGTAAATGTTATTCCAATGTTTGCATGTGTACATTGGCTCACTGCAAAAAGCAGAGCGTGTATTTGCTTCTTTGAGACTTTCCATCAGGAATCTTGGAAAGAAGATGCTTACCTCTTCCAAGGTGGCCAGGGGAAAGTGAGCAAGTAAACATTTTCATGGTTGTGGAAAGACTACAATCAAAACTGTCTTCTCAAAGATCATCATCCTATATATAAACCACTCAGCTCAAAACAATATGCTATGGATCCTTCACTCCTGTAACACTCACAGAGATGGAAAGATTTGCTGTGATGGAAAGATTTGCTGTGAGGCAGCTGGTTAAAAGCTGTCACAATAAAATTTGTCTCTTGTTATTTTATTGACTTAAAAATTTGTATTGTATAAAAGGCTTTCCATATAAATGTAAAAATAGTTCATGAAACTATCTCAAAGATACCTTCTTGGTCTCTTAAACACTTTGCAACATTCTCTTCTCCAGCTCTAATCCCAGAGCAGCTTCCTGATGAGAGTTATCCCACCACAGTTCAGTCTAGTGGAAAACAAACCATACAGCTACATATATAGATATAAAGACTAAGTCTTAATATAGCAGGGGGAATGAGCAAACCCACTAGAATTTGAGGTTTTGTGAACATCATTAGCTGTTTTTTAAATTCTTGAGGTTTTGCAAAGCTGAAAACCAAATGTCTTAGGAAGAGAAAAAAGCCCTCTCCCTCCTATCTTGGCTCAGTCCCCTGGACCCTGTGAGAAAGGGGAAGGCTCCTTGGCTCCTGCTACCCAGCAAGGCCAAGGCCAGCCAAGTTGGAAGGAGCTTCCATGGCAAAAGGAAAGGGAGCAGTGCTTGCATTGGCACTTTATGCTGTAGTGACAGATTGAGCCTTTTGAAGTCTTCTGAGCTCTGAAATATCAACACCTTTTTCTATTGGAATTTCAAATTGTGATGGGCAAAATTAATGACTTCCTGTCCTGGTTTTGTTTTGGGGTTTTTTGATGTATTTCTTTTTTTCTTTTGTGTGTGTGCTTTTTTTTTTTGTTTGGGTTTTTGTTTGTTTGTTTGTTTGTTTTTAGGTGTGGGGTTTTTTGTTTTTTTGAGGGAGGGATTTGGTTTATTTTTGTATTTGTTCAGTTTTTTTATGGTTTTTGTTTTGTTTTGGGTTTTTTTTGTGTTAAGATTTATGAAGCTTGTCCACCTATGCATTTGACAGGGCTACATTTCTTGGAATCTGTGGGCACCTGAACCAAATCCATGCCTCTTCACACCAGCTGCAGGATTCTTTCACAGATATATTTCACAGATAACTGCAACCCCAGTTCAGGACTCAGCAGCTGGGATCATGGTCCTCTCCTTTGACTTCAGAAATGTATCCGCAAGTCACAGCAGGTTCTGTGTATAGACTTACTACAGGGATCCATTCCCCTGCTCCCTGTGGAGCGTGATGCTGGAAGCTGTGCTGGCTGCTCCTCAGCATGCTCACCTTTGAAATTCAGTGGTTGTGACTGGAGTCCTTGCTTGTGGAGATAGTTCCCAGGTCTTCTAATGTGACTAGGATCAGCCTAAGAGGGAGGTTTCTTGTGTGCCACTTTCACTAGCCCCGAGCCAAGGCTCCCTCCACAAGGAGCACGCCTCAGTAAGCCCTCAACGCCTTCCATGGAAAGGGGACGGTGCTTCTTGTGCAGAAGAGCGGGACCGAGGCGCTGGGCTCACTCGAAGAGTTGCTGGCTGACATCCACAGAGCACTTTGCCAAGAGACCGGGGGACGGCGCAAGTCTCGGCTTTGGGCTGTCGTACAGTTTAAAAATAAAAAGGGTAAAAATGAGAGAACTGAGCCCTCGAGAAGGCCAGGTTTTTGCCGCGGTGGCGGCAGGAGCACCGCGCTCTCAAGCGACAAGTGTCCCCGGGAGAGCCGGGCCGGCCGGAGGGGCCGAGGACGCGCTTCTTGCCCGCGGGAACCGGGCTCAGCTCGCCCCACCGGCGGGTCCCGGCCCCTGGCGCCGCCTCCCGGGCCCCTGCGGCGCCGGCCTCCGCCACACCGACAGCCGACTACCCTCGGCTCCCCGGGGGAGGCCGCAGCCGCTCTGCCCGCCCCCCGCACCGCCCCTGCACCGCCCGCCGGGGGCGGGCCCGGGCCGGCGATGGCTCCGCAGGTAGGGGAGGTGGGGAGGGGGCGGCGGGGGTTATGTCACCGCCGCGGAGGGGCGAGCCGGGGGCGCGCCCCCGCGCCGCTGATTGACAGCGGGGCCCGGCCCGCAGCCCATAAAGGCGTCGGCGCGGGGCGCGGGGCCGTGCAGGGACTTGTGCAGGCGTCGGCAGGATCGCATCGGAACATCGCATCGCGCTCCACTCCCGACCGGCCCCGCCGCACAGAGCCCCAGCGCACCGCCGGCTTCCCGATGCCAGGTGAGGCGCAAAGCGGGGAGGTGCCGTGCTCGCCGCGAAGCCCCGTCGGGCGGCGGAGGAGGCTGTCAGCCCTCTGTCCCGCCGGCCGCTCGGAGCTCGCCGTGGGCAGTCGCCCCGCTGCCCACCCCGCGGGGACTCGGGTGCGAGGTGAGGGGAGCACCCGCGGGGCAGGCGGTGTGCGGCACCTGCCCTAGCAGCCCTGCCTCCGCCGCCCGAGCAGGGTCTGTCCCGTCGGGAACCGCAGGGTTCGAGAGGTGAGAGAGGCATCCTGGAGGCTGCTCTAGTTGGCTCTGGCGGTGGTACCCTGGGGATGCTAGGTAATAAGAGTTCCGTGAAGAACAAAGAAAATGTAGACAGGAAGCGCTGGCGGCATCCCTGAGTCCTTGCAATAATGTGTGGAGTTGGCAGTGCTGAAGTTACTTGGCTGTACCCAGAGAACTGGATTTCTACACATGCCGGGGAATGCTTCTGCTCCATTCATTGTGAGCTGAGACACATACGGAGATGCAATCATGTGGTCTGTAACTGCACGGTGCTGCAGGGCAAACCCCGCACCACGTTAAGTGTCCGCTTAACCACTTTATCAGAAGAGAGAGGAGTTTGTATCATGGCACTGAAAAAGGTACTGAAAAGTGCTCCTATTACTCAGAACCAACATCTAGTTTAGATCCCATCATCCCAAAGATTTTTTGGCTGAATGTTGTGCCGCAAAGTAAAGATGTGCTAGCAATAAGCTGTATCTCCTGCAGTGTCAAATGGTCTCTAGGCCAGCTGCTGGAATTTTATTAAGAAAATAATAATGTATATTTTCTGTATGTCTTTCCTTTTCATTAAGGACATTTCCATAAAAAGGATCTTTACCTTTTTTAATTCCTCTTCACCTGATGTCACATTTTACTTATGCCATCAAGAATAAGTGTTGCAAGAATCATTCAAAATAAAAATTCTGATTTTGTATGTATAGTTGCTGGTTTTGGCACTTCATGAGGAATATTGCACTATTTGTAGTTGATAAATTACCCTTTCCCTGATACTTACTACGTTTTGGTTTATTCATAGGAGTTATGCTGAAGAGGAGGGAGTTTTTGTGGCTTGCTGTCTTGATAACCCTGTGGCTTTCCTCAAATGCTCAGGGTAAGTTCAGACACTTCTTAACTGGATACAGACTAACTCCCAAAGGTAAAGTTGTAACGTGTTGGGTTACCTGAACTACAATGGGCAAAGTAATCATAAAGGATTTTTTAGAGGTGTCTGGAGTATTTTTGGTAGATATACCTTGCCAGTGCTAAATGAAGATTTCACAATACATCTCAAAAGTGCTTGCTTTAGAAATTTTTGATTAAAATGTATATAATGCTAGAAATAATTGATATTATACTTTTCCGTGTGGTGGAAATGTATGGTGAAAGTAACAAACAGAATCATTGAGTGGGATGAACGTTTTAAAAAGACAGAGGTAGAGAAAGAGACATCTACAGACCAAATATAAGTAGAATACAAATTGGCACAGTGCCAGACCCTCATTTACATCTGATTTCTTGGTTGCCGTCTTTAAAAAGCACATCTCTCTTTTTTTTGGTCGTTGTGTAGGCACATGGATTCTCTAAATTTGATTTTCCATTATCTGGTAATGACACTATGGAAATTGTCTCAAATTCCTTATCCATTCATATATATAAAAATATTTAATGAATAAATTGCTGCATGCATCCATGTGTAGGCATGTACATGGCCTACAGCATATATGTACAAGTATGTATTATATAGTGCTATAAAATATGAAGCCATATGTATAAACGTATAATAAATAGTATTTGTATGCACAGAAGGAGAGAATTGTCATGTAAATGAAAATGTCAGGTGGAAAATACGATTCACTTTTAGGAACAGTTCCATTTGTGGAAGCAGGAAAGTGCTGGGTTTACTCTGTCCTTTATGTATGTCATGTAATTGCAGTTACTAAGTATACTGTACAGAGCTATTTCTGGTAAGACTTTTTGTAGACACATTGTCACACACTGTTAACTTTTTCAGATGGTGACAAGGAGGAGGAGACTACCTTTGATTTACTTCAAGTCAGTAACATAAACCGAAAGACAATTGGAGCAAAGGTGTTCCGGGGCCCAGACCCAACTGTGCCAGCATATCGTTTCATTCGGTTTGACCACATACCTCCATGTAGACCGGAGAAACTCAAAAAGATCGTAAAACTAATACGGCAGAATGAGGGCTTTATCCTTTCAGCCACCCTGAGGCAGGACAGGCAATCTAGAGGCACTCTCCTTACTTTAGAGGGTCCCGGCATCAGTGAGAGGCAGTTTGAGATCATTTCCAATGGCCGGGCCAACACCCTGGACCTTATCTATTGGGTGGATGGCTTCCAGAACGTGATTTCCCTGGAGGATGTGGACCTTGCTGACTCACAGTGGAAGAACCTCACCGTGCAGATAACGGGAGAGAACTACAACCTTTATGTTGGCTGTGACCTTATTGACAGCTTCATCCTGGAGGAGCCTTTCTATGAGCAGCTGAAAGCAGAGAGCAGCAGGCTGTACGTGGTGAAAGGGTCCACTCGGGAGAATCATTTCAGGGTAGGTGACCTGCAAAAGCTTGGGTCTCTGGTGTGGTAAGAAGGTGCTGCAAGTAGTTTGGGAAGATGCAGTAGGTGCAGTTTTGCTGTTCCAATGCCTCCTGGATTTGATGAGGTCACATGTGTTCCCAAGCAGAGTGTGCTTTTATTAATTGCTGGATCTGTGTTGTCTGATTTTGGGGTTCCTGAAAGCAAAGGCTTTTCAAGTAAACTCAGAAAAAGTGTGCAAAACCAATTTTTTGCTTTCCTATGCAACCATCCTTTTTCTCTTCCAGATGAAAGACTTCTAGAGATGTTGGGGTTTTGTGGTGACTTGTAGAATTTTTTGCAAATTTCTTGAAGAACTGTTTTTACCTTGAAATATATCTATTCAAATTATGAGAACATGTCAGTATTTTTATTTTTAATTTGAAAGAAGAAGAAAAAAAATGAATTTTTAATGGAGCTGAAGCATCTGGTGTTGGTCCATCCTGTAACAGAATATCCTGGTTTACTGTTTTGAATATTTCTTTTCAATTTAAATTTAAAAAATGAAAATTACTTTCTGCCTCATATAATCTAGTGATGTGATCTGGCCCAACTGCTTTAAGGATGGTTCCTTTTCAGTCACAGCTGAAGTCAGACTTGAACTCATCGGTCCAAAAATTTTAAAAAGCCCTTTCTTTCTCATCCTGTTGTGCCATCTAGTTTTCAGCCAGAACCTGACATACTGGAGTTTGGCTCCATGGGATGACCAGTTTTGGCAGGGATTTCAGAAGCTCTTGCCTACAGCCTTTCCATTGCTGCCTCCATGACTGAGTTACTCCATCAGTAGTGCTCTTACAACTGGTTCTGAAGCTGTATCGTTAAGTGGCTCACTGAAACAATTTGGTTTTTAATTAAGTTTTTTTTTCCTCTTTGAGGTTTTTTTTTTTCTTTCCCAAGTGAAATAGATACCAGTCTGGTTTTAGAGTGTTGTCTCAGAGTAGTGTCAGCACAATTGAGGAGACAGTGAACTATGGTGCATGGGAATGACTGGCTAAGGGTGGAAGTGGGATGGTGCAGGAAAGTTGGCTTTTGCCCTATGACAAATCTAAAATTGACTATCAAAAATGGATATTTGAGCTTGTAGCAGATTAATATCTTTTATTATGACATGTTTCAGAACATATCTAGCTTTGCGGCTTATAATACTGAAATTGTATATAACAAAGCTATAACCACTTTTTTTTTTTTTTCCCTGTGTGTCAGGTTTAATGCCTTGTAGATTTTTTTATGTACTTGCTTATGTCTGAATCCAGTGAGTAGCGTGGAATTGAGACAGGTCAGTTATTAGCTACTCAAAAAATTGATCTTACTGCTTTTAATTTCTTTTTAAAATTATTATTACAGGGTCTTTTGCAAAATATTCAGTTAATCTTTGATTCTTCAATAGAGGATGTTCTGCGTAAGAAAGGATGCCAGAGAAGCCAGTCAAGTAAGGCTTTTTTTATCTTGTTAATACTGTTCAGCTGAGTCTGAAAATTAGAAATGTCAGTCATGAAATATTATCCTGAAACCGGGCAACAGATCCTTTTGAAATGAGAAAGAGAATGAGTTGCTTTTTGGTGGTAATGATAACTTCCATGTTTTTATGATGTCACTTCTACTCTCTAGCCTATTATTTTAGTTCAGTTACTTAGGTTTATAACTCTGAGCCTCTGTTTTTAAGTTGGAAAAAAAGTGTTGAGCAAGAAATTAGTAGAAATGGAAGGAAAGAAAGCACAAGTAGGAAAATACATATTTTCATACATGAGTTTTCTGCAGTCCTTTGCAAATGAGACAGGTAGTGTTGGTTCTGACTTCTGCTGCCAACTGTCAATGGGCCTACGAACCAGTCTGCCATTCTTAAAGACACTGAATTCCTTGGCAATACCTTTGACTGAAAGAGGCTTTGGGTTAAAGTATTGTTAATCAAAACAACCTCAGGAAAATAAGAAATCAAAGGAAGAGATATGGAAGGCATGTATGTTGTGGGCTGGCTTGCATTCTTGTTAGTCCAGTTTCATGCTTACCACGCCAGGAGGGGAGCACTGTACTCTCTGTGTAGGAGTGTAGTGGATTCCCCATAAAAGAATTAGGATTATTTGTCAAATAGGTGCTAAGGTTTTGTACTCAAGCTCATAGAAGGTGCTGACTGTTTTACTTCCTAGTACTTGTAGCAACAGGAGCTTGGTCAAGAATCAGAGCCAGCTCAGTCTGTCAGAGGAATGTTGTGGGTGTACAAGGCAAGACTTGAGGGTTTTGTTTGAAACTCCTGCCACCTGAAATGCCATTATTTCTGTTATTTTGCTAAAATATATGACATATAGAAAATCAGTTAAGCACACTGAACTCAATTTTTTTCCTTGCTTATTCAAAACCCAGAAATTAAACCATAGCAGATCTTGACTTCTTCAAAGGAGTACTAAATGTTTTGAAATATCACCAAGTAGAAATGGGATGTTACTGTGCCCTTACGATGAAGAGGAAACCAATGGGAGCCTAAAGGAATAACTGAATTCTTCATGCTAATACATACCCTAAGAGGAATTCTTGTATAGCTAACCAACAGATAATATTTTCTTAAGGTATTTTTATCACATCTGTTAATTGCCAGATTTTCAGTTCTATAAAATATGCAGATTTGGATTTTTTTTTGTTTTATCCTTCCTGGGAATTATTTAGTAAATAATTCAGTTCGCAGTATTTTTGCTTTTACTTTGCAACACCAAGAGAACACTACAAGATGGAAATTTCTTGTACAGTAACAGAAAGGAACTAATGGCACAGTGGGGCCACCAGAATTACTTGACAGATTTTTCATGTGCATGTCAGGTTCTGATATTGCCTATCCAGCTTAATTACTCACAGAATGGGTCAGGTTGAAAAGGACCACAGGGTGTCATCACTGTAATCTCCCTGCTCAAGGAGGGTCATCCAAGACCACATGGCACAGGATCGTGTCCAGATGATTCTTGAATATCTCCAGTGAGGAAGACTGCGCAATCTTTCTGGGCAGGTGTTCCAGTGCTTGGTCACCCACACAGTGAAGAAGTTCCTCCTATTCAGATGAAACTTCCTGTGCATCAGTTTCTGCTCATTGCCTCTTGTGAACAGAGCCTGGCTCCATCCTCTTTAGATATTTATAGACCTTGATGAAGTCCCCTCTCAGCTGTGTCTCCTTGAGGCTACACAGGCCCAGCTCCCTCAGCCTTTCCTCATAAGAGGTAGGCTCCAATCCCTTAATTAACTTTTTAGTCCATGGCTGGACTCCAGTCCAGGAGCTCCATATCTTTCTTGCACTGAGGAGCCTAGAATTGTATACAGCACTCCAGATGTGGCTGAGGATGAGGAGAGGGGCAGATGGGTTCTTCTCTGTCCATCTCTCCAGTCTGTTGAGGTCCTTCTGAAGGTCTGCACAGCCTTTTGGGGTTTTGGTCACTCCTCCCAGCTGTGTGTCATCAGTGAACTTGCTAAGGAGGTGTCTATCCCTTCATCCAAGTCATTGATGGATGGTTTAAACAATACTGGGCCTGGTATTGTAACCTGGGAGATGCTTCTAATGACAATTACCACATTTGAAAAGCCATGAATGATGTTACTGAGCACAAGATATTTTCCCATTTTGATGGCTCACTCATTTAACTGAAGTACAGGCATTAAGATGACATTTTTGTGTGTTAATGTCCCATGACAGCAAGGCTGATGTTACCAATGAAGTTCCCTCAGCCCTAAGGACGCAAAAGGAGATAGGACTGTGTCTTCCCGATGTGTCTTTAAGCCTAGTATGGGAATGTGATATATGGTGAAATGGTGGCTTGGGAATGCTGTTTGGTTGAGGGTAGAAAAGTATATCTGTAGTGAGGTGGCTGCAAATCCTTTGGGCAGGATTTATACACTGCACTGGATAGGAAAGATGACAAAAACATACCTAATAGGCACATCAATAAAATCCCTTCTTGAGGTTTATCAACAGAATGATATTTGCATATGTGAGGGGATGCACATTTTGCTCTTCTGGTTTCTCATTTTAATCATCTGGTCCTTAGGAAATTAGCAGGAAGCCAGCAGCAGAGAACTGATTTCCCAGTGATCCCCAGGCATCTTCTTTCAGTCACTGCCAAGTACCAGTAGGAAGTGAGGATTTAGTTCTTCTAACATAGTTTTGGTTTATGTTTCCTGCTGAGATTGCAACTTTATTAATGTCCTCAGAATGTTCCGGTCAAGGCACACTCCATGTTGGCTTGAAAAATATGAAATTAATGATCTGAGAAGTGCTGTGGGGGGATCTGAAAAATCTAGTGTTTCAATGTGGTAGGAAAATTGCATTCCTTCCAGGGAATCAAAAAGTGGCTGAAATAAACTGTTATGACACAGAGAGGTCTGATCTGCTATGTGGTTTTCTCCCATCCTGTAAATGAAGCTGGACAATTGCTTCAGCTTTGGAAAGCTGCGAACAATTTTTTGTAGACCTTGGCTAGTGGCAGATGTTTCATAGCTAATTTAAGAGCACATCAAGCCAATAATTTTAGTTTGGTTGAGAAGTAATCGCTTAATGTCATATTGTGGGTTGGTTCTTTTTATTCTTAGCCTTCCAAATGAATGAAGAATGCTACGCTCCTGTTTTCATTTCCTTTTATATTTATATAAAACACTATACATTGCTTGGTAAAGCATCAAATCAAGCCCTTAACATTTCTGAAGCTTTGCCACCTTAGGTGATTTGTCAACACTGAATGGTATTGGGGTTTTGACGCTTATGTTTTATGGCACATGTTCCTGTGCTGGCTTCTTCTTTTTATATTGCTATATCATTTGCTTGTCCTTTCTCTTTGGTAACCTTGAGCTATTCCAAAGTCAGTAAATCTGGCAAATAAGTCTTTATTAAGAGATAGGGAAATACGGGTTGCTGTATAGCTGATACCAGCTTTATCATGGAGTCCTTAGAGAAAGCATCCATGGAATCCATAAGAAAGATAGTTACCTGATGGAGGTTTAAATGCTTAACTTCTGTTAAGCATTTAAATAGACTAGGCAGAATAGACTACTATATTTAGTTATCTATGTCCTTTTTTATTAATCAAAATCATGCTTTCTGTTATGCTATTTTTCAGGAATTTACTGTAGACAGGAATATCTTTTAAAATTATATTAGAATGTGTCCAGTTCTCCCTGCATGCAACGTTCTGTTTTAATTACCATCTGCCTTTTGGAGGATTGTTTGGAGTGACAAATCAAATAATCTGCCTGATCTTAGCTTGACCTCCATTTCACTTCAGAATGAAACTATTGTTATAAAAGCTCCTCTGAGCCTAGCACTGGGTAGTGCAATATAGAGCAGCCCGAAGTCTGGTATACATTGCATAATGGTCCAAATTTGATCCAACCATGGAATTTATGGACAGAATAAGGACAATGACTTTCTGCAAGGAAACTCTTTCTCCTGCCTTTTTCTCTGTCTTGAGGAAATGTGATAGGTCATGAAAAAATCTGAAACCCTTTTATGTCCGGGTGGATAAAATAGGTTTGCTTTTTTGATGCTGTGTCCTTTGTTAGCCTTCTTCATAAATGATTGTTTTGCAGTGCCAACAATTTTGAAGTGAGGGCCATGTTGAGACATAGCTTGGCTCTTAATTTTGAAAAGGGAAAGCCTATAATTGGAACCAGCTGACATCTAACCCCTCTTTTATTCTTGGGTATAATAAGCATGAAGCTGTGCCAAAATAGATGTATTTAAACTCTACCCATGGGTACCAATCTGTGATTTCAGCAGGAATCTGTAATCTGTGGGAGAGCTTTGTATATGCTGCTCTTCTCTTTCCTTCTCTTGCTACCAGCTGAAGTGAACACCATCAATGAGAGCACTGAAATCCTTCACTTGAGCCCTGCAGTCACAACCGAGTACGTGGGTGAGAAGCCGGAGAAGGCCGAGTTCTGCGACCGCTCCTGCGAGGAGCTGGGATCCATGTTCACAGAGCTCACCGGCCTGCGCATTGTGGTCAACAACCTGGCTGATAACCTCCAAAAAGTGGTAGGTACTGCAAGTCTGGAGGACTGACAGAGGTCTCCTGTGCAGTGCTCTTTCCTTCCTTATTTTATGCTGGGGCATTTAATAGAGATTTCTGTATTACCTGTGAACACCTGTTAGTATATCTACATAATGTAAAGATGTCCTCTTTTCATTGAGACTAGTTTGATGGTTCTTGAGTATAGCACTTTAATCAAGGCTTGGCTTTCACAGACTGGGTTTAAAAGAGCACACACACACCTGCACTCATACACGGGGGAAATCCTTCAAAATATTTGGAAATTGAAAGCTAGCAATCCCAACCTTGCTTGCATGCTAGTAAAGCCTTATTACCATGTTTACACCGTTTATGAATACATCAGTAAGTGGCTACATGGGGTACCTAAACTGCAAATAAATGTATGGGATTTTCATAGTTGAAGTATAATGGCAATGTTTTCCTGAAGTGTGCCCTTCTTACTCTGAATCTCCTAATTATTTCTGAAGGAATTTTATTAGTAATGCCATATGTATCAGGGCCAAAATCTTCTCACCTAAAGATGAGCTGTACTAGAGGAAAGCAAAATGGCTAAGAACAGATTTCGTCTAGTATTGTGTGACTGTATTTATATCATTGCTAGAAGAATAGCTATGCAGGACTGCTATACTTAAGATCATCTTCCTTGTGTACATAAATATGTAAAAATACATTTTTTGATGGAAGAATTAAGTCCAGTCATGTCTCAGTTTTGTGTATTTAAAACAATTTGCTTATGAAATACACAATTTGTTTTCATTAACTTCATCTTCTAGTCTGAAGAGAACCAAATTATGTGGGAACTGATTGGACCTAACAAAACACTGAAGAACCAACCAGTTTGCTGGCAGGATGGCCGTGTCTTTGCAGATAATGAAAGCTGGATTGTGGATAGCTGCACCAAGTGCATTTGCCAGGTAAGGTTTTGGAAATATTTTTCTTTGCAGAAATGGAATTCCAGCTCAACTGTCCATGTCAAGTCATATTTACTTAGAACTTGGCTGGACTTAATGGCGTTTATTAAAAGTAGTCGCTATGTCCATGATAGAACAAATCAAAACATTTCTACACATGAAACTTCCCCAGATGCCCACCTTCATTTACCTCTCTGTGAGATAAATCAGGAAATTGGTTTCTTTGCTTTTAGGATTCCAAAATTGTGTGCAATCAAATCACCTGCCCAGCAGTCTCTTGTGCTGATCCAGCTTTTGTTGAAGGTGAATGCTGTCCAGTCTGCTCTCACGGTGAGTATTTAGCTGAGGAGAAAGGTGGATAGTCTTTGGCATTGTTTAAAATCACCACTAGTTTTTTTGAAAGCTCAAAACAATTAAGATGTCAAGGCAGGTAAGATCAAATATAGAACTTGTATGTATTCAAAGATCATACAAACTAACTTGGGCGCTTGAAGTTACCCTCTGAAGGACTTGGTCTGTCTTCATTGATTATATTGGTTGCTTAGAATTAAGATTACCTGCTTAGCTACCTTAGGCATAAAATGTGAAAAGCATGCTTCTCCTCAGTCATGTTTTGCATTTTTTTTGCCCATTCAGAGCATGGGCATATTCTTACAATGTACTCTTGATCATGTTCACCATTATGTAGCTTTCAAAGGTGGGGCCACATCCCATCATACTGACCTATTTCTGAAGCCAAAGGAAGTTTGAACTCGGGTTTTGGCTCAATCCATTCTAGTGATAAGATGTTCTTCCTTCAAAGATCACTGCTTCCTGCAAACATACTGCACACAAGTTCATGAAGATACAGGACTCTTACCAGAACTAATTATATTACTCATAATATTACTCCATAATTCCATAATGTCAGTGGCAGCTTGGGAAAGCAAAATTAGAATAGGAGAGATCTAAATGTTAAAGTACATACTCTGCAGAAAAAGAGATGAGAATATCTTCTAAATAGGATAATGGAGCAACGCTCAAAGCTAAGCACTTTTTCTTACCTTTTGCTCTGCAGCTGATGACAGTGAAGAGGGCTGGTCACCGTGGTCAGACTGGACAAAATGCTCAGTTACCTGTGGCTCGGGGACACAGATGCGAGGAAGGTCTTGTGATGTCACCAGGAGTGCTTGTACAGGCCCACACATCCAAACAAGGATGTGCAGCTTTAAGAAATGTGACCATCGCAGTAAGTAATAAATTTCTTCCTTTTTAAAAGCTTCTTTGGATATCTCAAAGCAAAACCAAGTTTAGTCAGGATAGTATGTACTTAAGAAATCCTACATGCACAGTTAAAGTAGCTGTCATTAGATTCTTTGGCAATTTCCCCCTTTCAAATATTCTTCCCTTTCCTGTCAATTTAATAGGTATGTACATTCTGGGTTCAGCTATATTAAAAAAAAAAAGATGATGAGTGATTCTTTCTTTAACATTATGAACTGCAGTCTTTTGTTTGAACTCTGTTTGGAGACAACACTTTGTTTGCAAACATGATATGCAAGGCTGTGTTTACATCTACCATTCATTGACAGCTGGGCCATTCCATTAACTTAGCTGTGTTTAGGAATACAGTAATCATGGAAGATGTCTGCAAAATATCAAACTGCTTTTATATTTAAGGCACTTACAAGGATGATATTCCTGAAGTGTAGTTAACACTATTGCAAGTACCTGTGATATCCAGTCTGGTATAGTACCTAAGGCAATATCTAGCAGCTGAGACTGCTAGATATCCAAATGTGCATTTTGAATGAGTGTTTATTTCACTGGAAAAGTTTATTTTGAAGTAAGATGTCTGACATAATTGTTAGTCATACATTAGTCACTGAAATTCCTGAGAAAGCTGTTCTTGAGAACCTGAGTTGTTATACTGGACTCCATAAGTGAAATGGTGGGAAAGGGATGGGACATTCATGAGATGTGGTGAGAGGCTCATTAGAAGGCTAACTTCACAAGTGAGTTTGTGTTACTGCTGCAGGTATTTTGCTTGAGTTTGCTTGAGTCTTGCTCTTTTCTCTGGCAGTACGTCAGGATGGTGGCTGGAGTCACTGGTCTCCCTGGTCTTCCTGTTCAGTTACCTGTGGAGTGGGAAATATCACCCGCATCCGCCTCTGCAACTCTCCTATTCCCCAGATGGGTGGGAAAAACTGTGTGGGGAATGGGCGTGAAACAGAGAAGTGTGAGAAGGTTCCATGTCCAGGTATATCTGTGGTCTTGAATCAAAAGCAACACAATAATATTCCAGTTGAATTCCTTCTCTTTTTTCAGGTCTTAATGGCAGTGAATTTCTGTGATGGAAATTTTATGATTTGATTTTATCTTATGAGTGAAATAACACACAAGGGTGTTTTGAAAATGAAGACAACAATGCAGTCAGAGATTTTGTAAACCTTCCAAGTTATAATTTGGCTTCAATATTAAGAGTTTGAGAAATTTCCATTTTAGTGTTGTATCTCTGCATATCAAAAACAAGCTCTTCCTTTCTAAAGGGAAGCTGTCTCTGTACTTGTTAGGAATAGACATAGAACCCTCCAATAGTCAGTTTTGTTTGATATTTGTGCATGCATTTTTTATACATTTGACACAATTAATTGCTATTATAATTCTTTCTTATTTGTCTATACTTCTAAATCTTTTTTTAGAGACCTTTCATTCCATACACTCACTTTCTTTTCATATAATTATTCCTCCTTTTCTTTCTCTTTGCATATCCAGTGGGCATGGCATGCTGTTTTGAATTATTGGCCAAAAAGTGCCTATGAAGCAGTTGGTTATTTTTCCTTTGTTTGTTTCTGAAATATTTCTATCTCAGTGCAAACATCTGCCATCATCTTTCTGTGTACACAGTGAGAAACTGCCTCTAGTTAGGGATCTGATGAGGGGTTGTTGTCATTGGTACCAGATGTCCCCACTTTATTACCTGTGATTCTCTGCTCTTTTGCATATCTTAGTGAATGGCCAGTGGGGTCCTTGGTCTCCATGGTCTGCCTGCACTGTTACCTGTGGAGGAGGAATTCGTGAGAGGTCTCGCCTCTGTAACAGTCCAGAGCCACAGTACGGGGGAAAGCCATGTGTGGGAGATACCAAGCAACATGATATGTGCAATAAGAAGGATTGCCCAATTGGTTGGTATTCATTCTTTATTCAGTCTGAGTAATTATTATTGCTGTTATCTCACTAAAGGGTAAATATGAAGTGACACTACAGGAATCTGCTTATTATACCTTTGTTTCAGTAGAGGACATTGAACTGTTTTGAGTGCTTTTTAATGAAATTTTATATATATTCATGATACCAACTTTCTTGGACAAATACGCTTTTCTTAAATAAGGATTGAATATGCTGTAGTGTATTCAACTGGATGTAGCAATCTGTAATTATTTATATATTAAATCAATAGTAATTAGTTTTAAGTGCACTTATAAAACCCTTAAAGTTAGGGTTATTAAGAGTCTGTTGCATCAATTGTGATTTAAGCTAATGATCAGACAATACTTGCTTCTTAAATGAAGTTTTACATGCCTTTTGTGCTCCTTAAGTTTCAGTTTTGTGTGTCTTTGCCAGATGGGTGTTTGTCAAACCCTTGCTTTCCTGGAGCAGAATGCAACAGTTACCCAGATGGGTCTTGGTCATGTGGGGCATGCCCGGCAGGATACCTTGGCAATGGAACCTTCTGTGAGGATCTTGATGAGGTATTGGCTTTGTTTCCATTTACATCAGAAAATCACGATGAAAAATTCATTATTTGGGAATTACACAACCATCTAATTGGTTTCTCCCTTCTTTCTTTCTTTACCTACAGTGTATAGCTGTGTCAGATGTTTGCTTTAAAGTGAATCAGGTCCATCGCTGTGTGAACACAAATCCAGGTTTCCACTGCTTGCCGTGTCCTCCACGCTATAAAGGAAGTCAGCCCTATGGAGTAGGGCTTGAAGTTGCCAAGGCAGAGAAGCAAGTAAGTGGTATTGAAGGCAATTTGATGGCTTTGTGTAATTCTCATCTGAAATATCTTTGAATGGTGGCATAAGATAAACTTGGGTACCAAAGAAAAATAGCCTGAAATAAGTAACTGTTGTTTTGCAGTATTTTTGTTATGAGTAACAGAACACTGAATTTGGGATTGGCTTTTTTAAGGGTTTGATTTTTTTTAGACATCTGCACATTTGTACCAAATGAGCCTAAAATTCCAGGAGACATTTCTCTGCTTTGCACTCCTTTCTCTGAGGTTAACATTGCTATTCTGGAAAGTGGAAACTGAAGAATTAGGGTTGTTTTTTCATAAATACGATGCTATTAATGTCAGCATTATCAGAGAAATGTTTGAAGTTCTCACTCCCTGAATTCCATGGGGCCAAAGTTTATCAGTGGTGAAGGACAGCAGGAAGTAGAAATGAGGTTGAAGACTGCAGTTTCCTAGAAAAGACAAAACTGTTAAAGTGGAAGTCATGGTTTGTCTTCTTTGTTGCGGTTGAATCAATCTGTGGTTAGCTCAGCTTGTGAATTCTACGTGTGAACCATCTGTGTAAGATTCTCAAATACTGTCAATGAAAAATATAGAGAGAAGGGAGAGGTAACAAAAACCTACATGAGGTGAACACAGGAATTCTTTAGGGTCTCTGATTTAAGAAAGCAAGATAGTCCTTTTGTACTGTCTGGCAGAACACTAAAGAAAAGAGGTGAGTACAATCTCCTTTCTGTTGCAGGTAATTTCTGGGGTTTAATGACATCTTGAAGGAGGCAGATACAGTACTGAAATTGTTAACCGCTTTAACTGCTTTTTAAATAATGTTCAATTTTTCCTGTGGTCTGTTTTAATAATTTTCATTGCACATATTTGTTGGAGTTGTGAACTGACAGAGCAGTATGACTTACTAACCACAGTCAAAACAAAGTTCCTTTCTTCAGACCTCTAAACAACCGATCTGATTTTGACAAAGTTGAGGCACACACAGCTGGCTGTCATCACATTTCAGTGAATATGCTCCATCCTTTGTAGGTCTGTGAACCCGAGAATCCGTGCAAGGACAAGACACACAGCTGCCATAAGTCTGCAGAGTGCATCTATCTGGGTCATTTCAGTGATCCAATGTACAAATGTGAATGTAGGACAGGTTATGCTGGTGATGGACGCATCTGTGGTGAAGATTCAGATTTGGATGGCTGGCCTAATAAAAATTTGGTCTGTGCTGCTAATGCAACATACCACTGTGTGAAGGTAGGTGAAAAAGGTTGATAAAAATGCCATGTGTTAGCAAAATGTTCACTTTTTCCTAAATGGTTGTGAGTAACCCTTTTAATTCATGAAATGGTGGTTGCTTTCAGTAAGCTTTGACTGTTAGAGCATGCTGGTTTTCTAGAAGATGCTGTGAAATCTGTATTCACTTAATCTGGTAAGATACAGTAAGGGATTCTCAAAATTAAATCCAGAGTCTTCTGCTTTGGATTTCTTCCTGCTCTGAATACATGGACAATTGGGATGCTTGTGAATGGAGTTAGCACAGTGAGCAGGAGTTGCCTAAAGCATGGGTGTGAAACACACAGCTAGTGAGAACTAAGCAGGAGTCTCAGGGGAGTGTGAAATCCTACCTTCAGGATTTCACATATGACAGCCATGTAAGGGCTAGAGTTCAAAATGCTGTCTTGAGCTACCCTTCCTTTTAAAGAGTTAAGCAGACCACACACTGTGAAAACTGTATTCAGAGCCTGAGATAATTCTTAACAATGGGAACCTAAGAGAGGAAGAATGCGACTAATTAGAGGAGTTCTCCTTATTGCAAAGGTTCACGGGGACAGGATGAGAGATTCAGCCTCTTTCACCCTTCAGAGGTGTGAAATCCCAGCTCTCACCCTCCCAAGGGGAATGACCTGACCATTGGCTCTATACCTGGCAAATGGGATCTGTCCAATCTTGCTGTATAGCTGCGCTGTTGTAGTGAGCAATGAAACATTACTACAGCAATGAGGAAAAAAAAGCATCAGGGGGCCTAAAAATGCTAGCATGTAGGTTTAATAGGCTGTGTCCACATGGTATGTTCCTTGGGACCTGGTTCTGTGCTCGTCTGACACACACACTGTATCCTTCTTGGTCTCATGGCCTGAGGTTCTTTCCAGTGGGAATTGCTCAAAAATGGTGAGCCTCCTTTTAGGTCTTACCCTGATGCTGTATGAAACCAGGCTGAAAGCTGTTCCACTGGTTTAACAATGACCCAAATAGCTGAAGGGGGAAGGCACCCCCTGACAGGCAGTTCCCTGGATCCTAGTTCTGAGTGGTGGCCTTGCTGATGGTTGAATGACAGGCACAATACAGAGGGACATATATATATATATATATGTGTTGGCAGCAGCAAATTAAGCAACTGGGATGGAGGAGTTTTGTCAGAGTAGAAGGCATATGCAGGTGTTCAGTTTTAAACACCTACCTTTGGGACTTCTGACAACACTGGATTACCTGTATATGTTCACTAGGCAGATGCTCAAGTACTTTGCTGATCAGTTACGGCTGTAAGGGCAAGCTTTCTCTTCCGTGGTTTTTGAGGGTTTCTTTTCCCAGACCTGAAATATTTTTGCTACTCCTTCTTTCTCCGTGTTAAAATGATCTGCCTATCTTCTTGAAGTTCCAGCACAAAAACTCATTAAAAAATATGAGGAAACATATGCAAAAATGGCTGAGCTCTTGACTACTATAGTAGTTAAAACAAATAATGACCAAGAGACTAGGAAAGTTTGAAATCAGGCTGTTTGAGAGAATAAGTCACTCAAGGGAATCTGGGCTCTATCAGCCAAAGAGTTTCAGATATGGATGGAAATTTGGGCCTCAAATGTTGATTTTCTTCTCTGTAATTGATCTCTGTTCATTGTGGATTCAGCCAATTTAGCTGTTGCAGTTAATATATACTTCTTTCAGTTCCTGTCATTAGAATTTGCACATGTTCACTCATGATGTAACACGAAGCATTAGTTTTGGTTAAACACAACATGCTGAACCCATTCAGAAAAGAATGTGTTTCCAAAGATTGTTTCATGTTTTGTGGAATATGTGTTGATCTAATAGACACAAGTACTTCATTTAAGGGGACCTCTCCACCCACCGAAAAAACCAAATCACCTTAAAAATGCCTCAAATTTTCAGGCCCTTATATTCTTTACGAAATATCCTAGTTGAGTAATTTGATTTTAAAAAGCCTCTCTCCTTGAGCTGATAATGATTGAAAATTAACTTACTCCTGTGACTAATTTCTTTCATTGTTTCAAAATTTGTTTTGTATCAATGGTAACTAGTGTTGAGGTGGACAGTCAAGACTCTACACAGCTACTTGGTAAATTTTTTGGGGATTTGATATTTATCACAATATTTCCAGTTCTCTTTTTTTTTAAATTGTCTGTACTATTAGAACCACTGAGATTGAAAACATCCTACTATAATATTAATTTTTTAGAGTATGTGTTACAGAAGAGATATTTCTGCACTCTTTTGAGTTTTGGGTGAGGTAGATCTGGAATGTGAGTAAAAATGAGAATGACAAAGTGTGTTTTCATAGATGTATTTATGCGTAGCAAGTGGTAGAATTGCAATCCATTTTAGGTGATTTTAGTATTTTTAAAAAAATGCATGTTAAAAGTTTGGCAAGCTATTTTACTCTTATTTGTCAGTGTAAGTTAAGAATTGTTTATTTGAAATAATCATTCTGTACAAAGCTGTGATACAAAATAAAGAGATGTTTGTCTATTATTTTTACAGCCAAGGTAATGCAAAGGTACTGTTTTGCTGTACAGTATAAAGACATGTTTTTCAAAATCCTTTCTAAGAGTGTTCCCCTTCATTGTTGTGTAGTCCTTTCCATTGCTGTGTAGTAACTTTCCATATGAACAGCTGTTTCTGAAGACCTTCTCTTGGCTTGTTTTTTTTATTTTTCTGGCAACAAAACCTGGCCATTTTTTATGTAATCTTCAAACATATCTCATGAATTTTCTATAAAAAGTTGTAAGAGTGCATGTCTGTGCATGTGGTGTGTTTGTTCTCTGCTAGTTCCCTCACAAATTTACTAGAAACGTCACTTTAATAGCAGCTGGGAAACAGAATAATTTGAGGCTGCATTTCACTTACTTTACAGTATGAAAGGAGCAAATGAACACGACCTTTGGCAACAAAAAACCAGGCACTTTAAAAAGTACTTTGCTGATTGTTCTTGTCTTATAGTCTCTGGTGTACCATTATCTACTCTTCTGCCCAGGCAAGTTATTCTGACATAATGTAAACATTGGTTATTTCTTTTGACCAGGATAACTGCCCCCTTCTGCCTAACTCTGGCCAAGAAGACTTTGATAAAGATGGCAAAGGAGATGCCTGTGATGAGGATGATGACAATGACGGTGTCGAAGATGATAAAGTAAGACATGTGTCTGTCTGCAGTACATTTGACCGAAACATCTGTTTTTAAGGAAAACCATTACAATAGATGTGAACTTTATTGCTCAGAGCTACAGCTGAGTTATTCTGCATGCGCTTCCTTTCCTGAATGGTGTGTAGTGCAGAGTTAAGCTGTGTTCAGTCAAAGGAGAGTAGTATTGTTCAGAGCAAAGCAATCAGGGGAACCCCAGGAACTATGTTCTCTGTATCAGTTTAGAGTTCAGTTATGTACATGAAAACAGTTTAATGAAAAGTGGTATTGGATTTTTTTAATATTGTAATGGGAGAATGACAAGTCTACTGCATTTGAAAAGCTAGTAAATATTATATATATATGATGTTATTTTTTATTCATTGTAACTTGCTTTTAAAACAACTGTAAACACAGCCCGTATCAAAGGAAAATGATGCGAGGAAAATAGTCTGGTTCATACTTTCCCTCAGATCTGCCCAGAAGACAAATTCATTTACCTGCAGAGCCTAAAAGATAGCTACTTATTCTAAAACCGGTGCCTTGTACATTCAACAAAAAGATAGAAGCACTTTGAGAGTTTGCTTCACCCTGGCTTTTCAGAACATGTTTAGGATGAGTGAATTGGTATTAGAATTTTACTGTTCCTCTTTGTTCCCTTCAGAAGGAACCTAAATGCTCTAGAGCTTCAGATGGTTAAAGCTGGGTAAGAACTGTGTTCATTTGGTCTCTATTTGGAAAACTTTAAAAAAAACCCCAAAGAAGCATTTGATAAAGTAATATGATTTACTGTGTGTATTTTTTAAAAATTGTAGATAGAAATGGGTTTATGAACAACAAAAGATTTTGACTTGCCTCTATATGTTGCCCTTGAATATATGAAATGTATTTCTGGGGAATTTAAAATACTTTGCTAAAAATTATTTTTTATTAAATGTGGATTTTTTTCTATTTAGCAGAGGAAAAAAGTAGTTTAAAAATTTTTTTCCTTATGACCTCCCTTCGGATTCCATGCATTTTATTATTTTATTATTACATTTTATTATCTTGTTCAATAGAACACAACCAACAAAAAGTCAATACTTGTTTAAATTGAAAAATCAAAATATGTGATATAAACTTGAAAATACTAACACTAGTTTGTTCCAAAAGAGTCAGAGTAACAATTCTAGTTGTTTCTTTTTTGTTTTTCAAAAGTTATAAAATGCAGCTCAAGCTGACCTGACTTCGTGGCATGTTCTGATTTTTTTTAAGTACATGTACCAGTGATACACCTTTTATTTAAATGTCTGAGTACAGGTTCAGTTTAAAATGCCTGTTGCTTTCCCTGTGAGATATGGAACACAATTCACATGTTTTGTACAAAACAGACAGTGAGCCAGGTTGTCCAGATGCCATCCTGTTACCGCCAAGACCTTCAGTATGAGTACAGCCTGTCCGGTGAAAAAATAATGGATTAATATTTGATTTTTGCATTCTGTCCAAGATGAACAGGAGTTAGCACTTCATAGTATGCTCTCATGAGTTGTGATTTATATTGTAAAATCTATTTTTTTCTTACTAGGACAATTGCCCTCTTCTGTTCAACCCTCGCCAGTTTGATTATGACAAGGATGAAGTTGGTGACCGCTGTGACAATTGCCCCTATGTGCACAACCCTGCTCAGATTGACACAGACAACAATGGGGAGGGTGACTCATGTGCTGTGGACATTGATGGAGATGGTATGATTTAACTCCTGAGAATTAGGTGCTGTTCCACAAGTGCACTTTGCTTTATGTACAGTAAGATGGGCTACTTACTTTTATACATGGAATAAAATTTGATCTGGGAGCTCAAAAATGTAGGAGAAGGCAGAGAAGGCTGAGGTTCATCTGCCCTGTGTAGTATAGTTGCCCATACAGTCCCTAATTACAATTAATATTACTAAAGAATAAATGACAGCAAGCCTTTATCAACATAATAATTTAAAAAAAAAATCTTTCCTTCATCTGTGTCTGTGACACTTCTTTTAACTTTTCCTTTTAGGGAGGGAAAAGAACATCAGAACATTCACACAGATAAGACAATATCCATAGTAAAGTAATCTGCTTTTCTGTAATTGTGCAAAACTCACAGTAATCCAAATACACATTTTTGGATGTCTTAAAATATTGCTAAAAGTGCTTATTTCCTCAACCAGTACATTCTGTATAACCCCAATTTGATCAGAATTAAGATGGGGGAAAAACACACATATTCAAAAATCATATCCCTGTGGCATTTCAAATGTGTGAGGGTACGGAAATACTAAAAGCTGAAGAAATCTAGCTTTGGGTTTTCCTCAGTAATGTTTTAAACATTTGGATGCTTATCTGACTTTAGCTTCTGAACATTTTGAAGTTCTCTCATCCTCCTTCTGATCATCAGGTTCATACTAGTACTCATAGTAGTTCTGCATTTGAAGAAAAATCCAATCATATGTTATTAGCTGAAAGATTATGCAAGTATACAGGGACCATGTAATACAGTGAAGTGTCCATGTATCTTTCCTAGACAGATATGTGAACATGTTTGTTTCTTTTCATCTTATAATTTTGAATCAGATTGTTGGTTTTATAACGAAGTTTCCTGAGGAGGAACTGTTTCTTTTGAAAATTTGGCACACTATAAAATTAATGATGCACATGTTCTGGTAAAATTAAGTTATTTAATGCTGAGGCAGCTGAACATTAATACAGTTGTTTCTATACAAAAGTTCAGAAGTTTGAACCTGATACAGCTGTGCGTTCTATGCCGTTTTGTAAAGTGGGGGAATAAAATCCAAACTAAATTATTTAAAAGAAAAATACCCCACCTGTTATTCAATGAAAAGGACTAAATTCTTGAGACATAATCAGCCCTTATTCTTCCATAGGAAAGTACATACAGAAAACTTTGTCATAACAAGAAAGATGGAAGTGATACCATAATTTTTTTCTAATATTAGTCCTAAGTATTTGTAACAATGAAGTTGTAGCAATCAGCTTATGAACCCCTTAAGAGCCTTGCTTCTGTACTGGTGACTCCTACAGTCTATGGCTGGCTGTGTTGGATGTTGTATCATTTTGATTTTTTTAATATTTTGTTGTTTTTTTTTCCCTAGACATTTTTAATGAACGAGATAATTGCCCTTATGTCTACAACACAGACCAGAGTGATACAGATGGTGATGGAGTTGGTGATCAGTGTGATAATTGTCCATTGATGCATAATCCAGACCAGGTAAATGATGAAAACAGTTTCCTTAATGGTGCCATCAGAACAAGGGCAGAGAAAAGAACACAGGAATTGCTATCCGTCCCTGTACTGGACAGCTGAAGAGGTGGATCTGTATTGCTCACTTTTACATCTCATGTTGTGAGATCTCTTTGTATCAGATGAAAGGAAAGTACAATGATGATTGCTTTAATCCATCTGCAAATAAAGCCCTGCCCTGCAAATACCCTGGAGATCTTATGCACTGAGAGAAGAACAAGTAGCCATACTAGCTTGAAGATATGCTCATGCTTTCAGCATGGTTGTCATTGTGGTATTTGTCACTACAGAAGTCCTTGAAGAGAAGTGTTGAACAGGTTGTACTTTTGTATCGAGTAAAAATAATAAAATTACTCTGTACGATTCTTTTTTGGGATAGACTGATGCAGATAATGACCTTGTTGGTGACCAGTGTGACAATAATGAGGACATAGACGAAGATGGCCACCAGAACAACCAGGATAACTGCCCTTACATCCCCAACGCTAACCAGGCCGACCACGATCAGGATGGTAAAGGAGATGCCTGTGATCCTGATGATGACAATGATGGTGTCCCAGATGACAGGGACAACTGCCGCCTCAGATACAACCCTGAGCAGGAGGACTCAGATGGTAAGAACAAGGTCATATGAATTTCATCTAGTTCTTAGTATCTAGTTATGATCTTGGAGTATTAACATCTGGTGAAGAGAGACTTCACATCAAACTGAGCTGCTTTTGACATTTGAGACACCATGGAATTTCATGGAACTGAACTGGTCAATTTGGTCAAGGGTTAAAGCATTAGGGCATCTTAGACAGGAGCTCAAACATGCACATATATAATTATAGAAGATAACCTTTGACAAAATTTTAAAACCAAAAGAATCCGTGTTTTTGTTAATATTCTTATTTTCACATTTAATTGAAATATTATAAGTGTCAGAAAATATTTCAAATAGCTTGAATTGCAAATGTCTTAAAAAATGAAAAGTGAGCTGTTTCACTTTCAAAACAAGTTGCCATCTGAGACTAAAAATGGAAAAAAAATGGTTTACTGCTCTGTTTTATTTTGAAAAACAGACTATTTCTTCAGGATTTTTTAAGTCTAAAAGTATTGTTAATTTTTAATTTTTTTAATTGACTCATGAGCAGCTGTTCTTAATTTCTTTACAGACTGCTCTAAATATGTCTTGATACACATCACAGTTTAAAAAATGGATATGTAATTGCTTTTTTTTCCCTTTTTTTTTTGGTAAAATATTGTTGGTCACCTCAAACAGTCCTTCTCTGTGCTTGGCATTATTTAAATAATGAAATAGATAGTTTCACAACTGTAATTTTAATTTTGAAAGTGTTTATGATCCTTTGAAAACCACCAAATATATTTACAATAATGACCCTTGCAATAAATGCAGGTAAGCAATTTCTCTCCATGTTATGCAGTTTGCTAGAGCCATTCCATGGCTGTGCTGTAGAAATTGAAAGCAGAATTTATTACCTACACAACATGTTTTTAGGTAGATTTAGAAAGACAGAATGCTGAGCCTTGTCTGATTTTCTGATAAGACAACTGCTGTCACTAGGAAGTTTCTGGTTGGTAATCAATAGTAGCTCTTAATTTATATAACCTTTCAGTCCTATAATACATGTCCAGAATATCTTTGTACTTGCCAGTCCCTGGAATAGCCCCTTAATTTCAAAAATCCAGAATAAGGATGATCCCAAGCTGAGGTAGTTTAGGTCATGCATTACCTGGTTTTTGTAGAGGAAGCTACATTGATGTATGGATTAACGATTGAGAAAAAACACACATTTAATCAGTTTAGCCAGCTGATCACTTTCATTGGCAGCAGGTCCAACAGAAATCTTGGAAAAGGGGTAAATAAAGCCAAAACTTGCTCCCATGCTCTTGAAGATGTGAGTTTTTGCATATCAGGATGAGGCCCTGGAGAGAGCTATTGGATGTGACTGGATAAACAAACACTTTCTAACTTTCCTTGACAGGGAATGAATGTTGTCAGCAGCAGCTCACTACCAAATGAACATCAGCTGGACTTTTAGTGAATAATTAGATTCTTCTGCAAATTATCTCTTTGATTTGGCAAAGAAAACAAAATAGGAAATTTCTCCAATTTCCCTTTTCTCCAATGAGTGTGAAGACAAACAGGTGGAAGAACACACAGCTGGTCAGGATTTGGAGTTGTCTATGGCAGATATCAGGGTGGAAAATGGGGCCATTTTACCACGTATCTGATCTGCAGAGAGCCCTGAGATATGAGATGTTTCAATTTTCTCTAATTAGTCTTTTCTTTTTTGGCTGTTGCCTAAAACTCATTCTGCTTTCTGTCTGAAAGCTCCATACTTGGGTAATGCTGTGTTGGTTAGTCCTGGTCACTTGGCTTTCCATTTTTCTTTGAAACACCTAGTAGTAGGTCAGTATTGAATGAGCTGGGTCATTGCTACTTCTCACTGTGTTAATTCCCATGTTCTTAGGGCAGTCATAAAAAACACTGGGACAAAGAAAGCAAGCAGATGCTCTGCTATGTGAGGATAGAAACAACTTAGTTGGCAGCACTGGTTTTGCATTAGTATGCAGTGTAATATCTACTGTCATAGAAGTTGGAGCCTTTTGGGAATTTGTTTCTATACTTGTCTAGCCAAGATTTTCTACATTATTTTCAGGTCTTTGTGCTATTGTATGCCATGGAATAATAGAGTTATTGGCAATGAGCTTTTTTATAGATGCCTCCTTTCACTTCTTGCTATTTGAGGCAAATCTCCTGGTTTCCATTAATGTTATAGGTAAACTAAGAAAGCAAATAATTTTTCGTTTTTCTAAAACTAAAGTAGTTAAAAGTAGTAGAAGTGTTGAGCAGAAGCACAGCTATAGATGAGCTGTACTTTCTTTGTTCTCTAAGAAACTTCCTGTAATTCATATAAGAAAATTTAATTTTTTTCATTCCTTTGAGGTTAGTCCTGTTGAATGTAGTGCTGCCTTCTTTTCTTATGCATTTTTTCGAAGCACTATGTTTTTTATAAGTCAAATTGTTCTGCCTACAAGTGGAAGAGTGTCTAAGCATGGATACATATTTTACTGCAGCACTCTTCCCTCCTTTCTTTTGTTGTAGAGGTGACACATTTGCAATCTGAAGCATCTTAGATGGATTGTTGTAGGAAGAATCTTAAGACAGTGATAAGAGTCTTAAAAAAGTGTAATATTATCAACAATATATAAAGATAGTAATGCGTGGAAGATTAGGATTTCAATGGTATTCTTTGAATTGATTTGCCTAGCACATATTAAAACGTGGTGTTGTGTCCACATCTGGAACAAATCAAACTGAAAATGTAGTGCAAGCATTAGTGAATTACATCGATGTAGCAAACTTCCAACTTTTCCCACCCTCATTCCAAAGTGGTGTATAGACTGGGGCTGGATAAATTGCTAACAATTGCGTCTGCTTATTTACATTGCTTACAGGTGATGGCAGAGGTGATATTTGCAAAGATGACTTTGACAATGACAATGTTCCAGATATTTATGATGTGTGCCCTGAAAACAATGCTATCAGTGAAACTGATTTCAGAAAGTTCCAGATGGTCCCTCTGGACCCCAAGGGTACAGCTCAGATTGATCCCAACTGGGTTATTCGCCACCAAGGCAAGGAACTGGTGCAGACTGCTAACTCTGATCCTGGAATAGCTGTAGGTGAGTATCATATGTCAGTCATCATCTTTGGAAAAGTAACCAGTGATTCTGTGATAAGGAAAGGGAAAAAAAGGTAGACAAATGCACATTTTTGGTGCTGCAAACTTTGGACTAACCACGGAGCCAGTGTGTATGCCCAAAGTATAAACAGCTCAATGCTGCCTGCATTTGTTGTTCATTCATCTCATCACTGACTGTAACATACATAAAATACACAATTGAAAAAAAAATTATATAAGTATAGTACCTGCTGTCTTAAATGCTCCTCGTAAGCAACTTATTTCTCTCCAGAAGTCTCCATGCAGGCAAGTGTAATTACCTCCTCCTCTACAGGTGAGGAAACTGAGAAATACCGCTTATGTATCCTGTCAAAATTCAGGATGTAGCTGTACAATGTACAAGAGCTGTAGCACTGGGGTGTGTGTAACTGGACCCAGCATTGTAACTCAGTCGTTTGTCTCTGTTGTCCTCTCCCAGGCTATGATGAGTTCAGCTCTGTTGACTTCAGCGGGACGTTCTACGTTAACACAGACCGTGACGATGACTATGCTGGCTTTGTGTTTGGCTACCAGTCCAGCAGTCGATTCTACGTCCTGATGTGGAAGCAGGTCACTCAGACCTATTGGGAGGACAAACCCACCAGGGCTTATGGCTATTCTGGTGTATCACTCAAAGTAGTGAATTCAACAACTGGTACTGGTGAACACTTACGAAATGCTCTCTGGCACACAGGAAACACCCCTGGACAGGTGAGGGATTAAAAACTTCAGGCCAACAGTGCATGACTAATGTTTTAAAAATAAGGGACATGTTTCAAAAAGAATTTCCTTTCACACCTCAATTTTTGTGGATGTTTATCAGTTTTTCTTCAATTCCCTTATTAGTAGTGTCAATGGTAGCACATGCATTGTATTTCAAAGAAAATCACATGTATAAAAGATGAGGTGTGATCAAAAGGAAAATGAGACAGATGTCTTAATTATGCACAAATCCTTTGTTTACTTCTGTGTTGGCACTTGCTTCTTTGGTGTTCCAGCTTTTTTGAATTATTCATGGTTTAGAGTACAGTAAGTAGAGACAGAAAAAGAGAAAAGACATTTAAAAAAAGAGAGAAAAACTGCAGGTGTTCCAAATGGAAGAAATGTTCCAGTGGAAGAAAGTTGTGCATTTTGGAAATTAGGTTAGTAGGGCTTCACATATGGATAGGAACTGACAGGACTGATACTGTGTGGAAATTTTCAAGGAGTAGTCACGTACAGTAATGTCTGTGTGGGCTGCAGTTCCTCTCCATCACTGGAGGCACTCATGCAGCCATCAACCCTGTCAGCCTGGTTGTGTGGATGTGCAAACCCGAAGAGTTCCAGAAGCATTTGGACAACACTCTTGGACACATGATGTGACTCTTGGGGATGGTCCTTTGCATGGCCACGAGTTGGATTTGATGATCCTTGTGGGTCTCTTCCAATTTGGCTGATTCTGTGGCATCATAAGGGAAGTCAAGGTTTGATGCTGTAATGGTCTTCAGTGACTGTAGCTATGAAACTGCAGATGAGTAACTGATCAACAGTTTAAAAGAGAAATTTCCATTACTCTCACCCCATAAAAGTCTTTTGATGATACAGTCAAATGTTAAACTACTTTCAGTTTCATACTCTGCAGAAAAGAAGCTTTGGCAGTTACTATGGTGGATGTAGAGTTACTGGGGCACAGTGTGTTTCTAATAAGGCATTTGTGTTCCTGCTGTAGGTGCGTACTTTGTGGCACGATCCCAAGAACATTGGCTGGAAAGATTATACTGCTTACAGGTGGCATTTGATTCATAGGCCTAAAACAGGATTAATAAAGTAAGAAATATTTCCTCTACATTTTCTAGTAGCAGTACTTTTGTCTCTGTTGATTTAAAAGCTGTGTTACCAGTTTCATTGTTGTTTCTGACAATTTTGTTATTTGTGTGACAGTTTGTACAACATTTTGGGAACATTTTGTTATCTTCAGAATAAGTTATTTTCCTTTTCAGATGTATTTAATTTAATCTGAATGGTTCAATATTTACATCAGCTAAATACCCTTAAACTAAAGAAAAAAAAATAGGCCTTTTTCTCAATTGCTTTTCTGTAAAGAGACCAAAAATTTCTGAGCAAAACTCAAAGCAAGATTAGAACATGAGATTGCTCCCCAGCCTGTGGAATTTCAGTGAATGAAAATAATTATAAACATGAACATTGCCTCAGGGAAGTAGGCCAAGGGCCTGTCTACTTCAGCATCCTGTCTCCCATAGCGGCTTAAACAAGACACTGCAGAAGTGGCCATGAGCACATCTGTAATGCACACAAGGAGCTGTGGCAGATGACTTTCTGTAGAGCCCAGCTGTTTAGCTGATGTTCCAAAGACTGAGCATTAACTGCCCGTGTCAGTTTTATCTTCTACTAACTACTGGAGCTGTAAAGGATATTTTTCATAGGGTAGAGTCAGACCTTACCTCCAAAGGTCTTGCTTCTGCTTATGTGGAGGGGGTTTTCATTTTTCTGTGAAAGACAAAGTGTAGACAAATTAGGATAGACTAAGTTACTCCTCTCTTTCCAAGAAACAGGTTTCTTTATGCTTCAGTGTATTGCAGTGCAGAGAATTGACTGATATAGGTCAGAAGGAAACTTGATTTTTTTTCATTCATGTTGCTGTTGCCTATAACTTCCTTTACAGAATCTACATAATGTCAGACAAAAGATGTTACCGCTGGTATCACATTGGATCAATCTAGCATGGCAAATTCAGTGGTTTGGGACATTAAATTCCTTCATACTTTAGGGTGTTCTGATAGAAAATGAATTAATTTTTTTACTAATGTAGTCATGAAACAATTTTATTTGTACAGAAATATCAATTTCATATGAATGTGATCAGAGCTAGGTAATTTTTTCATGGGTTGAAAATGTTTTGAAATATGTTTTGGTTCTTGATATTTTGAGAATTATATTAAATAGGATTGTGTGAACATGAAAAATCTGTCATTTTTTTACTGTTCTTTTCACCATCCATTAAGTACTGATCCCATGGAGCAGTTTCATACTTGTCTTTGTGCACTTTTCAGGAAACAGAACACTTTATTACAAGTGCTGGACATGCATTTCTGTCTAAACAGAAATCTGCCCCTACCTAACCCCTGAGTTCTAGGAAGCTGCTAAGTGTTTTCATCCTCATGTGAAGCTATCTTGCTGTGTATAACTAATGTAGTGTCAGTTGAAGCAGGACAATAATCTCTGCCTCCAAAGACTAGTCTAATTAACTAACTATAGAGTAATTTCTCATTTGGCCCAGGAGACTGAGAACCTAAAAATCTAGACTATCTCAAGGCCTCCCAGGAGAAGTAGAGGATGCAAGGTTGCAGAAATGCAGTCTCTCTGATAAAGAAGGAAAATGAAGTGCTGCTTTTCGAGGTCTTTTGTCTCCAGGGCGGATGCCTGAAATACTAAAAACCCCTCCAAAAACCGAAAAAAAAAATCCAAAAAAACAAAACCAAAAAAAACCCCCACAAAACAACCCAAAAAACCCCTCCTTTTCCAATTTAATGTTAGTCTAGCTGTTTGTGTCCAAATCCTTCCAGCTTTCATTAAGTTCCTAAAATGTCTTCAAATTGAGATTCAGCATGTCTCCAATTAATGTTTTGTTTGACTCTAAAGGGATGGTTCTTCTAAATTCTGATGTTGGCCCTTGCACCTAAAGATAAATAAATCAGCTGTTCACACAGCTGCAAAGACAGTTTTGCTCAGTGATGTGACGAGGTTGTGTGCTAACCCCTGAGTTCATTGGGACAGGGGCTTATCAGTGAATGCTAGTACATGACATAGTTCATTCCAGGAGACATGACTGTTCTAAATAAAGAACTGGGAAATCTTTTGCAGATGGTGTGCATAAAATCACTTAAGGAGCAGCCTCAATTGCTTCTGATTATTATGGCTGCCAGCCAGGTGGGTGTGAGATAGAGATGAGAAGTGATCCGTGCAATGAGGTTGGGTTTTCTGGTGCCTTGTCAAAATTAATTCTGTTCCTGTTTTTAGGGACTGTCACCAGCTCTTACACTGGACACTGTTTTAGCCTCCTTGTTTAATTTATGTTATTCTTTACAGAGTTTTGGTTTATGAAGGGAAACAAGTCATGGTGGATTCTGGACCAATCTATGATACAACTTTTGCTGGTGGACGATTAGGTCTTTTTGTCTTCTCTCAAGAGATGGTCTATTTCTCTGACCTCAAATATGAATGCAGAGGTTAGTTACAAAAAATGTCTGGAAGATTCTTAAGCCTTTCATAACTTGTGGAACAAGCACAAAGTGTCTAAATGAAAAGTATCCTCTAAATGAAAAGCAATCTGTAATATCGTAGTATGGTGTAAACCTTTGGTGAAATGCCATGAATGCCCCTTGTCCCTAGAGTAATCTCAATTTGAATAATAAACCCCAGATGTTTAATACTATCCACCTGGAAAAAATGAGGTAGAAATTTCTGAGAAAGACTTGCTTAGAATTCTGTCTGTATATCCACTATCCTCTGTAGGCTATTTCAATATGTCCCGCAGGCAGAGATATACCTCTGGGTCACCCCTCTTTCAACAGGCATGGAAAAGAGAGCAGGTATCTTTAATGAGCATATCTGTCTGTAATGAATGCCTTGTTGGAAATGTTTTGAAATACATAAAAGGCTTTTCCAGGTTTTCTGGTATATGATTTTGTATGTACATTTAGATACATAGCTGCACATACACATGCTTGTCTCTCTCTATATGTAGGCACATGTGTTTTTGTATAAATGTCCTCCCTTTTCTAAGAAAATGAAGAACAGAAAGCATCATAATGCGTCTCTTTAGTGTATCATGGTGGAGTTCTTGTGTGAATGACTTCCTAAACAAAAAAACCCCAACCACAATTAATATACTTTTTCTCATTTCTTTCAGATGCTTGAGCAGTGGTTGCTGCATTACCAGCAAAGTACTGTAGATGCTATGCAACCCAGACACCTCAGTACACCCTGGTACTCCCAGTTTCTATTTTTGTGTACCTCTTGCCTTCTCTCCTCATGCTCCACTCTCCAGGATCCTCCCAGCTGCCAGGAGTGCTTCAGCCACGCTTCCACCCAAGTGCCTTCTCACAGCCAGGACTAATCAAACCTTAACGTGAACGTCGGACCCACCACTGAAGCAAAAGCAGATTGATACATTAGAACACTTTTGTAGAGTGAAAACTTAGCAAAACTTATTTGTTTGCTTGTCTTTTTTAAAGAATGACGTTTACATATAAAAATGTAATTTCTTAATGTATTTATATATATGGAGTAAAAGAAGGAGGGTGACGATTATCAATCATTATGTTTAAGTGAGGAAAAATGTGTCTCAAATTTTGGGGTGTATGATTGACACTTCCTTGCTCTGATCAAGACTGGGCTTTGGTAACACAGAGATTCTGGGTCTAATTTTAGCAAAGTAATGGAGGGCCACACCAACAGTGAAAATTACTTTGGATATTAAAGATCAATTATAAACATTTCTTCATTCAAAAAGGTGCTTAGTTGATAAGGATGCTCTTAGTAACACTCTTTAAAGTTATTATTGGTAGAACTGTCAAAATTGCAACCTAAAGCATTATTTAGTAGGGGTTTTATTTATGCCAAACAGAATTGAACTAGAAACTTTTATGTGAAAGAGTGATTCTTTTAAACACTGAAGCTATCACTGTTGTGTGACTTAAAAAAAACATTTCCAGTTGCCCTGTTTTCATCATATTCTGCATTGCCTTGTAATAAAGAATATACCGTGACCATGTGGAGTAAACTGAACCTGAACCACTCTTCCACCTCTGCTGCAAAAAGCACTTTGACATCCTGAATCCTGATGTGGGTTTCTAAAAAGGTGGCAATGCCACCATTACTTAATTTGGTAACATGAATTTAAGGTTCCATTTATAAATATTTTGTTAGTATTTATTGTGATTATCACACCAAGCTGCCTTCTCTGGTAATTGATTTTAAAGCGTATAATCCATCAATAATACATTCACAAATAATGATATTTTAAATCTATTTTTGAAAGTATATCACAGTATGTAGATATTGTCTAAGCATGGCCTACACTTAAGTATAGTTCCATGGGTTATAGTCATATATACTTTAAAGTTAAATGAATAATAATAAGGAATTTACAAATGGAACCTTAATATATATCCAGTTACCCTAATTTTAATGTTTTTGTATTGTTACCTATGTCTACTGTATATAGAACTTCTTAAATGATGCTGAAGGGGTACCAGTGTTTATTCTAAACAGATACTACAGTTACTCAGATAAACAATAGTATAGACATGTTTAACATTTTTGTTTTGTTTAAGATGTATGAGCTTTGTTCAGAAAAAGAACACAGGCTGGTGTAATTTTATTCATAGATGGGATACCTGATAAAAGAATACAGTACCTCTGCCTTCCTCTGGGGCACAGTGAGCTAAATGTCAAATTAACTTTTTCTCCCTTGAAATAGATTTTGTGGCTTTATTCATTAGAAAGGAATCAACAGTTGCTGGCTTTATTGCACATTTTATAGTTTTCATATTATCAAATTTTTTTTTCAGTTTGTTTTGTTGCTTTTTTTTTTGTTGTTGTTGTTGTTCTCACAAATTCTCTTCATGAGGTTTTTAAATATTTCAGTTTCTTTTGGTGTTTCAAATGGCATCCCCAAGTTCCAAGCAGAAGGGAGGATGACTTAATTAAATGAAACGAGTAGTGGCTGTGTAGGGTTTTTTGTTTTGTCAGAGAGAGACATCAGTTTAGGGATGAAGATGTTAATATTTGGACTGTAACATAGTTTTCCTATTCTATGTAAATTATTTATGATGGGGTTTTTTATTTCTTTCTTTTTTTTTCCTTGCAAGTGTGTGTGAGAGAGTGAGACTGATGAAATTTCATTTTGTTTTGCCAAAGATTGTAAATAATTATTTATTTGTTTACAAGGACAGACATTTATCAATTGATGTCCTGATTCATTTAGTCAGATCCTCATTTTTATATATATATTTTAAGAAATTAATAATAGGAAATAAACTGTAAAAAGGTTTTATAATCAAAAATCTCTTTACCTTTTTTATAGTTACAGTTTTTCTTTAAAGAAAATATTTCATTCCGCTAAGCCCTTAGTTAAGCCTCTTGCCTTGCTGTAAATCAGTTCATTTCAAGCAAACCAGGAAATCTGTTGCTTTGCCAAAAAATCACTGGCTGTCTTCTAAGATTGTAAACAGCAGGTTTCCTAGTATCTCTGATAAGACATCATTTCCCATGAAGTCTTTATCTAGCAAACAATCAAAAATTTTATTTATAGCATTGTGAATGAGAAATTTTGGTCCTGCTTCTCTGTATTGTGTCTTGGCCCATGTGTTTGAACAAATATATCTTATTTTGCAACTGCTGCTTCTGAGTCCCATCTGAGTCATTAGGATTCATTGGTGTGAGTGGGGAGTGCCTTCCTGCTGGAGAATTTGAGGAACCAGTGAATCTTCACAAACAGAAGAGAATAAAATACGAGAAAATAATTCTTAGGAAGAGACATCTTTCCTATGAGTATAAACTACTCAACAGGGAGGGGAATTTGTATTGGATTAGGAAAAATAAGAATGCCCAGCATGTCAAAATGTTTTGAGATGTGAACACAAGTTCTAGCTCTTCTTGGCCTTAAAACTCTCCCAGCTATTTGGTTCCCTTGGCTTTTGATTCTCATGAGAGTACTTGAAACGTTACACAAGAAAGCCATGTACTCTTCAGTACATTTTTTGATGACTCCTTTAAAACAGTACAAACCTTCAGTCTTGTAGACAGCTTCAAGGACATCAATGATTGACATTATTCAGCTAATAGAGTGATCAAGAATTTGTTATCCACTTCCTCAAGAGTTATGTAAAACTCTGGTATGGATCTTCATGAGAGTTTTGAACATGAGCAGTTATTTATGAATCTATAGGAAAAAAAATCTCTTCCTGGCACCAAACAACCCCCCACAAAACTAAAGAAAGGGAAATAAAATGACTGGAAATGTGTGAAAACATAACAGCAGCACTTTAGCACTAGTAGAGGGTGTCTCAAAAAAATAGGAGGGAAGGACCAAAAAGGAAAATTGCTGTGAATGAGCAGGTTCACCTAAAGCAGTGGCATCATCTGACCTGTGTCCATTGTTCTAACTATCTTTTTTATCTTTTGAAGATACTCAGAATTATTTGCATAGTCTGGTAAAAAACCATATTTTAAAATTTCACAGAGTCTGCACATTTGGTTCCCAGAAGGAGATGAGTATGGAAGTAGAAGGTCTGAAATTCCTGTGGAGAGGCTGTTTTTTCTTAAAAGGGGAAGCTGAGTAAAGCAGGTGAGGATTCTGCCACTACCACATTAGTAATAGTAGGCAGATTTTTTTTTTCCACTTCCCTGGGCATCAGATTCCCACCTACTAAAATTCAGTGATGAATTTCCTCACTTTTAAAATACCTGTTATATCTTGCATGTATGTGACTGGTTTTGGGCCAGCCAGAAAACCAGGAACTCCTGAACTCCTGAACCTTCCTAAAATTAAGCTCTGATGAGACTTCTTGACCACTTCTAAAACGTGGGAGTTTTGGTTAAACTTCGGATAAGCACCGAATTCTGAAAAGTTAAGCTGTACTCGAAGTATTTAAGGATTTGTCCACTATAAGAGAAGCAGGTTTGCCATGGTTTCTTCCAGAAAGAAAGGAAATAATTCCACCCAAGGGTTATACCTGTGATTTTGCATATCAGACAGCCCAAATAATAGCATCATGAATGTTAACATATGTGTGAACTCCTCACTAGCTACATGATGGGGCAGGAGCTGAACAGGTCAGACTATCACCCTCATCTTGGTCAGCTCAGTGGGAGTTTTGATATGGGCTTGAGTGACAGCTGGATGAGATTCAGTGTTCGGTTTGTGCTGCAGACATAAACAGAGCAAGACCTTTAATGCTTGTATGGGAACATCTGTTCTCTAAAGCCATTTGAACAAAAATAAAAATATAACTATGTAATAACTTGGCACGGCATTGTTTCCATTGTGGAGAAGACCACCCTTGTAGACCAGGAAGGAGGACTTTGAAGGAAAAGAAACCTGGTGCTGATTAAACCAAAGGTTCTTCTAGTCTATTATCCTGCTTCTTGAAAGCTGCCAGTATCAGATTCACTAGAGGAAGGTGTCAAATATTTATCATTAAAAACCATACATTAGCACTCCTAGAGGGGAAACAACATTCTTAGCCCCAGGCAGTTAATGGGTGGGTCTGCCTTTGTGTCTGCGGGGTTTTTGCACTAACATAACTTCAAATATTATTGTTATTCATATCAATATCCCAGATTTTTAATCCCAATTCTCCTCCTATTGAGAGCTCTGGAGGTGGATTATACACTCTATGCAGTATAAATTTCCTTTTACCAATTTCAGGTCTGTTGCTGTTTAATTTCATTGACAGGCTTGATTTCTCCCAGACTTTGGAAAGGAATGAATAGTATATATTTCATCATAAAACTGTGTATTAGAGAAACAATATCCGACTTTGCTTTTAGTGCTTGTGTGCATGTGTCTGTAATGAGTTCATGTGGTACATCAAAGGTATAGGAATTTCCTCTGCTTGCTGAAAAGATCAGCTGTTGTGTTGTTGATATATTCTTGTAGGTACAGGACTCTCCCCATGTTTATGGCCTTCTCCAAATCTATCATTTTAGGTCTTTTGCAGATATGTCATATATGCACATGCACACACAGAAAGAAAAATCTACATATTTTGCAAAAGTTAAGTATCATTCTACACCTGGCTTGTTCTTAATGCCTTACCTTAGCTGCTACTGGCCACAGTTGGAATCAGGCAAATGAGTCGGGCAGATATTTTACAACTTTTTCTCTTGTCAGTTATCACTGATCATTACCTATTCTTGATATATTTAGAGCTAGAAGTGTTTCGTGTTTCTCCTTTAGAAGCAAGCTAATTTCTTTTCAGATATCTGCTGTCATTTTTGAACCATTTTCAGCACTGCTAAATGCTCCAGTCTCTGGAAGCTGGAGGATTGCATGGCAAATCACACTTCAAATCTTAGCAACAGCTGTAATAAGGTAGCTTTTAATTATACAATTATTTTAGTCATTGAGATTACATAGTCATTCAGTAACTTCTGGAAGATAGTCTTGACACCCCCTTTATGAGCTGATTTTTTTTCTTTAAATATTGAAGGAAAAGAAAACAAAGGAGAAGATAGCAAGCTGCAGGCACTGTTAGCAGCTGAAAGGGATAATTTTTGATCATTTTTTTTTCATATATGTGAAGAAAAAGAATCCTAATGGTTTCAGTTTAATGCAAGGCAGTCTTTGACTGATCATTCAATCCAGTTTACTTTCTGGAGCTGCTGCTTCTGCCTTCTTGCAAGTAGCAACAACCTCCAATAGAAAGGCATTTTTAAGGCACTCCTTGCTGGTGAGACTGGAGAACTTTTGGGTTTGCAGTATTTTAGAGCTGGAGCCCAAGCAAATTAATCTGTCCTGGTTTTTAAAGATTCAGCTCAGTGTCTAGGTTTTTGCAGCCAGAAGCAAAGGACCACCCATCTGGCTGTGGATAGAATCCAGTGGGTTTAATTATATGCAGTAGCTCACCCTGGATGCTGAAGAAATATGGACATTGTTTTGAGCTGAAACTAGTGACAACTGGAAGATCAATTGCTTTCTCAAGTGAGATTAAGTTCCAAAGATATTGTCAATTACTGTTCTAGAAAACAACAATTCTCCATTTATTAAGTTCCAATGCTCATAAAAGAGAGGGAAGAAAACTAGAACATTTTTAAATACTCAGGTTAAAATTTGCACGATTTTCAGAGAAATGGAGCAAACACAGGCAGTAAAATGGCAAAAGACCACAATATTTGTTTGTTTGTTTTTTTCTTGGAAATTCTTCCTTTTAAGCAATTGGTTTTTTAAAGACAGAAATAAAGAATCACTTTGCTTTCAGAACTGTTATTAAGATATCAAGGTAAAGCTCCCATTTATTTGAGAAGGAAGCAAACTCAATTTTACACAGAGGGTACTATTACTTTTTTACACAGAGGGTATGCTTATTTTTTTCTACAGTTCCAAATCCCTCCATAGGAATTAATTAATTGCTTTTTGTTGAAGACTTAATAGTTTTCTTTCGTTTTTTAACAATATTAAAAGGGTCAACAATGATTTTTTTTTTTTTTTGGGGGGGGGTTGTCAGCTTACTTGATGTCTCCAACAAAGACTGGTGTCCAAACCTTAAATCAGTATTATTCATTAAATGGAAAGAAATGAAGCCATTCATGCTAATAGATAGGAAGATTACCCAACCCTGCATAGAAGCTGTATTGTCCATCACTGGACAATCAAGAAAGGTATTGTTCTTTATGCCTGGCATCAGCCATCCTCGTGGTGTGAGAAGATAATATCCTCACACTCCTAAACATAAGGGAAATGGAAGCTGTAGATGAACAGAAATGAAGCAGAGAGATTATGAACACTAGGACAATGATTTGATCACAAGACCATCCATTTTAAAACAAGAAGACACAAGTCATTATGACAACAATATGAAAAATCAGCTCCTGCTATTTCCTGTTAAGAATTTCCTCTAAACGTGAATTAACCACCCTTTAAGAGAAATTAAGGTAGGTAATCTTAACTGAATGCTTCCATATTCCCTTGTTTACCTTCTAGTTATTCATTCAACCATGGGGCACTATGCTGGAGACATAGATCAAAAGAAGTCTTTCCTACTATCTTGTTAGATTTGGCAGGTAGAGACCAAAACACTGTAATGTCCAGACTTTCAAACATATCTACAGTTTTGAGTGCAGAAAGATGTTTTGGGGCTAATGCCTAATTTAACAGATGACCCTGGTATTTAATTTGTTATCTGAGTTTATTTTTCAGACAAATAATATTTATGGAATATTTTCAAAGTGTGGGTGAAGTATTTACTGTGTTATATTTCAAGATGTCTGGATAATATCCAGTTTGTGCAGTGATTGAAGGGTGTTTCATGTAATCTTTTCAGTCCTTAGTGTCGTTTTTCTCTGTTTCCATCTACAGTGGAAACAGAAAGTTTCAGTAACATAAAAATGAGATGATTTTTGCTACTAGCAACCATTCTTAAGAAGATCTGCAGTCTGTTTTTTACTGAAATCACATGCCCTGGGCAGAAATGTTCTATCCAGAACCATTTGACTCTTTTGTGGAGGGGAAGAACTGTTCTCTTCCAGAAGGCATTAACAGCCTTCTGATGAGAGAGACAGTACAACTGAGTTACTGAAATCAGAACTTGGCATTTGCGCCATGAATCCACCTGACCTGTCATTACAGTCAAAGAAATAGCCAAGGTAAGGAGTCCTGCTAACAGCTATCCTGGGTGCAGTCTTCTACAGAAAAGGGGGGGAATACGTGCCAAGGCAATGGATAGTTATTCAGGCACAGCTTTGCAGATCAGCTCCACGGCTTCTGTGTTGCCTGTACTAAAAATACTTTCCCCTATCCTTGTGCCAATGCATCTGTGTACAATCTAGTTCCAGATTTAACACCTGAATACTGCACTTAAGATTTATTTCTTTTCTTAATGATGCATACAGACCAAAATTAAACAGTCTTACTTGCTTATTTCTGGAACATTTGGGCCAGACCTGCTTTTTTTTTCCTTCAGCAAACTGGGGTTTCACAGTGCTCCTGTATATCCCAGAGCATGGAATGATTTGAAGGAGTTCTTAGAGAAATTCCAGTGCAAACCACGGTAGTGTTATAATACTGGAAGGATCATTGCTTGCGCATTTTCATTCCTGTCCAGGACAAGTTCATAATGTGGTGAGTCCTATTTCTCAAAAAGTGTGAATTGTTTAACTCCATGATTATATACATACTTTCTTTGCTCTGTTGTTTATCCTGACAGACCATTAAATATTGTAATCTAACAATGCAGTTGGTAAATCACAACCTATTTCATATCAGCTATTACTTCGTATCAACTTCTTAAGTCATGCACAATTCCCAAAACAGAGTGGAGACACTGTAGATTTTTGTAGTACTTTCAAAAATAAAAGATTATCTGTAAAACCGTTGCATTAATTTCCATAGTTCCAAAAGAAATTAAGGTGTGTGTTTGCACATATGGCCATCTTATCAAGAGGAAGTTTGCTTTTCTGTCCAATTTTGATGCTGCATTTCCATATGGACATGGAAAAGACATTATCAATGTACATTTTTGTGCCCCTTCCTGCAATATTCTCGTAAAGTTTTAACACTGAGGAATGGCTTGGAAAATCTTTGGGCTGTGACATCTAAACAATTCAAGAAACAGAACTGGTATTTCTCAATAAGAAAGATTAATTTTTGCAAGAAACTGTAAACATTTCACTGTGATTTATACATAAGGTAATAAATGAAAGTATCTTTACGTCTTCTACTGTTCATTCAATAGTCTGCTCAGATGTGTCCTTGTGGGATAAGCCAATGTTGGCAATCTGCCTTATGACTGCCAGTTTTCCATTGACGTGTACAAAATCTTGAGATACAAACATCACTTTTTAGTAAAAAACTTGACACTTATGTTGCAAATGTTTTGCATTTGAAATGTAAAATAAAACTGAAACTGTGAAAAAGTTATTAATTCAAAAGTAAACAATCTCAGAGTATTTTAATTTCCTGCCAAAACCCTAATTTTCTATCTCATCATCTGGGGCTGTGACACATATTTATGTCTGCGATGTCCCTATTGCATGAGAAGCTGTTCCTTTTCTCCTAGGGGTAACCTATACCCCTAGGAGAGGGGAAGATAGAAAATCCTCCCCTTTTTACATGCCACAAATCTCAGAAGTGCATAGCAATGCCAAGGTGGTGGGAGTCAATCAGCATTACATTACAGGTTCTGAGAAGGAAACAAGAGAAAAATTAAGACAAAAAGGCCAAACGTAGGAATTGGTTCTGCTATTTGCCAGGTCCAACAGCATCAAATAGCAGTTCCTGATGGAGGCTTTTAGGGATTTCTAAATTTTCTTCAGTTTAATTTCCTGAAGTATATTTAGCCAAGGGGATTTTTAAAAAAACCTGTGCAATACAGAACTGTGAATGCCAAAATAAAATATCCGTTACCTTATCTATCTAAAGTTCATTTTCGTTCCCTTCTATTCATGATACTTCACTTCAGGGAGTAAATTGCAAAAAACCTAATCCTCCTTATTTTCATCCTAAATGAAACACATTTTGTATACTATAAAGAGAATTGTTTAACTGTCAGAGAGACCTTTTTTGCTTATTTAGAAAGTGTTACGGAGCTTCATGAGTGCCAGAGATGCTGCCATGGAGGAAAGGAAAAGTCTGACCCTTGTAATGAGACTGACATAATGCATGGTGAGGAGCAGGGAGAGTGCACCTGAATTTGTGTGGTTCAGCTCTGAAGCACAAAACCTTGGGAAACTCAATTATAAAGCCAATTAATATAGATTTTCTGCTGATTACTGAGTCAAGGATATTAACTTTACTGCTTTACTCACCCTGTGAGTCAGTCACAAAGCACTTGTGACTATGTCTGTACAAACAGACAAACCTGTATTTAGACATGTTCAAAGTAAATGCTCACGTGCACAGGGCTTTGCATGCAATTCACAGTAAAAATGCATTTATGGCACAATTCCTGTTAAAAACAGCATAGCTGCCGACTCAAAATAGTCATAGACAAAAAATATCAGTACTAAACTTTCAGGCTCAGTGGCAGATGGAGACATATCGTGATGATTTGTTCTGCGAAGGGGCCTCCACTTTTTTACAGTATTTACGCCAATATCACTTTACTATTGAAAAGCCAGCAAAAATCTGTCAGATGGAGACATGTAACATTCCAGATGTGGCTTAGAGGAATGAGTACAGGAAAAGCAGCAGCAATAAAATTGCATGAAATTTTCTAGTGACAGACAAACCACACAAAAGAGGTGGGCAGAGGGAGAAAAATACTCTGCTCAGGTCATACTCAATACTTGCAGAAATGTATGGTCTAGTCTGCAGAGACTATCAGCCAGTATCTGAACCACCTAAGATGCCTGGCAGGATACCCGAGGGAACTGCTGTGCTGTGTGCATCAGAAGCCAACTGCTAGGCTTTCTTTGTTGCTGTGCATTTTTTATTAACCATCTATAAAATCAGAAAGTCAAATTCTTGCTTCACTTGTGCAAAGACAAGATGAAGAGTTTGATGTATGCACAACATACATATGTTATCTTCCTCAGAGTGAGTTTACAGAGATGTCCATCTTCACTTTTATTCATTTTCCTTGGGAGATTTTTCTCTTTTTGTTTTTTTAATACTTTCAGAAAAGTATGAAGGCCACTGATCCATGTTCATAGCTAAGAAATACTGAGGGTTCATAAAGATGAAAACAGAAATGATTTGAGATTGTTGATGTTGAGCTGAAGGCAACTGTTAAATCATGTTTCCCAATGGAATGCTGGTCATAAAGGATTGGCTATTCCATTTGGTCTGTGTACCACAATGCCCCATTTGCTGATGTAGAAGTAAAGATTTATTTTCAGATGTGTGAGACAGAAGATGTTGTGCTAAATAAATGGGGGCAGAGGAGGAAGGGGAAAAGGCAAGAAAACCAACCAACAAACCCAACCAGAAATGGCATTTAAACATCTTAGTAGATATCAACACCTGGCTTAACTTTTTATACATTCTTTTCAGTTAGTGTAGGAAAACAGTTTTTTCTTGGAGCAAATTTTCGTTTTTTTAATTTAGATGTATAAGATAGGACAAGTAAAGCTGGAAAGCTCAAGCCCAAGCCTAAAGAAGTATGCACTCAAAAAGCAGTTCTTTTGGATTCAGAGGGAAAACACCATTCCTGTTGTGATCTACTGCCTCGGGTTGCAGTGCAAGATGTAGCCAAAAGTATGTATTCTATTGCCATCTATTGAAGTCGGTTGGGGAGGTGTTTTCTTTATCTCTTCTATGACCCATCCTCCCTCCAGGGGGACATGTGCCGTTAATGGGCCATTAAGGCTCACTGCATGACTGATAAAATTACATCATGCCATTGGGAGGTGCTCCACCCAGTGGGAGGAGCCAAGCCTTCCTCCCTGGATAAAAGCTGACACTCAGAACACCAGGACAGCCTGTTTTCCACTGGATTCCCAGAGGAAGACTGGACCCATCTCGCCACCAGTGGACCTTTCTACAGGATCATCTCTACTCCAACAAAACCACATCTGTCACTCCAGGAAGAGTTAATTGGACTGCTACCAACACGCTGACCAACAGAGTGTCAGGTTGTATTCTGGCTCTGTCAGTGTTTTCTTTTTTCATTTATTTTCTTTTCTGTATTGCTACCTTTTTATTTTTGATGTTCCTAGTAAAGAACTGTTATTCCTATTCCCATATCTTTGCCTGAAAACCCCTTAATTTCAAAATTATAATAAATCGGAGAGAGGGGGTTTACAATCTCCAATCCAAGGGAAGCTCCGGCTTTCTCTGGCAGACACCTGTCTTTCCAAACCAAGACATCTACTCAAGAATGAATAAAAAATCATAATTATTCCATATTTTTCTGGTACAGCCTTTAAGTGAGAAAATTTCTCTTTTGAACTCCGAGTGGGATATAAAAAAAAATTTTTTTTCAAGGTGCACTTAATTTTATCCAGCCAGATGAGAGCAAGTGTTTGTTTGACTGTAGATTCAGGAGAACTCACTGCCTGTGTTCACTGGATGACTTCATCCAAGTTGACCTTGTATTTGACTCACCTCTCTGCACTAAGGCATTTGAATAGAACGACTCATTAATGACTTATTTCTGAGTTTAAGCAAAAGAACTCTGACTAGACAGAAGGACCCAGATGCTTGTGATTCTGGATCCTAGCAGCTGCATTCACCTGACATTGCTAATTTTAGAGTTATTAGCAATATTTGAATAGATATAAGTCATCTCCTAAAAATTTAGTAATGCTGCTGTGATATATAGGCCATTGCTTGGCTACAAGAAAACTCATTACTTAGCCAAAAATCACTTTTGAGTAATTGTTCCAGCTGGGTCTGCTTGGAGCGGGGGGGTTGGGCTAGCTAGACATTTTCCAGCAGTCCTTTCCCCCTTCAGCCACTCTGTGACTCTATAGAAAATGATGGAAAAGGAGCTCTTACACAGACTGCTAGAAGCGCTGGATTCTGGTTCTTCATTGTTAATGGCAAAGCTTCAACAGCATATTAGACTGAGCAAGACAATCTATAATCAGTGGTGAACTTCAATTTATTTTAAGGTATGTGATATGTGTGAGGCTGTACAGTTATCTAATATTTAACCTGTATTTACTACAACATGCAGAATATCAAATTACGCAGATCTTGAAGGAAGACAGGGTCCTGACTACTCTATTAGACAGATGCAGAAAGTGAGTTAGTCCTACCTAGACCAGTAGATGTCTAGATCTGGAACTGTCTTTAACCACTAACAGAACTACCTGAGTGGTCCCAAGATACCTGCTTTCCATCAGAAAGTTAGACACCTGGAGAGAATTGTGATGATGCATCTTCACAAGGACTTCCACGTCTTTATTCCTCTGACAGAAAATCATTTGCTTTGACAGTAGTCAAAATAAGAAAAGTCTAAAACAGAAAAAAAAAATGCAGTCAAAAAAAGTAAACCATTAAGGATACAGAGCATGCGTTGTATCAATTTTACTGTGAAAAATTAAGTAGCAACTTAAGTAAGGTTCAAATAAATCCTAGTTTCTCAAAGAATTGGAGCTGGCACCACCATGCTCTCCGTCTGTCTGTCATCTGGTAGTAAATGACTTACAGAAGTTTGAAGCTCATTGGACAGCTTTTAAATTGACTTGACAGCTGAATTTGACAGACATTTTGAAGATTATGAAGTAAATACAATTTTTGTGCCAATAGGATTGATTAAGTTTTCTCTTCCATGTGGATTCTCTTTTTACTAGTAAGTTACAAAAAGACTGAAGTCTTTCCTCATAATTAGCAGATCTCTAATCTCTTTCTCTTTGATGTCTTATAAAGCTCATGAGGAATGAAAATTCAGCTAAAAGACATAAATGGATTGGAAGCCAGTCATTAGTTCCAGTGCCCATGGAGTTGCTTGTGTCCCTGGAAATACCTCAGAACCCTCACGAGTGGTCTATTCATGTGAAACTAAAGCAAACAAACAAAACCAAGTCGTAATTTCTTCTGTATTAGTACTAGTCAAGCCTCATGGATAACTTGCCAGGTACTGCACAAGCACAGTTTGGGGTGCATTTTGCTGTCCTAGAAAGTCTGTTAATTGCCCAAGATTAAAAGTACACATGTTCAAGCCTGTGTGGAAGTCATGAGTGGAGGGAAGGGCAGATAGAGAATTGTGTAATAGGCAGGTCAAGGGGATTTCCATAGAAGGTCATAGAAGAACAGAACAAATAACAATTTTGCCAAATGCCAGGTCTTGTCCTTTCTCATTAGTATATAATGGGAAGTCTTAGGCAGGATTTGAAAAAACATGAGGAATGAGTTCAATTTGTCCTCTAACAGGTAAGATCTTTTAGACTAATTATCTTCCTTCATGGTATTGGGACACTGACTTTGTCTATGGTACTACAGATAAAAGTAAAAGATATGCATTCAGGGGGAAAGGTAGGAAAAGAGCTAGGGGAAAAAAAACCTCATGGCTTTCAAGGGTCTGCTAATTCTATTTCAATGAAAATTAGTTTTATACTATATCAAAACATTGGTGTAAAATAGGAAAGATCCATGGCCCAATCCATACTTCCTCTTCAAGACAGGGCAGCCTCTATCTAATGCATTCCTGACAGATGATTTTCTTGATCCATTCTTCAGAGAAGGAATTTCACAACTGCCCTAGATGTTATGGTTAACCACAGCTACAGACAGAAGAATTTCCCTAATTCATGAAATATTTTTAGCTGCTCTTTGAACCAATTAATTCTTGTCCAATCCACAGTGAACACAGACAATACTTCACTACCAAACTCTGTGGCCACCTTTTACGTATTTGAAGCTCTATTTTTTTCACTTTTTTTCTCTTGATATTTTATATTGCTTCTTTCCAAGCAATCCAGTATCAATTTATTCTCATAAGTAACACATTATAGGGCCCAAAACACCTTTCTTGTTTTCCACTGTAATGTTTTCAGGTGTCCTGGTTTTTAAACATGCTTGTTAAAAAATGCCCCAAATATGATTAGAAGCAGAGCAGAAGGATTGCATCATGTGTCTTGCAAAACCACTCTCCAGTTTACAAATATACAGTATGAAGTTTAATTTTTTCAGGAGTTTATTTTGTGGTCACCTCTCATGTACAGTACTGCCCAAATTCTGTGCAACCTACTTTCTGTTTGGAGAGTTGGTTGCTTGTCCACTTGTCTGTATCAGTTGTCTGCTGCTATGGGTGGACTGGATGAATGGTTGTCCCCTTTGAGAGCAGGACTGATTTATTCTTTCAAGATCTGGATGTCCTTTTCTGCTTTGATTCTGCTCAGTGCTGTGAGTTCCTTTCTGAGGCAGCATGGACATAAGATAAAGAAGCAAAAGTATATAATGTTAATTTCCTTTCTATTTTTGAACTTAACAAAGCCTCTGGTCTCTGTAAAAAAAGCTTAGCAGTTACTCCAGTCTCCACATGGATAATTATGAAAGGACATGGCTACGGATGCTGACTGGGTCTCTTTAAATACTTGCTCTTTCTGAGGTCCTTCTTGGTAACAAGGTGCTTTCTTTAATCAAGAAGTAATTTTGTCTTAAAAGACGGGCATTGTTTCAATCCAGAAGTCCCAATGTGTAACAGCTTATCCCAAAGAAGGAATTTAATTTGATTTCTGTCTACAAACTAAATCTGGTTAAAGACCTTTCAGGGAACAGCCGCCTGATTTGCACTGTTAAGCTAACGCTACTGCACCTATTGACTATAGTACCAGTGATTATCCTGGGAGAACACAAAAGCTGAGAAGAAACTGTGCTATTATACATGAACTGTCCTGTACAGTTTTGGCATCACAGCAGGTGGACATAGAAGTCGGAATGCTCCCAGCAGATCCTGCTGGCCAAAGATTTCAAATTGCAACCCCATACTGTGTGTGCATACCAGTAGGGGAGTACACATATGGACATATACTCGAAGTGGAAATAAATGTTTCAGCAACCACACTTCATAACAGTAGTGAGAATCAGAACCTCATGTTTGCAACTCTTCATCACTTCTGCGTGGGAATATCTGAAAGCCTTAATTGTCCGTGGACCTAATCATGAGGTGATGATCACTGCCAACAAAGTGCTGAGAGCTCTCAGCTCTCACTGCAGTCACAGTGGGGACATGAGGATACTCATTGCTTCACAGCAATGGTGGCATCATCCTGCCTCTCCGGACACATGCTGTTTTCTGAAGTTCCTGACTGAGCACAATTGATACTCCTAAACAAACAACAGCAGCTCAGCTGGAGTCCCAGCTGTACTCAGGCCAACAGCCTCAAATCCCTAGTGTCCTTTCAAACAGATCTGTTTCTCACTCTGGTGAAGAAAAAACGCATTTGATCTGTGTCTGGAAGAAGACCATTCTTTCCCCCATGCCCTTGTGCTTTTCACATCTCCTTGAATTGCATCTCCTACCACCAGTGTGCAAGTGAAGCAAATTGTGGTGATGTCAGGACTCCTCCAAGCAGCCTACATGTTGTGAAAGAGCTGCTCCTCCTCAGAGACTTGGAGCAGCGCCTGGAGTAGTGAGCACAGGCTGCCAGCCTTGGAGAAACATTCCTGTTCCTGAACAGGGTCAAGGAGCAGCGGCAGCCCAGTGATTCATCAAATCAGTCAGGCACCCAGGAGCAATTCCAGCAAAAGGGTCCAAAGTAAACACTATGAGATTCTGAGAAGCATAAATGACACAAGAAGCCATAGGAGCCCTTGAAGAAATGGTACGGCAATATTTCATTAGTCCACCTATTGCCACAGTTAAACAGCTCCATTCTGTACAAGCATAAGGTGATGAGGTCTTGAAAAACAGAGAAGTTCTGTAGGAAGGATGGGATGTGTTCTCACTCAAAAAGCAGACCTAAATAAGAGCTTCAGAAATCCTAGTTCTGAAGCTTGGTAAAATAAAAATACCCAAAAAACAAACAAACAAACAAACAAACCCCCAAAACAAACAAAACCCCACAAAAACAAACAAACAAAACAAACAAAACAAACAAACAAACCAACCCCCCAAAACCCAAAGAAACAACAAGAACAAAAAAACAAAACAAGAAAAGAGGCAATTCTGCCTACAAGAATTCTATGAGGTAGTTGCTCTTTCTGAATGTATATTGACATTAGTTGTTTTGGGTTCTTTCTAACACATGACAAATGTTTACTGATGTCAGGACTATGATAATGTGATTATTGTCAGTATTTTAAATCCCATAACCAATGACTGTGTGTACAGTATATTATTTTAATTTTTACTGGTAGGTATGGTTTTATGCAACTTGATAGAAAGGACATGGTTTTTTTAATAGTACTCTCCTCAAAATCTCTTAGGTTAGATTTATTCAGAAAAGTGAGACTCTTTAAAAGACAAGTCCTATATTACTAAATTCATGGTTATCTTGTAATCTTAATGCTTGTGGTCCAAATCTTTGACTACTGTCTTTCTGACAATGTGGTGATTTTAAGGGGTACAACAGCCCAGCCTCCCTCCAGATCAACCCCTAGGAGGGAGAGAGGGAAGGAAGGAGGCAGGCCACACAGGGCCCTCAAAAATTGTTATTCAGATGCACTCAAATATTATTCTGAACTTCTATGCTCTGAAAGATTTCGCAGGACCGACTCTTTTGTAAAACTTGAGGTAATTTGTGGTTGATACCAGGTTTGGTGGTCTTTTAGTGAAGCACAGAAGCAGGCCTGCCAAACCAGGTGGTTCAGAGACTCAAAGACCATGTAAAAGGTTTCTGGCAGCCATACAAACAAGTTACATACATTCATGCTCACTTTTTCAGAAACCAGAAAATCAAATGCGTAATCCCACATAGGAATTGGAGCCAGAATTTGTATCTGTTCCTTACAGCTTTTTTCCCTGCTGTGCTCTTTCAATATGAAGATTTGCCTTCCAGCAGGACAACAGCCATCCATCTCACTGCATGAATTTCTGCTGCTTCTTCACTACGGAATTAAATAGGACATGCTGTGTTGCAATGTAGCTTCAGCTTTTCTGGCATCCCACTAGAAATGACCTTTAGCTTTCTCAGACAAGTTATGATATTGACACAGGCTGTGCTGGTGGAGGAGGCTTCATCCTTCTATTTCAAGAAATTCTATAATGGAGAAACATGAGTGGTTTTGTGGTTTTTTAAAATGTCCTAAAAATTGTTTACCCATTTTCATGATAGTCACCTCTGCTCTTACTGGTGCACTCTCAGAAATAAAACCTCAGCCCTGCTGTTCTGTTTGGATGGATGGAGGAACCATTCTGTATCCCATCATACCTGTTGAGAGGATTGTGAAAGGATTCCACAGAAACCAGGTGCAGCTGCAGATCAGTGGTTTCGCTGTGTTCTCAGGAGTGCAAGAAGTCTTTGTAATAGTCTCTTCCCAGAACAAAATACAGTGGACTTCGTAGACATATATATTTATACTATTAAATCAATACATATTAAATATATGATTCTATGAACCTGTGGCTAGGGACAGTTCTGCCATGCCTAATTTCAGTGAGATGGCTCCTGCCTATCAATGATTCTTATGGTGTAACAAAATGTTTCAGCATAATTTATAGTTTCTGTGTGGCAAGAAATGCGCTTAATATGAGCACTGGCTGATAAATAGCCTGGCCTCAGATTATGAGCTCCGAAGGCAGAGGTGGGATTGGGCTTGTAGGGACTGAAGAATCAGGTAACAGGGAAACCTGGGAGAAAAGTGTCATTAAATACCTGCAGTTTGACATTTAGATATAAGTGGATAATAGTAAGCAGGAAATATTTTACATATTTTATTGGGTGCCCAAAACCAAAAGTGCAGACACAGGGCATTGATTTTTATTTTTTAAAATAGAACTAGTTTGAATGGAAAGTAGAATTCATATACAAGTTTGCAAAAGACATGGATACATGACCACACGTGATTTTCTTTTTCAGGTCAATGGATGACTTTGCAGGTGTTTCACACATTCATGAACTTGACATGGCAGGATGTGCCCATATTATTATAGAAAATGTCACAGACAATTAGTGCAATTTTATATTATTGAAATGAATATAATATGGATTGAAGTTCAGACATTGGAAAAGAAACAAAGGGACCAGAAGAATTTACAACTGAAATATTAAACAGATTTTCTCATTATTGTATAGGCACATAAATCTTAATTGTGTAATGGAGAAGAATTGGACTGTCATTTCTAATCCATGTTTGGGTAAGAAAATAGGTGTTGTCATACACAAGACAGAACTAACTCTGACTGTCTCAAAGATATTTACCATTAGATAGTATATATTTACCACTGTGAAATTGGGTAAAAGACTTTTTTTTAATAAACTCTAAGTAGCAATTTAGGACTTTTATGTCTTCCTGTTTTCTGCCAATCTCTGTTTGTTTAATCCTTCCTTTTAACTCAAATTTTCCAGACAGTTTATCAGTTTTCAGCTGTCTCCAGTTGGTTCACATCTTTCTTGAAATACAGAGCCCTGCCTCTTACATAGCCCTCCATTAAGCAGTGTCTGCACAGTGCAGCAGAAAGCAGAACAACTTCATTTATTTTGCGGGCTGGGTTCTTATTTGAATATGCAGACATGTTTTGTTTGAGTTTGTTTGACTGGTGTTTTTTTGCATCTGTATAACAGTGCTGGTTGTTATTCAACCAGCTGGCCACTGTTAGTCCCACATCACCTTCTTTAGTAGTTGTTCTCCATCTTTTATGTGTCAGCTTGATTATTTCTTTCGGACACTACCTATTGCTTGTTCTGATAAATTTCAGCCAGTTTGTTTTTTTTTAAGAGTAGCTTATATTGTGATATGCAACTACTGAAATTAGTATAGTTTGTTCTGCATTCTGCATGGGTTAGTTAGGTTTCTAAATAGGCATGTAATAACATATCAGCAACACATGTGGTAGAAAAACCAAATTTTTCTTTTGTGACTTTTGAGGTCACACACCCAGTTTCAGCTGCTCTCTCTACTATGCAGACAGGAAAATGTCTCTCTTTGCCAGAGTTCCTTAGTCTGACTTACCATACTCTTTAGTCTAGGTCTCCTTTGTTTTGAAAAATTACCTTGCTGATTCCAGTGTTTGACCTGAGCTATCCTCTTGTGCACTAGTGCAGAAGTCAGCTCTTGGAGAGCTTGGTCATGAAATCAGACTGGCTTCCAAGAACAGTGAGATTTGTATAGCTAGATAGATTGAGAGTTTTTGGCAACAAAACACCCTGACAGCTGACAGCTGGAGCAAGCACTGCATAAGTGTTTCAATAAACTTTGTGGAAAGAGGAGGAATGGCTACCATCTGAAGATATGTCTTATAATTTAACCAGTCTTCAGCACTGGGTAAAAAAAGAGTGGCACATTTGAGTTTCTGAGGGATGCTGAAGCAATATGTTCTCTTCCTTTAAAATTCTCTGCTACCATTTATCAGGACATAAGAGGGTTTTTTCATTATCTTCATGTCTCAAGCAGAGTAAAATATGTGGAGAATCTGTAGTATGCATTTCTACTCATTAACCTCCCAAGCTGCTTCATAAACACACAAACACAACATACTGTGAGGGGATTGTACAATGCTATTTATTGCTTCATCTTAAGTCTGTAGTTTCAAATGTCATAATCTTTGGAAGTCTATATGAGGGCTATAACCCTTGTGAGACCCCAGAGTTCTTTTCTCATGGCTAGTGAGGGTTAGATAAACCATAGTGTGGTTCTGTTATTTATCTCTTTTGTATTTGTTTTATTTACTAATTTTTTGATTCACTCCCCTTGAACCTTTCAGAATGAAATAGTATTGCTTAAGTCAAGGAAAAAGAAATACAAGCCAAGGTTAAAGAAAGAGGAATATTTATAGTTCAGACAATTCTGTAATTGTTTTGTCTGGGTCAATATGATCTACAAAACCTTCCTTGGCAATGAAAATTCAAATGAAAAATTTTGGTCAAATCTGATTAAATTTATGCAATAGGGATAGAAGAACTAAATACTTCTGTCTCACAGACACATCCTTCTCTTTTGTGCATTATTGTTTCCATTTTTTTGTTGTTGTTGTTGGTTTTTTTTTTTGTTTTTTTTTTTTTTTTTACAATGCAGTGATCCTTGTAGGTTCCAGTGGTCATTCTGTCTGTAGAAGGTAAGAGAGAGTCTTCTTCTGAAAGGTCCTGTAAGGGAAACAAGCAGGTTTAGGAAAGGGTAGAAATGCATAACTCACATTAACTCACATGATGATTTGCAAATCTATTGCTTCCAAATTATTTTTTGTTTAGTGTTTCCAGTTTTTATCCACTGGTGGGTTGGACTAGAGTTTATTTACTGTACCCTAGTATATCCAATGTGAGTTGGAGCAATGGTGGGTACAAAAGGAAAATAATTCGATAAAGCAAAGGCAGAATCAGATGAAAGCAGGGTGGGTGATGATGGTGAAGCGATGTTCTCTGGACAGAAAGGAAAGCTTGTTAAGAAACAGAAGGAAAAAGTTAACTAGATAGAAATCATATTTTCAGAACCGTATCAGTTCCTGAAGATCCCTCAGAAAATATTTAGTGCTGGAGCCAAACCTCAGTCCAGTTTTTCTTTCTACTGTAAAAGTCCCTACAGGGCAAGAGTAGAATAATGCCTCGTTCTATTGTTAACCTTGTCCGTGCAACTTCAGTGAGTGAAGAAGAGAGGGACTACTATTTTAGAAAATCACTTTATTCCCTCCTGACTGGATCTGCTGAAGTTTCCAAGGTGTAAGTGAAAACCCTAGCAAATGAACTCGGGCTGACTTTAGTGTCTTTTCCCATGAAAAGCACACTCAGATGTATGTGCTTTTCATGGGAATCTTCTGATCTGTCTTACTATCCATGTAGTCATTCTTGCTGCAGAGTCATCCTGGTGTGTGTGAATCTGGTGCCTATGAATAAAGCAAAACCAACAGATGTGCTACAGAACAAGGAACTGCTCCTCCCCATGACCTGCTGCTGCCAATGAGATTTCATACTACAGGACAGCCAAAAACCAGAGCATCCTGCCTGCCATCCTTGGAACAAATGCAGCAATGTTTTCCTCCCTGAAATGGCAGATCTTTTGGTCCTCCTTCCACTTTTTTGTCCGTCTTTACCTTCCAAATAGAGGTGTTATTTCTCTGAAGGCCCTCTGGGGTTGAACTCAAATCTTGCTTTGGTTTCATGCTGTGAGCTAACTCCAGGGCACATTGGGCTTTGAGTCAGGTGATCAGAAATGCCCAGATGAGTCCATTGTTACTTGTAACTACTACTGGCGAAAATGTTTACATGCCTCACACCAAGACAAGATAACTTAAAGGTAGTGATAGTAAAAATATGGAAGAGTGCAGAGGTAATAAAATAGTGCCCTCGTCATCTTTCTGCTTTAGCTGTATTGTGAAGCTGAAAAACAAAATGAAAAGCTTAAATAAATTCAAATACTGAGTTATGACTGGAATAGAGTTAAAAATTCAAGCTGACATGAAATTCAAGCTGACATGACTGAAAAATGTTCCCCTCTAGAGTTTGAGCTGTATGGACACAAGATCTTACATATTTTTTTACTCCTCCCCTGTCTTGGTTACTGCAGTGACATTGTCTATATCTTTTACAGTAAAACTTATGAACTACTAGGGAAAATATAAGCTCAATCAGTCATACAAGGCAGCACCAAAGCAATCCAAGCATGTTTTGAAAAATGTGAAAAACAAACAAACAAAAACATATCTCTGCATCTCTATGAGTCTGCTTATCAATCTATTTCACTATAAATGTGCAATTTAATAAAGGAGTGATTTCTTTCATGTGCATAAGGAGATTTTGTAAAAAACCCCAAACAACCATGAGCAACAGTAGCAACAACAAAATGGATTTTAGCCTTAGCCTGTTTCTCGAAAAGCATTTGGCCTTGACTCCTGCAGCAGGGCTCAGCTGGTAAGTATTCAACATATTCAATTTTTTCTGAACTCTTTTATTTCTCTAGTGTGTATGTTTAGGCTCTTGTTTTCCACTGGACCTTATCCCCATTATATATTTTTGGTGCACTCCCTAAAGTTTGTTTGTCAGAAATATTTCTGTTCATGCTCAGGTCAAGCCTATAAAAACATTAGGTCATTTTCACTTTTTAAAACCTGGTCAAAATAAGCTAACTGACACCCTTATTTGACAAAAGCTAATTTGAAAAGTGGGCAACCCAGTGGAAGTTCTCTTGTGATATATTCTCCCTTAGTTACACAGCCTGTGCTGCTAAGATATGTGATCAAACCAAATAAGCTGTGAGAAAATTTCAATTCTATTAGCATTAAAGTAGGTTTTCAACTTTCAAGGTTGATGTTGGCCAAACGAATTTTATTAGCAGTAAATGTCCTACTGCATTTATATGGAGTTAGGCCAACCTGTAAGCCAGGTGGAAGTAAGGGAGAGGAAGGAGAAAGGGCTTGTCTGAAGTGTGAAATACTGTTATGTAGTTGGGTCAGACATAAGAAGGAACCATGAATTTCAGGAGATGGGAAAAAACCTTGCACTTTGGGAAATTTTGCCTGAATTAGGACACAGATCATTATCTACAATCCCTAGCCATTGCTTCCTCCTGGTGGGCTACACAAACTAAGAGTCACTTGTGTTCCTAAACACAAGTAGTACTTGACTAAGTACTATGTAGACCTGATGTATATACCTTTCTACCAGGACTGATTTCACCTTAGGAATATTAAAAAGTGACCTGGTCAAGAAAAAAAAAAATCAAGTGGCCTGGATTTTCTTTATTGTTGTTCTAAAAAAAAGATTAAGAATCTGGAAGACATCTATCACCAGAATATTTTCTCAGTAAGAAGCATTTCTGCACTTCATTAAGATAGAGAATTATCAATTCTGTGGCAAGGAAGCCACATAAATGAGGCCTTGTAAGGAATGAAAAAAGTAAATCAGATTTCACTGAGAGCATCTGAATATTTTTAAAATATATTGTGCTTGAACATTAGAACTGGTTGAAAGACAAGCCTGGGGAGGTCTTAATAGAGACTTACTAGCCATTTTGGAAATATTTACATGTACTACCTTAACTCTACTAAACTATAATTTGAATGACGAGGTTTGTACAGACATTAAAAATCTTCCAAAGAGGAGCATTTTGCCATTTTCTGTCTCTCTAGACTGCTGCTAACATTACTGTGATAATTCTATGAATATTACAGTCTGCTCTGTAGCTTCCAAACATAACAAGTGTCATTAAGAGAAGGATAAGTGCATTGCAGGTTTCAGCCTATTTCATATTCATTTGACAAAAAAATATTGTAATTTAAGTCCTGATAAAATTTCTGCATGGCCATTAAAAATGAAAGACCAGAAGAATCCTTTCAGAAAGCTTAGTAATTTTATCATTAAGCAGGAATTTAGAATAGTTTGAATATCCTTTCCAAGGGTGTCTTTAATTTGTGGATGTATATATTGTCTTTAAGAAGTTCCATGAAAAATCTGCTCAAATTACAAATAGAAGGTTGTCTCTTAATTGGCTACAAGCCTTGAAAAATTAATCACAAAATCTAAAAGTCTGTCTGAGCTCCTTCTGCCTCCAAGGTTAAAAATAAAGATTCTGGAATCACAATTCATGTAAAATCCTACTGAAAAGACTGTATACTGTGGGTTGCAATAGAGAAGAGAAATTATTTTTTAAGCACTGAATTTAGAAGATCAGATGTTGGTACAAGGAAAGAGTAGGTGCCTTAAGTAGAACAATGTAAATTTTGTGGAGCTGTACTTCAGAGTAAAAATTAATTCAGAGAAAAATTTAAAATATGTTCCTAGTCAAGTCTGCTTAAACAGAAAATGTGCTACTGTGCCCAGCTAAACGCTCATTTATGTGCTATGCTAAATCATCCAGGGCATAATTGAACCTATGTGTTCCCTGCTTTGTTAAGTCATCTTTTGTTGGGTAGGGGAAAAAAACCTCTGACTTCAAGGAACAGATTGTGTTTAATCTTTTAAAATCTGTTACTTCAGAACTTCTGCATCAGCCCCTAAAAACAATTAAAATACTCCAATCCCAACTCTAAAAAATCTTCTTTCCTGATGTATGTAAAGTTCTCAGAGCTAAAAACTTTTCATTATTCCAGCCACAGAGAAAGGCTTCATGGCTAGTGATGAAAAGAATTTCATGACTTCCAGCCATGTGAAAGAACTAAGGAAGTCTGTCTGAACCTACCCCCCTCCTGATTCACAAGAGCATTTTCCACATTCAGACTTGCACCACATTTTGCTGTGTAGTTCCTTTTGCTGTTTCCAATTCCTAAGCAAGAGGCATTCAAGGTCACATAATGTGGTTTTTTAAAGTGTTTGGGTTTGTAGGTTTTAAAAAATGCTATTTGTAACGGAAGTTCTGCCCTCTCAATTCTGCAAAGATTTGGTCATGTCCACTATAATGTTTTTTCTGAGCTCCCTATTTGTCTTGGATTGCAATATGTATTCAAATCCCTGACAGTGGCTAAAGCCACTGGTGATTTTAAATGTTATTTGCATTGTGTAGGTTTATACCAAGTGTTGGCATAGTAAGTATAACACCTCCACATATATTGCCCTGAAATATAATCTACTTCAGGTAACTGTGCATTTCACAAGTTTGGAGTCAGACAACAAATTTTGGACAAATATTGTCTGCAGGTTTTGTACTGTGTGAAAGATGCCATGAAGGAGACAACGGGCATGGATCCCTCATCATTCAGATTTGCTTTCACCACGAGCTTCAAGTCACTACCTGTCTGCCTGCTCACTAGTGTTTACCAGCACTCAAAGAACTAGAACAAAATAAAGTACCTTAGGTTGCTTTGTTGGTGCATACATGTCACTTTCAAGGATTAGCTCCTCCAAGGCAACCGAAGCCTGAAATCTAAATAAAACAAGACTGTTAACACACCTTTGTCAATAGAATACTCTGTCTGGATGCTTCTCTGTAAAGCTATGCATTTGATTTCCAACTGTTTCCATTATCAATATCTATGCTAGCGAGATTATTAAGCAATAGCGCAGAAGTTGCCTGTGGCAGAGGAGTTCAAGACTCTAAAGGAGAGGTATGATCCACAGCCTTATCAGGATTACCAGAAGCAGGGAAGTTGGTCTTCCATAGCCAGTAAGTAAAAACGTCTGTAATTGAGGTTGGTTTGTCCTGAGAATTCCTTGTGAGAAAGATTTGCATATAGTACTGTTGCCCAGAATACAGGAATCCCTAACGAAAGGCTAACGTGTTTGGCTATCTGTTACACAGAAACAAAGCAAAGCAAAACAAACGAAGAAGGAAAAAAACAAAGCCTTTTTGGCAGCGGGGTAAATGACTCATTGGGTAAAAATCCTACAGCTGGATAGCGCTGTAGCTGAGACAGTTAATTACATACAAGGAGATGTTAGGATATAGGTCAGACAGCAAGAGAGAATGGAGCAGAGCCTTGGTCATGGCAGTCAGCGATCCCTCAGCTGGGAAGTGCTGAGCCTGCAGGCGCAGCCTGGGCACATGTCCTGGCCAGAGGAATCCAGCCTGTGGAAAGCAGGCATGGAGGCTGGAACCCATCTGTGAACGTGAGCTCAAAGAGATCTGAAAATTCCCAAATAAAGAGGTTGAATATGACATTTGGAATTAAGGCTAACTCTGCTTTTAGACATTCTAAGGTGAAAACAAATATTCAGATACTCAATACCTAAGTGATTAAAAGCACAGAACTGAAAAACTGAGATTTTGCTCTAATCAGGAAAGAGGATACATGTCTCCATTGCAATACAGCAGGATTAAGATCAAGAATTGAGTAAACCATTCTGGGCTCTGCTCAGTGAGACTGGGATTCAGCTCTGGCTTTATTCATGCTTCCATATATGAACTAAAGTCTGAGCACTCACTGGCAGTCCAGTCAATAAAATTAATGGAACCGATATTGAATAATTAACTTGATCCTATGGCAGATACTTGGCAATAGTTAATAGAATAACTTTCCAGACTTCATCACCATCCATACTGCTGCTTGTATATGAGAATTTAATACTCCAGGGCACCCCACCTATTCACCAGAAAGGCATTAATCCTCTGCAGGTCCTGTAACATATTTGCCAGCTCTGTGTGGATCCCTTAGATCCACATCTCCAATGAGAGTACCCCTCAGCATATCTCCAATGAAGAAGCCTGTGTGGGGGCAGCAGAATAAAGCCTTTTTGGTTATATAGACTAAACCACTATTGACTGTAATACTTAAACTCCAGGAGAAGCAAAAGATGCCTTTAAGTAGGTGTAGCAGGTGTTAGACAGCTACTGACTGGAACATTCTGGTACTCTGTGTTTGGATGTCAAATGGTTTGATTGCCTCTACCTCACTTCAGAAAGCATTGCACTAATAGCATGTATTAGAAAAATGACTAGGTTAGGGCTAAATATTAAATACTGTGATTCACTCATGCTCCTGAGGTCCAGCAGAGTCTTTCCTGAATGGATTAGCTTCTGTACTTTAATGAAAGACTTTTTTTTTTTCTTTAAATTTCACTGTGTTTTCTCCTTTTTTGAGGAAATAAGAAGTTCGTCCCTTATGGGGTACATTAGATCATCTCCTCCCTTCCCTTAAATCTGTTTGTTTATTCCAAGATAGATAAAAAATATTTTTTAGCACAAAGCAAAGCTACAACAGGAAACATAGAACAAGGATATGGCTAGACATTTTAATCTTTACCATACACTGTAAACTTGTTATGAAGCAACGACTAAATATTTATGTTTGCTTCTTCTTCTTCTTCTTGTTGACCTAGCATTTGGCAGATGACATGGGACATGGCAGCAACAAGAATGAACCGTGGTGCAGTATGACTGCAGCAGGTCTCATTAAAGGAAAGGAAAGGTCCAGCTGCCTGTCCTTTTAAGTCAGCCACTGAAGTTTGGCCTTTATTTACTTTACCACAGCTCTGCATTTGAGGTCCATAGTCAAAAGTACATTATGGAACTGCAATGCCTGCCAAAGGTTAAATGACTGCTCCAGTCCAATAATGATTTGATTTCCTTTTACCTGTGTACTTTTGGACCTCTTAATCATAAAATCTCTTCTCCTCATACACTTGATTGCCATACATTCCCAGCTTGGATACTACTGCCCTTGACTGTGTCTTTATCCAATTTGTATTTGCATTTTAAGCGATACTTAAAATGTGTGTCTTAGGGAAACCTATAATGGGGAAAGCAACAGGACATAGAGAGACTCCCGAGCTAATAATAACCCGAACTAAGATTTCCAGATGAAAAATAATAGCATGGTGCTGATTTGCCAGTTTGTGGCTGGCAGCTAATGGAGGTTTTACTAGAGAAATCAAAGTTTCTCATCCATGAAAGTAATAGTTTAGAAAATTGTGAGTAAGTGGTCTGAAACCCCTATGAGAGATTATTTTGATTGAAGTGCTTCATTTATGTTTGTAATGCTTTTAGCACATTTGTCCAAAAAGCCTTTTAAATTTGGCAGTAAAGACACAGAGTTAAATCCTGTTGTCACTGCACTATCAACCTCTTCTTGATTTTCCCTTGAGCTCCAATTTCACTTATAACTAGTTTCGGGGTTTTTTCCCATCTTGCTAACAAAAGTGATAACCCCTTATGACTCCACTGGCATGTTTTCCAATTTCCAGAGCAGAGCAGGATCCCCTGAGTTTGTTCTGGGAGGAGCCATTCTGGGAACTGTTTTCCCTTCTCTCTGGAATGAGGGCTTGGGATGCTCATGTGCTACCATCAGCCCTGGTGAAGCCCTTGTTTGTGGTCCAGAACCAGGCTATGTATTGGATAAGGGGAAGATAAATGCCAGAAAGAGGAGTAAGTGGGCCATGTGCCACATCTGATACTATTTCCTCTTCACAAAAATCAGTGCGAAAAAGCTACATCTGTGCCTGTCCGCAGCAAACAGATGATATTTTTATTTCTCTTTCTCTTCTAGTGTTTAACACTCATTTTTTTCCTTGTTTCTTAAGTGGAAAACCTCCACAGCAAACTTTGATGATATTACAGACCTTTCTTCTGCCATGCACTATGCAAGGAGCTGTCAAGCAAGTCCAAATCTCCTGTCCACTGGCTCATATCCCACAGCTGCAGGAAGTCTCAAATTTTTTACACAGAAAGAATTTCTGACTCCAAAATTATTTCCAGGAGTTCTCCAGTATGGGAACTCTCTAAAGGAAAGAAAACAGCAGGAACAGTTAAAAGAACAGCACTGCATATGGTCACAATCTATGTTCTAAGTAAAAAATGAATTCTTCTACAGTGCCAGATATAGTAATTCTGAGGGGATTTTTTTTTTTATTCACATATATTACCAGCATTATCTCTGGTAAGAAGAATATCTGAAAGGCTCAGCTATGTCCTGTATATGAAAAAAGCACACAGCTGCTCATGGTGTCACTTTCCTGGGTATTTGAAAGAGAAAAGTGGGCTAGAAGTGCATATGTTCCAATAATGTTAGCTGCTTATACTAACAACCTGATTTTTATTTTGCAGTGAAGATGATCCTTTCGATGATGATCCATTTTAGAACCTGAGTTCAAAATTTAGCAACTGATTTGCAGCTATCACTACTAATTCATCTTTACTGCTGCGCTACTAACTCACTTTACTGCTACATTTGGGCCCCTCATAGGGATGGTTTTGAGATTATCCCTCTGAAATATTACTGATGAGCATCAGAGGAACAGAAACAACCTCCAGGGCAAATAATTTTTTTTTTCTACTTATCAGTCAATTTTGTCCAAGGTTTGTTTTTCTTTAAATTCAGTATGTCCCCTGTTTTCTTGTTATTCACACGCTTTCAATCCAAAGAGTCAGCAGTGATATCTAAGAGACATTCTTGTGCAGCCAGAGGACTTTTATCTACCGTGTTATACCTACCATGCTCAGTAATGAGTTTTTAACACAGGTGTGTCACAAAGCCCTAAGAGGAAAGAAAGGGACATTAAGAGGCAAAGCAGAGCTCTGAGAGTATGGAAATAATTTTTCCTACTAAATTTCCTCTCATCATGTTTCATGTCTAAAAGCCAAAAAATGTGGTAAGAAGAAAAAACACAAAACAAAATCCAAATGCTATCTGTCCCAATCAAACAAGCCGCCAAACAAATAGAAATTAATTCCAAAATATCCATATAATGCACTCTCCAATATCCAAAAATAATACTTTACCTCATGTTTCCATTACTTCCCTTCGCAACTCAGAACTGTGCTTGGCAACACACATCTTTCTATTGTTCCTGTCATAACATTTATCAAATTACTGTTTTCACTGCACTGCACTCCTGTGTTTGAGTCTCATGTTGACAAACCTCTGTAAGATTTCAATAGTCTAACACAGTCAGTGCTGGCAAGAGAGCTCTGATACCACAGATGCCAGCTTGGGAATGTCTACCAAGTGTCCAGGATTTCCTGGGAATATTTTTTTTCACCTTGAATCTTTTTTTGAAGTGGAAATGCAGTAGATGCCTGGGTTGACTGGTAGCCTTTGCAGGGCAGACGGTTTTATCAGACTTTTCATCTGCAGACCCTAGGCATTCCCTCTGTTATATGTCCCAAGATTCCAGACTGCTGCGTGCCTTGTTTGGAAGTGCTGTTCCTGTGTGCTGTGGTGGATTACCGCATGCATGCAGCCAACCCAGCACTGTGCAACAGCACAGGTTCTGGGAAGGGCTGGCTGAACCCCCTGAACTCTCATGTCTCCATCTCATGTGGGCTGCACATGCAGAGGAAGTTAAACGCCTTCCGTGCACGTCAGATTTAGTACTTGTGCTCAGAAAAAAATTCATAGCAGGTCTGAGTCTCATGGTTCACTCACATTATACTGCATACAGGATAATTTACTTCCTTAAAATGACATGGCCTTGGACTAACATAAAAGACAGAGGCTCAGACACAATTCAGTGGACAAATGGGGCAATTGCCTCTTTTCTGACGGTGAACACAGAGCTGAGGGAGGACATGTGGAGTCCAAGCTGCCAGTGCCTGGCTCAGCAGGCGGTTCAGGCAGTGAGCCCACAGGGTGACTTGGGGCAGCTGTGTGGCCAGTGTACATCAGGGGGTCAACCCAGAGCCCCAGGGGAGCTTCTGTAAAAGCTGTGGCTATGAAAAGTCCTGGACTGAAGAGCAAAGCGGGAGAGAAGGATTCATGGTGAGAAGATATGGTAGTTCAGAAAAGGGCTTCTTTTCCCAAGCATTTGATTTTAATCTGATTTAATCTGGCATATTTGGTACATGAACCCTGAAAGAAAGGTGGGGCGGTTCTCCATGGAGTTTTGGACCTAGATTCTTGTTCAAGAAACACAGATCATGTATCAAGACACATAGGCATTACTGTGCACAGATTTCTGTGTAGGCAGTCCAAAGGTAGGTATCAAAAACCTGCCCAGGTAGTGAAGCAGATACCTAACAGTTTGCCTATGCCAACTCAAGGCTTGTCCTCTGGTTTCACTATTGTCAGCACCTGAGGTATATTTCAAGCTCCTTCTTCAGTCAGTGGGAGGAGAGAGACTGAAAAGGATGGCAAATCAACTCTTGGCTGTCCCTACCTGTACCTCACAATAGATGATAGAGCGAGTGAGAAGAAATGTTTAGGTTAGTTTTAGTATCTGAACCATGACTCTTGGTAGCTGAAGTCAGATGGGCTGAACATTTTAATGATCTGCTATAGATTAACTATAATTAGACAACTAAGCACAGTTCAAATACTTACTCCCTCTGTCCTTCCCCAGTGGCACAGGAGAAATTACAGGAAGAGCAAACCTAAGAAAGCACATGGTTTGAGACAGAGATAGGTAGTTAATTAAGCAAAGAAAAGAAGGAGAAGAAACAAAACAAAACAAATAATGGAAAGACGAATCATTCATCACCTCCCTCAAGTAAATTGATGCCCAGCCAGTCTACAAGAAAACCATGCCAAAATCTCCCCACTTCGCTTTATTACTGAGCATGATGTTATATGGCATGGAATATCCCTTTTGTCAGCTAGTATCATCTGTCCCAGGTGCATCACCTCTCAGCTTTTTGTGCATCCCAAATTTACTCACTGAAGGGAAGAGCTAGAAAAATGTTGTGCAAGAACTGTTCAGCAAAAGCTTCCCTCATATAATTTCTCTTTTAGTCACAAATTCAAAACACAGCACATAACAGGTTGCTATTGAGAAAATTAACTCCACCCCAGACAGATCCAACACAAGAATAAATGGAGAAAACCTCTGTCTGTGGTGAATTGTGAGTATGATACAGTCAAAATTAAATGTACAGGTGTGTTTCAGATTTAAATGGTGCTCGTACAATGTCAGAAATCCTTACTCTGCCAAATACAACAGAGTGAGAAGTAAATGGGGAATACATTTTCAAAAAACACATAAAATGTTTGTGACTGTGGTTGGACTATGAATACACTGCTCCAAGAAAATATGGTTACTCTTCATGGTGTTATGAACTTCATTGTAGTAGCCCGATGACTCCTCAATCCTGGAAATGCTGAGCCACTTCTAGTCAGGCACACCCAGTTCCTCTATAAATTAATCCTTTCCTAGTACTTTGGGATGGTATTAGTGTTATAGTGACAGCTGATAAAAAAGATCAGAGAAAGCTCCTTTAGTCCTGACTACATTGTGTATTTACAGGGATTATATACAAGTGAACAAAGGACAAAAGGGTAGACATGTTTGTACAGGTCTATCTTTGTATAGAAGCTGAGCTAGGCCCCTTTTCTTCATTAACTCTCTAGTGAATACATAATTGGGGAAGGGGAAGAATAGCCAGGGTGATTTTTGGACAGCGGATGACATGATTAAAGGGAATTTCTTTTTCACAAAGTCTGTACATATTGTCAGGGTCCCTGCCAGTGCCAGGGACCATACACTTTAGGCTACTGTGTATTCATTTGAAACCTGTTGGATGTATGAAGAACCAGTTAATCACAGAGAAAAACTTCTATTGCAACAGACGAGATGAAGCAAAAAAATGGGAAGAGGGCTCTTTTAATATTATTTAGAAACAAATATAATTCCATAGAATCAACTTGCTTTAATTATTCCTTTTTGATTATCATGCAGGTGAGTTACTGTCCTGGTCACAGAGATGAGCAGAGTTTAGTCCTGTGTGGTTGTGACCATGTTGTTATTCCACTTCCATTATCTCTGGGAGTGAGATTTTTTCAGGAAAAGCCTCATGCCTTTTACTGGAAGTTGACCATTTTTCCTTACTCTGGGAAGGCATCAGCATCAACCCCTGCAGATCTGATCCCTCTGCTGTCCTGCTGGTCTCCCCTCCTGTTCTGTCTGGAGTGCAACTGCGAACCTTTAAAGGATACAGAAGGAGACAGAGGCCAAAACCCAATCAGACTAAACGACAGCTGAAACGACAGCACCAGCAAGGAAGCTGCCGATAGTGGTGGGGACAGCTGAGCTGAGCAGTGGGAGGAGCAGCAGTGACCTGAAGGGTGACCCCACAGCGTGGGGCAAACTTTGCAGCGGCAGCAGGAGCACCTGTGCAGGACTGAGCTCAGCAGAGCAGTGCTACAACCCCTACTTGGATGATGTGGCTTCTGGGGGTTTTTTTTTTGCTGCTTTTCCTTATTTTGGGCTGGGGGGTGGGAAGCATGGCGTGGTGAGGGAATGGTTGCTGTATTCCCTTTGTCAGGGAAAACCACAGGGACCCAACCTGCAGGGAATGTCAGCTTGCTTTACTTCCTGGTGGTGAATACCTTTTTGTGGGTAAAATGTCTTCTCTTTTTTTTTTTTCTTTTTTTTTTTTTTTTTTTTTTCCCTATCCTTTTGCTATTAATACTGCTCTTGTTATTAGGCATGTATTGTTCCATTGCTTTCCGCTTTTAGTAAATTGTTATCTCAACCCACATTCTCTCTTTTTGTCATCATCTCTCCTATTTTGTCCCTCTCTTACTGGGAGGGGCAGGGGAAGGGAGAGGCTTGTTTGGAGTTTAATCTCCCGCTTATGTTAAAACCAGCACAGATACCATGACTAACTAAAAAGTATATGATGAGAAAAAAAAAAACAACCCCCCCCCCCCCCAAACCTGTATAAAAACATGTTCACTTGTTAAGTTGGTAAATTGCTTAGACAAATGTCAAATTCCTTGCTCTGTTGTCAGTTGTGCAGAATTTCATCACCGGTTCTATTTTCCAAATTTCATAGTCAATTCTGTGGTTCAAAAAATTGAATATTCACCATGAAGTTTGTCTTCTGTAGAGTTCTGAAGTGTTTTAGCAAAATCTTATTCCTTTGTCTCATTGCTGTCCATTTTTCAGACTGGTGCATTCATGTGTCCCTTGTCGCTATTTGCACTCATATTGTAACAGCTTCCTTGACACTTTTCTGATATTCTTATATTACTGTTATTGCATTTTAAAACAGGTGATTCAGTTATTTATTGAAACAAAATTTCATGTTTTCACAGTATTACAATTTAATGAGATGTTATGGCTTCTGATCCCTTAGAAAATGTAACAGAAAAGTTTCTGATGGTAAATTATAATGTTGAAAAATGGAAAAGCTCAAATCAACCCATATTTGGAAACGTAATAATTATGGCAATTTAGAGCCAGAGTAAATCTGAACTTCAGTGACTCTTTACAGTGAGATAAACAAGTACTGGAACATTGTACTTTCCTATTTTATTATATGAGATCTTGTGATTTCTAATTGTAATGCAAGGTTTCAGTAGTAAGTAATTCTAGCAAATTATCTCAAAGCTAACATAAATTAGTGGATATGATTCACATGTTAATCAGTTCAAACACTATAAAATAATGCATTCCTAGGAAAAGAACAACCATAAATTTTGGTCTCACATACTCTGTGATATGCAAATGGGGAAAACCATTTCACATTTAACAGAAAATGTTAGGAATTACAGATTACATGTATGCCAGTGCCTTAATTTTTTGTTGGCAGAACACACTCCAGAGTCAGATTTTTACATGTCCTTGTAGGCTGTAGACATGCCACTGACAGCAAGTGAGTAAAATTTCTCATTCTATGAGCTTTTCTTGTTAGAAGGACATATTCTGTGAGATAAAGTGAAATAAAACTCTAGAAAATGACTAGAAACAAAAAACAAGGAAAATAATCCATTGCAGTGGATTTTCAGTGTGGCTGCTTACAAGAACGTCTTCTCATTGTTGAGAGAACACTGCTTCACACTGGATCCAGGGATTATAAAGAAAACCTTTGAATAGCATTATCACTGCTAGCTGTTGATGTGATCTGCAATGCTCACTAATTGCTACAGTCCTGGCTTTGCACAGGCAGTCTCAGTTCAGCTGTTCTTGGTTTGGAAACCCTCTGCTGAAATCAGGTGTCTTTTCTGTCCTAAGAGAGCATTGCTTCTCCTTTCAGTTGTGTCTGACCAGAACATATGCAGTACAGACATAATTTTTCTTTAGATGAAGTTGCAATCTACTGTTTGTTTCATAAATTGTATCTTTCTTTTTGTCCAAGTTAGACCTTGAACAAATGAGATTGAAGACTGCTTCGTTATCCAGTATATTTTTTTGGAATTTGAAACTTTTTAGAAGTACTTGAAATCTTGACCATACACGGAGGGAAGAAACCCCGTGCAAATCCTGCAAAGTCTCTGTAGTGATGAGAAAGGATTTTACAGGCTTGGGATAAGTGTATCTGGGAATTCTTTCTAGATATTTAGACAACTTCTTAAAGGTGAACTAAATGAAAACAGTTTTGTTGCATTGTTTTTTGTCTTTGCTTTTCTTCTTTTGGCAACTGCTCCGCCATTATCTTTATCAGATAAAACAGCATATGGTAAACCAAATCATATGTTCTCTGGCATAAATCTTTTTAAAGCTAAAATTTTCTCAGAGCCTAAGTGATAACTCCGGATGTTGACTCATTTGATGAATGATATCTCATGATCATGACTGCAGCCTCAAAAACTCCCAGACAAAGTTATGTCCCATGCTGTGAGGTTCTGCTCTGTGCTGAATAGGAGAAAACTGAAAATGATCTGTTTGGGCAAGGCAAAGGGTAAGCTTGAGTGTAGCATGTCGTCCAAGGCTCAGTTTCCTGAGACAAATATACTGGGACAACTTTTCTCCCTGCCAGGCCTTGACACTGTTCTCCAAGTCAAAGCCAGGGTATAGACTCTGTCATCAAAGAAATTGTGTCAAAGTGCTTCACTCCTTTCCTGAGTGAGGAGAATTGCAGCCATTTCTGTCAGGCTATGACCCACACACCAACTCAGTGACTGCCTCAGGCCACAGGCTTTTTGTGCCACATGAACTTCCAGCCTGGGTATCAACTAGTGGTGTTCAGTGTTTTCTAGTAGCACCTGCTGACACCAGCAAGTCAGCTGTGTGGCCTGTCAGGAGCTTGGAAATTACTTGTAGGAGAAAAACATACCTTGAGATTTTGCTCTGTGAGTAACAGAGCTAATAAAATCTGATTTCATACGGGCTTGAGTCCTATGAAGTGCTTCAAAAGTGTTAATCCCAAACTTCTCCCACCAGCCATAACATTGTTTAGGGCAGACCCAAGGAAGACAGGCAGACCATGCAGTAGCTCATATCCAGCTGGACGTCTCCATGTTTTGGTCACAGCTTGCCTCTTCACTGCTGAGTCAAATCCTGGATCCAGGTATTTTCACTCAGGCCTACTGACACAAAAATTCACCAAGTACAGGCAGACATTGAATAATCCTCATCTTAATTAAATAAATATTAATAAACAAGTGGATTTTTAGTGTATATGTTACTGATTTTATGGCTATTTGTAAACAACTCCAATGGACCACAGAGAACTCTAGTTTTATAAACACTTCTGTACTTCACAATGTACTTGGTAGCAGTTTATACATGTACACCTCACTTCACAAAATCCACTTGGAGGATGTTTTCAAGATTTACTTGAAGTGGAAACATATCCACAGTTCAGTTATTCTACATTCATCTACCTGTACTTCTGATTCCAAAAGCTACTTTCAGAAAGGTGAATTTAGTGGCTTACTCCTATTTACCAAAATAATGTGTTTAATGATGTGTCATTGCCTATGTTGTAACCCATTGCAGCTATTCTGAAGCTGAATGGAAGGACACCAAGGAATGCTTTTCTGAATACCCACTCTTTTCTGTATACTTTTTTTTTTTTTTTTTTTTTTTTTCTCTTTTTGGTTTTGGGTTTTTTTGTTTTTGTTTTTTTGTGTGTGTGTGTACGGCATTTAAGAAACTATTTTCAGGCACAATATTGCACAGGATTATCTCATCTCCTTCTTAGTTACTGTACCTTTGAATAACAAGAAATGGAAAATAATCTGGATGATTTTCACATTCATTCAAGGAGACAGGGAAAGGTTTTGTGACCTTCTCATTTAAAAAGGAGACCGGGACCTTACTCTTGAAGCTGGTATTGCTTAGTTTAGCTTCTGCCCTACTGTGTGACTTTAGAGATCATTGGGGTTTGCTATTGCTGTTAATTCATATTTATCAGAGGTCAAATTATTTGTAGATATTTCCAGGACAGAAGTATGTGCTTCTAATTCGCACCATAAATTGAATAGAGCTAAGAAATAGATATGGACGTGGGTGTTCATTTTTATCTATTGGCAAATTATTAGAATAATCCTTGTTATGGGTTCGATTCAGTGGAATTAACACTTTCCAGCAATTCCCAGGCCCAGTTCAGGACCCAGCCATGAATTAGTCTGCATGACTCCTGATTACGCCTGGGATGTACCAAGGAGGCACAAGGCCCGTGTGCATCCACCGAGCAGATGAATAGGGTATAAATTTGTAACACAAGCTGCATATATGTAATAAGATGTATCCACACAGAGCACACATGAGACTGGTTTGAGGTTCCCTGCATGAGTGCTATAGCCCGGGCAACTGGATATTTACTATTTCCAGGTGAAAGGCCAAATTTATCAATTTCAGTTTTCTTTTTTTTCCTGTGAGGAACTTTTCTAGGTAGAAACAGACCCATGCCAAATGCAAGCTTTTGATACCACCACAGAGTGAGTTCAGGCATTTTTGCTTCACTCTTGATCTATGACTGTGTCAGTCACAGAAAAGAAAGATACTGGATTGGCCAGGAGACTTGAGATAATCCTGACAGTTTGCAGTTTGGGTCTTTTAATTGGGATTTACTGAAATTTCAGAGGCCTTAAGCAAAACACATGATACTTCACTGACCTTGTGCTCATTAGGAAGCCTAGTTAGATACCATGTAATAGCAATGGAACTCATAACTCATCTTTTAAATGACATTTCCTAAAGTACTGAAAAGAACCTGGTCCACAATTCTCACTGAAATCCAGTGGGAAATGACAAGCATCTAATTACCTCAAGTGATAGGACAAGAGGGCAACTTTAGATTAGTAATTAGGAATAAATTCTTATCTGTGGCAGTGGTGAAGAACTGGAACAGGGGTCCTAAATAAGTTGTGGATGACACATTCCTGGAAGTGTTCCAGGCCATGTTGGGTGGTTCTTGGAGGAACTTTGTTAGTGGAAGGTATCCCTGCCCATGGCAGGGGGGTTGGAACTGGAGGACCTTTAAGCTCTCTTCTAACTCAGACCATTCTGTGATTCTATGAAGAACTCTTGAAAAGTCTGTCTTTGTAGCTTTTTATAGTCTTCTATACATGCCATGTTTGCAAACACTCTATGATTTCACTGCACAGGTGAAATGTTTTTACAGATGGTAAAAATTATGCAGAATTGAGCTATTTGTTTTTCCTTTGTCACAAAAAATTATGGGGAATCTAATATACAGCTGGCACAGTGCAATAGTAATAGTACTGGAAAAAATTGTCACAACAATATCTATTGCCAAATGTTTTCATTGAAAACAATCTGCTACAAACAATGAGATTTACTGCACTTAAAATGAATTTGAAAACTTTAAAATTTTTCTCCCAGCTAGTTTTATATAAAAATGATATTAATATTAACCCCTGTAAAAATAAAACTAGAAAGATACCTTTGATAAATATTTTTAAAGCAGGAAACCTGCAATTGGTGTAAATGGCATGCCCATAAAATGTGCAATTACAAGCTCTTGGCCTCATTACCAGAGGATTTAATTGCATTTATGTTACATAAGGTTTTTTTCTCTGTCTGCCTTCCTAGGCATTTTTTGCATCCATCTGTCCAATTGCATCCTAAGGGACCCAGAGAGAGTAAGAGAATGAGAGACTGTTTTGTGTCTGTGTAAGCAGTTGTTCCACATCTACTTTTCTCTGCACCACACTGTAACTGAAAACCTATTCATTTAAGTCTTGAAATATATATTTCAAACTGCATTCATTAGAAATGAATCTCCTTTCCCTTTCTCAACCACATTCTTACAGGGCTATTGAAGCCTGAGCACTGAGTTCAGTCTTGGCAGGTCCCCACCCCCCTCCAAGTCCAGGTTCAAGCCGTATTTGGGTTCTTTTGTGCTGATGCCTCCAAATTCAGCAGGGAAGTTCAAGAGAGGATAGATGAGCCCTTACACTGCTAAGGCCAGTCTCCATTTCAGAGCTGGAAGGTGACAAAAAGTGCAAAAGTGAATTTGGTCCAGGAAGGTTTTGAACAGAAAGCCATAAAGTATCTTTCCCTTTTTTCCATTCTTTCCCCCTTTTCAAGGGAAGGCATTTCCAGTAAAAGCTAAATTTGTCTCAGGAATTGGCTCTGTTCTTTTTGACGCTGCTGAATGCTTCATTGCCAAGAGGGACCCCTAGTGTTTTTTTCAGGTTTCATCTCATTCAGACTTGTATGGTTTTGTGTCTAAAATACATATAAATGCAAAAATAATTAGGAACACTTTAGATACACATGAATATAGACAGTGCAGGATCAATTTTTTTTCTTCAATGGACTCAAAACATGAACCTAATCTCTGTCTAGATCTGCAGGACTGGCTGTTTTCAAAGACGTACTACATCCTGGAGAAAGCCAATTTTATCATTTTATCATTTTATACTTTTATAATTTTGCAGTGATGGTAGGCACACTGAACAGGTACACTTGATTATACCACATGTCACAAACAGCAAAGGGCATTACCTTTTCCCTCCTATTCTGGGGTATCTTTTTCAAGAGGATGAAAAGACAGATAACATAAATAACAGAAGTCTTTGTGAAACATGCCCATTTGGTGACAAGACAGTCCTGTAGTTCAGTCACGAGCTGGCTGGCAATTCACCCAAGCCCACACAGGGTTGAGAGTCACGGGCCTGATTTTCCTGTTACCCAGAGAGGGACAGGAACCTGCTGGGGGCTGCACTCTGCTGTCAAACCTGACAACCTGAGTCACTTGAAACATGCTCTTCCTAGTCTCACCTGGCATGGGTACAACTCACCACACCAGGATAAGCTCAGTGCAGATGGGATGACGTGGGATGCCTGGGGAGCCCCTGTCATCTTCCCCAGAGAGTGTCCTCTGAGAAAGTGACTGAAGAACTGATGGCCTGTACCACCCACACAGATGCATTTTCTACGTTGTTAAGGCATTTGGCAGCATCAGATTTGGATTTCGTTTTTCTCTGTTATCCACTACAGGAATGTCACTAGCTGGGAAAAAATTGCTCATACTCGGAATCCCTAAATACATTTTACATATTTTGATGAAATATCTTTTGACTGGAGAAAATACCAATTAGTCAAAACAGAAATATGCAGAAAAGTTAATTTTGACAGTCAGCTTATGTTTCAAGTTGCCAGAAAATTTTAACCTTTTAAAAGCAAAATGTTCTAATTTTCCACTTCAAAATGTTTTAGCAAAAAAATGTGCAGCAAAAGCAGTTAGAAAGAGTGAAATTCAGATGGGAATTTCTTTAAAGTAGCCAAAAATAATAGAATACCTGATATAAAATTAAGACATTTGCTTAACATGAATTTTCAACATTTAGTCTCCTGCCTGTCTGCTAGTCCCAGCATCTCCCCACCTTTTCCTGCTTTGATCTCTGAGGTGCTGTGGTTAATGGGTTTTATCCATTTGAAATTTTGATGCGTGGTTTCTCCTAACGTAAATAGGAATTTCTTCTCCAGTGTCTTTATGAGATTTTTTTCAGATGTGTCAGTAGTTTTCCTAAAGTGAAGCTTGCTTTCTAATTATGAGCAGTTCCCAGTTCTGAAATTTACACTTAACTAAAGGAAAACACATTTTTAAAATAAATTTTCCAACATGTAATATTTTACCTTGAGGATGAGAAAAGTGATAACTTTTACATTAACTTGACTACAAAACTTGTCCCCTTTAGCATATCATCAATAAAACAGAGAAATGCACATAATGAGTTGAAATTTCTCTTTAAAACTTTCTACAGAACAAAACTTTATTATCTTCTATTTTAGAAATCATCTTCTAATTAATATCTCGTGCAGGTAATAAGAATTTTGACCTAATTTCTAAAGACATCCTAGCAAATGTCTCTTTCTCCTCAGATCAAAGATTTTTTCAGTGGAAAAAAGAAAGTAATTGTTAATTTTCTGTTGACATAAGTGAAATAAATTAGCATAAAAATGAATAATTAAATCATACCCAGTATAAAAGCACTTAATTCCCTATTAGGGAGCTTCCCTTGCTCATTATCCTGGTAGACAATAAACTCCTGCAATACAATAAGACAGGAACTAAGCCACTGTTTTATCCAAAGCTTCACTGCAGACATTAAAAGAGTTTTTAAGCTGCCTAAACTCATTTATGTTCTGTAGGCCACATTGCTGAAAAAATAAACATGCAATTAAAAAACCCAAACAAGGAGCATTAAGACAAGATAGTGATAATACATCAGTTTTTGCCATATATGTTGTAGCTCTTTCTTCAGGAAAATGGCTCATCAGTGTCACCAACAATAACTAGCTCTGCTTGTCTTCTGTAAGTCCTCCTCTCCTAAATAGGATAATCCCTTTTATCCAGGAGTTTTTTCATCCTTGACCATGGCAGTTGCACACTTGTATTTATGGCAGGAAACAAATTTTAAAAAGTAAAAATATTGTGGCTGGTAGGAAAATTAAGAAGAGCAAACCCCATATTTCTAGTTTTAGCATATTTGTTAAGTGTTTCCAAGTTTTTTTCAACAGAACACATGCGTCTCTCTAAAAATAAACCCAGTGATCATTCTTTGGGAATGAGCTCTAAGTGAATGGAGTGCCTGAAACTTTGATGTTTGCCACATTCCTGTGGCAGTTTATTGCCTGGACAAAATGTTTGGGCAAATGCATCATTGTCCCTTAGACTTATTTGAAAACTTGTCTAGGTGGGCACATCCTTGCTAACAAATTGAACAATAAATGGAAATGCTCATTCCCTGTCCTTGCAGACAAGTGGCACATCCACATCTCTCCAGACCCAGAACTGTGTAGCTAGGTGCAGACTGGGTAAGAGGTCCCTGGTGATGCTAATCCTACCACCATTCTCATGGATTTGGGAGAAATCCAGGTCAAAGCCATGCTGAAGCCTGTTCCAGTGTGAATTACTGGTTCCAAAGATTGTTTCACTTTCTAGTAATACTAACTCTGTCTAATTAATGTAGACACAGCCCTCATGTCCTGCATTTTCCGTAATTTTTAGCATAAAATTCAGTGTTGGCTACACAGAGGGAAAAGATTTCTCTCTGAGCAAAATCAGGCATCAGATGCCAGCTGCTAGACGAGGAGGGGTTAATTTCTTTAGCTTATCAGATGAACAGTTGACAGTGTGCTAGAAATTTCTAACATGGCTGGGTATTTGGGCAGATGTTAGAGCAGTGCATAACTAATGAGAAAGATCTATCAATTCTTTGCTGCAATAACTTTGCAATACTTTTGCCCAGTCTTTAAAACTCTGGAACTCAGTGGGTGGGTAAAGATGCTTTGGAAGTCCTAAAAACTCTAGACATGTGTAAAAAAAAATAGCAGAGTATGCCATGTGAGCCTAAAAGAAAGAGCTACATAATGGGAATTTTTCAATTCCCCTAAGCAGCATAATTAGATAATTTCAGCAACCTGGTTCCAGAAGTAATGGGAGCATAATCTAATCTGCTTTAATAAATTTTATGCCTTTCAGTAAAGATCTTGAGGATTTTGTCTATCCTATTGTGTTGTTCCACTTCAACCTTTGTGTTGCATTTGATTTCTCTTTTTTTTTCTTTTCTGTCAGAAGTAGGATTGCTTGATCAAGCAACCAATCTATTTTTACAAAAATATGTTTAATGTAGGACATGGCTATGCATTTATCTGTTAAGCAGGTTACCTAGGACAGAAATCAAGGGAATGCTGCAGTTTTGTTATCAATACCTCCAGTGTGCTGCTGTCTTTTAATACATATATTTAGACAGTGGAGAGGAGGCCATGATTTACAGTAAAGTTTTCCGCTGGGAAACTCTGGAGAAAAGAAACCATTTGATCAATCCAACCCTGACCATGGAAAGTATCTCCTTCAGACAGAAAAACCTGAAATCTAAAGCCTGGAAGAGTAATACTGTGTTCAGAAGAAGAGACTACAAAAATTCAACAGCTTTCATTTTTTTAAGAGCTCATGGATTTGGATGCACTAAAATATCTCAGCTTTTTCCTGAAAGTCAAAACATAGAAAAGATGAGGGAAAGTAAGGGAGGAACAGAAGCTATTGCAAGTCGAATTAACATTATGTAACTGAGTAATTGTATAATTTACAAAATCAAAATCATGTGGGTTTTGTCCTTTGCCTACTCTTTGCAAATTCTTTTATTGGGATCACATTATTTAAGAAACGTAAGTGCTTTCTCTATGCTTTTCACATTAACCCAGTCATTTTACTTTCCACTGTCACTCTCTGCTTTCTGTTTATTCTTTTCCAGACTGATTTTTCAGTAAGAAAGTTCCCTCTAACATTCTATAGCCTTTTAAAAATTTATTTTCTTAGGAAAATAAATTTTCCAGATGTCAGAGATTTAAAAACATCCAGTGTATAGTCATCTGATCAATGTTTCGCAGTTTAAAAATGTTGACATAACATATAGAGAAAAGACATTATGGCAGGTGTAGATATAAAGATTTTATATTCATTAGGTTGTACTGGCTGCATTGCTTATATGTGGTGAAGTTACACAAGTGTTTTGTTACCACTGTTTATTATTTATGAAGTGCCAAGAGTGTGTTTGACAGTACATTGTTATGAATATAATAAAACATTTTTATGACATGGCCTATCATATATTTACATTAGACTCTGTTTTAGAGATATTTCAGAACACACTGAAGGTTTTTAAATTGGTGTGGTTTTATTTTCCAGTATCCTTCTCCTATAAACTCTGGTGGCCTTTCCTTTTATTTTCTTTTTTAGCACGTTTAAGACTTACTTCTGTTGACCACCACAAGTTTGCAATTTGTCTGAGATAGCTATTGTTACATCTTGATGCAAAGCTGGGAATCAGGGTATCCACTGTAAGAGACCTAGTATTTCTATCTCTAAATGACCCCATGCTCCAGAATAGGAAGTTTCTTGTAGTAGATATAGGGAAAAGGGAAGGGAAGGGAAGGGAAGGGAAGGGAAGGGAAGGGAAGGGAAGGGAAGGGAAGGGAAGGGAAGGGAAGGGAAGGGAAGGGAAGGGAAGGGAAGGGAAGGGAAGGGAAGGGAAGGGAAGGGGAGGGGAGGGGAGGGGAGGGGAGGGAAGGGGAGGGGAGGGGAGGGGAGGGGAGGGGAGGGGAGGGGAGGGGAGGGGAGGGGAGGGGAGGGGAGGGGAGGGGAGGGGAGGGGAGGGGAGGGGAGGGGAGGGGAGGGGAGGGGAGGGGAGGGGAGGGGAGAGGAGAGGAGAAGAGAAGAGAAGAGAAGAGAAGAGAAGAGAAGAGAAGAGAAGAGAAGAGAAGAGAAGAGAAGAGAAGAGAAGAGAAGAGAAGAGAAGAGAAGAGAAGAGAAGAGAAGAGAAGAGAAGAGAAGAGAAGCAGGATAGTTTTTCTACTTTAATATAAGAAAAAAGGGGAATAAATGTGTTAGACTTTTTAATATTTTCTTTTTTTTTTTTTTTTTCAGAGAAATTGGCTTATTTCTTATAGTACAGCCCTGCACACTTAAACCAAATGGTTTTCTGTGCTTCCAAAACCATTATGTGTATGACCAAAATGTTCCTGGTAGTAGTGCTATAGTGGATGCATGCCACAGATCCATGTATGAGGCTCTCATTCAGTAGAATATGAGGCTATGATTTGAGAGAGATGGAATGAGATTAGTCAAGAAAATGAAAGGTTCTGAGAAACCATGGAGATAGCTCCTCACACTGGGTTGCAGGGTTGCAGGGCTAACAGCAAGCATGCAGTGGTTGCCAGAATACAGGGAAAGAACCTGGCTGCAGTTCAGCTGTTTTACAAGACAGGAAATGTAAAACTGCAAAACAGTGAACACTGGTGGTGAGGGTGACCTGGATGTTGATTGTACCTGCACTGCAGGCTGAGGAAAAAGGGAAGGAAGTTGCTGCCCTGCTAGCTGAACAGGATCTGTGGAATTTCTATCATTTTTTTGCATGAAATTATTCAAAAGATAAATCTTTTAAGAGTAGAAGTAATGCCCAATAGACTATTTCATAAAACCATAGGTCTCAAATCAGATCTCAATCAGATCTCAAATCTCAAGGGAGTATTTGACTCATCTTATCTGATCTCCTTTATAAAACTCACCATAGTGCTTTCCTAAATTAAATTGTGTTGGAATTAAATTATATCTGTCTCTCTCTCACACTTTTACTTACTCAAAGTCCAATCTTTATTTAGAAACTGGCATAGAGAGTGATAGTCCATTGCAAATTGAGGTAATCTGTTCCACTGAAAAAAAAAATCACTCTTAAAAGCTTGTGCCCTTTTTCTTGCCTGAATTAGTCACACATGAGCTTCCAGGTACTGTATCTTGATGTATGCCTTCATCTGCTAGGCTGAAAATGCAGCTCATTGCTGAAATTTTTCTTCCATGCATGTGGGTGTTTATTTACTGGCTGTGGTCATATCAATTCCCAATTTTTTGTGGCAAGACAAATAAATAGAGTTTCTATAATCCTTGACTAAAAGGCATGACTTCCAGTGATTTATTCTTTTCCTAGAAGAAATATTATTCAATAATTTAATCATTCTTACAGCATTTCTCTAAAATTCTGCCTATCTGTTAACATCCTTGAGCTATGGCTCTCAACAGAGGATGATAGGAGAGGTAATATTGCAGTAGACATCACCCATGAAAGATCCTCCTCCTCTCCTATTCTATATTTCCTGGATCCCAGGTCATCTGTGCTGCTGCATCCACTTGGGGAATGACAATTTTTCTGGGACGAATCATAGGTTAAACACTTTTTTTCAAAATGCCATCATAATGATTGAACAACTTAACTTCAGCTTAAAAGTATGAATTTAAACTCGAAAAGTTTATGTGTGTGTGAGGGAGACTTTCCATGGGATGTGACATAGCATCAGAGAATCTCATAATCAATTATGTTGGACAAGACTTCTGAGATCGTTGAGTCCAACATATAAAAATTCATTTGCCTGACTGTGCATTTGTGACATCTTACTGACCATAAAGAACCTGAAGAGATTATATCCTAATTTGAGCCCTTAAAGCTAAATTGTGTGAACACCTTCCCCAGATCTCCAATCCTCTCTTATGCAACAACCACCAGATTCCACCCCTTTATAAATGAGTGCATCCCATCTCTAAACCCACTCAGTACTATCACTGAAGCAGCACCTAGCAGTCAAGTAATCTACCTAAAGCTAATCTCCTTTAAAACATTCACTGTACTTAAAACATGTGTAGCTGTGGCCACTCCTGAACACTCTAAGTGCTGAGCCATGGTTTTCACATTGTAGGCACCCAGCACCTTCCCTGTAATAATACACCAATTAACACATCTGTGCCCTCATTTGTTATCTCTACTGGTCTTAGAACATCTTGTGCTGTCTGAATGGACTCAAACTATTTTTTGGGTTCTGCTTTGTTGGTCTAAGTTCCAAAGTAGAAATTGTTCCTTTTGGATTATGGAGGGAAAATAATAATTAAAAAATGCCTTATGATTCTTGTGTGGAAGCTGTACTTGAAGCTCTGGTGTGGAAGCTGTACTTGAAGCTCTGTTGCTTCACATCTTTATAGTTATAAAATGTTTACCTCAGTGGCTGTTCTGTCTCTTTTAAGGTCTGCTTCATCCTCAGAATTGCTCTGAACTTCTTTCAGTGGTTATGTTATTGCTAGGAATTAATACACTGCATTTAATAATGAATGGCATTCATTTAATTTTATGGGGATTTTTTTCCTCAAATATCTCTGTGATGTGCTGAAGGCTGCTTTATTTTGTAGCATCTTATGATAAAGGGTTTTCCTCCAAGAGACCCACACTTCACAGAGGGGGCAGGATCCTTGGCTGTGCAGTCTCTCATTGAGTGACTGAAAGGATGAGGGGAGCAGAGCAGCATCACATTTCCCTCTGTTTTGCTATGAGATAGAAGGGGCTAAAGAAGCCCATTAATCACCGTGTGGAGTTGTTCAGACATTTGTAGTTCAGTCATACCTAGATCACAATGACTTGGAGTATGAAAATTATATTTTAATTTGTTGAGGCAGTTTATAGTTGCAGGGTGAATGAGTAGAGACAAGCCTGCAGTAAATTGTTAGGCTTGAATTTCTCTTTAAAAATCTGCAGTAGTTTGGATTTGACTTTATAGTAACACTGAAGCCAGTGTGTTAGCTTCTGTCAGTCTGAAACAGGTCAGGCTAAAGTTGCCAGGGCCAGCATGCACACACAGACACACACACGTCCCCACTGAACTTGGGGTCTTAATGAATTTTACAGCTTGGATCTGCCTTGGGAAAACTAAGGTCTCTTGGTTTCCTCGGAAATGTGGTTATTAGAACATCGATACAATGTTTGACTTTCAGCCCAAAATGAACATCTAAGACATACATTAGTACATAGTTTTGTCCATAAAATTATAAGCAAATTAGTTTTTTATAATTAGTGGATCAAGCAGTAGAATCTAAGGTGCACTTTTGGAATCATGTAATAGAAAAATAAATAGTCCTATACCAAAACAGATTCTCAGTCTGGATTGATTTCTCTATAAAACTGAATCACTATCCTCATGTAAAATGGTATCATTAACCCTGAAGAATGTTTTCATTGAAGTACTGGCTTTCCTATGAAAGTTAATGTGCTGGTAGGGTTTAAATACTTTGCCAAAGCAGCATTTTTTTAAACACTAGAAATTATAGTCATAATAATTACAATACAAGACTCTATAAACTGCTTTGCCAGAGGACTCAGTTCTTACCAAAATGTGCTGGGAAATCATTTACTGTTCACGTTGTGTTTGGAACATCCCCAGGAGCTTAGCTAACTTTACACCGCAAATGATGTCCAATTTAGTGTGGGGTGTACTGGCTAACACGTGCTCTGCTGTCCCACAGAATGGCCACTACAGAGCTGCCTTTCCTTTGCAAAAGGTGGGAAGTCCTCCTTCTTAAATGGAGATTCAGTTTTGAGTTGGTTTCAAAGTCTGGCCATGTCAGTAGAAAGGAATATTTTATCTCAGCAGGTTGGCAGATGATGACAAGCAAGTTCCATCACATTCAGTGTAGCCATACTGGGGAAGGTGTTTTGACTGTGATGAAAGAGGAGGACCATGGCAAGACAGCCTCAAAAAAGTTGTATGCCTAATGCTTTTATTTGTGTAAAGTTTTTATTAGTGGATTAGGAACTGCACTGGATCTGGATTCATACATTCAAAATTTAAACACGCACCCCCCTGAAGTTCTGAAGTCTCGGCCATTCACTTGCTGTTGTTCTTCTCTTTTACTTCTTACTGAATGTACTTTTAAATAAAAATTTTCTTATCTGGGGAATAACTTAATGTAAAATACTAGAAAATTATTATTTTTTAATACTAATAAAAACATACACTATCAGCTCAGACCAAGATGTTTACTCCCTCAGTGCTCAGTCCTTCATTAGACAATTTAGACTTTGTTAGATAAAGACAATGTATATAATTCAAGAACCTGCTCCCTCTTATTTGGCAAGATAGGTGTTTAGTGCACAGAAAAAGGTTTACATTGTACACAATTCTTATCTTGGTGTTCTGTAGAGAAGAAAATTTTCAACTTATTTAAGTGCTAAGAATAAACTGTTCCCAGAAACTTACTTCTGTTTGGCAACATTTCTGCTGAAGATCACGAGCACTCTAACAGATTTGGCATCTGCTGAGACAGTTCTTCTCCTGCACTAATTTATTACTATTGTTATTGTGAAAAAATAAACACTGACTTATTATTGATGTGTCTGCTTCTCTGTTGAGATATTGTTGTTTATGAGCATGCTGCTTACTCTTCTTTCAAGGCACAACTTTTAAAGTTGGTTCCTCTGAAATCTCTGCTTCTTTCCTACAGCATTCTTATTCAGGCCCTTCTTTTTTATCCTATTCACATAATTTGTGACAGTAGGACTCCCTAAGCTTGAAAAGGTTGTGTAAAATGTGGTGTTTTTCTTCCAGCAATTTACTTCTTGAACATGTAATCTTTTAACATTTTAAGTGTCATGTGGCAACCCCCCCCCCCCCATATATTTAAGCTGTGCATTAAGTAAAGAAGAACCTTTTATTGTTTTGTGTATTTCTCCAGATAACCTCTTTTGGTGACTTATGCCATGGGTTGGAGCATGTATTAAAAACACTGGTAAGCAATCCTGTGTTCAAGTGTGTCCAGCTGTCCTTGAGCTGGTATAACCTACTCCTCCTTTACATTCAATTTCCTGGAATTTTTGAAAACATGATGTGTGTTTACATGTCTTTTGCACACTGAAGTCCTGAAGGAAATGTGCTGTCTCAAAGGGGTGGAAATAGAGAAAAAATACAAAGAATCTGTCAGTTGTACACATTGATGTAAATGTGTGGCTGTGAAATGTAAACTCCATGCATTGCTGAATCTTTCTTTGGGAGCTTGAAACACTTACACTTTTTTGTTTTTTTCTTGAAGTAATTAAGTACAGGTGGGGCCACTTTCTAATGGGTTATCTTTCTCTCCCTTTTCAGACTTTTTTAGGTTTGTGCATTGTTTTGAATGTACCTAAGTTTCATGGTTAATTGTGCAGAGAATATTGTTTAGCAAAAGGCACCTTAATATTTTTTCTATTCTATTCTATTCTATTCTATTCTATTCTATTCTATTCTATTCTATTCTATTCTATTCTATTCTATTCTATTCCTATTCCTATTCCTATTCCTATTCCTATTCCTATTCCTATTCCTATTCCTATTTTCACAAGTTATAAAGTGGTTGAAATTAACTTTTGGGGGGCTTTTGTGAGGGTTTCAGCAGTCTACATATTATGTAAAATTACCATGGGACTATATGAATTATTTTGCCAAAGCATAAATCAAGGTTGAGAAATCCATATTATGAATCCATTTCTGAATACAGCAATCTGAAATTAGAAAGGAGTATTCAGGGACCACTTAAAGATTCCCAGTAGAGAACCTTGATTTACATTGAATAGATCTGTTGTTGAGAGGCTAAGCTCCTTGCAGATTCTGGCCTAATTCATGTTTATCATTCTAAAAATGTAAAAAATCCCAAACAACAAAACAACCAAACACAGGTTGAGTATTGTTATAGCAATCATGTGGTTGTGGGGTGGAATCATACTTAAAAGTGCTCTTTCTGTTTCCTTTTCTGACAAGAAGGTAGTGATGCAGTGTGACTGAAATGACACTTACCCAAGTAACATCTGTGGCCTTCACTCACCATGAGAGTCACACAATTTTATTTGCAACAGTGATTTTGAAAATAGTACACTCAGCTGATACCATGTAATTGCACAATTTCGAATGATGCAGATTTAACACTTGTTTATTTAAAAATTAACTGCAATGTGAATGGGCAGGACCACACCAAAGTGGACTGATTCCTAATACTCCTGAAGACACTGGATTGATTGCTTTGGAAAAAAACCCAGGGAATTCTTTGCACTAAAAACAAATAAAAGCGAAGATCTTACAAGTAGAGCAAAGTTACTAGGGTGATAGAAAACTACCCCTGCATAAATGATAAATAGGCTTTTTGTCTGTAGATGTCCTGTTTGTAGAGAAAATCTGCAAATGGTAAAGGCAAGCTATGACGACATTTTTTTCCTGGTTGAGCAGGAAATTTAAATTTAGAGGGCTGAGGCATAAACACTCTCCCTTTTCATTTCGCAGAGTATTAATTTATGAAGTTGCTACTTCATTTTACAGTTCATAGAGGAACAAACAAATTTGTAGGTGTTAGGTAGGAAGATAACAGATAATACATTCTGTATCTGTAACAGCTATGTCAGTGAATGGCCTGTATGTATCAAGTCAACTAGGGACTAGTTTCCTAATAGCCCTAATTTCCTGGAAATGCCATTGTTTTTATGAATAAATTTTTGTCTGTCTGTTGATTTTCAAAAAACAAAATTAATAGCAATACATTTAGAAAGAAATTTATTTTACAGTGAAGCTAGACACTCCTCTCTGGTGAACAAAGAAGTAGGTAGGGAGTTATATTGTTATAAGGATGAAATACATAGGAGTGGGTCTATCTTATCCTTGGACAAATAAAGAAAGCTCAGGGCCTCTTACAGGATTCCTGGGCCACAGTGATCAGTCCTTTCTGGAGGGTCATATGAGTAACAAAGAAATAACCTCCTCAAAGACCAGCAAGGATGCCTTTGTTGTGCCAGATTTTTTATATTTTCAAAATTTGGTAAAAATAAGTGTTAAACTATAAAAACAATTAATTTCCATCTTGACAATGGAACCCTACTCCTGTATAATAAACCAGACATGGCTTGGTCAGTCTTTTGGATGCCTATTCTTTGAAGAGAAGCTTAATGGGTTCTTGCTTCTGTTATAGCCTATTTTCCTGCAGATCTGTGCTAGAAGCAAGCTGTAGCAAAATGTTGCAATTTTCCTGGTGATGAACAACTTGTTTAAATCCCCTAATTCTTGAAAACCCCCTCAGGTCCTTTTTTGCTTTGCTGGTGCTTTTTGCTCATCTGTGTTTTCAATTTGGTTAGAAATGTGAATCATGTTTAAAAAAAAAACCTCAGTGTGGGTTTGCAAAAAAAAACCCTCAGTGTGGGTTTGCAAAAAAACCAATTGTAACAGTGAACCATCGCCTGAGGCAGGAAGCTGTAAGGATGAAGGAAATGGGAAGTTAGCAAACATGACAGAACAAAGAAGTGAGAACCTGTAGAGACAAATACACAGACCTGTGTGTTGTTTTGCCTTGTTTATGGTGAAAATTAACAAGACTGAAAGGGAAACCGTGACAGCAATACATGGAATATAAAATTTGTTGCAGGAAATGAAGATGATAGGATGTAGGCATGTCAGAGGACTGGAAATGCAGCTGAAACCAGCAAAGGTCTTTGTACAGGTCTTTGGGGAGATGATGAAGTAAACAACTCTGAGGTTGAACATAAAATCACAAAGCTGGAAATCACATCTGTGAAAACACGTCTGTGTGAGAGTTTCCCAACAGGAAAGGTAATGAATAGTGATGTATTTTGGCTGAGTTATAGGTTAAAGCAAGCAGCATCAGATGATGTCTAAACCCCCAAAGAGGAAGACCACCAATGCGAAGAAATATATTTGAGTTAAAGGAGGAACGGTGTTCGTGTTCTTTAGATATATTAGGATAATGGCCAGACAGAAGACAAGCTTAAAAATAGAAGATTGGAAAGCATATCCTCACCCATAAGAATCAGATCTGACTGACTAGGGGTATAGGCATAAGAAGAGTATGATGCACTTCTGTAAGAAATGCTAGAAAGCTGATGCATAAATAGACCATAGGCTCAACAGATTTGTATTGTATCACAGAAATACAGAAGATCTGAGTTGGAAGAGACCCACAAGGATCATTAAGTCCAACTCCTGTCTGTGCACAGTACAGCCCCCAAAATGATGCCATGTGCCTGAGAATGTTATCCAAACTCTACTTGACCACTTCTGTAAGTCACTGCTTCAATCGAAGATTCAGGTGACTAAATCTAATGACAGAAATGAGGACTTGAATATAGGGGAGGAACAAAATAAAGATGTCAAGAGTTTTGAGGAAATGTTCATAGAAGATTTTGAAACAGAAGGATATAGGTTGTCTTGCTTGTTGCATGGGAATGGGTCTGGCTCTTAAGACCTGTGGATTTTGTTCACACTACCTTACTCCAAGAGCCTTTGACCCTGAGGATATCCATGACTTTCTGTCTCCTGATGTAGCATTTAATCTTTTGTTGCAGTCTGTAAGTTTGTTATAAACTCCTGAGATCTGCATTGAGGTCTAAGGTATAGAGAAAAGTGCAGAACAGGTGTTGAATGCCTTTCTAGAATTACCTGGTTGCTTCTAATTACAGAGGACTGCTGTCACAAAAAAATTCTTCAGAGAATTTATTTTTGTTTTCCTTTCCTTTTGTTTATTTTTCAGTATTACTTAATCTTTGCATCCAGAAATATTCCTAAAAAGTAAGGAATAATGCCAGCATTCCAGTGCTAGCAGATCAGTTCACTCTACCGTATACATTTATTTTCAAATATATGATTTCAAATTCACATGAACATAAAAATATAGAGAATAAAAAAATAATATTTTAAGGAAAGTGGTGGAAGACCTATCACTTAAATTATTTAAAATATGATCCCATCTGAAGGATTCAGGCATGTATTAAAAGGAAGAGTCATACATTGGCTAGGATAGGACAAGATGACCTAAGAATTCTTTCATCTATAATTGCATGTTTATGTTCCAAATGGTTTCCCATAGTTTAGTAACAAGACAAGAACGCAGCTGGATTTAATGTCCAAATTACCTTTAAGACTTTAGGCATGATACCTATGTGAATAGCAGAAATATGACAGATATTATGTAATATAATAAGTAATAGTACTTTTACGAGAAATGCCATAATGAAGGAATGAGATATGTTTTAAGTATCATCTGAATTGCCAAGTTCCCATTAGTACCTATTTGTTAACGTGTTATTTAAGCTAAACTATGGTATAATGTATGGATATCTATAGATATAACTTGTAGAGATATGTGCGGTTCTGTGCACATAGACACAAACCCACTCACACCATGCTCTTCACTGAAGTCCTGTTCAAGGTGATCTCTGGTCTCTATTATTTTTAGCGAACCCTGTCACCAGTAAGTCTGAAAAGAGGTAAAAGATAGAAATTTCAAACACTTTTAATAAGAAATACAAGAATACAGAACTACAAGAAATCATAATATCAAATCCCATCCTATCTATATGAAGACTGACACTTCCAGTAATCCTTGTCAGAAATTTAGAAAAATTCGTCTTTAAAATTAACTAGATTTCTTTCGTCCACTACAGTCACAGGAATGATATTTCAGAACTGTGCATATGAAAAGTTACATTTTCCTTATTTGTAGTGGAAAAGCATCCATTGATAATGTCTGCCTGCATGTTTCAATTACTGTTCTCAGAAGACGTTTTCCCTCCTGTCTACCATTCTTGTCTTTGTCCAAACATCTGCAGACAGAATCATAACTTGTTACCCTTTTTTTCTGACAGGCTGTATAAGTAAATGATCTTTGAGTTTCCCTATTTCATCTCAGTTATGCAGTAAAGATCTAAGATTTTGTGTATTTACTTTACTTTGTTACAATCAGTAGCATAACTTAAAAATAATATAGAAATGGATTTTATATTTTATGAAAACACTAGTAACTTTAAAAATGGTCTTTTTTGACTTTTGTCATGGTTATGACAATCAGATAACTCACAATGAAGAATGGTGACATTTTGAAGGCAAAATTCAAAAAGCCGGTTTGATTTTGAGCAATAAATATTAATCTTCCTCAGCGAGAAACAGATAACTCCATAGTAACGATTTGCATTTTTGTTTGTACAGGTTAGGGAACAGGTTGCTAGGAATAGCTGCTTGATTTATCAGAAGTAAGACAACTGTATATTCATGCTAAAATAAAAAACAGCTCTCTTTGGGGGTCTGTTCCTGTGGCAATGAATCAGGGCATGTGCTGGTTTCCCTCCTGCACTATAACATGAATAGAAGACTCCTCCCATTATGCAGTCAGTCAGTATTGCATGGCTGTTATTCTTTATAGTTACTTTTAATTCATGATTATCCAGTTTACAGGATAAATTCTTATTTACTCTTGCATTAACCTGACTTGCACACATAGAATCATACAATCATTAAGGTTGGAAAAGACTTCCAAGATCAAGGAGTCCAACTTTTTACTGAATGGCACCTTGTCAACTAAACCATAGCACTAAGTGCCACATCCAATTGTTTCTGGAACCTTCTCAGTGACTGTGATTCCTAGGCTTCCCTGGGCAGCCTGTTCCAATTCTTAGCAATCTTTTCAATGAAGAAATTCATCCTAATGTCCGACCTGAGCCTCCCTTGGTTCAACATGAGACTATGTCCTCTAGTCTATTTGCTGCTTGGGAGAAGAGACCAACCTCCATCTGGCTACACCCTCCTTTCGGGTGGTTGTAGAGGGCAGTAAGGTCATCCTTGAGCCTCCTTTTCTCCAGGCTACATCACCTCCTTCAGTTCTTCTTTGTATGACTTGCTTTCTGTACCCTTCTCCAACTCCTTTTCTCCTTCTCTGGACATGCTCCAGAACCTCAGTGTCCTCCCTGAATTGAGGGGCCCAGAACTGGGATTCAAGGTGCGGCCTCACTGATACTAAGCACAGAAGAATTGCTTCCCTTGTCCTGCTGGCCCTACTCTTTATGATACAGGCCAGGATGGCACAGCCAATGTTGTTTTCATCCAATTTTCTACTCAGGTCCTTCCAGCTCATGATATCCCTTTCCTCCTCCAGACTGGTGACACTTCTTGCAAATCATAAGCTCGTTGCTACTGTCTTTGAGAAAAAGTCATTAATACCAAAGTTTCATGATAATTCTCAATCCATTCCTAAAGGACCTTACTCCTCCTGCAGGATTCAGAACTACTTTTTTCATGTTCGCCTCATCAGTCCATTTCTCATCAGAGAACCTACTAATCTCCATTTTAACTAACGACTTCCTGTAGTAATTAATATCAGGTGCCAGAAGCCAGAAAAATGAGATCTATATTATTGTCTTTGCTTAGAAAATCAATCATTTCATCAAAGAAAGACAGCAACTAGTATTATGTATTTTACCTCTGGTAAACCTGTGTCATAATTTTTTCCCTATTTCCATCTCTTTATATTTATTTTTTTATTGAATATTTTTCTCCAAGCCTGATATACTTTAAATATTTAGGCAAACACGCCTTTTCAATAAGTGCACAAAGCTTGCTGCTTGCAAACTCTATGATGCTACCCCATCTTGAAGTAATAAAAGAAATGGCAAAATATATACTAATAGTTTCCAACTAAGTAATGTAAACAAATAGTCCCAATATTCTCAGGCTCATACATTTTCTCCAAAGACTAGCGTTCATTCTCAAGAAACATAAAATTGATGATAGAGAAAATATGTTGGCAAGAAAATTCTAATTACTTTGTTTTAGCTATTAGATTTGGATAGTCCTTCAGTCCTGAGTTAAGAAGATTCCCTTTGTAAAATTTGGCAGAAGAAATTCTCCATATCATATATTTTCTTTCAAGCTAAGGCCTCAGGCTGATGCCTGATTGCATCAACCTGTCCCACAACTGGGCTCTGGAATGAAACTTGCAAATTGCGATAAGATTCTCTTATGGGTACATTGTGTAGTCTGGAAATGTTTAATATTGATAAAGATTTTTTTAAAATTTCTCTGGTGCTAGTCTCTTTTGCTGAATCTTAGACAACTAGATTCTTCAAAGTTCTTTGTGCCTCCTATTTTTTTAGGTCAGACTCAATTGTTCTTGAACTTAGTTTGCAAAGACACCAATGCTGTCTCTTCCTGAATAGTCTCTACTACACTTGTTTGTCTCATCTTTTAACTCTTCAGTTTGGAAATAGTACTTTGTGGTTCTCAGGATCCATGTGAAACCATCTCTTGGCTCAATTTATGCAGGGATAACTTGCAAAAACTCAGTCTCTTGTGTATTTGGTTTAATATGCCCCTCTTCAGTTTTTTCTTTTTCAGCTCATTCCATGGCATCTCAGAGAGTTTCTTCTCTTTTACTTTCTCTCTCTCAGCTTTAAGACTGATATCAATTTCCTCTATTTTAAAGTTGAAAGAATTTTCAGTCCTTTAAGCCCAAGATATTAGCAAGAAAAATGCTATTTTTTTTTTATTCATCTGTGCTCATTGACTTGTAAGGAAAATCTGTCATTATGTCCAGCTAGACTCAAGTCCTGCTGGATCTCTTTCACTTTCATAGTGCATTGTTTCTAACTAAAGAATATGGGGGTTTTTTAAGCACAAGAAAAGTTTTTCATATTTTCTACAGGTAGAAAGAGATATCTAGTGGTTCTTAGTGAGAAGTTATTCTGACTACTTTAAGCCAATTTTTAAGGTGAGTGCAACAAATAAGAAACATTTTCTTTTATTCATCTGAAATGAAACACTTCAGTATTATATGTGAAAATGAATCTCTATTTTAGTGTGAAACTAAAAAGTTTATTTTTTCCCTAGCTTTGAGATAGCTAACTTTGGAAAAAAAATGGACAAATAGTAGCCAATTAAAATGTAGTAATCTGAAACATGTTTTATTACTTTTATAATAATAAATTTTTCTTTTTGAAAAACCTGTCTCTTCATGAAACATGTTCTTCATTTTGAAATGCAGATAGCATTATAGAATATGTTTCTGCTTTGAACTGACAAGCAATTACAGATACTTAGTGTATGCTGATTACATGGTACATTGAAGCAATTATATACATATTTTCGCTTTTTCCACACTCAGAATCCTACAATAACTTACTTATTCAATTACTCTTAATTTTTTTCTGCTTTATATTTCCTGGCACATGGAGCAGTATTTAGTTTACAGACTTCAGAGCTAGGCACTGAAACAAACATTCCAAACACTGGGTATGGAAGACATAGTGCAGCAAAGCTTGGAGGGTTTTACTGGTCAGCTTAGGAACTCATCTAGATCCTTTCATCATGGCTAAGAGCTGCTGCATCATGTGGAAAACTATCCCTGGGAAACCCCCCAGCCTTTGTTCCATGAAGAGGCCATTTGCTTCACTTATTCCAGAAAGTTTCTGCATCAAATGGTCTGCATATGTGCATACGATCATATTTTGACCATTTGCAGCCAGACTTACCACAGTGTTTAGGACAATGAACATCAGACCAAATTCACCTAAATTTTGGTATACAGAGCAATGGATAACGTTTCATGGATAAATGCTCAGGTTGCTCTCTGGTAATTTCTCTAACATAAATTCTTTTTAGATGTATTTTTGCTCTCAGAGAATGGAGAATTACAGCTGCCTCACCATTTCCTTGAATGTTTCATGACCAGGTAGGATAAGAGATATTTGAGGGTATTTAATTTAATTTTAAATTAATAAAAATCAGGCTATGCAATGTTTGCAGAAGCTTATCAATAGTGATTATGCCTGTTCTTTCTCCATAATAGAGATTTTGAGTATCAGTGGAATTTGACTTTCTAAACAGGTACCTTTTATTCATTCTCAGTGATTTACTATTTTGAGGGAGAAGCATTAAAAAATCCATATATATTGCAATTATTATCAATAATGGTGCCACTGTTTATATTATTTGATTCTTCTGAAGAGTGACTTTGGAAATTTCCAGTAAGACAAGTTTTTGGGTTTTTTTACTTAAACAAAAAGTATGTGAGTTACACAGTATTTAATCACCCCCATGGAAATTTAGATTTTTCTGTTTCCCTACTTGCACATATAGCCCAAATATATAATCCATGAATAAAACATGGTGGAATCACACAACAATATAAGCATAGCTAAAAAAATCCAGGCATTGAGTACCTCTCCGATTTAGTGTATATGTACAATTCTAATGTCAGTGCATTCTTTAAATGTCAGGAATCTGTGTTGAAGACTGCCTGAGGGCCTGAAGGTTGGCAGATTTATATTGGACAGTTAATCAATTTTATTTTCCTGGTAGTGTTAAATGAATTCACAATAAATCTCTTTCTACACTTTATTTTTACATTTCTGTATCTGAATTGGGCAATTTGTACTTTGTATCCTTAGCACAATGTAATTTGAGCTGCTTACGTGTTATTATTATTTCTAGACCTGGATTTAGTCACATACGGAATTCAGGTTCATAATAAATTTTTGTCCACTGGGGTAGGGGTAGAATTGTTTGATCCACTTATTTTTATTATCGCTGGATGCTCTGTAGGGATAATTCAACTGTCTGTCAATCTGTTTCTAAGAAAGAAATAACAACTTGAAAATTAATTTCCAGTCAGACCTGAGCCTGGTTGTTTGGTTTGTCATTATTCTGGTATGCAGCTTCATAAGTCATATATCACTACAAAAGTCTGACACGGGCATATAAGAAGGAGAATTTCTATGTATGAAAAGCTTCTAAAATATTTATTCCTCCTAACATAAACATAAAACTTCTATATTCCTGATATCAGTATTTTACTTTTCATAGTACTAACAATAGCATCCTCCTTAAGAGGTTCACAGGCTTTTACTGGGCATTTGTGTATTCCCATCAGGTAAAAGCAAATTGACTTAGTAAAATTTGCTCCAGTCTCACAAGGAAAGTGTGAGAAAAAAAAAAACCTGCTGTGAAGGCTGGATGGCAGATTTCAGGGACTATCTGAGATGCCCAGAAGGCACTTCAAGAGCAAGGATGCATTTCAGTAATTCAGAAGCTGATGACAGAAAAATCCTTAGGAAACGTAGCTTTCATTACTAAATTCTGAATTTTGTATTGCCTTCTTCCCCATTCGGAATTTTTCGATTTTTTTTACATTGAATGTCATGAAAGATTATTTCATTTACATGAATGGAATACCTTCAGTGGAATACCTTCTTTTATTGGGTAGATGTGGTTACATACTAGAAAATGTGAAGCTATTTTGGATGCTGTAAGCACTGGTTCCAAACAGCCTTTACAGACTAGCACTTAAGAAAGACAAGATCATGGAATAAATTTTAAAACCCAGCAATAAAACCAACCAAACAAAAAAGATGCTGGGATGATTTTAAACCAGGAAGAATAAGAAGAGGCAGTTATATGCAAGCAGCTGACAGTAAAAGCTTGAAACAGATGGAGACTCTTGAATGCTGTGGCACTGCAGGTGAACTTTGACAGAGGTTGTGATTGTCCAGCAGGTTTGTGCCAGGGTTCTGAAGGGCTGAAACTGATCACCATGAAAAGTTTCACAAGAGGGAGGGAAACAGGCAGCAGCAGGTAGACAGAAGGAAATAATACCTAATCTTCTTGTGGAAGACTTGCACATTCAGTAGGAATAAGACCTGAGACCTGACTAAAAAGACGAGATATTAGATGGTGTAATAAATATTTTTTCAATGCATGTATACATACAGTACATTTTATTACATATGTATCTAGGTAGTTAACTTTTTTTCCTTAAAAATAGTTTTGCTAGATTTTTTTTAATGGAAAGAGTGAGACAAAATTAAGCTTTGGTGCAATTCTATTTATGTCAGTGAAATAGTAGAACTTAATCTTGCTTTCAGTGCATAGTTTTGAAAGAGGTAAATTTGTGGTTGATCCCTACTATTCTCAAATTTCAGAGAAGGTACAAAACATCCGTATTTTAGCATCAAAATTGCAGTGCAGAATCAGCTGTACTACAGGGCATAGGAAGCTTAATTTGAAGGAGATCATGGTTGATTTCCCAATGACTTTTGAAGCCAATTTCCATTTAGCTGCTGGTGGATACAAGAATGAAGAGTGTAAGAAGGGCCCCACTGGCCCAGACAAAGGATCCATCTGCCCTTATTCAGTCTCTGAAAATAGGGCCTGGAGATTAAAATGGGGAGAGAATAAAAACCCCAAAACTGGACACTTCTTGTCATCCATTCTTGACATTCCCTTCAGCGTCCAAGTTTTTTATTAGAGTGTAAATTTCCTGTCCTATGCTTTTAAAATCCATTTCCAAATACAATATCCATTAACTTTTACATTTTTTTTTTAATGTGGTACCATTCAATTCTATTCCTCCACTTCCTCTGGCAATAAGCTCCTGAATTACCCACAAAGTAAAGACATTTCTTCTACCAGTTTTCTACCTGCTGGCGTCACTGACTGTCCCTCAGTTCTTTTGTTGCAGGTTTTGGTGACCAGCTGAGTATCCAGCTTATTCACAGCTTTCATGGTTGCGTAAAGCTCCCACATGCTGCCTATGAGTTTTCCTTTTCAAACATGACATTAGTTTAGACAACTATTGGTGATGAAGCAGTACTGTTGTCTAGTTACAACTCCAATTTTAACACTAAGCATATGTGACAAGGCTATTTTTCCTAATTGTCTCATCTTGGCTGCATCTCCAATTAAATTCCTCTGCTGTCTTTTTGCCCTGTCTCTCAGTTCTGTGAGGTTTTCTGAAATTCCTCATTACTTGACTACTCAGATCGTTGCCTGTGGACTTTGCAACTTCAATTCTCACTTCCATTTCTAGGTCACTGATAAAGATTTTAGTAAAACCACTTTCAGCAACTAAAAAACTAGGATCTGACTTTTATTATACTCTTTTCTCTGTTCCAAGACTCCTGCTTGCTTTCATAGAGGCATGGCTTCAAAATACAGGGCAGAGCACAATGTTTACCATAGTTTGGCCTGAGGCTGATAGGCAATAAGGCTATGTAGACTCCAGGTCACTTCATTCTTTAGTGAATCTTTTCTGCAAATAGATCCATACTGGTATCACTGCCAGTGTGCCTTGGTTGGTTAGGCACTCCTTGAATGGTGGTGTTACATGGATCCCCAAATTTTCCTACTGGTTGCTTACAATGTAGATGGAAATTATATATGTCTCACTAAATTAACTCTGGGGACACACAACTTTCTGTGCAGATGTCAGATCAGAGCAGGGAGACCTAAATGAAGCAAATTTGTTGCTAATCATCATGGAGGCTAATGAAATTTTCTGCCTTCATATGGCATGTAGGTGTTCAGTGAAATCATGCAAAGTACCACACTGACAGCTGTGGTGGGGCTGCTTGCTTCTCCCTGCAGGAGCGTGGAAAAATAATTTGCTCCACCTGGAGGCTTTTGTTTAACATTTACTCTTCTGATGATTTGCTCCTACATGAAAAGCATGGCTTCTTGGATCAATTCAATGAAAGTTTATCTTCAAAATATGTGTTGGTGATGTAGCAACTGATTAATTTTCTAAATTAATCACAGGATGGTAATTATAATTATCAGAGTATTGCACATGAACTCATTCTGTCTTGTTTATCACTAAACATTGTTTGTTTCTAGTCTCCATTATATTTTCTTGCCCCTTGCAAATACTCCTCCTTTGTCTTGATCTGGAAGAATACTAATGAGTGATTTATTTAATTTCAAAGGAATTTTAGAATATTTTTATCATTTCTAACTGTGATTTGTCAACACCAGCTCTGCCAGAGTATCAGTGTTGATGAAACTATTATGGTTTAAGGATACACATGAGAAAAGTTTTTCCTGAAGGACACCTTTTTTTTAGAATATTGAATCTCAGCAGAATAAAGCAAGCAGTGTTTTGAGTATCAAGAAAGGCATGCTGGTGAGATGACATTTGCCTTGAGATAGTTGGCAAGTCTCAAAATCTCGTTGGTTTTTTTTTTTTTATTTTTGGTGAAGGATGATTCCCAACTGCAGTGCCTCTCTACTGAAAATTTATTCTGTTCTAGTGGAAAAAAATCACTGCTTTAAGACATATTAAAATCTTATATGAAAAATGTTTTTTAGAAGTAGACATTGCACTGCGGTTCAGTCAGTTTAGACAGTGTGAACACTGTTTGAAAAAGGCATGGGTTTAATATACACAGATTTACTCTAAATTTCTACTTTACAAAGAAAAAGAGGTATGTATAAGAGCCGTGTTACTGCTAATGTTTTGCAGTGGTGGAATAAAGATGTTGAGAAGTCAGTAAAGGAGACAAGATGGGAAAGACAAGGACAAAGAACAGGAGTGGGTGACTATTTTTGTAAAGACTGGCACCTAGAACAATGAGGCACTGGAAAAAGACATTTTATGTGTTATAATGATAATCACTATTACTGCTAATACCCAAGAGACTGTAACATATGAGCTCATTAAACACAAAAGTCCAAATACCTGAATGTGATCACCTATAGCAAGGAAAAGATGCTGAGCAAAGTGTGATATCTTGAGGGTGGTGGAGGAGGTTTGGCTGAGATGCAAAAAGGGTAAAGGGTGAAAGTATAGACAGTGTTCTTTGAATATGCCAGCAGCACTTCTAGACCTCCTAGTATTCAGCTGTGCAAACAACTGATTTTTCGGTTAGGTGTATGAACCCAGACACATTCAACATATAATTCTTGCTGATCCAGGATGAAAAAGTTTCCAATTGCTTTATGAAATAGAAACCCTCAACACTTTTCTTCCAGCTTAACAAAATGTTCTCTTTGGCTGAAAAAAAATTTGCCCATTTGGAGGGCTTTTTTGGGGGTTTTGCTTCTAAAAATATTTAAAAATCAAGCATAACTTCATGTGGTCTCAACTCAATACTTGGAATCAAACAATTAGCATTTCCTATCCTAGTTCAGATGTTTTTACCAAATTAGATGCAAATTTTTGAAGAGTTTCAGTGGTCACAAAATTGCTGATTTCAGTGAACAAGCGACTTGGGGAAAGTTGGCATTCACCCAGTTCCTGTTACAGTACTGACTGCCAGGGTATGAGCCTGCTCTGATGACTTGGTGTGGGCTGGCCTTCTGTCAAACCTGCAGTAGCTGTTCCCTCACTGGAGGGTCAGAGCTGCTGTAGATAAATGACTGTGATCCACATTTTGCTCTCAGTGTTTAGATGGGCCACTGACCAAAGTAATGCACAGGCAAGCCCCCCCATGATCTCAGTGTTCTGTGCATTTCAAGCCTTCAGAGCCTTCTCTTGTCAGGTGGTCATTTCCTGATACATCTTTTCTGCAAAGACTTGGGAATTGTTTCCAAGTATCATGAAAATTGTCGTTTGGATGTTGTCCAGGAAAAAGTCTGTTAGACAAAAAGGTGTGGTAGAATAGTTTACCCTTTAAACAGCAGTCATCAGCCTTAACCAGCGTCATACACTTACTGGTTTGGTTGCTACTAATCCTGATTTATGCCTTACTGCTTCACATGAATGAGTCTGCTTGTAGAGTGGAGAGGATTTAGTGTGAGTAGAGTGCCAGACCCCGTTCCTTGAAATAAGAAATGTTTATATTGTTGGGAAGTGATGTAATGGCAGCTTGAATTATGTTTATTAGCATGTGAAAAGTTTTAGCAGTATGTCTGTCTGTTTTCTATTAGAGATTTGTATCCAATAACAAAAAATATACCCATGGATAACAAACTAGAAAATGGATGCATATTGGGCTGGCTGTAACTGTTGGGGATGGGGGAGAATGATGGGACTGAAGAGGAGCTGTGGGGCTTCTTAAAGTGTTTTTCAGTAACAAAACAAGTTTAATGAAGGTGTTGAAGAGACACAGTTTTTTTAAATTGGAAAGTAAAACTAAAAGCTAATCTGAAAGCAACCCTCACTTTTCTGACTGTATTGGGAAGTATTGTTACTTATCTGAATTAAATTTGATTCAATACAATTTTTAAAATTTTTTTTTTTAACTGAAGGACATCTCTACAAAGTAGCTATAGACCTCTTTTGCTAGATAATCAACTGGTGCATAGGAAGGGTGTTTCTTATTCATTAAGTTAGCATCTTATATCCATTTCACTAAAAGTGAAGTCAAGTTGTCTGCTACTTTCTGAATCTAGAGTTTACTGCATTAGAAGAAAAATGTACCACAGATGAAATGTACTGTGTACTTAGAGGTTCTTTTATTTGCATGTGCATGTATAGTTTAAAATGTTCTTTTGCTAATTAAAAGCAAACAAAGAAAAATAAACATTATGAGTGCTGCTGGGTTTTTTTTTTCTGCATTTGTCAAAACTTTTAGTGATCCTTGAGTTTTTTATTTGTTTGTTTTGAGATAAGTAATATAACAATTTAAAAACCTTTGTCTTCAGAGAATATTGAAGGTTCCCTATTAGTATGGCATAGAAACCCATTTTCGGCTTTACGTCTGAACAGTTTTCTAGTTCTCATACCATAATGATATTAAAAAATTAAATCTTTTAACAGTAAAATCCATCAAATGAAATCAGCGATTGAAAGATGTTCCATTCTAATGGAACGCTTTTGAAACTAGAGTCCTACATTACAGGTGATCTAGTGAACCTTTAGCTTTAGTGCAGTATAGCTAAAGGTCCATTTAACATGAGAGGTGATGTTAAGATCTGGCAGACAATATAGGAGATACACATATATAGATAAAATTGGTTCCTAATGCATTTATAGATGTCCTTAAAAAAGAATTTTTCTTTTCTCCTTGCAAGAAGTTGCTGTAAATTTGGTCAGGAAAAGAGTTTATAAAATAACAGTTTTTCTGCAACTGTGCTTTTTTTTTTTTTTCCCATTTACAGTAATAGATGATTCATAAACAGTGTGATCTGGAAAATAATAGATGTGCATCCAAGTAAATGTTTGGGAAAACTGAATGGAACCGTTTCACTAGAATTCAGATCTCTGATGATTATGCAGAACCTAATTAGAGTTCGGGATTATAATTCATGTGTAAATGCAGTCAACAGAAATTACTGCTTGTAAAAGCAATAGTAAGACTGTAGGGAGAAAGAGAGGAAGAAAGGTTCACGGAAGAATAGATGAAGTTGCCAGACTTTCAGGGAGTGGGGAAAGAGCCTCTGAGGAATTCTGAGGAATTGTCTATTGGTTGAAGACTCCCATGTGACAACCTGGACACTCGCCTCTGAAGCCCCAGTGGAGATCTTTGGTCATTGCTCAAAATGTCTGTGGAAATATCCTTATCTGGGACGCCATGAATCAGTGCAGTGCATTAAATGAAGGATCATAATGGAATCACGTCTGGTTGTTTTGTGATTGCAGCTTTCCCACAGGTTTTATATTTGGACTTCATTCACAGTAAGCCTATTGCCATCTGGAAATTCTTTGTGTCTTTGAAAATTAAGAGAAAATTGCCTATCTCAACAGTACTGGAATGCACGTAGAAGACATGAGAAGGAAATACATGGTCTTATATTAGAAATCATAGACAAATTTTCTGATTTGTTCTAATGTTTTCTATCTTAAATTTGAGGAATCTAGAATGATAAAGTCATAGAACCATTCATGTTGAAAAACACATTTGACATCACCAAGTCCAAACATTAACCAAGGACTCTGTCCCTAAGTGCCACATCTACACCAGGTATGCATTAAATATATCCAGGGATAGTGACTCAACCACTTCCCTGAGCAACCTGTTCCAAATCTTGACAAGACTTTCATTGAGGATATTATTATCCAGATCAAAACCTCTCCTGATGCAACTTGAAACAATTTCCTCTTGTCCCACCACTTGCTACTTGGGAGAAGAGATAGTTTTTTATATTCTTGGTCTTTATTCAGAAGTTATTATAGCAGTGACTTTCAGAAATGATTTTTTACAACTAGAGAGTCATTTTCCCATGGAAAACCAGAAGATAAAATCTGTTCTGCTCTTCCTTTCAAGAATAGATTTGTTCTGTAAATAACTGTAAAATTCCCGTCTTTTAATAGGGAAAGAAATGTTTGTGCAAAGGATGATATTACAGGAATGATAAAAGGGATGCATTATACTAAATTCAGTAGAGTTACAACTTTGTTAGTATCTGCTGAAGTCTTACTGTGTATGTCAATACAGGTACTTGTGACTGCACCTGATGTCACTGTGAAAAATTTCTAGGATCATTTGGAGAGGTGAAAAATCTGCAGTTTTCTGCACAAATCAGACATGATAACAGTCATATTGCTTAAATGACATGTCTTTATCAATAGGTTGTATATGAGAAGGAAGTAACAATATATGCAGTAAATGTAATGCAGAGCTTCTTAAAAGTTAGATATCCAGGGTTTTTTCCCTGTTTGTTTTTTTTTTTTTTTTTTTTTTTTTTTTTTTTTTTTTTGTTTTTTTTTTTTGTTTTTTTTTTTTTTTCTGATTCTAGTTCATGGGTATCTCCAAAGGATGAATGGCTGTCTCTGAAGACCAGTATTTCAGATGGCAAGAACCACCTTTTGAAATTTTCTTTCTCTTTCCACTCTCTGCCAAAACAATCTTGGAAATTTGTAAAAACACTTTACAGGGAGGTATAGATCTTGCCAATTGTGTTTTGCCTGGTATGAAATATGTCTGTATCCAGAAAACAACCTTTGCTATACTAGTTATCTGTTTAACTATCTTTGCCTATTAATTATAAAATGACAGGAACAGTTTAGAAGATCATCCACTGATTATATTGTATGAATATCTTGCACAGCAATGACCTCCTTCCTGTTTACTTAGGTAAAAAAAAAATGTGTGAGGTGCTTGTAAAAATTGGCAGCAATGTCTTCTAAAAGTAATAGAGAAATAATACAACTCCTCAGCATAAAAATTTCAGTGCATTTTTTTTCCATGAAAAGATAAAAAACCCCATCAGATTCCAAATAAATTGCAAAACTGCATTCTGCTCTGCAATCTGCACTGTTTATTAATGATGATGCAGGCAGTAAAATGTTAGGCAAATCCTATTGACTCTGTTGTAAAAAACTAAGAATGACTAGCAGTGATGTTTTTTGCATGGATTAGAGGTTTATACTTCAGACCTGAATAGACTTTATCTGACAGGAAAAGATAAAAATGCTGCAGTAACTCTTAGAATTAGCAATCCTTAGGAAGGATTCGCTTTTGTGAGAGTGTTTTGTGAGATGTAGTATTTGTATGAGACATTTGATGAATTTATAGGTAAAGAAGGTTTTATGATTATGGTGCAGATGGGCATCTTCTAAAAACTTCTGGTTCTGGGTTAAAAAGTTCAAGAGTACTTTCATGTATTGAGACTTATCCTCAAGATCAGAGTTGTTCCTCACTGCAGAAACAGGTCTGAAATTGTCCTGGAGAACCCAACAGAACTAAGCAGGACATCCTGGCCTAACTACTGAACTTTTTCAGAAATGATAGCAGATGAAGGTGTCACCTCATCAGGAGACCTGAGTAAAAATAATTACTTCTGAACTTTCTAGAACGTCAGAGATTCCACCATGTATCAGAAATAAAATTTCTCATTAATATTGCATTGCAATGTGACAAGATCCAGGAAAATATGGGAAAAAACCTCCAGCTAGTAGACATTTAAAAGCAGTTGCATAACTTCATAAGACTTTATAAGGGGAAGATTAATTCTTAGAGGTAAGGAAGTACATAAGGTAATGTTGTGAAGAAAATGAGATTTTCTGTGTTGACACATTTTCCTGCTAGTCTTCAACATGTTATAGATTGCCATTCTCACATCTTAAGAAGAAGAGAAATGGAGTAAAGCATTTTTCTTCTTTTGAGCCCCTTTTTAAACTTCTTTGTCAAAGGAAAGCAGCAAGGTCACTTCCATTCAGAGCCCTGCTCAGCCCAACAGAGCTGCATTTTCCAATGTCTTCCATGTGCAGAATGATTAAGTCCTTGCTCCCACCTGGGAGTCTGCCTGGCCAGAAACTGACATCCCAAATTCAGTGAATCTATGGAAAAATTTGTAGTGGCACCTAAGTATTCAAAATTTCACCATAAGAAGGTATCTTCAAGCATTAAATGGCAAGATGGAATGACCTAAGAATCTCAATTCAAATACATTCAGAGTTAATTGAAATAAATGTCAAATCATGGTCTTAAGGGCCTGTGTCATGTACAAGAAAGAAAAAAGAGGATTGTAATATCTTTTTTGAGATAAGTACAACTACCACTGAAGTGGGGATTTTTATTTAAGTAATACAATGCCAGCTTTTAATGAGAGGAAATCTGTAATGCTCAAGAGTGTCATGAACAACTCAGAATACAGAACTGACTTGTGCTATAACTTCTTTTTTTTTTTTCAATTTATTCCTGAACTGGTAGTCATAAAGTAGAATATAATTTTCTGAATGAATGGAATCCTGAATTCTTCTATTTGGCTATACAGAAAAGTTGGCTATTTGATGAAATTTCTGAAAAGCCTAGGATTTGTTTAGCTTGTGTTCCTAATGACCCTACAACTCTGGCATGAAAAGCAAACTGGTGCTCTTATAGAAAGGAAAGATGGAAAATTGGAGAAATCACACTTTTCCATAATGGAAGATCTGAAAAGAAATTAATACTCAAATACAAATTGGTGCTTTCGTTGTACTGCAAACATCTGTGTCCTGAAACCAATTTTACATGCAACCAGTGGAAATGAACACTTCCCATGTGTGCTGGCCTAACACTAGAGAAATGTTTAGGGCTCTTGGAGAACTCTGGGATGAAACACTTTCCTTTGGAAAATGGCAAGCTGATGAAGTAGGGGCTTTTTAAAGACTTAGTTCCTTTCAAAAACCTTTTGATTTTTGAAAGAAAAGTACTGACACTGCCAAAAAATTTTTGGCTTAACTTTTATTAATACAAACTTTCCATTTTTAGTTCAAAGCAACTTCTCATTCTCCTAAGTTAATTAATATGAGACAGTAATTGATTCACTTTAGACACAAGTATGAAAGCATTATCTGAACAACCTGCTCAATGTACTATTGCTAGAGAATTATTCTGTGGCAGAACACAAGAAATAGCATTTGCATATTCTTGTGAATATTAATGGTATTTTATAATATAAGTGTTTCATAGCATTAATTACGTATAGCATAACATGAACACAACTGAGCACAAATAAAGTAAAACACAAGTGATGAAATTATCTAACAAGTGTTACATTAGGGTTTTTGCTAAGAGGAAGCATCTTGCACCTTTCATATTTCCTACTTTCTACACAACAAGAACATGAATTTTCCAAGCATCAGCATTGTTTTACTTGGTCATTTGAGGACCAGGTCCTCTGTCAATCAACCTATCTCTTTTTTGGCTCTTGAACAAAGGCATCATTTTCTGAATCAAAAGTCTAAAAGTCTATTCAAAGAAATTATGTTGGAATAGGCAGATGCATGACTATTTTGAAGTATGCTGTAGAGAGAGAAAGAAAAAAAGAGTAAAGTGAAGTATTTCTTTATTTCCTTTTGGCAAATCCAGAAGATTGTTAAGTAGACTAGACTGACAAAAAATAAATTAGATTCTCCTGATCATCTCTTATTTTATTCCAGTTCAAAAATAGATAGCCATCCAGTAGGCCAAATCTCCAATTATTTGTTTGGAAACCATTTTGATGTGTCCCAGTTTTCTGAGCCCTGAGATGCTAATTTTCTGTTTATATTGTATACAGATTGTTATAGGCTGGGGTTTTTTTTTTTATAAATCTGAAATACACTAGAGACTCTTCTCATATTGTAAAGTCAAAACCAGGAGAGATGAAAAAAATCTCAAATTGGTAAACATATAAGGTCAAACAGTATTTTCTCCATATGCATTCTACTAAAAATTATATAAAACAAGGCTATGGGCTCACGGACAAGTATTCTTTTCTGGATTAAGCTTTTTCTTTTTGGAAAAGCAGGTGTAAAGCATGAAGATATTGCCAAGGCGGTTGAGTGTGTCTCATGTCAGACTTCAGGAGCTTGTATCATATGGTCATACTCAAAAAGCAGAACATATAACTGTTAACTAAAGCTCTCAGCAGTTAGTAAAAAACCCAAACCAAAGTAAACCAAAACAAACAAACTTCCATAGGTTTTTGGGGGTGGGTTTGTTGGTTGTTTTTTTTTGTTTTGTTTTGTTTTTTTTTTTTTGATTTGGGGCTTTTAATCCTACGACAAAGTTCCACATCTTGGGCAGCTCTTAGATTCCATGGAGGAATGTGTTAATTTAAAATTAAAAGATAAATATAACAACTGGAAATCTGATGCATTGGGAAATGTTCTCAAAGGGATGCATTTAAAGTACCACATCCAGATTTCACTAAAGCAGTTTGGAGTGAGGCACAACAGCATCTCTGTGCTCAAAATTATCCTACAGTGAAATCTCTTGAATATTTTCATGCCTATAACCTCAATTTTGCCAGGTCCTGTGACAGTTGGTTGGTCTGCTGCAACTCACAAAAATCAGAGCAAGCATTCACAAGATTCTGTTAAAGATGTATTTTGCAGATATTTTACATTGATATATGCTGCACATCTATTTCTGAATAAAAATAGAGTTGTGTAGCTTTTAAACTAAAATATAAGCTGTAAGATCTGAAGCCTTGAATTATTACCAAAAAAATGGGATTGCCCTTCCTTCCTTCCTTCCTTCCTTCCTTCCTTCCTTCCTTCCTTCCTTCCTTCCTTCCTTCCTTCCTTCCTTCCTTCCTTCCTTCCTTCCTTCCTTCCTTCCTTCCTTCCTTCCTTCCTTCCTTCCTTCCTTCCTTCCTTCCTTCCTTCCTTCCTTCCTTCCTTCCTTCCTTCCTTCCTTCCTTCCTCAAATGTCCTGTGAGCTGCAATGCCAGTCTATGAATAACTGGATTAGTGGAAAAGGTTTCACAGTAGTTCATATACCTTCTCTTTGTTCTCTCTCTTCCTTGCTTATTGTTAGCTTTTCTAGCTGTTTTTTTTTCTCCATTATTTTATTATCTATAGTACGCTGTAGATGTATTTTCTGTTATATATGGGGTTTTTTTTCTATAATAGATTCCATTATCACATAGTTCAATTCAATGGCATTTTATTCTTTGAGTACTTTTATTTCATTCCAACTGGTGAAACTCAAATGGATAAGAGAAAAAGTGTTAAACATTCCCTTTCCCCTTTTCTCTCTGTAAATTATGCTGGGGTGCAAAGGGAACGGCAAGACCTAGTTATGATTTTTTTTTTTTTTTTTTTTTTTTTTTTTTTTTTTTTTTTTTTTTGTCTTTCAAGGACCACTACAAACAGCTGAAGACAAGTGCTCAAGTTAGTATTTTGAGTGATGAATCACTCAAATGAAAAATCCAGTTGATGTTATGCTCTTCTGCAAGGATTGGACATATGGAGCTTGCAGAGGTTTTGCTGTGGGTTCTTATTAACATCATGAATCACCTGCTGTGTGGACCACTAAAAATGAACATAAATTCAAATAAATATTTATTGCCTTTGAAAAGGGCTGTTAGGAAGAATCCAATATTGTGAAGTGTCTGAAGTGCTTAAGCATTGCACTCTGAATTGCAACCATGTGCCTAAAATGATGTGTTTGATACATTAGCCAAATTTTATGTGCTTATAAGGATTATCAAAGCTATTTAATAAAGTAACCAAAAAAATTAGCATTCTTGATTAGATTTAAAATTTCTCCTGCTTATCTGCTTGAGAAAATGCATCATTTTATGTAGCATCTGTTATGAATGAAATGTAACTTTCAGCTCCTTTTTCACAATTCCTACATATAGATTTTCCCTTATAACAAACAAACAGTTACAAAGCTCTGAGAGCCTACAGCTGTTTGTGTTAGATGGAGAGAGCATGCCTCTTTTTGTTCCTACAGGAAAAAAAATTGAGTTAGGTTCAACGTGCTCATAAATGTAAAAGTGGTAAAGTTCCAAGGTGGGGTTATGACAGAGACAGCTTGTTAAACATATCAAAGCATAACAGCTGAATTAAGCTGCATGGTTAGGAATTGATTCTAGTTGAAAGTAGACTTTCTATACATGAAATTTAGCTCCACCAGTACATACCCCACCCAAACATTCATTTGTTTTCTAAAACTTGGAGTAGTGATGCATATGGAAAAAAGCTAAAAAGTTTCATATGTTCAGAAATTGTACAGAACAATTAAACAAGATGCCATTCAGATTTAGCTGTTGTGACAAGTAAGAGAACAAAATGTGAACTGCGTGCAAAATATTATTCCCCTTTTCAGAACAGCATCAGGATTTTTTGGCTTGCAGGCTGAACGAGTGACACGGTTAGCTGAGTGACACTTCACTTCCAGCTAATTCTTGGCATCAGACTTAAAGTAGTCTTTAAGTACAGCTGCACTGACTGATATAAGCTCTACCATGGGATATGGTGCTGTTAGATCAGTGCTTTGGAGAATCCTATCAAAGCCTTGGATTCCAAGCTAGAGGAGAAAATGAAGGGGGTTTCTTACATTTTGTTGTTTGGGGTTTTTTTTTAAGCCTCAAGGGTTCATTTCTCATCTCATTAAAACCAATGGGAATTTAACATTAAATTCAATGTCAACTTTTATTCTCAAATGACAATTTATTCATTTTTGGGACTTTTCATGAGCTCTGCTGTGACGATGCATTTGAGAAACTAAACACTCCCTTGGTTTTAAGCAGTCTCTGAACACATCAAACATGATGAGGTAAAGGAAAGTTTTTAGATTAATGTGGATTACTGAAGCAATGGTTAGGATGGGAGGAGAGGCAGCTCTTCAGTGCTGGTGCTGTCTGGGATAGAGTTAATTTTATTAGTAGCTGGCATAGGACCCTGCTTTGTATTTGTGTTGGAAACAGTGCTGATAGCGTGTTTGCACTCTTGCTGAGCAGTGCTAGCAGAGCACCAAGGCCTTTTTTGCCTCTCATCCCAGCCCAGCAGCAAGTGGGCTGGGAGTGCACAGGAAGCTGGGAGAGGACTAACTGGGGCAATTGACCCCAAGTGACCCAGGGGATGTTCCATGCCATATGGCCTCATGCTCAGTATATAAACCTGCAGAAAGAGAAAAAGGGGGATGTTTGGAGTGAGGTTTTCATCTGCCTGAGTCACCATTATGGCTATCCTGTTGGCAGATGAACACCTGCCTGCTGATGGGAAATGGTGAATGAATCCCTTGTTCTGCTTTGCTTGTGCATTCCATTTTTGCTTTACCTATTAAACTTGCTCTATCTCAATGCATGGATTTTCCCAATTTTACTCTTCCAATTCTCTCCCCCATCACACCAGGGGAGTGAAAAAGCAGCTGGATGAGACTCAGTTGCCAGCTGTAGTTAAACCACAAAAACCACCTGTCCACCCCTTCTTCAGGGAAACATTTTGATCCGGCAGTTTCAGGCAGAGGCATTAGTGTTCCCCAGCCAGTGCTGCCCAACAGTGCCACGAAGATTGCAGAAGCCTTCCTGTAGCATTCACTGTAACTCTGTCCAGGTAAGCACCAAAGAACTGGCTGAAATCACCAAGCACTGACATTGATTTATAAGTTCTGGAGGTGTTTGCTGGAATTCAGTACCTAACCATCTCACTTGGGCTCTATGTCTCTGCAAAAAGAGCAGTGGTGATTTTTGTAGCTCTATCATCTTTAAAAGCCATTCCCTTGTAAAACGTTTGAGGACTGTTTGGTAAGTCACCCACCATGTAGCTTGGTGCTGCCTGTAAATTGTGGCTATTATTGTCACTCCAGATGTAAATGAAGAAAGTAAATTTATTTATATAGTACTTAAGTGCAAGAAATATAGACATTTCTAGGGACACAGATGAAGTTAACACTCAGAACATTTTAGCAGGATATTGAGTCAGTGAAACAGAACCTTACATTATGGCATTACAACAGCATTTAAGGAAATTTTCACCATCTGACATGACGCCAAAGGGAATGAAAGTATTTCAATCTGCATCTGAAAGCAAGATAACACATTTTCCATGGATCCTAGCAAGATAAAGACAGATAAAATTTTCTGCTGCCAGTGTAATAACAGCCATTAATAATGGCTCCTATAGTACCTGAATTAATGTCTTTTAAAGTTTCTCAGTGCAAAAAAAGTGAAAGCAGGAGGTTTCTGCAAAACCAGAATACGGAAAACTTAGCAAGGTGTATCCCTGAGGTAATGAAAAAAAGATATCTTAAGTCAGTTTTTTCATGTGCATTTAAAATTAAAAGAAAAGAAAACTCTTAAGCAGTGTCAGAAAAAATATGGCAAGCACGTATATAAGATATATCTAGGTATATCAACTGATTGATCCTTTAGCTCCGCAATTTAGACATATTCTGGAAGAAAAAGAGAAATGTCATTTCACTAGAATATTTATTAACAAAAATTACTCATGTGGTCTGTGATGACATGCAGGATCAAAGGCATCCTAAATTTGCTTTTGGGAAGTAGTTAGGACATTTTTCTCCATAAGTGGTTGCTGTACCACATGGACCTGATGGAGGGAACAGTCTGCTTAACAGGGAAAATTTCTCAGACTCTGCATAAGAGGCTATGTGGGGTGACCCCAACTCCTTTTAGGTAGTGTATAACATAGGTGCTTGAAAGTCTTAAAAAGAGTAGGAGGACAACATGCAAATTACCACTTTTCTGCTACAGCAGCAATAAGTAGTGCTTTGCTACAAGTTTTACTATCAGAATCTATTCTCTTTAAATGTTCTGTGCTTTTTACTCTTGATATTGTCCTATAGCTTGTGAAAGGCAGAGATCTTATGTTCAATGAAAAATTAGGGCATCAGAAAACAATTAATGGTGCCCTGAGCATTTCATCACTATTGTAGCCTCTGAACACAAATATCAAACAATTCAGGTATGGCAATAACAATACTTGCTCCAGGACCTTTTTCCAGTCTCCTTTTCTCTGACATGACAGTGAAAATAAGAACTTTTTTCTTGAATTGGGGAACATTTTCTTGTTCAAACAATAGGAAGTTAGGCATTACCTGGAGGCATTATATCTGCAGAACATCAAGAATATGAATAACTATGCTATTTTTCTGGGTTTTATACTGGATGAGTAGTTATCAATAAAACTTCACAGCATGAAAATGTCTCCAAGCATTTAGACGAATAATTTATACAACAACAACAAATTTTCGATTATGATTTCAGCTAAGCTGACTATTTTTGCAGAAGTCAATCTTCTTTCAGTTTTCTTAACAAATGTCAGTATTTCAAAAGAAAAATTCTACTGAAAATGTAGGGTTTTTTAATCAGCCATTATGGTAGAAAATAGCTGCTTATCACCCAGCTAAGCTTTAAATATATATGTAGTAATGAAATTATACTTTGAGTCTATAAAAATAACCACATATTCAAATGGTGATATCATGGTCTCTCCTGTGATACAGTTGGTTGGACCTTGACAAAGAAATTCCTTGTCTCTCATGGAAGAACTCCTAAATGCACAGCTGCTTTCTGAGAATCAAATGTTAACCACACAAATTATATCTGTTTATTATATACAGTTCAGGGGTTTTTATCCCAGCTACTGACTCCTTAATAACACTTGAAAATAGCCAAAAAGCTTCATAATTCCTGGAGAGAAATGGGATGTATTGCTTAGTCCTTTTCTGAAAGACCTTCAGGAAATCCTTTCCTAAAAAAGTAGACTTCATTATTTGTTAGCGTTCTTTGTTCTTTCTAAACGAGTATTTTTCCTGGACAGCTTAACCTTCTTCCCTGCCAGTCTACTTGCCTATGTTAATTAAACCAGATCAGGAGAGCCCAAGGGACAGAAGATAGGACTGTGGCCATTGCATACAGTGAAGAAAGCACTTAATGGGGCTGTTTCTTGACCTGCTTCTCTAACTCCATATGCTTCACCTCACACACCTGACCCTGTCATGAGAGATCAGAATAGTAATGTCTTCCCATATGATGACAAAAAATCCTCATCATCTCTTTTTTTACTTTTTGTTTGTCAAGCCTCCCTAACTCTTTTGGCACTGCTGCACAAGGGGTAATTTAAAAAACTTTACCCTGATACTAAAGACATTTTCCATCTCAGTTTAATACCTCCTGTGTGGTTTCTCCAGAGTCACTTTAGGCAGCTGCATGAGCAGAGAGGATATTGCAGTCCTCACTGCTGGTTAAGTGCAAGTGATGACGCTGTAATGGTTGGGTTTGTGCTTCTGCCCACAGTGGTAGCCCTGAATATCCCATACAGCTGCCAGCCACACAAAACAGGACAGCAGAACTGCAGTGGCAGAGATACCACCTGGATTTTACTTATCTGAGCAGGACTTGCCTCAGTGTGTGCTGAGGCTAAATGCTCATAATGGTCCTTCCCTGAGCCTGAGCAAGAATGTCTCTCCAGACTTCATATTGCATAGAAGACTTCTGTTTGAGAGTTCAGTCCAGACTTGTTTGAGACAGCAGCAGCAGGCAGCAGGTGTCTAAAGCCATAGTTAAAACAGATGTGTGTGGCAAAATTTATGAAGCTACATGCCTTGCTGTGAAGACAATACCTGGTTCTAACAAATAGTGAATCTCATGTCATAGGCAAAATGGCAAAATAAAACTATTTCCCATCTCCAAACCCCCTCTGCTTCCTGTTAGTTAGCCATGAGTGCCTTATTATTACAAATGTTGTCACTTTCAATGAAATGCAAAGAACAATAATATGTTTACTATATCACCAAAGCTTTCTGAAGCCGGGAACCTTAATACAACCCCAATATTCTTTGAGACAATCTTGCTCAACCTTCTACAATCAGTTCTTGCTCTATTTTTCGGGGTTTTTAGCATTTTTCATAAAAACATCTGGGATACAAAAGAAAGCATCAGTGGTGACCAGGGTTTGCCAAGATAGCTGAGCTTGTAACTTGTAGAATATAATTTTTAGCCAAATAATAATTTTGTTATTAATGTACATATAATGTAAATTAATGTAACAAAAACATTATGAACATATACTGGAATGGGAAAAAAAGTTTAGTTTGATCAGTTTTCTGAGAAAACCTAATTTCTTTATACTGACAGAATAAATTGTCTCTTGAACATTGCTACTGTTTTTATTCAGCCCTGCTTAAAAGATCAGTGGCATAGGGTGATGATGCATTTGCATGTCTGTACAAGATTTACTGAGACTTCTGACTGTCTCTAGATCCTCAAATCAGATGCAGCTGTAGCTGCAAACACAGGGAGAGTATGGCTAGCTGATCCTCTTGCAAGTTATTAAAAATATATTTGAAACAGTAGAGATGTCACAGTTGAGCTAGTGAATATTAAAAAAAATACATTTCCCAGACCATTTCACTATTTAAATTATATTTTGCCTGATATAAAACTATTTAAATGTTTAAATGACTGACCTGAAAAATAAAAACAGAGGATAAGTTACTTGTAAGGATAGTCTTTATAAAGCATGTGTATCTGTGGCAAAAAAAAATCAGCATAAGATCTGCATAGAAGATGCCAAGGATGATTGGGCTGGCAGAAATTTCCACTGGAGTTACGTGATGAGGAAACCAATTTTCACTGTCTGAATAGTAAAAATTTGAGCTGAATGTTACTAACCATTCAGACATAACTAGACTTACTATTTATAAAGAGTTTTGGTTTGTTTGTATGGCTTTAATTCCAGTTAGGATTAAAGGACAAAATTTGAAAATTCAGCTTCAAATTCAGATATAAGATACTTTTCAGCTTTCTGATGTGGGTCAAAACTGGATAACAGAACAATTCTAAATCCATTAACTGTATAGGCTCTAATGAAACTACATTTTTTAAAAAAATCCTTCTCACCTAAACCCAAATTACTAGAAGGTTGGGAGAGCTTAGAACACAATTTGACTGAAATTTACCTTGACAGATATCTAAAAAGACTTTGTCATATTAGATTATACTTAAAAAAACATTTTATAGCAACGTGTGTGTATCTCAATGTGTCATTTTGCTTCAGTGCAAAAACACATCATATTGCAAAAGTTCTGATTCAGCTTTCTTTGAACTCTATGGCATTAGCCCTACTGACTCAAAGAGGAGTTAAACATTCCTGCATGTCCTGTAATAATTTTCTGGCACTGCCCTAGACCCCTTTAAAAAAATGAAACATCTGCCTTTGAAAAAAGTGAAATAAGAGTAACAAAAATCAGACATTGCACAAGTCCCATGCTACCTCAGTGGTTCCAAATACACGTCTTCAGTTCATGAATTTTGTCTGGGCAATCTCTTTTTCGAAACTTCACTACTGACAAAATTGAAGCTGTACTACAGGGAACAAGCTTTAATTTTTCCATAATCCATTAAAATAAAAAGTTGAAAAAAATCCTGTTGAAAACATTCTGGGGAAGTTTTCACACTTTTCCAGTTTTATCTCACTGATCTACCTGCTGTTATGGCTTTAAGGAGTTATTGCACTTCCCTTGAAACATGTCTTTTAGATGTGACATTTTTCTTGCTCTTGTTTTTTAAAGATTGAGGGTTGAATATGATCACACTCAGTTGTGGTTTGTCACATGTTTCTCAATAAGATTTCTTTTACACAATATATTATTTAATATGCTTTCTGGGTACTCCTTAGAAAAAGTCCTGTTTCTAAAATAATGTATATACTATTATATGTATAGATAATAAATAATCTTGGGGTTTTGTTAGAAATAGTTGCATTTCTATTTGTTCCTGAGTATTTAGAAGACTTTTCAGAAAAATAACATACTTGCTTATGGGAAATATCACTGAAATTCAAGTTTACATCTTGCACAAAATTTTGTGAGAGGGTATTTGGAGTAGTATGCAGACCTCTGGAAAGCAAGCAGAAAATTCTTTTAGTATACAAGAATTTTTTCTGTTTTGTAATAAAAGATTATTTTGTCACTGTCATTCCTTTAAAGCAGCTAATATCTGTGCATTTGAGGAAAACCTGAATTAGTTGTGTAATTAAGTTCTGTTGTGTAATTAAGTTCTACAAGGACATTTGCTAAAATAACTAAATGGCATAAGAAAGCCTTATGTGCCTGGAATTTTTGAAGATTTTCCAGCTACAGTAACTTGCTAGTAATTAAATATTGTCTCTATAATATAAACCTTGACTTGACACACTCCTCAGTCTATTCAGAGGTCAAAGCAGCCACTGAATCTCCACTAGATCAGAAGGAAATTTTTAAAAAGTCAAAATAGTGCTCAAGAAATGTGCCACCTTTACAGATGAAATTCACTATCTAGCTGAAGAAAGGACTGAGAAAGTCCAGCAGCTATGTAAGTGTGATCAGATTTCTCTCCCAATGCGTATTTAATCCAAAAAGAGGCAGCCAGTGAAATGAATTTGAGCTTATTTTTCTGTATTTTCCCATTTATCAAGATAAAATTTGACGTTGTTGTGTTTTCTCCTATGACGTCAAATGTATGATGACTTCTTTTTGATAATAATCCCTTTCATGTAGGTATCAACTAAGACTACAAAAATCCACATTGCACTGGCCACTGGTGGAAAATTCTTCAAAGTCTGACAGAAGAACTGAAAATAAAAGTGCTTCCATGATGAGAGATGAAAAGTCATGGGATCACAACCAAGCTGTATCCCTGTAAATAATTGTTTTGTTAGGTTTGTACTAGCCTAGATGAAAGCAGAATTTATCTGTGCTCCTTCTGAAAACATACACTGCTGTCAACTAGTGTTTTAGTTTCTATCTGACAATACGATCTGTAATTCTTTTTAAAACAAAACATAAGTGAAAAGGAAAACAGCTTAGAAATTTAAAGACCTTGCATCATGTAATAATTGTTAACAAAGTCTGCCTGCCATTTGAGATGTACTAAATGTACATTATTCTTTGTATGTCATAGGAACTACAACCCCTAAAACTCTTAAAGTCCAAAAACCTTAATCTGTACCAAAAAATAAAAAAATAAAAAAATAAAAAGCATTCCAATGTCTTTGTCAATACGCACTTTACATACAGTGATATATAAAACAAAGTATTTTCTTAAGAACCCGTAATATGACACGTCTGTGTAAAACAGTGACAGTGATTCTTGTCCTGAGAACTCAATAGTTCCTTTTAATTATCCATCAGCCTAAGAGAAATTATCTCACTCTCTGAACTTAACATTTGATTTCTGGCAGCCAATACTTTTAGAGCTTTACTTTTAGAGCAATACATTTAGCGGCCACAAATAGGTAACAGATGTCCACATCCAAATACAATATGCATTAAAGTGATTCCATGTCATGCAGCATGATAAGGCATCATTTACATCAGAAAAAGATTATGTAGTGCAACACCTATTTGCCCTACTTTTGCTGTTCACTTTAAGGTTTCTTATTCTAGAACACATTTGACTTTTTCAGTTTACAAAAAGATTGTCAAGGCTAAAAAACATTCCTTATTTTCTTGAGTGCTGAAAAAGAACAATTATCAGACAGTTGAGTGACACTTTTTCCTTTGTATCTAACAATATATCTCAGTACCTGTTTTACTGGGCTACATTTAGTGCAGCAGTTACAGCTGAGGAATTCCTGCAGTATGTTCAATAGCATGGCTTTCCCCCTTCCTATCTTCTGCAGGACTGGGAAGTGCACTGCTGTCAGCATCTGCCCTCAGTATTTCAAAATTTGTTCCAATCTAACAATCTAAGTCAGGGTGGAAGATATAGCTTTCATGAATGGCCATGAACCACCTAAACATAAGTAATGAACTATGAAAATACTTCTGACTATATGAAGAATTGTGCATAGTGATCAATGTTGTTCAATCAATGACAATAAAAAATCTGTCAGTGACAATTGTCAATATAAATTATTTATAATGCAGAAGAGGAATGTGCATTATCAAAAAAATTTCTTTTTTTTTGATAGAATCAAACACTATCAAACACTATTGGCAAAACCCCCTCATTCTCTTCTGGTCAGTGCTAACCATGTCTAATGGTGAAAGTTGAAAGAAGTGAGAAACAATTTATTGTCTATTTTCGAATGCAATAGGCAACACAGTTATAAGCCAGTCAAAATTTGCCTTACTCTTTGAACATTCATATTTTAAACAGAAATAAATGATAAACCCTGAAACTTCTTTCACATTAAAATAGTGATAATAGCCTTCTAGGAGAGGTTAATTTTGTGGAATGACTTCGTTTTTATCATATTTCAATTTCAGTAGTTCAGACAAAAATTGAGAATTATTCAAGGCATTTATCCACATATAACTAAATCATGGATGAAATGTTATATTGAAAATACATGAAATGTTAGTTCAAAAAAAAAAAAAAGGATTTTACACATTTTACCTCTGTGATTCTGTAAATGAAATGTTTGATCTTTACCATGGTAAATTTAAGCCTGTGGGTTAGCGTCAAGCAGAAATATTTGGAAAGCAGGGAACAGTGTCGAACTAAAGAAGAAGGAGAGATAAATTTGTGAACTATATACTTAGGAACATTACTTGGGATAGATTGAGAAGAGATTATTAAAAAAGAAGAGGTTAAATGTGTAAAACCCTTTGTATTTTAACTAAAATTTCATCCATGATTCAATTGCATGTAGATAAATACCTTGAATAATTCTCAACATTTCATTTACCTTCATTATTTCTTATCTTCATTACTGCTCATTGTCCTCCTCCCTATTACGTTCCTGTGACATCTGTTGGATTCTTGATGCCTTGACAAGCAACTTTGTCATTTTCTTCCAATTCTGTTTATCTCATAATCTTTAACACTCATGGCAGACTCTCTTGAGAATATTTCTGTCTCTGGGTCAAGATTTTCTTAACATTATTTCCTGCAATTTGCCACTGAAATTAGTCAGTTCTTGTAATCAGTATGCCCATGGTTTAGGATTCAATTCTATGTCTGTACATAAATTCTATCTGCTTTAATTCCCATTTGAACCAAGGTCACATAAAAAGAGTCAGTTGTCCAAATCTGTGTGTGTACATGGTCTTTAACAGTAAGGTACACTTTAGGAATATTTAACTTACTTTTACTATACTATCTCATAATCAGACAGTTAGCTTCTCTTTTCTTTATGGGTTCTTTTCTCTTTCCCCTGTGTCCCAATGCATTTTTTTTTTGTTATGCAGTGAGTTGATATCTTATGTCTTGATGATTGTGCAAACCCTTTGGCTTAGGGATAGTTCTTTCTGTGTAATAAATGAGACCTCAGAACAGCATCACAGCAGTAACGAATTAATCTAGTGCAATAGCTACATATATTCTTTTTATATATACACATATAGATGGGCAGAGTCCAATAAGATGAAGTCTAATAAGTCCAAGTGCCGAGTCCTGCACTTTGGCAACAATATCCCCCTGCAGCATTATAGGCTGGGGTAGGTGTGGCTGGACAATGCCCAGGAGGAAAGGGACCTGGGGGTTCTGGTGACAGCAGCTGATCATGAGCCAGCAGTGTGCCCAGGTGGCCAAGAAGGCCAACGGCATCCTGGCCTCGATCATGAACAGTGTGGCCAGCAGGAGCAGGGAGATCATTCTTCCCCTGTACTCGGCCCTGGTGAGACCACACCTTGAGTGCTGTGTCCAGTTCTGGCCCCTCAGTTTAGGAAGGACGTTGAGACGTTTGAGCGCGTCCAGAGGAGACAACGAGGCTGGTGAGGGGCTTGGAACACAAACCCTGTGAGGAATGGCTGAGGGAGCTGGGGGTGTTTAGCCTGGAGAAAAGGAGACTCAGAGGTGACCTTATCACTCCCTACAACTTCCTGAAAGGGTGACTGTGGTCAGGTGGGGGTTGGTCTCTTTCTCCAGGCAGCAACTGACAGAACGAGAGGACACAGTCTTAATCTGCGCCAAGGGAAATATAGGCTGGATATTAGGAAAAATATTTTTTATGGAAGGAGTGATAAAATACTGGAATGGTCTGCCGAGGGAGGTGGTGGAGTCACCATCCCTGGATGTGTTTAAAAACAGATTGGATGTGACACTCAGTGCCATGGTTTAGTTGAGGTGTTAGGGTATCAGTTGGACTCAATCTTAAAGGTCTCTTCCAACCTTGTAATTCTGTAAATAAGGACCAAATTACATACAATGATGCCTGTAAATTGTTTAAATTAAAATGCTTGTGATGTAGTATTTGAGAATAGAAATAATACCTTATGGTGTATGAGGAGATGTTAGTAAATGTAAATTCCTGCAAATTGTGAGCTTATTTTATTCCTCCCCTATAAACATCACATTGGCAAACAGTCTCCCAGCATTAAGAAAAAATAAAAAATAATAAAAAAAAATGCTGCCCTTGCTTACTTTCCAGATGTTAAACATTTGGTGTGCACAGTAGACAAATTTTCCAGCACGGGTCCTAAACCATGAAAGGAGAAAATTCACTAGTGTGTCTTTAATAAAGCCAACACTGTTTTCTCAGGATTTACATGAGAGTTGAATATTGGGAGAAAGTGTTCCTTCCTATCTTCTCCCAGTGCAGCTCATTTGTCTGAATGCCAAATAGAGTGAATCTTCATTAACATTTTTTACTGAGGTCACTTCTGTAACAAAAGAATTGGATTTCCTGACTGTGAGTGCAGTATATTCCAGACTACTTAATGGCAAAAAAAAACCCCCAAAAACCACCTCAGATTTTTCTGAGAACTATTTTCCCCTTCTGTCAACAGGAAGAGAAGACTTTCCATATACCAGTGCCAGTCTAAGTTACCACTTCATTACATCATACAATCTATGACTTGTGGACTTAGTGATCCTGAAATATTCTTACCTTTGTTTTATGAAACATTTCCAAACAGCATTCTTCACTCTCTCAAAGGCTCCAGGTAGGAAGATCAACTGCAGGTTTGTGAGTTCCTTTAAATGCTGGCCCTCTGGGACCTTAGCAAAAAACCCACTCCTGCCAAATAACCCATATGCTATGGAAAAGAAAGACAACACAGTGTCTCAGATAAGACATAAAGCTTCATTCCTGGACCCCAGAATGAGTCTGCTCTCCTGAAACAGCCCTCCATAAGGTCATTCCCTCAATAACGATAACAACAACAGTTAGATTAATGGAAATCAGAATTCTAAAATCTTTTCAGAAAATGTTTCCACTAGGTTTTGCACATTGTTACATGGAACACCGAAAGTCAACCTTAATGCTGGTCAGTCCAGTGTTAAGATGTGTTTTGGATGTGTGTTTGGTCCTCTACATTACTCCATGCAAAAATGTAGTCATATGAAATTAATTTATGACAATGCAATTCATTCTAACAGGTGCAATCAAACAGAATAGAAAAATCCAACTCTTACTCGTGCTCCGTCAGTTAAACCTCAAGTTCCTTCTGAATTACACTACCACACAGGCGCAGGAAATTAGGCTAAAATTGTCTCCAGAAAGGTAATAAGTACCTTGCTACAGATTTTAAAGTATGTAGTTTTTCTTTGTTTCTGGGTGGATTAAGAAATCAGATGCTTTTTGGTTAGCATGGAAAAAAAAAAGCGCAAAAAGCAATGCCATCAAGAAAATTGATTCTGATAGGCGCCTGTTTAAAATATTTACCTTGGACTCTGCAAAAGTCAGGAATGTTCTAATCCAATATAAACACTGAGTTAATACTAATACCTCTGTCCAATTCAAATGCTGAGCTGACAGAAAGATTAGGAAAAAAAAGTAGATGAATTTGTAGTTCAGTATCTCCTTTATGTACTTTTTTTTTTCCATTCCTTTGATCTTGGAGCTTTTTGAAATCACACCAAGTTGATTATCTTTTTGCCTCAGTTTCACTGGGCTTATCTTTGGTTCATTTGGATTTTGTTTAACTTTTTTTTTAAACATTGTAAAAATTGTGATTCTGCAACTATGTATTTTAATAACTGTAGCAGCAACATATTTTGACAATATAAGTCATCTTCACATCAAGAAAATCAACAGTATCTCCCTTTTGTGTTATGATGATCGTAATTAAAAATTATGCTTGTCATAATTATAAATTCTTAGAATTACACCCGTGTTCAATAATTCAGCTTCTAGGCATATAGATGTAGATGCTCTCTTAAACTCACATACAGACACATTATAATTGAAAGGTTATGGTCATAAATTTTTTTTTTTAAAGTAATAGCTGCATTTTTGTATCATGTGCTTAAAATATTTCTAGTTAAAATTTAGAGACAGAGATGAAATAGTTCAGAAAATCTAACTGTAAAATGGGCTCTGAATGACAGTGTGCCATTCAGCTGCAGTGTGCCTTGTCTAAATCAGGAGAAAAATATGTGTGTGGAGACTGACCATGTGCCACTGTCTCCAGCAGGTTCTTCTTGGGAAAGTGCTGTCTCCATGTGTTCTTTCTTTTAAGTCAAGTCTTCTTCCTCTGCTTTTATAAGACACTTATGGCAAGTTCATAAATTGTCTAATATTGTCAGAGAATTTCTCAGAGTGGTATAATACACATCAACCTCAGGCTGAGAGCTGAGTCAACCCCTAAGCTGTGCCAGCTGGGTTCTAGCCTGATCTAAAATGTCCTCCCAGGATCTAGCATCTGCAAGGTTCAGTGTTGACACATGAAAAGGTCTCTGACTCAGACTGGCACTTCCCAGCAAGTTATGTGTATCACGGTCTGTTGGATGCCATGGCCATTGACTTTGGAAAAAAAAATCACCACTTATTTTGTTTAGAAGATATGCAAATGCATGTTCACTCTGCCAAAAAACCCCAACTGAGCAAGATGAAACAAGCACAGATGAAATATGAGAGCATGGAGAAGCAGCGGGCACTCAGCAGGGAGGTAACACTTTAACCATAACAAAGACACATTCTCCCTCCTAATGTTATTGTTCAAAAACAAGAATTTCTGATTTCATTGACATTGTGTCCTATCATCCCTTTTGACCTACAGATTCTTCTCTGGCCCTGTTTCCTTCAGCAAGTAACAATACAGGCAGGAAAGACTCACAGACACAACCCATCGACAACCCAGGTACCAACCTCGAAATGAAAAAATGTTGTGAAAGCACAAAAGATTCAATCTTCCATTCCAGGTCTGAAGAAAATGTGCCCCTGTATTTTTCCTGAGTGGATTTGGAGCAGACCCCTGCAACCTATTGTGTTCTGCTGCTACGCCTGTGTTGGGTGATGTCTGTGTCATGTAGGTGATGCTAATCACCTATTGCTCTAGAAAATGTATCTCTCTAAATGAGTTATTTTTTCTCACAAGCCATTCTAATCCATGTTTAATACATCAATGAAGAGAATTCCTATTTTTTTCCTTTTGAAACAAGATGGATTTTATTGTAGAAATGAGACTACAGACATTAATTTCTCTTTAGATTCCATAGTGAAATGTTTCTAAATCTTCTGTTATTATTCAATGTTTTCTTATGCAAATAAACTAATTTTACAAATTTTGAAGAAAAGTGGCAGCAAATGAATAGTCAGAACAAAATTTTCAGCTATAAATTTTCAGCTATTTGGACAAAGGTGTTAAAATTCTGAAGAGTTTCAGTAATTAATTTCACATATTTCTAGATTTTCCAAGTTCACTAAATTGCTTTCACTGTAGGCTTGTTTTAGCCATATCTAGTAAGTAATACAAATTATATTTTTAATTTATTTTACATGTCTGTGTATATATAAATATACTGATAACAGCTGGATCAGATTGCTGGGTTTCTTTATCCATCCTCATACACAGTTACAAAACTTTTGAAATCACGTTGACATTGAGAAAACAGTGTTACTCTTTGGGACACAAAGACAGGATTATTTAAGTGGTTGGACTTGGTGATCTTAGAGATCTTTCTATGGTCATACGATATCCAAAGAAATCTGTGTCTGAGGTTCATTTCATTTGTAGAACTCATGTTTAGAAGTGGCAAAGGATACAGCATGAATGACAGGAATGAGACTTCACAGATTTTCTAGTGGAGATAAGAACCACTATACACCTCTTACCTGGGTTTTTATTTATGCCTTGGAAGGTATGGTGTGACTCCTCAACTGACACATTTTTTTTTAACTTGCAGTATAGCTGTAAAACAGCTGGTGGTAGGATCCCAGCGATAACAATCTTGTTACTATTTCACCAGTTATTCTCATCCTGATATAGGAAGCCAGGGAAAGAAAAATTAATTTAGACTGATCATTATACATATAGCCTTCTTTTTTTTTTTTTTTTTTTCTGACTTTTCTAAAACTTTCTCAAGTATTCTTAAGTGAAGGATGCCTTTTACCCCTGACATGGACCTCATTTTTACAACATATGAGTAGCTTTGGTTGTGTAATGGCAGTCAATCATCTCTGGCACAGGAGTGTGTCTGAATACAAGGCCAGGCTGGATGGGACTTTGAGCTACCTGATCTAGTGAAAGGTATGCCCATGGGGTTGTAACTAGGTGATCTTTAAGGTCCATTCCAACCCAAACCATTCTAAGACCCTATGATTCTATGTTGCTTGACAAGTCTGCAAACTAGAATGTCACATCCAATCTGCCATAATAGGTCTTGAACATTTTTCTAGTTCTGCTGGCAACTAAACTGAGATTACTGGTAAAATTATGGCATGGTAGAGCTTAGTAAAAATATGTTTGTGTGCCAGAATTTTATCACTTTCAATGTAATTTGGAGCTATCAGTCAGTCAATTAACCTGGAGCAAGAGTGAGTAGTTAGCTGCATCTGATGATCTTCAATGGAATTTTTCTACTGCAGTGGAATAGATACTCATTTAAGAGACAGCTGGAAGTGAGAGTTTAGATACTTATTAGAAGCACAGAAATCCTATTTCATACAAATCCTACTGAACTTAAATGAACTTTGCCTTACATTTTTGCTGCTTCTCTGACCTGTTTTTTTTTAATACATCTGAGCAATATCAATCCAGCTGGAGTTTTTTTATCCAGGATTGTACTGCTAGGTTGTAACTTTTGAAGCCAATGAATGACTGGCTCTTCCAGAAGAGATCACAGAGTATTTTAGATGCTGGCATTGGATTTTTCTTCAGACTCACAATCAGCCACTTTCTCATCTGCATGTCAGACCTGTTTCTGACTGACTGTGTCTCTTTTAATAGCATCAATAAGCATGATTTTTCTGTTACTCTCTTCTGAAATTATGAACATCTCAATGTGACTTCTGGAAAAGGTGCCAAAAGTAGAAAGTGAACTAAGGAATTACAGGCATCAAGAGCACAGGCAGCACCATCTGAGTTTGGTGGTGTTTGACATTGTCTAAATTATAATAGTCCTTAAGGCGGAAGACAAATAATAAGAAGATAAATATCATATGTACAAATATTATCTTGCCTCACTTTCTCCTGCAAGTTTTCTTATTGCAAGAACATACTAAGTCAAAGTAGATGGGGAAAACTGTCTGGGGAAGATATGAATTGCCAGATGACTCCTGGAAAAAGTGAACTCAGTTGTGTCAGAGGTTCCCTTTGTGGATATCATAATACATTTTTACTTTTTCATTCAGCAGTTTTACAAACAACCCTGGCTGCCTGAATTCAGAGAGATGTGATCTTGCCTTGCTGGGCACAAGCCACCTGTCTGCCAGCACTGTGCCTATGAGCACACTGAAGTGGAAGAGAAGGGAATCCTGAAAAAACTGACACTTTTTCATATGCCCTTGAATTTCCAGAAGGCTAAATTGAACAAAGTGGCATTAGCTTTTCTTTTAAACTTGAGGGAACAGAGAGAAACCTAGTATGCAAGACAATGTCTTACAAAGAACATGTTGCAATGGAGAAGAGATTGACGTGAAAAGAAAAAAATTTAAAAAAGGAAAGAAAAATAGGTTTTATTATTCAGAAAGTGAGTAGGATGAACATAATCCCAACAAGGAAAAAAGAGTATAATTTAAAAAGGAGGAAATTGAAAGCAAGGAGAGTCCACACAAAGATTTTAAAGGATATAGTGTTGAGCATGTGGAATGAATTACCAAAAGCATAAATATGTTCAACAGACATGTTAGTTGTTTCAAAATCATCATATAAAAAATAAATGGAGAATGAAAAGGTAACATGAATTCCATTTAGTATTTCTTCTCCTTAGGTTTTTCATTTTTTGGTGTACACCTGTTTTGCAGCTGATTTCATATGCAATATCTAGTGTTAACGAATTGTACCTACAATTAGAATATTAAACTAGTTTAAAAGTGTATAACAGAATCGATCTAGTTGGAGCATTATTTCTAAACAAAATTTGAGATTGATAAAACACCCTTTATTTTGCAGCTGCATTTTTGTTGCTATTGCAAGAAAGAAAAACAGGAGACAAATTTGATGCCATTGCTGTTCTTCCCTCCAGCTGGATTTCGTGCCTTAGAGCAGGTGCTGCTGTGGGCTGGTGTGTGTCTGTGACTCTCTGACTCCCCCCTGTTGAATTAGAAGCAGACAAAAGCACTTGGGTTGTGCTGGGTCCAGGTGCATGCTGAACCCAGTGCATTCCCCTGCTCATGCTTGGACACGAGTCTAAGTGCATGCAGTGTGTACTGCCAACCAAAATGGAACAGTTCATTTTAGTAACCATCATTTTAAAATGAACTATAATCATTGACTGTAAAAATCAATGGGGGGCAGGTTTATTAGGGTATTGGGGGATCTTCAGCTTTTAAGTTAATACCAGCTGGCACAGCATAAACACATGCCACAAGGGAGAAGGGGAGAAAATTTTTCCTTCCATTACCAGTCATGGCTGGACTTGTTTGAGGACCAAACCTTTCTGGGCTGCCTCTCCTCCCAGAGCTGGCAGCAGGTAAGCAGGTGAGAGCTTTGGTGTACCATTCTGAGGTGTATCAGCTCCCTGTTTCCTTATTGTATGGAGTTTATTTGTGGAGTTATTGTAAGTGGACCTCTTTCTCTATAGGTTTCCCTGTGGGAAACAAGGTTTGCCTTCTGGATCTGTGCTTGTACAGCATGCAGCATACACTGGCCCATGTTAATCACTGCAGGTGATGTAAATCACTGTGGTCTTGTAAATAATAGCATCCAGTTTGGGTAGCCCTCAGGAAGTTTTATAGACCATGGGCCCACAACTATCTTTTTCTTAGGCTGTTAGCCAGAGCATCCAGTGGATAACACTGTCTTTTTGTGGTACCTCCAGATCCTCCAGATTCTAGTAGCATCCTGTGTTGGAATCTGGACCCAGTGCTGTACACAGTTCACAGCTGCTCAGGAGTATTCTTTTTGGATTTCAGTTCTGAGGAGAAGAATCTGTGGCTTTCTGCAGAGAGAGAGAGAGAGGGGAAGAGGGAAAGAGAGAGAGGGGAAGAGGGGAAGAGGGGAAGAGGGGAGGAAGGAAGGAAGGAAGGAAGGAAGGAAGGAAGGAAGGAAGGAAGGAAGGAAGGAAGGAAGGAAGGAAGGAAGGAAGGAAGGAAGGAAGGAAGGAAGGAAGGAAGGAAGGAAGGAAGGGAGAAAGAGAGAAAGAGAGAGAGAGAGAGAGAGAGAGAGAGAAAGAAAGAAAGAAAGAAAGAAAGAAAGAAAGAAAGAAAGAAAGAAAGAAAGAAAGAAAGAAAGAAAGAAAGAAAGAGAGACTTAGCAAGGAAATAACCCCTCATGCTTTTTGCATCCTGCTGCAATCTCTGGAGCAGCAGGTATGCTTGCAACTGCCTGAGCACACTTTACACCAGTGTTGGGGAACTTGAAGAACAAAATTTCCTGCTGCCATCCCCAGGAAGCACAGTGCAAAGGGCTGATCCCTTCTCAGATGGGGGCTTGGCAAAAGGTTAGGAATAACGGATGCACATTGGGATGGAGCTAGAGACTGGAGGAGAAACAATGATAGGACAGTGGGTAAAGGAATGCAGACAGTGAACTGAAAGGGGTGGGAAGGGAAATTGCAAACCATTTTTAATAAAGCTATGCAGTCTTAAGCATAGAGATCAAAGTGAGAAACTTTTTCTTGCTTTAAAGAGATTATGCTTAAGAACTCAGGAAGACCTCTGTTTGATGAGACAGTGAAAGGCTGTTTAAAATTAGAGATGGTACAATATATTTTCGTTTATTCTCCACATCCCAAATTGAGATGGTTGGTGGCTCAAGGACAGGATGGCATAAATCTAGCCAAAGAAAATGTGGCCCCACAATCCTGGGTTAAATATGGCTTATGCTTTGTCAGCAGCTCTCAAGAAGAGAATAATTGACAGTGCATACTTTGACAAACCCAGAGTTGCAAGCAGGGGCTCAAATGTGGGGTTTCTTTTCTGCAAATGAGTGTATGTTCGACCAACTCCTGCCAGATTGAGGAGAAAAAAACAAAGATTAGGAAATATCTCTCCTTACAATTCAGATTTTTATTAGATGCAAGGCCACTTTAACCTTGAATGACTGAATGAAAGATGTACACATTTTTGAGGGGAATTTTAGACATACAGACAGTCTTGCCTGTGTATATAGACAGGTAGAAGGTCCATTTCTCTTCAGTTTTTGGATGAACTAGACAACAGATGTGTAGAGTTCAAAGGATCCTTTGCCAGAAGTGCATATGAAAAATCCATTTGTAATGAATCTGATAAAAGTAATATTTTTATTAGTTGAACTTGTCACTTTGAGGATTTATAAAACTACCAAGGACATGCCTTAAAGTTATTCTGTAAACAGTTTTGTATCAGAATGTCATTCAAATTGTAAATAACTTAGAGATAAAACAGAAACATTTGAGAGTACTTAATTTTTATTAACTGAACAATAGTGAATTAACTTGCATCTATACTAGGACCATAGGGGACCATAATATTTTCATTTGCATTGTATTGGTGAGATAAATGTTGATCTTGAGATGGGACCTTAACATCATTTTATGAAATGTATATTGCAGGTACTTTTCATTGCCAACAGTTATTGGAAAATTACGTCTTTTTATAAATAATATTTATATAATTTGAATCAATTCAATTTTCAATATTTCATAGCTAAAATTAAGGCAGGACAAAGAAAGCTTGCTCTAAAAGTTTGAAATTTAGAGATAATTGGAACTATTTTGAAATCAATATAACAATATCTATCAATATAAATCTTTTAAATGAGATTTTTGTGGGAATTTCTAGTGGATTGTTTGTTAAAAAAAATTACATTCTGGGTATATAAGGCACACCTACCCTAAAAACCAAACTGTCTTATCTGTCTTATGACCAAGTCACTGTAAATGCTAACAAATAAGAAAGCCATTTTTGCTTGTAGGGATTTCTGTCAGATCTATGGCAATACATTGGGAAAATTCCTTGAAAAACAAAATGTGAAATGAAAATCATTTAAATGAGCTTTCAGCACAAAAATTTCTAAGAAAACCTTATTTATGAAAGACAAAATCTTATCACAACGTTGAGTAATCTTGAAATTCTCTTTCAATGTATTTGTTCAGGAAGCAGATGTTATAACATGGGTAGAGATATCTAACTAAATTTCATGTAAATGAAAAAGGCAAAGCAGAAATACAAAGGTTATAAGCAATCCAATATCTTCACAAATGTTGGGTTAATATATAGTCAGGAATAGAAAAATTATTAAAATATAATTCTAAAAAATATTGTGTTCATGGACAACTCACAGTCAAGAAAGATATCTGTATTTCTCAAGAAATTAATTATAAAAATATTGATCATTTTTTCATAATTCAGATTTTGAAAAATGGCTTTCTAACTCAATCATGATGCTTTTAGAAGGGAATGCAGAAGAAAAGTTAACTTTGCATTTGTTAATCCATACTACTTTCTCTCTTTCTAATTAGCTTGGGTTTTATTGTTTTTTTTAAAGTTTCTTCACACCCTCAGAAATTCTTTTTAAAGTATTACTTTGGGTGATTAATTCTATTTCCAGCATTAACAGAATTTATCTCTTCAGTGAATGATCTATCAAAATTATTACAAGATGACAAACTATTAGGAAGAAAGTCTTTTAAATAACTTTATGTCAACCTGAAGTTTCCCTGTTTTCATTGGTACTGCATGTTGGAACTGAATTGAGACAGAGCCAAGTAATCAATGAGGTAAGAGATAAACATGAAAAAACAATGAGAGGAAAAAGACTCTCTGTGATTCTGAAGAGTGAAAACAATGTGAAGAATTAGAGTGTGTTCCCTTTGGTATTTTCTGCATCAGTGTTAGAAACCAGGGTGATAGGATGAACATGCAACCTGTGGTGTTGTGTGATGATCCCACCTAAAGAAAAGTGTAAAACAAGACTGAGCCAGACTCCTCACAAAGGTATGCATTGAAAGGATAAGGGACAGCAGTCTCCTACAGGAAGAGAAATTATATAAGGAAGACATTTTCCATAGTAAGAGTAGTTCAAATCTGAAACATGCTGAGAAATCTCCAAATTATCTTGAAGATTTTAAGTACTTAACAGCCTGATCTGATTTCAAAAGAGTAAACATCTGCAGCAGAGGGTTGGAAAAGAAACCTCTAAGAAGTCCTTTAAAGCCAAATTATTCTGTGATTCTCTGGGTGACTGCAATGGATTGAGTAAAGAAATTACTTACACTTGATAGAGTATAAATGAGGGAGAAAATTTTTCATAAAATGACTTAACTTCTCCATATAAAAGCTATTTCCTTTGTTTCAGGAAAATTCCTTTACTTTTTAACCAAGTGGTCTGTGCAACCTATTCGGTTGCTAAGATGTGTGAGCAGAAAACATGACAGAGAGAGCAGATGCCTCTAGGACTCTCTCCTTAAGTGTGGTGCACACTAATGAAAGTACTTTTAAATAAAAGTAAAGTACTTTTATTTAAGAGAAAAAGTACTTTTAAATTAAAGACTTTTAAATAAAAAAGTCTTCTGTTCTTTTACCCAGTTACATGTTGTGTCTGGGTCTGAGACCGATTTTTGTGTCCCATTTTTCTGCTCGTAACTGTAAAGTCCTGGAAAGGTGACGTACAGTGCCCCATAGGAGAGGTGGCAGCCTGTGGTGAGTCAGGATGAGGATGTGCTTGCAAAGGGCACATTTGTGATATTCATCTGCTGGGCATCTCCTCCCCGTGTGACCTCCAAGAAGGGATGGGCCCAAGGAAGGGGTGGAGAAGGGCTGTTTAGGAGTGCCAGGCAGGACCAGGACACGGGGATCCCGGGAGGCAAGGTCCATCCAACAGGAGCTGTGGCCAGGTGACCCTCCATGTGCCCTTACCTGGAAAGCAGTGAAACGAGCTGCTCCCAGCGGGGCTGCCCCAAGCTGAGACTCTCTGCACCACTTAAGAGCTAGCAGAGAGGAGTTTCTGCTCTTGAAAAGGTTATGCTGCAGCATACAAACCGCAACATTGAAGAGGCCTGTATTTGTAACTTGCTGAGTCTTGTTCGTGTGAGAAAGGGTTTCTTATTTTCTTAGACTGCTGCTCTTGCTGAACTGCAGCAAGAAATTACCTCAAACTGGAAGACCGCCCTCAGTTACTTGAATTTTTCTTCTTTACAGGAAACTTACAACTTGACCCTGTGTAAAGCTTTCTATAAGATTTTTATGAACTATCAGGTTGAAAAGTAAATTTTCCTTTTTAGGAAAAAATAGAAACCTTAAATAGAAATTTTTAAATTTCCAACACTAATTGCTAAATACTTTTACAGATTCCCCAAGGTGTAAAATGAAATAAAAGAATAATTATTTTACCTTTTCTCCATTTCATTTCTGTTCATAAAATAGAAAGAAGACAAAAGGAAGAGACAGAAAGATAAAAAATTTTGGATTTGGTGGATTTCTTAACCCAAAGTATATCTATTCATATATAAAGCAGTTTTTATACTTTTTGATGAGGAATAAAAATGACAGTTTAGTTTTCTGAAAAATTACAAAACTACATTTCTACTAGCTTTTCGTACAAGTAGCTTTTAACTAGCTCTCACTTCTAAGAGATTACTTGATAAATAGGACATAATTCAATGAGAAAATTTTTCTGAATCATTATCCTAGTTTGCCATTATTGTTAGATCTCAGTTTTACTTTTTATCTGAATATACTATGTTAACAAAATTCTTTTACAAAAAGCTGGATCTTGTTTATCCTTTTGGCCTCTGGCTTTCTCCTTCAAAGTACCTTAATTTTATAGCCTTCTATCGTTACCAAGAAGAAATGACGGCTGTAAAACATGACCCATTCTGGATTGGCAGTTTCAAACTAAATGATGTTGAAAATTTTTCAATGCAGCAGTACCATTATTTTATGACAATAAAAATGTTTCATTGTCAGTCTGACTTCATTGAATATTGCTGAAAAAGGGAAAGAGTAAGAAGCCCAGACTTCTTTAACAACTGTAATAAAAGGAAATTTTAGTAAGAATTATTCCAAAATATTCAAAAATACCCATTTTATGAGGGATTGCATATAGTAATGCAGATAAGGTGCAATGAAATAAATACTTTCTAAATCCTTGGAAGAGTACGAATTTCATGTGTGAGGTTTTTTCCCTGAGACAACTTTTGGAGAAGAATGTCAAAACATTCCGGTGACATTTGCATTCACCTTCAGGTCAAAAAACATAATTCTGTTTTCTCACACTGAGTTCTTAATTTAACAAAAAAATTTTTGAGTCAATGAAGTATTTAAGGTTCTTTGTTGGTTTGGAGAATAATCTGTTGTTAGAAGGCAAATTTTATTTAACTTGCAATTTAAATTTCAAGCAACAATGTCGAAGTTTTGCAGAATAGAACTCTAAATCAAAAAAGTATTAGAAATGAACACACAGCCAAAAATTTAATAATATTTACAAACTTTAAAGAAAATATTAGTGCAATATAGATTCAAAATTATTTTTCCTTGTAGTTCTGATTATAGAGTTTTAGAATATGCTATTGTGACTTCACATAGTGAAGAGGTTCAACAAGACCACATGCAAGGTCCAACACCTGGGGCAGGGCAACCGCTGGAATCAATACTGGATGGAGGATGAAGAGATTGAGAGAAGGCCTGACAAGAATGACTTGGGAATGCTGGTGACTAAAAAGCTGGTGCTGGTTATTAAAAAAAAACTGGGCATGAGCGGTTAATGCGCATTTCTTGCAGCCCAGAAAGCCAATTTTATCCTGGGTTTCACCCAAAGCAGTATGGCAACAGAAAAAGGAAGCAGTTCTGTCCCTCTGCCCTAGTGAGACCCAGCCTGGAGTGCTTCATCCTGCTCTGGGATCCTCAGCACTGAAATGTCATGGAATCGTTGGGGTGGGTCCAGATGAGGGCCACAAAGATGACTGGAGGGATGGAACACTTCTACTACGGGAAATGGCTGAGAGTTGGGGCCGTTAAATCTGGAGGACAGAAATCTCCAAGATCTTATTGTGACTTTCCAGTGCTAAAAGGGGATTTAGAACAAAAATGGGGAAGACTTGTAACTATGGCCTGTTGCAATAGGACAAAGGACAGTGTTTTAAACTAAATGAGGATAGATTCAGACTAGATATAAGGAGAAAATTTTTTACAATTAAGGTATTAAAATATTGGATCATGTTGTCCAGAAACATGGTAAATGCCTCATCCCTGGAAACATTCATAGTCAGGCTGGACAGGGTTCTGATCAACTTCATCTAGTTGAAGATGTCGCTGCTCATTGCAGGAGGGACCTTTATAAGTCCATTCCAACCAAAACTATTCCATGATTTTGTATGCCTAAAATTATTTTGTATTAATCTATGTCTATGATGAATTTCTATATGAAAACACATCTGCGTAGTTCAGGTTAATGTACATTTTCAGACTGGGATAAAGTTGCCTTCTTAAAAATGCAGAGACAAACCTGCCCTCCCAGCTGAACCTATTGACAGTACTGAAGTAACTCATTATAGCTGCAAAATTACTCACAAATACTCTCTTGAAAAAAATGAGATTGCTGAAGAAAACAGTGAGAAGCTTCTGAAAATCTAAGCTGCTAGTCTAGCCGATGCCTGTGCAAAACCAGTCATGGAAATTTTAAGGATGTTTCTAATACAGCACATGGATCTGGTATTTATGCAGCTAACTGTCTCTCAAAGCCAAAGGATCTCAGTCCAAGGAAAACACAAGGTGATGCTCCATGCTCAGGTGCATTGTTCCATAGGGACAATTAGGAGATTGATTAGGCTCTTGCTGATGTCAGTGGCAGTCCATTGTCGACTCCACTGGGAGTAAGGGTTAACCCCAAATTACTATGTCTGTAAAATAAGACATTCTTTGATTTTTGTCCATATTCTAAATTGATGATTTCATCCTTATGGAACAGTTAACTTGAAAGACCAGCCTCCTTATGAATTTTCTCTCTCAAGAAATGAAATCTATATAACACCTTATGGATTATTTTATGTTCAGTGAGGTTTCCATTGTATTATGACTGATTATGCTGAAAATGTATTAAAATGAATAAGATATATGACTTTTGAAGAAATCCATGGCTAAAAACCTATTTTTTTTTTAATGTTGGCAAGGACAAGTCATTAATAATTTCAGAATTGAGTTGTTAAACAGAATTCTAGTTAATTCTGCCAGCTCCCAAGAATTTGCACTTAATCTGTCTTCTTTGTTTGACTTCTACCTTTGGCAAAACTATTACATTTCAGCCAGTGACCCATTTCCACAAATGTTTAAAGTTACATTTAGAGTGGGAGAAAGATGAAAGCAAGCAGTGTTTCCAAATTACAGACTTATTAATTTATACGAAAAATCCACCTTAGCTGCCTGAAAATATTTGTGTTTCTTACTGAAATGTAATACAGACTGGCTTTGAACTTCACAGTTTCAGTAAAACAAAATTCAGCAGGTTTGGGAATCCTGTCCCTCTCATTGCAAGATGCTTTGTTGGTGGGAAACCAGTGTCAGCACAAACTGGAATAGATACATGTCACAAACCTTCCCTTGTAGGTATTCCTAACACCAGGTAAGAGACTTCCATTATGGTAAATATGTATAAGCCAACACAACAATATACCAAAATTAAATGATCTTGAAAGATGGTGGTTCTCAGTGAATTCAGATCTTCCAATTTTTCTCACCTTTTTTTTTACTTAATTGAACATTTAAAAACGCATGTGTGATTTATTCTTTCCTACTATCGGCTTCTGATAAACATTCAAAAATAATCAGTCATTCTGAATGACACTAAGTAGAAAGCATTATTTTCTACCACAATCATGGATAGCAAAATGATTCTTTAGAAGTGGAAAAAGATTAATTAGGGAAGTGTTGTTCCAGAACTCTAAGCAGCACATTGTGTTAAATAACACAATCAGTTGGTAGTCAAATGTTGTGATGTCTTTAAAAAGCCAGATAAGGAGGTTAATTCTGCATGACACTGACTAGGATTTCTTTTCTGAATGTATACATAGTTGTGATTTTTTTCACCTGAAATAGATTAATAAGGAAAAAAAATAAGCATATGAATGGAGGAAAGAGATATTTCAGAACTTCAGTAGGTTTCTTGTGTTTATTGTTTTTGGGAAAGCATTAATATTTTGGGCACCTGCTGAACTAAAAATCACAATAAAAAACCTAAAACATTACACTTTTACTTAAAGACATTAACTTTAGTTTGCAGAAATATTATGCAATTTGGAAATCTTGTAAATCTCCTTTTGCAGTAGGCTGCTTGTGGCGATTGAATTGAACCCTTGAAATGGGCATCGACTCCATCTGAAATTAATGTTGACTAAGTTTCCATGGGCCAAATGGAAAAGCTGCAAGGGAGGTTGAAGCTCTGCCATATCAGCTAATGTGAAAGAGGTGGAATATATAATATACATATATGCTATATTGGCTGGTTCCTTGTTTTTTTCTGTTGCCCTAGTCACTGCCATAGCAATCTTCTGACCATTTTAAACTAAAAGCTGCAGTCAACCCCACCCTTATCATGTCTCTAAAACAAATCTCTGTTGATTGCAATGCTCTTGAAGGCACATGACAGTTGTTGCTCAGATATCATCTCTGAGGTTAGCATCTTTTCAACAAATCACATCTGTTAAACAACTTTTTTTTTGCAGAAATGCTCTGAACAGCTGTCCACAGAAAAGAAATTCAATTCTTCCAGCAATCCCAGCCTCATCCTGCCTTCTCACACCACTCTTTTCTTCAATATGACCTTATGTAGGAGCCAATTTTTTTGCCATGATGATACAATTCTCATGGAATACAAGGAAAGACTGAGGACATTTTTTCCTAAGAGCTTTTGTTCCATTGCTTGGCAGTATCTATTGAAATGTACTAAAGAAGGAAGTAATTAGTCTGTTTCCCAAGAATGTATTTGCAATGCAAAATATTACTGAAACCTTGAAATCATTTTACAAGTCACGTCTGCACTATATACATTCATACACACATACATACATGTCAAATATAGACACAAATTTTAATATTTTTATGATAATGTAAAACCAAAACAGATTATTATTTGAATTCAGGACATTTCTTGTTCAGTGATGAGTTAACTGTAATTTTTCATGTCACTGTGTGTGAGCAGAACATCTCTGCAATACTACTAGTGATGAGGTTTTTTTGCCTTTCACTTGAATCAACGATATAAAAAATTTCTGTGTTCTGGTATTTAATCTGATTTTCTTGAGTTTATATGTGCTGACAAAATATGTATTTATAGATTAATTGAATTATTGCAGTGTTTTAAGGGTGGATGTTGGTTTTGAATCAACTTGGCAATTTTGAAATTTTTTAATTGATTCTTGGAGATATATACTTTGCATGTCAATTGCATTTGAATATTTATCACTTATCAGTATTAATCTTATTAATCTTTTTATTTTTCATGATTGTTGTTTCATTTTTCTGCCTCATCATCTATCTCTGAATTATCTTTTACTTAAGGTGTCACTACTCTTGTTTATAAAGAGGGTGAAATGGAATAATCATTGTTTGAGCTCTTCCTGCTGTTGGCACAAAAGTTAAATTATTTTTTAAAATGTTTTAATTTGTTTTAAGTCTAAGCTTAATAAAAGCTATAGAGCAATTTTTGTTCCTCTTCTGTTACAGGACATCAGCTTGGTACGAGTTCTTATCAGTTAGGGAATGGTGTATTTGTGATATATGAAGTTCAATGGGACTCTGCAGTGGGTAAAGTAGTTGGCAAGTTCTTTATGGAAATACATGAGAAATTCATCAGAGACACATTATTTAGTTTCCAGAGAACAAAAGAAACTCTAAGTTGAGTTGGGATGCAAAACTGAGGAATCTGTCAGCTGCTTCTCATCCTGTTCCAATGAATGTATAAATAAAAGCATCCATGACAAGACATGTCCTGTTGGCTTTTATCTCAATTCAGTCAAATGAATATCAGTAAATACAGGAGAAAATCTTTTATGTCAAATACCACTAAAAGATAATAAGTTGCATTAGTTTTTCCACGTGAAAAATGGCTTTTTAACCTCTTTCTACAGTTTGAACTTACTGTTGGTTAGTCTAGATGTAAGTTCAGCATGTACCTATAACCCAATTCCTATTTGCAGTAGAGAAAATTTAATTGGCAAATGTGAGCATGGATATGGATATGGATATGGATATGAATATGGATATGGATATGGGTATGGGTATGTGTATGGGTATGGATATGTTTGATGAATTCAGTGGATAATCTTTTAAATAATTTTAAAATATATATGATTTCCTTATATTTTAAGCTGTGAAAACAATTGAAAACTATTGAAGAATTATCAAAATATCAAATGTTGATTTAAAATTGTGACAAAAGAGCATTTTTAACCAGTGTTTTACAGATAGTTTGCTTGAGCTATTTTTGGTCATAATTCTAATGTTAAATTCACAGCACGTTAAATTCACCCACTCAGCTTTTACTGCATAAAGATCTCTAACACAGGAATTTAGGACTGGAAAAGACTGCCTGAGTCAGAGAATTGATTGCTGGAAATCATGTATCCCTATGAAACCTACAACACTACAAAATATTATAATTTCACTGTTGCTATGATCCTTTACTGGAAGTTTAATTCTATTTTCAAAATTTTAAACAAAAGCAAATCATATGTGAAATTTTAGTTGCAAACACAACAATGAAATTTGCTAGTGCCAGTTAAGAGGGTTGATCCAAAAGAAGCTGGAGCAGGTGTAAGTTCTAAAAATATTTGGGAAGACAATAATAGTGCATAGAATTTCTGTGAAGGCTATGGAACATTTTTATAGATATACATTGCTTGGTAGTCCTCAAAGCATCATGAGACTGTATCTCTAGACACATGAGTGCTCTCCATCTTACCTTGGATATCAATGTAAATGAAATAACTGCTATGCAATCCACTATAATTAGCTTCATTTTCAATTTTTGGCCAATGATTTGCAAACATGACATTCTCAGAGTCAGGTGGTGGAAGAAGAGAAGATTTCAGTGTTTTGGAAAGGACTCACAATAATTCTCTTTTGAAGCCAGTTAAAAATGCTACTTCATTCATTCTCAGACACATAAAACTAGGAAATCTTTGTGTCTAAGGTCTATCAAGACTGACATGTTTCCAGGTTTCTAAGGCAGTAGGAAAAATAATACTAAAAGAGGTCCTATGAGTTGAAAACTCAAGAAAGAAAGATGCTGCTGTGCTGAGATTATATTAAAAAGTTTTAAGATTTTTGTGTTTTCTAGGAGCTGAAGATTGCTGCTGCTAGAAGCAATAAATCAGTAAATTAGCAAAGCCATTTTTCTTTGACACTGAAAAATCAGAAAGCTTTATTTTACCCATTTTTCTTCTTCAATGATCTGCTTACCTGTTTGTTTTATAATGTTAAAAAAAGTGTTAGTCAGACTGCAAAGACAGACATTCTTACATTTTGCTACTGACTTACTTTGAATAAGTTTGTATTGTTGTCTTCCAAAATAAATATGCAGATACCATTTTGTGGGAGTGTGTTGTTATAACAGTAACTGATGAGCAAAATGGTTCATATAAAAAATGCCAAACATCTATGAAGTTTCCAAGATTTATGGAAATGTTTCCTGTTAACCTTCCAGAAGGTACCACAAATTTCCTTTTGTTTATGTACCAATTTCTAGGAATGTCACCCTTTTCAGAGTTCAGCTGTGATAATATCTTATTCGTGACCTTTAGTATTTCCTTGGCATAAAAATATGAAATTCCATAGGAAAAACAGGGCACTTCTGAGCAGTCCAGCAACAGAACAGTCATTATTTACTGATGGGATGTAAGTGATGACCCTTTACTCAGCAAACTTATTTAGCAGAAATAATAACTTTTAATATTTTTCTATCTGGCCTTCTCCAGTATCTCTGAGGCATCTCTTAATTTTTGTTTTCTGAATTTTCCCACTTCTGAGTTCCCATGCTATTCAGACTTTTGGGACAGAAACTTGCTGCGATGAACAATACTTGTGTTTCTCAACATCTAGATACAGAGCATGGGTGGGAGTTGGCTAAAATATATGTATTTCAATGAGAACATCCTCTACAAGTGTTAGCATGACTTATTGTCATGCCCTCAGGACAAAAACCCCAAATAAGGTCTGTTGGCAGAACTAGATTTATTATGACAGTTATTTTCCAGGTTTATCTTAGTCTGAGTATCTAACACATGCCTCATTTTTCTCAGTGGTGCTTTTGGACAGAGGCATAGAATAATATCATAAATGGAATGAAAAAAAAAATCAGAATATGATCAAACTTTAGCTAAAAAAAAAAAAAGAAAATTAACTCAGACTAAAAGAATTAACAGAAAACTTGACAACTAAGTTTTACAGCCATGACCCAAAACAAATAATAGAGTATCTAAATCTGATGAAAAACTTTGTTTTATTAAATATTTTGGTCCAATTTCTCAATACTGAGTGACAAAAACTTTGGATAAGATTAGAATAACTTGTTACTTGAAATGAAGCTACTGAGTCCAGTGAAGTCTCAAAATTACTCTGCACCTCCTAAACTGACCTGGATTCACAAAACACTGCTAAAGGAACACTTGAAACTGAAATACAGTTTGAAAATATTTAATAAAGTTGACCTATACTTAGACCTATTTCTGGACCACAGCATACTAAAATATGTTGCTTATATCAATGCAACAATAAAGAGTTGAAAAGGCGGGCATATAAATATCCTTGATCTGTTCCTAGTTTGTCCCACAACAGGAAAAGAAACTAGATTTTTTTTTTTTCACTTGGGAAAAATACCCTTAATGAAAAGTGCTTTCCTTCTTGTTTGGGAAGAGACAATGAAAGAAAGTTTAAAAAAATGTGCAGTGTTTTGATGAAAAAACTATGTGGTTTATATATCTTCACCAGAGAAAGTGCAGCTTACTAACTGTCAAAACTTTCAAGTCAAAGGAAAAAAATGTAAGGTGATTATGATTTACATTTATGCAACTTGGAAACAGGTAAAACTTTTCTAATAAAGTTAAATAGCAAATGGAATGACGTAGAGAGATTAAATGAATTTTCCAGATGCTGATGTTTTCAGATGAAAGCCTTCTCCTGTGGGAGATATGATTTAGGCACACGAAGGTTCCAGAGGGCATCCAAAGAAGAGAAGCTAACTGACTATGAGAAGGACTCCTTCATAGTATCTACAAACTTGTTACCTGAAAATCTATCTGACTCATTCTGAGGAATTTGGACAAACCTCTAAAGAGGTTTTGAATTAAAGAGGTTAGTTCCCTAGTGAAGTTGAACTGGAACTCTAAGGCATTTGAAGACATCCCCATCTTTATTGGAATGTTCACATTTAACACTGAAAATGTTTTGAAAACTCAAAACAAAAAGCCATGTGAATAATAATTTCTTATTATGGTAAAACATAAAATTAAAAATCTGGTTTTGTTTAAGTATATTTTAAGTAACATGCAGTATTTGTTTGGATAAAAGCTGCACTTACATATAGTAGCTCTAAATATAACTCTCACCTTAAGAATTTTAGAAATTCATATCTAGGTTTCCTAGTGGTAATGATTTCAGGCTGATGACATGGCTCCATGATCACTGGTCAAGATCCCTCTGTTACTTCCATGTGCCCTCTCAGGTTGCTGGGAATCCAAATGTGATTTCAAGGGTGTTTTGCTTCATTAAGCACCATAATATGTGCAAGTAGTGCTCTAAGCCCTGCTGGAAACACATTACCAAACTAAAAAAACAGTGTCCTTTTGCTCTTTTAGAAGCTGTAAGGCTGTACAGTGCCTTGCCAATCCAATGGTGAGATTCACGCCAGTGCACTCTTTTTTGGTGGGAAAATTCTAATAAAAAGTTTTGGTATTCGAGGAAGTGCAGTGGCATGTGGGTGATCTGACCAATAGGAAAATATTTACATCCAGAAGTACAGAGAGGATTTTAAAAAGAGTTCATAGGCTCCAGACACAGTCTTGCACATACACACATGCATGTGCACGTGCACTTACAAGTTCTGTATTGAAACAGAACACTTTTTTCATGTAATTATGAAGAACATTTATGAATGCAAAGAGTAAGAAAGTGAATGTTAGACAAAAGTGCAAAATTAAACGTTGTCCTTGCTGCCTTTGTGAATTTAGGCTCCAGTCCAGTTAAGCACTTAAGCATATGCATAACATTATGTACGTGAGATACATTAATACTTATTGCTTGAAGTTATGTGTGTGTTTAAGTGCTTACCTGGATTTGAGGCTTGATGCAATTTAGCTTTAACTTGTCTTTTGTTGGCTGTTTGACTACTGTTATACTGCCTTTCAGAGCAGTACTATATAATAGTATTAAAGGAACATCATTAAATAATCTTTTTAACATACTGCATTTTTAATACAAGGAATAATTGCAGCTATTATTTCCTGTATACCAATTTAGAAACAGAGATACAGACTTTCAGAGCTTTTCTGTGGGTGCACAACTTTCCCAGGATGGTGTCTGAAAAATAATTCAGATCATTTGCTTCATTTTTTCTTCTCTAACACTGCACTGTGATGTCTTTGATTCCTGGGAAACTTTTGAACAGGTTTAAGCCTTCATCCCAAATTTGGCAAGATAGATCAAATCTGAAGCCATGTCAAGGTCTGAAAATTCTTGATCAACTAGTAAAAAAATATTTCCACTTCTGCTTTTCTTGGTTTTAAGTTGGAACTAGAAGTGGAACTCCTGAAATAACACAAGAGCAAGTGCCAAGTTCTGTATGAATACCCTTATTTTTTTTAAAGTGAAGAGTCAATTCCTTTAGTGGTTTGTCAACAGTTCTAAATAATACTTGTTGACAGGTAGTTAAAGCTTGCACAACTTGAGGCAGCTGTGCAGGTGGGCAAAGGAGGGTTTTGGGGCACTTTACCAGGGCTCTTCTGAATCATGCACTGGTGACTCAGTGCAGTGGAGAGGGCTGTGAAGTGTGAGAATTATACCCCTAGCAATATTACTGCAGCCTTTGGAGATCAGTAACTTGTGCCACTTGAGCATTCACTTGCTGTGAAACAATCTTTGCACATCTGGAATCAGGGATTCCCAACACTTATTCACCAGTTTGCCACAGCTTTAACCTAAACATGATCTACATCCATATGATATCTCTAAGTCTATAGGTTGGGTATACTTTGTGTTCTGCTTGTTGACCACGAATTAGGCACTTACAACATTATGTGCATCTCTAGAGAAGACTGAGCAGGATCCTTCTATTTACAAAATATCCACAAATAATGTAAATCAAAATAAAAGTATTTAAAAAAAAGGAAGACCAGGGAACAATTCTGCCCACCCATTCTATGGAGGGTTTCCCATTCTCTGGAAAGGTTACAGCAGAAAAAAATATTTTCTTCACCATCTTTCAGACATGCAAAAATCTAATCTTTACCTTAATTAAAATTTCTTGGCAGAGAGAACACAGGTGATGCTCTGGGACCTTGGGACCTATCCTTGGAAACAGTGAATTAGCTGGGACACCAAGAAATAGTAGAACCATCACTCTCACATCATGGAACACTGCGGATTTTGCCACCTCTTGCTGCAGCATGCATGAACCATGCTTTGTCTCACATGGGCAAATAGCGAGAGAGTGACCCTTAAAGAAAATGTCCAAGCAGTGCTGTATGGAGGCCTCAGCAGGGATAATATCCCCTTCCTTTGGAGCAGATTAACAATCTCCTATCCTTAGCCTTACTGAGGATAAACTGCAGTCTTGACCCTGCTGTCCATGACAGTTGTTTCCATTATACAATTTTCCTCTGGGGAAAGAGAAATTAAAACCTGGAAAGGTTGAGATGGAGGAGCTGAGTTGCATGGTTGTTGAAACCAAAGCTAGTTTCCAAACTGCTTGTTTTAACCAGCTTATGAGAAACTGCTCTGCCCTGATGTTTGAGCCATGGTTTCCATCACCTATTCTGACCCCACTTCTGGGAGATACATTTTTCATCTCTAATATGTCATGAAGCCCTTCTCATTCCAGCAACATTTCTCTGTCTGCATAGCCATAAATCTGGAAACTTCTGTGAGACTTTGTGCATGTGTCTGTGTGTGTGTGTGTGTGCAATGTGGAAGATAATGAAGATCAGTATCTACCATCTTTTTACCACACAGCCACAGAGTCTTCCCCGCCTCTCCCCTGCTAGGTCATAGAAAAAGGACAGTGCAGATGTGTGAAGATGATATCCATGTTCCTTAACACATCTGGAAGTTGGTTGTCTACCAGGATCATGAGGGTTGTAAAGAGAAAAGGAGGGAAGAGTTTTGGGGCACCCACTGAAATTCACAGGCCAACCTGATACAAGCATCTGGAAACTCAGTAAGAGCAGATTTTCTTGTGGTATTTCTTCAGCTCAGGTTGGAGTGGTGTCTGGAAATGGGAAAGTAATAAAACTAATGCAAACATTCCAGTAACACAAAGAGAGGTTTGCTTCAACAACCATGGTAATGAAAGAGGGATGTATATGTTAATTTAACTTGGCTTGCTCTTTTTTACCTATAGAGTGCTTATTTTACCAATAGATTGTCGATTTTATCAAGACAGTGTCTGTTGACATCTATGCTTATTTGCCCAGCAACAGTTAAATAGACATCACCTAAACTTTTTTTTATAGCAGCTGCTCTTTAAATAACAGGAGGCAAAAGTGACTTATGTGCAGTATATTACATATGATCCAGTGAGCTAAAAAATGTATGTTAAAAATAAATACATGTAAAAAATACTTTGTCTATTCCTTTTCCTGACTTCAAAGGTCAACAAAGATGAAGATTCTTTAGGGACACTTTCTCGTGGTGCATCTGTATGTAAGTTTACCATATGTGCCAAGCAGTCTGGCAATTGGTTTTGATATGAACTTAAACACATACTACAGTGTACTTGAATATGGTGCATCTGTCAAAATCAAATATGGCATCTCCCTGATGGTGTCCATTGAACAGTGACACTGTGGGCCAGAGGATGGCCTTTTAGTGAAGACTGCCCCTTTCCTTGAAGTTCTTCATAAACAGTTTAGCTGCTACACTAACCTAATTGATCACCAAATTAAGGCTCTTTCTTGATATGTTTGGTTTATTGTCTGAATTCAAAACATGATATTTATTGGCTTTGACATTTGTGCTGTTTCAAATCTTGGAACGAGCTACGTTCTCGTCATTAAAATTTTTCAAAACCATAGTTATAAATCAAAGTAAATGACAGTTCAAAAATAGGCACAGATTAAATAGGTGTGTTGTTATATCTTGGGCACAGCCCACCATTACTTCCTTTCCATTGCAGCTGGCCAACTTGCTAATTATTTTCTTTTTCTTCTTTCCCCAAAGAATGAAATCTATCAAAAGAACAAGGTTGGTCAAAGGTTTTCCCTCCAAAGCTAACAGTACTAAGTGGTTTTCTTGTACAGTGGGAAAGGGACAGCTTAGCTGCTCATGGTAAAGTTGAGGGGGGCTGAAGCACAGGCTTAAACCTTGATCTGGACCTACACAGTTGCTGCTACCTAGCTTAGCCCAACATGTGTCCTGTTTTTCCTCATAGTCAGAGTTAACACTTACTTGTTTCAATACCTGTTAAAAAAATGCACCAAAATGTGCCATTTCTTGAAACTACTAATAATATACAATCTTTTTTATTGGTTCAGAGATGAGTGAAAGTAATTTCACCCTGCCTTTTATACAATGAATAAACTTCGTGCAAGACAAAGGAAGGGCTGAAGGAAATAGAAGGTGTAAATGCAAACCATTTGAAGTTGCACATGTTATTCAGTAAGTCATATTATCACTTCTGAAGTTCAAAATTAATTACATCTATTCAGTGTTTTTCAGTTTATTAATCCCTAATCTGTACAGAAATGATTCTTCTCTAAAACCACTGCATAGATAAATACATTCCACTCTAATGTCAATTTAAGTCTGTCGGTATTCAGACATGGGAGAAAGACTTCCATCCTCAAGAGATCTTTCCTCAGCTTCCAGACCAGAACATCTCGTCATTTCTTTATAAAATTCAGTGCAAGACTGTTTCTCTTTGCAATACTGTCTCTCTTTGAGCCTTAGTAGTCTCAGGAGGCAGCTATTAAGAAAGCTATTAAGGCAGCCTTTCTTAAGAAAGGAATGTGAAAAATCTGTTTTCCAGATTATTTTATAATTTCCTCATTGATACTGTCTCCCTCAAAATATCTCTGTTCTCAGTTTTCTCAAGTGACTGGATGATTCATAAAGGGCTGAGGATCTAAATGGTAACTCTGAACTTCAATAGTTTTTTGAACTGCTCTACAGAAACTTGATTTTGTTGGAAGTGGCATTCAGAATAGGGAAGAACACACACACTTCATGACAGCCTTTACCTATGGAAGGATTATCAATATGTGGGAGAATGTAAATTTTGCAAGTTTAGACCTAGGATGGAATCTCTAATGAGCAGAGTCCAGTCTACTGTGAATACGGCTTCACAGAATTATAAATGTGTCCTGAGCCCTGAAGTTTATTTGCAATGTGAAGCCTTTCTAACAGGACTAAATGTTACCATCTTTGCCTCCCTCTTCTTTTATACACCTCCCCTTAATGGTGGAAAAGACCAGGTTAATCATTTAAGGTCTGAACAACAGCCTAACAAAATCACTTTGACTTCCTCAGGTTTAGAGCAGTTTTTAATTCCACGTGCTTCTGCCAGGCCTTAGATTTTTCCTCAAAACTTTTGCCCAATCTAGTTTGAAATAGCTATGGCATCTGTACAATAATACACACAAGGCAGACGTGCACTGCTTAAGCTAAATTAAACCAAAATCCTTTCAGTCTTCATCAATGATACACCATGTGCTAGAAAAGAAAATAGGATTGTGCCCAGAATCTGCTGGAAAACACTCTGCTTGAAAGGACCCAGGATCCTGTCAGTTAAAACTCAGTCAAGAAAATCCCTGACTGCTCGTCTTTAGGAACCTCTGTGTGATGTTGGAGTAAGAAGCTGCAAACGGTAGCTGCCAACCTGGCTGGGACTCCTAGAGTAATCTCCTGAGATCAGTGTTCTGACAGGCCACATCCTCTGTCTGGCATCACCATTCCCTATTTTCATTAAGATTTTCTTTTCCATTTTTCCTTTGTTCTTCTTGCTTAAGCCAAAAGAAACAAGAGGGCAGTAAAGAACAATTTAAGCTGAATATGAGTTTTATCATTTTACCACTGCATTACACCACTTACCAAGTATTTAGGTTCTGTTCTGTTCTGCTCGGAAAAAATCACATGTCAGGATTTAAAGAAAGGCTGTACTAAGCTTTAGCACACAGACTATAAAGTGTATATGTGAATTATCATTCTTCTAGTCTAAGCAAATCCATATGACCTCTTGACTTCATGTACTCTTCACAGTTTCTTGTACAACTCTTAGTGGAAAACATATTTTCTTTTCAAATCCTTGTGCCGTTATCTGAACCTGACTTTTTAATAGCTCAAAAAGAACTGTAAAAGCAAAAATGTCAGTGAAGTGCTCTTTCTCACAGAGCAGAGAATTCAACATTTGAGACCACCTGCTTAAATGGCAAATCTAAACAGCTACAGCTACTCATAAAGAGGGAACTTTACAGTGATCCATTTTTAGTTCCTTTCCCTCTCTTTGAGAATGGTGAGTGTGATGGCATCCAAATCTAAATCTTCATTTCCTTGTCCCTTTTCACCAGCTCAGCCTGGGAGGTAATAACCACTCTGCAGAGCCTTTCTCCAGAACCAAAGTTTTTTGGGCTAAACTGTTCATGAAGCTGGGAAGGTGTCTACCCTGAAAAGTTTATTTATAAGCCTAATGAGGCCAATCTATTCCACAGTAACCACTGTAATTGAAACAATCATGAATGGAGAAAGATGGTACAGAAAAATCTAAGTACCATCTGTTGCTGAAGTGGAGTTCTCTTTATCCCTGTGTTTTCTCCCACCAATTTCTTTGATCTGGTACAGGCTCTTGTTGGACCTTCTTAGCTGGTTCCAGAAATCAAATTAGTATGAGGTTAGCCCTGAAAAATGAGGGATGTGCTCTTCTGCCACTTATGTCCAGACACTGGATTACTGTTGGTTCAGACAAATCAACACCCAAAGGAAAAGTGTGGGGCAAACATGAAGCATTACAGAGGAAGGAATGAGGCTTGCTCATTTGACAGCAACTCAAATGACAGCTTTACTGATAAGCTAGCTAAGGTATGCCATGAAACTCTGATCCCTCAGGGAGATTCAGGCCATGTTCCAGCTTGTTTCTGGAGGCAGCCTGAAGCAAAGAAGTGGGCAGTTCCAGGAAGTGCTGTGTATCAAAGTATGAATCTAAAGCAGGGCAGATGATCCATGTTCAAATGGTGCTTCTTTCTACCTCCTCACTGTACGGAGAGCAGAGAATGTATTTCCTAAGATGTACCCCTCTGCATTGTCAAAGACAACTGAGGAAAGTTCTAATTATTCTAATTGTAATGGAAACCACAAAGAGGCTCAGGATAAGGAAAGATTTTAACAAAATTAACTCAGCACTGCTGAAGACAAGAGGAACTTTGGAGCTGGTTTTGTACTTAGTCCAAATTCTTGATGTTGCTATGGAGAGAGAGGTGCCAGAGGACTGAGGACAAGAGTCCACTGGCCAGTCTGACCCATCTCCCCGGATGTTCCTCTGCCAGTGCAGGAGAAGTGTTGATGCTGAAGACTGGACTATCTCCTGCCAATCCACCCAGACCTGCTCCTTCATCTGAGAGACTAATAGGAATGGAAGGGTGGGAAACAAAAGTTACCAAGAGGCAACTGACCCACAGCTCAGTTGTATCACTTCAAGTAAATTTCACAGCAAGGGAAGAATGCAAACTACAGGCAGAGTTTCTCCCAATCATAGGAGAAAAAGAGCTGCTTTCTGGCATTCAGGAAACTAATTCTCATCATTGAAGTGACAGTGATGGAAATCCTGTGACTTCCTCTCTCCTGTCAGAAGAGGAAATTACTGCTTTGAAGAAGACAAACAGAGTCGGTCTGGTGGTTACATGGTTGTTACTGTGTCTAAAGGATCAGATGGAAACTTCGGAAGAAAATAGACTCCACGATGTTTTCTAAATTACTAAACAGTGTGGAGAGAGATTAATGCACACAGTTTATCATTTGAAATAAAAGATAGAATTTTATAGCCTTCCAGCACTTGGCCAGACCAGCTGGAGAAACAGGGCAGATGGAGGAATACAAGGTCCTTATACAGGAAAGTATATTTTATAAAACAAATGACAGTACAAACCCAGCAAATCTGATACCAGTTTTTGAGGCCACAGAATGAGACCATTACTGTGAACACCATGTGTTATGAATCATCTCTGCCAATAATAATATGGCATCAAGAACAAATATCCAGTGCTGCCATAAAAAAAACCAAAAATACCAAACAGCATAAACAAATGGCAAAGTAATCATAATAATTTGCAGCCATAAATTAGAAATGAGAAAGCATTTGTTACCCCATAGCTCATCTACAAACACACATGATTGCTCCCAATGCTATGATAACTAGTTATGTATCCAGGCTAAACCTAGCCAGAAATAAATGTTTTCTTATCTTATGAATGCTTTTGAGAAAAGAAAGTTGAAATTCTGATACTTCACCTATACAAATGCTTTAAAATAGAGTCAGACTACAGCCCAATCTGTTGGCACAATCAGATGCAAAGTGCTTTTCTGTTCCCTCTACATTTAATCAGAAATTTCAGTCTGGAATAGAGAAATTATTTCCTAAATAGAAAGTAAGAAAGGAGTAACCTTTTCCCTGTACACCCAGCTTCTGGCAATTAGCAATATAGAGACTTCCTGAGGCAGAGGTTGGATCTGAACTAACAAGTTTAATATTTCCCAGTGGGCCTAACCTTCATGAGTTTACCTAATCCCCTCCTTGATATTTTTGGCTTCCACCACATTTTGTGGCCAGGAGTACCTCAGTTAGTTAAGTGACATATGAAAAGGTACTCTTTCTGTTTCAGTTAAATTTGGTTCCTGATCTTTTAAGACAATAATTCCTCATTCTTTTTCTCTTCAGCCTTCATAATTACTCTTCTTGAGTCATGTATTTTTTAAAACAGACAGTCCTTCTACATGTGAAATCTGCAGAAGGCATTCATACCTCCAGCTGTTCTTGGCACTTACCTGCAGTTTTCAAAGTTCTAGATGAATATTTTTCCTCCTTTGTTACTACGAATGTACATTGAGTGTGCATTACTCGAGACATAGGTACACTATAGCTTTGTTTTCAGGCACCATGATACTTTCTGGTTTGTTTTTCTTTGTTTCCTGCAATTTAAGTTTGCATTTTTGAGCATCATTGAATGTGTGCAATCTCATGCACGTCGTTGCATACCTTAATACTGAATTTCATATAATAATAAAAATGTAAATACCTGAATCTCTTCAAGGAGCAGGAATTTTAAAAATAGACATTAAATACACTTTCTAATTATAAATGATCTACTTGAAATCTAGATATTTTATAGAGATTTTTGAAAATTTACTTCAATACATATGTCTTGGTTATGCCATGTAGATGATCCCTGTAAAATCAATACTATTTGCACTTCAGTAGCTCGCTTTTTTCAAAAGTCTCAAATATTACTAATGAATCAGATCATATAATATTTGACATACATAAGTTGCAATGGTAGTCTGCTGTTCAAGATGGAATAGCATAGAAATGAAAAAGCAAAACAGATTTGTTTAGGGCTTCTTAGAGACTATGTTTGACTCAGAAGACATGGATGATTACTGCTATAGGCAGTACAGGAGGCTTAAGACAGAAGCCAGTAACACAATCTAGATATTTGAGATTTAAAGTATAACAGCAAGTCTGCCCTTGGACTCCTAAGGAAATAGTTTGGACCTGACACTGCAATTAACTTCATTTCTTTACCCCCACAAAATTAATCTTTTCACCAGTCCGGTATCGCAGCTCCAGTAGTCTGAAAACCAGTCTTCCTTGAAATTATATTTCTGTAATGTTCTTGTCCCAAGAGTAATTGACAGAAAGAGAGAGTGAGGAAGAACACTCATTACATCTACCTTCCTCCAAATGTCTACAAAAGGATATTTTCTTGGTATCAGAATCTCAGCCAATTCAAATGGTCTGAATTCTTCACCTTGAAACAGTGAAGATCGTTTGGATAGTTTGGACTAAAACAGAATTTGTCAACAAAGTGATAATGTAATAGAGCTTCTGACTTATATTCTTTTAAAATAAACAGTTCTACTCAGGACTTGTAACAATACATTAAATTCTTGAAGCTGCTTCTCAGTCTTTCAAATCTCAGCCGTTGTAAAAAAGGGATGAGACATAAGAACATCTGCAGCTATTAAAGTTATGCAGATAGCACTAAATCAAGTGGGACAAGGTACTTTTCATAAATTCTAAAAGTGTTAACAACATATTTTATTGGTGTTGTAGTATCAGAAATTTCCTCAGCACAAGGAGGACTTTGTCTGCACCTTTTCATTCTTCACAGACTTTCCAGCCACTGTTGCTCGTCTTAGAAAGACACTATTAAAACTGATATGCAAGTGTAAGCAAATATCTATTGTTTACTTGAGACAGGGGAGTCTAAAACTCACATGAACAGTCATTCCTCATTTTAACATCACAAGTAAATCTGCATTTGCTAGATACAGGACTTTAATCCTGAGTTCCACAGACTTCGTCTTTATAGTCACAATTCCTAAAGAGCAAGCAACTTCAAAATGACTCCAGAACTGTTTTCTCAACAATACAGTGACCTTTCGGGAACATCATCTGACTCTGGTGACCATGCAGGTGAATTTTATTTTGTGAGCTTTGGTGTTAATGTGTCTTTCCCCTCCTCCAATCAGTCCTTTCTACAGAACATAGGAATAACAGTCAAGGTCCTAGGACAGCTGCCCACCTAATACAGTATCCTCTGTCAAAAGGCAGTTAAATAATGAATTGTTCTAAACCCACATGCAAGCAAAACAAAAGGCTTAAAATAGTGGCATTGTAGAAGGCTGGATTTTTAGGAACGTCTTCAACTCTAATTAGTGTTTGCAAATTGTGTGCAGTAAGCCCTTCATATATTTTTCTTCTGTATATTTATCTGGATTCTTCTTGGTCCTGTGTCATCAGTAAAGCATTACTGATTAATATTAGAAAAATATTACTATGCATCTCCTTTTTCTGATTGATTATGACCAGGTTCAACAATACAAGTCTCACTGTTTTCCTATAACAGCATATAATATATATCCATTAGGAAAATCAGCAATTTCTTTTGCTGAAACCTTTTACTCCTTCATTTCATTAACTCTAAATTCAAAATCAGATCATTTTGCACACCAAAAGATTAGTATTTTTTTTCTCCCTTCTAGTATGAATTAGAAGGAAAAGTATATTTTCCAGATTAGAACAAGACCTTTTTCCTTTTTTTCCTTTTCTCATGTCTTCTCATCCATTAGATGAGAACACATGTGAAATAAGCCCAATACAACACAGTCAGGTTTTTAGGATTCATCTCTACACAGGTTTTAAGACCATTGTGAGTGTCAAAAGGGGTTCCAAAATTGCAGGGCCATTTTATCAAACTCATTATCCTTCATGATAATTATTCTGAGTTTTCTAATAGACACTGAAACACAAGGCATGTTGATTATTTCACTTCAAATTTATAGCTATATAGTTTATCAATGTAAACGTAATTTTGCATTTCTTTGTTGGCATGGAAGTCAGTTTACTGCTCTGTCATTATCTGAAACAATTTACAAAAAAGGTATCTCTTTTCATTCCTCCAATCATAAAACATGTTGAAGTGGAATGTACTCATTCATGTTTCCCTTGGTCCTCAAATTCCAGTCTTCAGGAACTCTAGCTAATTGCATTTTTCCAAAGAGTCTTCTAGTGACATTGTTATTTCAGGTAGTTACTCACACTCACTTTGTTAAACAAGTATTTCATTGTAGGAACATCTCTAAGTTTCTTCTGTTCTTCTTTCTATTGTTATTACTGTAAGTAATAACAATAACCTAGTTATTTTCTCCCTGAAGTGGTCTTATTTTTTGTGAATCTTCTATTTCCATCTCAGTCATTTAGCAGTCCTAATGACTCTGTGGCAAATTTTTTTTCTTCTGTGTTTAAGAAACAGCATTACCCCAAATCTTTCGCCTCTAGTGAAATGTTCCTCAAAACTCTTTTTTGGCCTAACTTGGGTTTTATGTTTAACTTGCCAAAGGTTTTGGTTCACTGCTGATTTCTGGTTTTGTTTCTATCTTCTTCATTTGGAAAATAGTTCTGAATTTTGAAAGTTTATTTTTAATTTTCTTTGCCTTTTTTCTTTTGTACTTCTTATAATTTCCTTTACTCTAAAGTGTGATTTTACCACAGCTTCTTCTTTGCATTACCACATTTTTTTCATAAGGAATACACCTTTACCTTGAGATGAACAAAGTCCATACTGTTTCAATTGTTTCATTTGTTCAACTGCTCCTTTGAATTTTCTTTTAACACTTTTAAATACTTATGATGATCTTTTAAAAACTGATGTTACTCTACGGATTTCTTGCTGCATGGAGGAACTTAATTTTCCTAGAGACTTTCAGTATCTGTATGTCACAATTGCTGCTACAGAGATGCTTTTCATAGTAATACCTTACAGAGAGAAGTTCTATCAGAGTCTGGTTTACCTGGCTGCTACTCAGGTCTGTTTCCTGAGTATTCTTGCAGAATTTCTTCTGACTCCATGCATTCTTTGAATATTTGTCTCTGAAAGTGGTTATAAATGATAGATCAAAATGTATTGATTGTCCTAATTTTTAATGGCTTTAAGCCATGTTTATAACTACAGCATTATTCCTCCTCTGGCAAAACCTTTGTTTTTAGTGCTTTGTCATTTACACACTGGTTTTACAGTGCCCTATAAAATATCCTCTTTCCATCACGTTTCTGAGGTGCCTGTTCTGTCACTTAAAGTCACATCCTAGTCCACCCATCTTAGTGTTTAGACTATGAGCAGTTATATAGAAGTAGCTATAAAATTGGCATCTCATGTGAATCCATGATAGAGTTTACATTTGGATTTTCCAGCTAAGTTCCTGGATGTCACATTTGATATGTATTACTAAATTCAAGGAACAGGAATTGCCCCATTAGTTCACTAGATCCTTTCACATTTTTAAATAAAGCAAATGTATACTTGTTCACAGAAAACAACTCTTTTTCACTACAGGGCCATATGAAATAGTACCATTCGTGCATGCTGTCATTGAAAAAAGACACAAGAATTCAGACAAGAGATGTGTGGAAAAAGTAATGTAATAAATTAATAAAAATGTGAAAAAATAAAGTAATAAATGAGAGATCATGCGGCTGCAGGAATGAGTGCCAAAGTCTATAGCTACTGTTAAGACTCCTTTAATGGCACATCTGTAGAATATAAAGCAAAAAAGCCTACATGGAAAAGGCACTTCTAGTCCTTGCTGTCTGAGACGGTGGTGAGGAGTGTTTATTGCTATTCATGGAAAATCATTACCAATTGACAAGCCAAAAAACATACCAATTTCTGCCAGAAGAACTAATTTTTAAGCTGTTGATGTATCTCTTCCATGACTTTCCTCATGGAATGTGATTTGGATGATCCCTTATGCACAGCAGGAGAATGACAACCAGTCAGAGTAATTCACTGCAGTGATTGGGAATTTTAAGACCTGTTTGAGAGGATCTAGCTCTAACTATTTAACATGTGTGTGTGTGAAAAAAAAAAAATATATATATATATATATATATATATATATATATATATATATATATGCATGTATATAGTGAACAGTTTGCAGGGTTTTGCTGTTTATCTAATTGTTTCCAGCATAAACTAAGCCACATTTACCTGAATATATTTATTTAGAAGCTCACATCTGTTTTTCAAATCCTTGGTGAAACTAATTGTTCTTTGTGTTTTGAAATAGCTTGGAGCAACCTCTACTGGTTACTTAGGCTGGAAATGGATCTTTACTGAAGCTACTAATCCAATCTTGTACAATGTATTGTGTATCAGTCAAAACCACTGAACCTCCCCTGGCTGTATGTTCCAAAAGTGAATTATATGTCACAAACAATCAGCATTTATTAAGATGTGTTTGAGTTTTGAAAAAGGATAGAATGGAGATCTACTTCAGCTCTGTTTTAGGTAGTCTTCAAATAAACCATTCCAGGCTTTCACAGTGCCCAATCCAAAGCCCAAGGATATCAAATAAAATAATCCAATAAATTTCTGAGAATTTTGGATCTAGACTCATATTTAAACCAGACTACAGAAATATATCAAAGAAGCCACATTTTATTTTAGAGATATTTTTATTTTTGATATTTCATCAATAATTGAATCCTAATTTATTTTTTCATTTAAGAGATAAATATTGATAAAAGATTTTTTTCTTCAGAGATCTCAGTTTTAAATCTGAGAAATTAAAATTATTGATAGGATAAAGCTGGACTAACTGGAAGCTTAAACAGAAAAAAATATTTTCAAATTCATTTTATGTTCACTCATGGACAGTAAAGAAATTTTTTTTTCACTGAAACTGTCCTACTCAAACAATGAATAAGGTGATATACAAGGTTATAGAATGTAATCTGTAAATTTTGACAAAATGGCAGAAGGTCTATGTTACTTTTTTTACTGCTTCATCTTCAGATTTAAATTATTACTGAATTAATCTAAAACATCCTTTAACACGGCACAGAAAAAAAAGTTTGGCACATTAATCTGTATTTAAAGAGATATTTAAACAATGTGAGATGTCATAATAAAAAAATCTGTGTGTATGCACATCCTTAAGCAACCTGGTAGGTAATTTAGTGTATCTATGCACAGATTGAAAGAATTAGAACATTTTAAGATTACACCCTAATATTTGTGTTATCAGTCAACATTTCTTTATCAGTTTTGGCTGAGATCAGGAAGGTTTGTCATACTGTTTACTCTTCTGTACAGTCAAGAGCAGCAGATAATGAACACCAAAATGTAGCCTTTTCTGTTGAATATTCGGGCCCTATTTCTAAAATTGGAACCTTTTTGGAAAGAATGCTGAATTTTAGACACTGCTCATAGGCAAACTTACCCATTGGGTAGGTATATTAGTGTCAGAAGCTGGTCATGTAACTCCTATTGCAAGACTTAAGTGAGATAAAATGGAAAGACATTCAGAAGAAAAATAAGACATCAACATCTTCTTGAAACTTTTTAAAATTAGTCTGCCTCTGAAAAATATTTAATTTGTAATGGAACTCTGAACCAAGAAGCTCCTATCTAAGTCTTTTCTCACCCTTTACAAATATAGTAATACATAAGCATTAGTTATGAATCAGTTCAGATTAGTCTGTAATAGTTGAACTATTTAAAATGCAGTCAAGGTAATTATCAATAGTTTATAATTTAATATTTTTAAATGCCTCCTTCTACAGGGTTTGAATTCAATGTCTATGCTTGAATGCAAGGGTTGAGATTGTGGAAAGAAAGTTGTCATGATGCTCTTCAGAGCTTTAAGTCTGTATCTTTGGTTAGTTGGTGTCTTCTTTTCTAGGAGAGAATAAAATCTGTAATATGAATATTTTTCATGCAATAAATCCAGTTGCAAACCACTAATTTTTTACTCAATCTATGGTTTTTGGATATCCAATAGAGTTTCATAATTAAATGAATTTTGTTAGACAATCTCATGGTCAAAATAATTTTTAATGTTTAGAAACAGCAGAAAGACAATGATTTCAGAATAAGAGATACTGGTTTTCCACGTGTTTTATTAAATACTTGGATCATTCCAAGGGTATCTAATTAAAGTCAAAAACCAGCATAAAAAATGAATAATATGCAAACTTATTGCTCAAAGATATATGTTAGAAAAATAATAAAAACCCTTCTAACAGAATAGACTCATGAATTGTTGTGGTATGGCTTTGATTTTTCCACTGTTAGTGGCCTTTGAAACCTAAATGCAATCAAAGAGAAATTTCTCAAAGTGTAAAAATCATCCATGAAACTAAACTAAACCAGCCAGAAAAAAACAAACAAGCAAGTAACCCACAAAATCCCTCCAAAGGACATTTTGTCGAAGTTTATTCCTAGCTACTGAGGTTGCATTCAACGTCTCACAAGAAACTAGGCATGCAGTAACAGGCATGGAGGATCATGACACAATTTTTTAAGTATTGGTGTTGACACTGATTTAAAAAAAAGACAGATAAGTGGAATCTGAGGGAAGATGAATGTCAGTTACAGAAGGCAGAAGATCCCTTTTATGGTACCCTTTGGATGTCAATATACTAAAGACTTAAATCAAGCTTCATGAAAAACAAGGTGCAGCTGCATTCCTGAAACACCAGAGGAAAAAAATATTGTGGAAAGACACATTTTCCCCCTTTCCTCCTTTCTAAAGCAAGTGGAATCCTCAATTAAATCAGAAGAAGACAGAAAACTGGGGGGGGGGGGGTGGGGGGGTGGGGTAGAACCAAACAAAAACAAAAAATAAAAACCAAACTAAAACCCCAAAAAACTTCAAAAAAAATTCTTTCCCTCTGCAAAAGAAAGTTCTGACTATTATGTTTTTTTCCTTTCTTGCCTTCCTGTCAAATTTCAAACATTTGACCAAAATTGCACAAATATTCAGGAGTGGGGGGAGGGGATATAACCAGTTGTATCAAATAATTATCAAATATCATCATATGTAGTGCACTCTTCATAGGATGCCTTTAGGAAAAATATGTTTTACCAATAATCACAAAATTTATGTCTCATGATGTTTTGTTCTTTTTGCAGTGCACTTGCATTTTCAAGGTCTTAAAGAAAATATGAGTATTGTAGTATTTAATTATTTTTAATTACTTAGTAGCATATGCTGATCATTACTCACACCTAAAGTGTGGGTAAAACCAGTTTTCCACATTTTGCTGTTTTTCCATAAATGAACTTTTTCAGTGTCTATCCGTTCAGTAAAAAACCACACTGGCCCAGGCTAGGTCACAAGCTGTCCCTCTGTTTCAAGGGGATAGCATGGACCCTAACTGGGAGATTCACAATATCCAGCATCCTGAGCTCTGAAACTCTTTGTGTCCAGCTCTCAGTACCCACATAAAAAATTCTGACCTCATACATGGATTTTCCCTGGCTTTCTTCAGACATTTTAGAGAAATTGGCATGGTTCTCTGTCTTTTCCTCTCAACTTCACTTTTTCATCTACAGTATGAGAACTACTATAGTTTCTCATCTGTTGAAAATTAATTTAATTTCACAAGCTTCTTAAAATTGGGTTTGTCTGTAAATTCACCTTCTTTCCCATAAAGAAGGGAGAGAACTCAGAAAGTCCCCAAAGATGCTACAATATCATTCAGACTTTCAGGTAGTAAACTCAGAATAGATTTCATATTCATCCTTCTCAATTCAAAGCCTTCCCTTGAGTCATTTTCAACAGCTCCCAAGTTCAGTGTCTTGAAAGTTTGTTAAATACTGTGCTAGAGATATCTCTGTAGCCATTATGTTCTTCTAGACTAACCTGAGTTAGTGCTCAGCCTGTATCCTACTCCTTATTCATTCCAGTTTTTTTCCACAGAGGACCTCAGTCCCTGTTTAATCATCAAATCCACGAAACTTTTGATCATTAGGGATTCTGAAATTCAGCATCAATAAGAAAAATATAATTTCTACTCACATGTGCTCTATTCTGAACTGGTCATCTGGAATAATGTGATTACCTAGTGTCCAGATGTAGCTGTAATTCAACTGCCTCTGAAAGAATACATACTAGAAAGTGCTCTTGGACTCAGTTTGAACTGATTCTGGAAACGTTCATGGAGCTTAATTGAAATCTATCTCTAGAAGTCATGAGAACTGCCTTTCCTCATCCTTTAAGGACACACCAAGATTGCCCTAATTTTGTGTTAAATTTATGTTTATTTGTAACCCTGAGAGACTCCTGAAATGAAAAACTACCTCCCAAGATCAGGGGAAGTACTATGATCTAGCTCCTTAAAAATAAAAATAATAATAAATCTGTTTCAATCAATTATAATCCCTCCATTAAACTCTTCATGAAACATCTGCTGTTGACTTCTGTATGACAACTAATTGTCTTAGAGGCTTTTCTTCTCAAATTTGAGAAAATCTGCTCCCTACTTAATCCGAACTTTGAAACTATTCTTTTTGACTGAAAAGGGTTTATTTTCCTTGGCACTTTGGACTGATATATGGTGGCCAAGTGACTTCATTTTTGTTAAGTCTTTGGAAACCCCTTCTTGGCTGTTCTTGACAAAGGGGAAACTTGACTCTTTTGCTTGTGCTGTGAGTTCAGGAAAGGGCACAGAAAGAAAGCATCTACTCTGAACTCTGAAACCTCAGCAGAGGAGTGAAAGCTATTTTTCTTCCTCACCAATAAATGCAGGACTAATAAATATCAGACTATTTTTCATATAAAGAGACTTGTTTTCCCCCTCAGATAAACATCGTATTTGTTAAATGAGTTTTACAAGTTCCGTATCTCTCATGTGCTTTCCTAGTTGCAACTCTGAAGGTACACTGTCGTACTACTTAAAACTGCGCATCAGGATCCCTGCCATGTCTTCTGCTATTCAAACAAAATAACTGTTATGAGTGTTCACTAGACTGTTCCAGTCAAGATAAGCCAGAATTGCTGAAGCTATTTCAATGTAGTATCTCTGCCATCTGGCTAGTCTGGACTGAAGCAGATAGGGGAGTCTTCAGCCTTGATGCTTGATGGGCAGATTTGCAGGTGTGATTTCAAGTGAAGCCATGCAGCTGACAGTGGGCTAATAACAATATTATAATGTCTTCCAGCCAGCACAGTTGGAGCAGGAAGGGTGCATGCTGATTGAATAATGGTAAAAAATAATTTCTCTTTATGCTTGGATTTCTTGGTAAGTTAAGTATCAGCTTCTGTGTCTGGGAGTTCAGGACAGAAGTGCCTTGTAGTGATGTAAGAGACAGTCCGAAGATCCCTCATCTGCTTCACGACCATCATCAAGGACAGAGATTGAAACCCCTAAAAGGGACTTTAAAATCTCAACACAGGAGTTCTGGCCTGGCTGAGGTGGGATGTTGGCCAAGTGCTGCCTGCAGGTGTGTTCGATGGAAAAACCCAGCACGCATATCGGAGCATCAGAACCTGAGCAGAAACAATGGGCATGTCACGGTGAAGTGACTGCGCCTGCTGACTTGTACTGGTTGACACTGTACCTGCTGATGGCTGACCTGTTCTGAGTTCTTAAAACGAACACACTGTAATGACTTCCTCCACCTTTTTGGCCAACTGCCTGTCGCTTCAGTGAGGACTATAAGGACCCCTGAGTTAACCACAGACTCTGAGATCTCCCCACGGAAGAAGACGGATGTATTGGTTGGACCATGAGGATTTCGTCTCTCCGTTGGTAGCTATAACCCATCCCCTCTTTCTCTTTTCTTGCTATCCTTTATTTCCCTTCAAATCCCCACTATCGCTCTTGTTGGCACTAAATAAAGGTGCATTTTTGATTGAGCAAACTGAGTTGTCCCCCGCTGTGTCTTTTGCGCCTTGAGATCCCTAAAAGGAACCATCAGGTTCCCCACATATATTTGTGGACCCTGACAAGTGAAGAAGGATGCCTTAGGGTTACGTTGTAGCAACCAAGGCTGTGGAGTAGAAAGAAATATTTAAAATAATAGAAAAAACTACTGCTGTTTTAACTTAAAATATTGAAAATACCATAATGATTAAACTACAAATTGAACGGGTTAAAATCAGCTTCTATGCCACAGTTATATATCAGACATATCACTCATATAAAATTGTGATGTGTTATATTTTAAGGCTCAGTCCTGCATGTCACATTCAGCTTGCCTATTTCAGGACACTCTCTTCGATTTTGAAAACTTTTTTCTTCTAATTTGTAAAATTTTATATGCCATTCATTTTCTTCTCAACAGTTCGTACTTTTGAAGGAATTTGCATACTTAAGTTTGCACAGTTAGGAGAGGCTCTGCTGACCACCCTAGATGTCCGAGTAGGGCCCATTCAGGCCACTCTCATGGACTTCTGGCACCATCTGGTGGAGGCTTTACATCCATAAACTAGATCATAGCTAGGTTTGATAATTTGCTTTTATATCTCCAAAATACAAAACCGAAGTGCTATATCAAGACACGTATTGTGTTATACCAGGCAGGGGTGAAGAGAGACATGGCATGTGTGCTCGCTTGCTACCTTTAAAGTGATAAGTGTTTATGAAGTGTATGGAAAGGCAATATGAATTTCCACAGAAAATATTTTGGTACTCCAGTGACATTTATATTTCAGAATTTTCTTCCAGACATTGGTGAGTGGAGGCAGGTACAAAAATTGTTCCTGGTTAAACCATAAGGAGGGGATTTAGTTGAGCAATAGCTTTTTATCCCTTTAGTAACCCAAAACCTTGCTTCATATTGCCAGCTGCTCAGAGCCAGAGGGTTCCTGGTTTAGGCATTTCATAGCAGTGGAAGAAAACACTGTTGGTTTTTTAAGGGCTTGTGTTACAACACCTGTCTTTCTGTATACTGCTACAGGTGTTTCCTTATGTTCAGTACACAACTAAAGTAGCTCTCTAATATCCCCCAGCTTGTTCTTGATAACAGTGCATACTAGAAAGTTCTTAAAATAAGCTGATGGAAGTTGCTTCTAAATATAGGGACCGAGGAAGATTTTACAATATAAAACACCACCAGCAGAGGCTGTATGTGTCCCTCCTCAAATCCCAAATATAAACCAGACGAGAAAACAATTGTCTGATGGCTAAACAACACAAGATTTCTGTGCAAATGCCAACAATATAAATTCTCTCCTCGTTTGATTTGGCTGAACAATTCTTTAAAGCTAAATGAAACCATGTCCCCAAACTGAGACTAAACCTCCCCTGCAGCTAAAAATATTCAGTTAATTTTTTATTGTTTTTCTTCATCTCTTTATCCTTTTATTTCAGTTCAACTTTTAAAAAAAAGTAGCTCATTATATCTGGTACCAATAATTTCTGATCCAGTAGGACCTGGAAACTTTTTCAAGAATATATAACATCATCCTGTGGTTAGTAGATTGTGAATTGAGAAATTTAGATTTCCTTCTAGGAAACCCTTGAAGTTTTGGGTCCTTCTCTAGATAAGTCTTTGAAGCAATATGTAGATGACATTGCCATATCATGAAATCTCATTTTCATGAGGTCTCTGCTGAACCATCTGCCCCAGTCAACAAGTCATTTATGTCCCTTCTGATAGTTTGTGTGGCATGTAGCTTTTAATAGCCAGTTGTTTGAGGTGACTGAAAACAAGCCCAGGCATCAGATCCACACACATGGAAACTTTGGCAGGAATGCTGCTGCTCTCTATGCACAAAAATACTAATCACAGAAAATATCTCATAATTCCATTGTGACTACATAATGAATCTTATTTCTAAGAGAAAGGATGCTTCCTATTAATCTTCTTTGATTAATACTTGACAAGACTTCTGCACTCAGTTTTCTCTGATTCATATAATTACGTAGGCATTGCCCATTTTCATTCAACCTTCTGATGATGAGTATCCTCTCTATTAAAAACAGTTGTATGGGAGCAACACCACTGATGGAATAGTGTAGTGTTTAAATGACAGGGACATGATGTAGTGAAGTGCTGGCTAGTTGCTGTCTTCATTTCCTGTGACCTGGAAAAAGGACAGAGGGTAACAATTATGAGGAGATGCATCTACCTCTGTCCAACCCAACCACAGGAGACTGGTAGAAAATAAGCCCATACTCCTGGGATCATCTTTTACTTGACAGTGGTGACTTCAAAAAATTCCAGCATAATAGGACTGATTGTGGATTTAAGAATTCTGAAGACACAGCCTCTTGTAGTTATTAAACAGTGTTGGAGAGCTTCTTGGGTAATGTGATTATCAGTACTTGAACCACCAGAGTAGTCTCTGTCTTGGCTCTGAGTCATGGTAAGAAGCAAACCAGAGAACTGGTGGTGGGATATGGGCTGTGGACCTTTTCCAATAGCCATTTTCATGCATCCAGCCTAATTTGGAGACTAAACAGTATTTAGCAATAATGGAGATAAATTCTGCCGCAGACCTAGAGAAAGGGCTCTGGCTGTCTTGTTTATCAATATTGATATTAAAAAATGTACATTGTGTTTTCTAGAGTTACCTGTATTCACATTTCACATGGAATCAATTTGAAAAAGAAAATAAATTAACTTCCCATAAAGGCAAAGTTAAAATTTTGGTTAGCAAGTTCAAAACAGTTACAAAAATCAGTGTAGCAATATATGAGCACTGTTATCTGCAAGTCTGTAATTAAAAAGGAAGTTTTCTCTTTTGGCTGATTTTGTGTCTTACCCCGTTCTGTAATCTTAATGCATGCTCATTGCTTGTCATGTTTTCTTCAGATTAAATAACCCTGCTTGCCTTCTGCACCATTCCAAAGGTTGTTTTAGAATTGTACAAATCATGTAATAGGAGAAATTCTTGTTTTATTGTATCATATATCAGGCTCAACCTCCCTGGTTTGCCTTCCTTGAAATCACACACAACACATTAAAGTGCCACAGATGACAGATTTAGTATATTGCTGCCCCTCTCTACCCCATTCCAGAAAGCTTTTCTGGAGACAGAAGCAGCACAGCCTACTTCCAAACCAGCTGTTGCAAACTGTTGCAGTCTCTCTGTCCCCTTGCTATAGTCTCCTCTTTCAGCTCTTCTTATTGTCTAGGCTCAGGACTGAAAAAACCAGTTGATCTGACTCCATCTGCAGGTTGCCTGTATCCTCCCAGGAGTTGACAGTGTTAGGTGAAGGCATTCTGCACTCAACACATTGGAAAGTTCTTGACTTTCCTTGTACTAATGAGGCAGGCTAAATAGATATCACCTTACAAATCTCTATTCTGTGTGTGATAAGAATATGAATATTGTTGTCAGAGTAACCCTCTCCACTGGTCTGACTTGATACAAGCCTGGTTTTTTAACTACTAATTTTTATAATCTCATGTTTTCTTTTTGACACAAATGTTATTCAGAGGAGAGGAAAATGACCATGTATTGGAGTTTTGTGCTGAAGACATGATTGCAAAATAAAACAAAATAAAATAAAACAAAATAGGCTGAAACAGGCTAGTTTTCCTGAGACTATCTTACCCAGATTTGTTTAGTTAAAATTACACATTCAAGACTATTTATATGATAAGGTACTCCAGAGATCTTATCAAGATCTGCTTGTGGGCAGACAATCTCTAGTGTACTTTCGTCACAGGCGGAAAAAAGTGGTTCAATCCTTCCTTTGAAGAGGGCATTAACAAAATATGCAGTTCTGATGAAAGGGTGGTTTTGTTCCCCTGGCAAGTTTCAGCCTGAATTTTGTGACCAATGTCTGTATTTGAGTAGAATAATCCTCAACCATCGAGGTTAGTGTTGTTTTAAGGATTAAGACAGAAATTGCAAATCCAGCTTCAGTGGAATGGAATTTGGGACCTTACATTTCAGCATTAGTTTTTTCTGGAATTCTTTAAAGTTTTTTTTCCCCCACATGTGCATGCAATTTCTCTTCACTGTTTCTATGGTGAACGTTCGTGTTTGTTTTCCTGTGGTTGAATTCTGTGCTGAGGTCCCTGTTGAGGGAAGACATGAGATACATGATAAGAAGAAACCTTTCAGACTGCATCCTCTGAGGGCCAAGTGCTTTTTAGATCATGCGTAACAAGTCCCAGAACATCCCATTTTAAGTCCTCGAGGACTTTCAGTGTTCCAGGGACCTGTGAAGAGGGACCTTTGCCTGCAATCCCATCCTAATACATAATTACATTGCATGCAGATACAGGATATTGAGGAATACATTTCTTCCTTCTCTATTCAGGTTGTTCCCCACTGTGGAGGGCTGACATTGGCAAGATAGCGTATGCCCACCAGAGCCATTCTAATGTAGATCAAGGTAAGGACAGGGAGAGATCACTCATCAGTTACCTTCATGGGCAAAGCAGACTCAAGAAAGAATATATTTGTTTACAAATCAAATCGGAGTACAATAATGGGAAATAAAATCAAATTCTAGAAGCACTTTCCCCTTACCCTTCCCTTCATCCCAGGCTCAACCCCAGTCCAAATTTTCTCTACTTGCTCCTCTCACAAGCAGCACAAGGATGTGGGAGGTGGGGATTGGGGTCCCTTCATCATAGGTTGTCTCTGCCACTCCTCCCTCCTCAGGAGAAGGACTCCTCACACCCTACCCCTGCTCCAGCATGGGGATCTTCCCATGGGAGACAGTCCTCCATGAACTTCTCCCTGGAATGCATGTCTTAACAAACTGTTCCAGTGTGGATTCCCCTTGGGATCACAAGCCCTGCCGGAAATCCTACTCCAACACAGGCTTTCAAAGAGTCCCAGCTTCCTTTGGGCATCCACGTGCACTGGCATCCATGTGCACTGGCATGAGGTCCTCCAGGGGCTGCAGGTAAATTTCTGCTCCTCTGCAGACATCCATGGGATGCAGGGGCACAGCAGACCCACCAAGGGCTAGACCATGGCCTGCAGGGGAATCTCTGCTCCAGCACCTAGAACACCTTTTCCCCCTCCTTTTTCCTTGACCTGGGTGACTGCAGAACTTTTTCTATTGCATGTTCTCACTCCCATCGTCTCTGTCTTCAACTGCTCTTGTGTTGGGGTCTTCACTCCCTCCCCCCCTTGCCAGCTTCTTAACTATGTTGTCCCAGAAATGCTATCACTGTCACTGTGAGGGGCTCAGCCTTGGTCAGCATCAAGTCCAGTTTGGGGAAGCTTCTGGCAGTTTCTTACAGAGGCCGCCCCCATAGGTCCCCATTATGGGGAAATGGCTGTTGTTCTATCAGGAACACAGTCTTAGGTGATCTGACAAAAGTTTGGTGCATGGGATTCCACCCAGTGTAGCTCAATGCTACTAAATCTCCTACTCACTACTCTTACATGGACACTTGTGCTTACACAGGCTCTGGAGTAAAATCACTGCCAGAAAGATGGGTGGTCTCGTGTACTTCTCATAGGGAAGAAGAGACATAGGGTATACAGGCATCAGAAGGTCTCTCTGTTGCTAAAAGAGCCAACACAGTTCAATCTTAAAGCCAGAACTGATGCCTGCAGTTTTTAAAGCTTTACATTTAGCATCTTAAAGCATCTTGTTACCCATGATTTGATTTCAACGAGCACTCACTAGTAAATGTTAGATTAAACCTCAGACATTCAACCCACAAGTTTTGTGTGTCTATCAGAAGACAGCTACCATGGACCAAAGCCATCTTTGCCAGTTTGCATCAGCAAAAATTCTACCAAAAACACTGCCAGAAATTTCCCAGACTGTTCCAGGCTAATGTAAAAACCTTTTCTGTTGAGGAAACAAGACTGCAAAGTGGCTCTGAGGGCAGAGGTATTTAGAACTGCTCCACATTAGATCAGTGACCCTGTCTGAGACTTGCGTTGACCTACATTCATCTTGTATGAAAACCCAGAAAAATCTAAACGATAAAATTACTCATTATTTAAAAGTAAGTCTAAGACCATAATTGTTCATGATAGCCAGCTAAGAAAGTGTTTTTATGTTTTGCAGAGAAACTTCTGTTACAGAAAATACAACTTGTAACCTGAAAAAATATCAGAAATTACTAAAAGTCAGGGATAAAATCTAGGGAACATTGAAAGGATAGAGATTTATTATTAAATGGATTTGAAATATTGTAGTTGAGCCAAAAAATTGTAAGAGAGGAAAAAAACCTTACAACCCTTTTTTTCAGACCTAGATATTTTAAAACAATCAAACTGATTTCTTTTCCCAGCTTTACCTTAAATAAAAATGTCACATGACACCTGAATAAGCAAGATGGAATTCTCATTTTGTTAATGCTACAGCAAAACAGAACACGTTGACACACTAAGAACAATCTTGGGTAGCTTGTTTTCTTTTTTACTGATAATTCTTATGTAATTCTGTGAATATTTTGAGACATATTCTGCCTCATTTTTATCATATTTATGATTATGCAGATTTTCACTACCTTGATATCAAAGAGCCAGTAGATGGCAGAGTGGGCTTATTTATTGTTAAGCTGAGCCCAGCTACCTCTGTACAATTAGCGAATTAAAATCCTATGGAGAAAAAATATATTTGGGCTATGGTCCACCATGTGGCCATGGCTGATTGTATGTCTCCATTTGTATTGCAGTTTTTAACTTTTCTATTGAATTATAGAAAGATAAAATACTGACATGTATCCTAAAGAAACCCTCTGATGCCTGCATAATCTGTATCTCTTCTGCCCCATGAGAAATCCACAATTTGGGGCTTGTTTATTTGTTTTTTTCTTCAAATGGAACAGTGTAAGAAGGACTTAAAAATATGAGGGGGAACAATACTGATTCTCTGCAGCCTTAATGGAAATTTGTAGGAAAATCCCATTTTGCCTGACTTCCAGCCTTACCTCTAGCCACAATCCTTGTTGGCATAGGTTGAATAGGTTTGTATCACATGTGGAGCTGATTTCTGGAGGCTGCCCTGTACAAGGATCCTATTTCAAAAATAAACATTTATTGATTTTTTGAGACACTGCCTTTGTTTCTTCTGCAATGGAATTAAACCAAAACTTTTAGAAAGCTGTCAAGATGAATTAAAAAATGAGGAAGCTAGAAAATAGCCCTCTCCTATGAGTGTTTGCCTTGGGGCTGAAGTATAGCCTGTGGGATAAGAAGTCCAGACCTAAGTTCCAGTTCTGTCTGATATACTTGGCCTTCAGTCGTGCTGAGATGGGTTGGTCATGCTTTGTCTTGGGCTTCTGTATGAGAGTCCAGCCTGTCTGTAGGAAGTATCACCAGTTGAAACTATTAATTAAATTGGTATTGGTCTGAAATTAACACTTTGAGCTTTGAAAATCCCAAGTGGTGCTTGCTATAGCACTGGCTAAGGCTGATTTATGAAAAGATTCACAGTGGAGAACTAAGGAGAGAAAAGTCCTCTCTTTTTATCTCTGAGGTTATCAGCTAAACAAAAACGGTTTTAATTTTCTATTCCAAGGAGAAATAGCTAAACTTTTTGCTTGCGATCTCAGAAAATCTTAAAATACAGTGTGCATATAATGTAAACCTAGCAGAATGAAGGAGTAGGTTTATTCATTTATGTATTTGAAAGAGAAAAGCTACTACTAAAACTCAGGATATTTTATAAGAGCTCTTTTATAGGACCTCTCATTTTGTTGCTCTTGGAATTCTGTCTTTCTTTCTTTACATTTACTTTAATACAGACTTTTAGGCTTGGTGAGGTGCCAAGCACATAGACATTAAAGCCAAGAGCTGGGTTGCAAATCAGTACTATTCTTTTAAAGTAGAAATAGTTTACTAAATTGATGTTTGTTTAAGCCTAATGAGTGAAATTTGCAATATGCGGTATGCTAGGGCCATGAACAGACAGGAGGCCAGATTATAATCTCATTAAATGAAAAGGAATTGGTGCTATTCCAATATTTAAAAAGATCAGAATTTCAATTTCTGTGTTGCAGGCTAGATCAACAGGGGACCTACTTGGTTGTAATGCTTTATATCTGAACACCTAATAAGGACTACAGCAGCATAATAGAAATTAAATCTGAGCCTATATTACTAGAGAATTTAGACAGATTCTGATAATTCCCAATAGGTTCAAAACAGCCAGCATTAAGTTCACCATACAAAATAGGCAGAAACATGCCCACTAGACACTTAAAGGAGAATATATTAAAATCCCAATAAGACCCAGCCACGTTTTATACCTTTTCCTGTGAAGTATGTTGTGTTGTGATCAGGCTGTTCTGTTTTACATAATAACTCAGTGTTTACAGTAGTAGTGTCTTAAAGCAAAAGGCAGAAATTATATAGGTAACAGGAAGGGAGGACACAAGGACACCTGTCATATTCTATTGCTTTCATATTTCTTGACCCTCTCTATTGCATTGAGCATTATTAACTTTTCTTGCAATTTCCTTGCAATTTCCACCATTCCTACTTAACCTGCAGAATCAGAGAATCATAGAACCGTTTGGGTTGGAAGGGACCTTAAAGGTCGTCTGGGTACAACCCCTCTGCCATGGACAGGGACACATTTCACTAGACCAGCATGTTCAAAGTCCCATCCAACCTGGCCTTGAACACTGCCAGAGGTGGGACATCCACAACCACTCTGGATAACCTGTTCCACTGCCTTATCATCCTCACAGTAAAGAATTTCTTTCCAGTACCTAATCTAAACCTACCCTCTTTTAGTTTAAAGCTGTTATCGCATCTCCTATTACTATATACCCTTGTAGAAAGTCACTTTACAGCTTTCCTGTAGTCCCCCTTTAGACATTGGAAGGCTGCTACACGGTCCCCCTCAGAGGAACATTCTCTTCTTCAGGTGGAACAATCTTTCAGCCAGAAGGACTTGTCCCAGAGGCTCGGAAATTAAAGTCCAAATTTTTTTGTATCTGCACACGTACTCATACAATACTATGATTGCACATAATATTCTTATATGAAACAAGACTACTGTTTCATATAAGTGAAAGAACATCTGTTGTGACTGGATGCTTTGTTTAGTCTTTTCCTGGATGAGTACCAAGACAAGGCCAACAAGAGACCTGGGTTCTAGAAAGCATTTGCCACCTCTGCATTAATAAATGAAACAAGCTGTGAAATATTCCCAGTCAGTTACATGGACATTTAGATTGTTAAAACAATCCCCACTACAGCTGTGGCCTGGGAAGACTAGTGGTGCCCAGAAATATCCCTACACATAGCTCAGGAATGTGAGCATTAGAGGGGCCATTTCCAGCATGCCACTTTCCTGCCTTGAAGGGGGGCTTTGGATCCTGGAAACTTTATAAGCTTCAACATGCTGTAGGATACTCTCTGTTGGTTTGCCACAGTGTCTGGAAATGTTCCTGGTGTGTTGAATTCCCTAGCCTAGGGCAGAACATGTTTCCTAGCTCTCAGCCAGGCCAGACTATGAGTTGAGGCAGGGGCCTCTTGGAGCTGTTGTCCTGCCAGGCTGTCACCTTTCATACGGCTGTACTTTTGGTGTATTGCCACAATTAGCATCTGAACAGCAATTTTTAGTGTCATGATTTTTGAGAGAGTGTCCTAGGGTTGTCCTAGGCTTGGCCTTGCTTTTCCAACAAAATGTCTTACCTTCCTATTCCCTCAGTTTTCCTTGAGAGGAAAGGGGGAAGACAAAAGAGGGGCTCAGAGAGTGCAGCTACTCAGCCATGGGGGGTAAAGCTCAGAAGCCCTTCCTTTCCTTGGAGGAAACTCTTTCATTGTCAGCAGATGGGAAGGGGAAATTGGGGGTGGAGGCAGACTGTGGAGGGCTGCTTTGATGTTGGCTGCTTGTTTGCTTTCTGCTTCCTGGACCCCCACCCGAGGGGCTGGGACTGTCAGTTGTGGAAGGAGCACAACAGGATGGCCGGCAGCAGCCTGCAGACAGACAGGACAGCAGCAGATGTTGACAATAGGAGTGGGTGGCATCAGTTTAAAGCAAAGCATAACAGGGTTAACCTGAAAGGATGACATCAGGGAGTGAAACAGAGAGATAGGGAACTCTGGTGAAGCACTGGCTGCCTGTGGTGAGACAGCAGTGCTCATTCAAATGGGTAAAGTGTAGGTGGAGACCTTTGGGAAGTTATGCAGCAGAGCCTTCCATGAATTTTTCTGAAAGTTACTAATTTTCAATCCTGACACATTCACCTGTTTAAAAGTGAGGATATCACATTATAACAAGGTATAGCCCTACAAGCCTTCAGTCAGCACAAGGGCAGTAGGTGCTAGGCAGCATGACCTTGAGGGTGGGCTCCATTGGGCACCAGCTCACTTCAGCCAGGTTTCAGGCAAACCAGAAGCCATAATAACTTGTTGGGATCTCTGTGACATGGCAGGGGACAGACTGGCAATTCCTGAAATATTTTCAGACACCTGAAAGTTTTTTAATCCCTTAACCTCTTTGTTTTTACAGTATCTCACGGCTGACAAAAAGTCATGGCCAAGACAATCTCATATTGACAGGTTAGAAAATAAAAATCTGTATACTTTCAGGTTATTTACAGATCCACTGTGATACCACACAGCTAGTTTAATAAAAGAGAAGATAAATCAGCTCCAGAATTAATCTGTCAGAATTCTCATCAAGGGGTTAATCTTGAAAATGGTCACCAGATGGCTCAAGCAACAAAATATCAATCTGTATCTCACAGTCGAAATGGGACAGCCTGCTCATAAGTAGTAATTTATGACTTACCAATAGGAACCTTAAGGCATTTCTCATACTTATGTCCTGACAGATGCTTACTTTGTTACTCAGCTGACATAGCCAGCACTAGAAGATAAAGGTAATTAATATGCAAAGTAATGAGAAAATATGCAGTGCAGTGTAAAAACGTGTGTCTTCTGTAAAAAAAAGTGACTGTGAAGTGTTTCCTGCCAGGGACACTTCTCCTGAGAGAATTCAAGGAGATGCACATGCAAACAAATAGCACTAATCAAGTGATGGTGTACTTGCCCTTCTGTTTGTGACCCTGTCTCAGCTTCATGAAGATGTGATCAATAGTGTGTGCCTTTGGAGAGAGCTCTGGGCTTTAAGAGACAAAAGCAAAGACAAATTGCTTGTCTGATACCTGGGCTACAGAATGTATGCGATTACGTTACCCTTTACACTGCTAGAAGGCTTGAATTATAGAAATGAAATGAAAGCCACTGCTGTTTTGTGGAAATCCCTTTTCTCTAAAGGAAAATGAGAAAGAGAACAGTGGAGGACATTATTTCATTTTGTGAAAAACCTGGTTGCAAAGTCATATCAGAATTGGGAATTTTTTTGGATACTTATGCTCCTCCCTTTTCTTTTGTTGTTTACACCCTTCTTAGAGAGAACTTGTCTACTTTAAGAGAACAATAACATTAAATGGCTATTTTGCTCTTTGTGCAATTCAGCATTGCACTAATCAGTGGCATGTGTATGATTAAGCATTAAGACCAGTCCTGCAATTCGAGCAAAAGTAAAACACTAAAAATGAACAACTGGATCTTTGCACTCAAACATCTCTTGCATTCATGTCTCAGGGGCCTTTGATTGAGATCTGAAGAACCAGCCATTCATCACACTTTGCAGGCATTTGAGAAATGAGTAGTTCCTGTTTACAGCTCACTGTAAAATGTTTAGACATAAGGCTGCTATTAAGGCACCGAGACTGAGAACATCATATATGCACATACTGGAGCTATGCATTTATAGCAATGCTTTTGGTTATGGAGTCTTTCCAGGTCAGTCAGGAATACAGGACTTTAACAGATATTCCAGATACCACATATAGGTTCCTGCTGGGGAACCGTGGCTTAACTGTGGCTTCTACTTTTCAGATTAATTCAGAGGGTAAAATGGCACGATCTCTAGAATGGGATGTTCGAGGCAAGGAACCATCATTTTCTAGAGGGAATCAACCTGTTAGGAAATTGCTTTCCTCATATTATTGGTCATAAGGCTGTTTATCATGATACAAGCACAAAACACTTATATCTATTGTGTCTTTTGTGAGCAGAGTATTTTGTTCATTTTACAGTGCTCTTTTAGATCAGGCCTGTTGAACACAACTAAGAAAAGATCCAAAGTTTTTATGACTATGTAACTGTGTTTTAGACATAGGTGATGAGAATGCAAGATACAGAATAACCCAAATAAGCTACTCAAAGTACATCAATAAATTAATTTATTAACCTTTATTTGTGATTTTTAAATAATATTGCAATTATTAAAATTTTACAAATTTGGATTTTCTAGCAATAGTATTGGAGGTGAGCCAGGCAAAATCTATGTCTACAAAATGAGTAATTGCATACAGAAACAAGGTCTGTGGATTACAATTACTCATTTTGTCTGGTCAGCTACCATGAATGCATGGATTCAACTTGAGGCCACAAGACTGACATCTCCAAAGTCTGATGGAAAATTAGAGATGTGAACAAGTCTGAATGAACCAGCACCAATGCAATCACCCTATAAAACTCAAACCAACCCAAATGGGAAAATAGATGGGGGGAAAAGATAAAACCTACTATTTTTGTTTTAAATAAGAATTTCACAACAAAAGAAAGCAAAAGCCCCAAAACTCTTGTCCTTTTTTGTGTTTGGCCAAAGTTATAATAGAAGCAACAGGACAGAGGGGGGACAACCTTGTTTTTCAGAATAATTGGACTAAACAGACCCTGCTTCGTGGCTCAGGCTGTTAAAAAATGTCACACTGAGTCACTTCAGCTGAGTCTTACAGGAGAAGGACCAATATGCTGGCTGCTGTTCTAACTTCAGCTTTAGAAGTTTCAGTGTGCCTCTTGCCACCACACTGCACTGAGTTTTATGATTGACTGAACTTGCTGGCTGCATAGGTGTTATATTCTAGCCATGTCCTTAAAATGACATACGTGCCCTAATTGACCATCTGCACCCTAGCCATTTCCACAGTCTGTCCACAGAAGTCTGTCTGTCTGCCTGCATAATTTTTTGACCTCCAAATGTAAATTAATATTGTGGGCACCCTTAGTTGCCTCCCTCTACCTAAATTGTGGCCTATCAGCATATTTGAAGAAATGCTCTATTTTCAGTCTATACAGTCATCAAGGAGACCTTGCAGTTATATCTCATCTGTGGTTATTTAGGTGCAGAAAATCCCCTTTTCTACGATACATTTGGAGCCCAATTTACCACATTCCAATTAACTACCTCTGTTAGTATTACTTTTCATGTGGTCCAATGCTTTTACTTGTGATGGGATTTTTTGCATCCAAAGCCAAGTGTTTAGCCAAAATTCAGGATCTTACAGGTTTAGGAAAAATCCTAATGATGTTTATGTACAAACAAGTTATACATAACCCTATACCCCTAAACACAGTGAAAATAAAAAGCAAGTAGATTGCTTTCCTAAGGTATGTAAGAAGTCACATTATATCAAAAGGTTTCCCAGAAGTCCTTCACTGAAGAATTTCTCTGCATCATCTCAGGATACTTTCAACTCCTTTGCTGGTGAACTGGGGCTTTGCAACTGAAAGCCCAAAGGTCTGTTCAACCCTGAATCTGACCTGGTTTTTATGGTGAGATTTCCCAGGATCCATCAGGATCTCTCTGCTAAGAGTCTTTTACTTCACTTGAGTTGTGCAAACCTCAGTGTGCAATCCAAGATAATGTCAATGGCAACTATGAATACTGTCCAATGCAGCAAATAAAAAAAAAAAAAATTAAAAATCGACCAAGCAAAAACCCCACCACCAACACAATGTCTCCTGTGTTCCATTCTTCTGTCATAAACTAGGCATTATCAAAGAAGAAAGGAGGGATTCAAGAGCATACAAAAAGGGAGAATGTAGTTTAGAAATTACATCCTGGACAAATAAGATGATTCACTGTGAGGTCTCTGCTTTTGTAAAGCTGTATATTGCTTTATTCTCTTCATACTGTAAGACACTAGAATATCAAGAAGAAGCTGATGTCTCATAAAATATGCTGTCTTGTTCTTTCTTATTCTCAGAGTGTTTATACTAGACATGGTGCTATTTCAAGTTTTTCCATTACAGTATCCACATGCACTCCTGGCAGTGAGTGTATTTCATTCTGAGCTGATTTGTATGAGTGGAGACTGGTCCTTTCTCCAAATTTTTCTGCATCCTAGATGCATCCTGCGATGAAAGCAATGAAAAAGAAATAATATTCACTTCCCATTGTGTGTTTTGTTTATCTTGTTGAAATTGACAGTATAGCTGTTTATAGTATTTTCACTTTCTTGGCTGCTCCCTTAGAAAATGCAAAGATATTAATTTCACTATGCTGAAAAGCCAGGACAGAGCAGATTTCCTGCACTGCACTACAAATTAGGCCCATGTTCTAGAAATATTGGTCTGAGAACAGATTGCTACCTCTCACACTATTTGCTGCTCTCTGCACTACTATTTGAGACTGGTCTGTCCACCTTTCAAAAAACTTACCCTTGTTCTGAAAGCTTGTGGGATCCTTAAGAAACAATTATGCTGTGTAGTAGAGATTTAAAGACTTAAAAGATGCTTAGACCTCGTACTGGTCCTTCGCACAGGAGGCACATTTCATTCAGTATAAGATTTTTTTTACAATAGAATCAAGTTTTAATAATTGATCTTTCTGATTGTTTGAAAGTTCATGCACCCCTTTAGCTACTAATCTTCCTCAGAACACATTTAGGTCATTATTGCTTTCTATACTAAAAGGTGGTAACCACAACACTGTATGTCTGTTATGACTTCAGGGGACACCGTAGCATCACTGTTTGTGGTATCCCTTTTCTGGTTCCAATCTAGAATCAAGTACCTGCTTGAGACATTTAACTTTTGAGATATTTAAGTTCAAAGTGGTTCAGGGCTCATTTCTGCCCTGAGGGGTGGATTTTATTTTTTTTTTTTTTTTTTTGTGTGTGTGTGTGTGTGTGTATGAAAGTACTTGCTATGGCCACATCTGGATTTTCAATTCTTTTGAAGCTGAATTTCAATGGGTGTACTGCCACACAATATACTTATTCCAGCTTAGCCAAGTCAATTACTTTATAAAGGCCCCGCACTTTCTTCCTATGCTATGTTGCATGCCTTTGTGTTTTCACAACTGCTACATATCTTAAAAAGAGAAAAATTCTGTTTGTTAGGTAGAATGACCAGCATGTGGCTGTACTGGTATTGATGCTGAAACCATACATCAAAGATAAGAATTGCTTCCAGGTATGTTGACAATAAAATCTTTCTCTGAGGGTAAGGTAATGAGTTCATATTTACAGAGGGAAAATCAGATACTGAAGCAGAATAGTGGGCAAGATCTAATATCCATCTGACTCTCATGTTGACTTTTTTTATTGGTCCCATATCTTATTATAAGCGTAAGTTTTGTTCTTTTTCCATGTAAGATTATTATGATTATTACTCCAATTATAATTTACTGTTTATTGTACTGATATAAAAGTCATAAAAAATTAAGAATCTGAGAAAAAAATGTTTTCAAAATACTTGGAAATTGGGCAAGCTTCTCAGAGTTCAGATAAGGTGTTCAGAAATCTCTTGTTCTATCCAATTCACCTTCAGTGCCAAGAACTGAAAAACCCCAGATTCTGTTGTTCTTTCTGCTTCATCCATTTATATCTCATGTAGAATATTTTTTCATAGGAAGCAGTCTCCAATCATTCCTGCAGTTATTAAACAGCTGCCAAATTTTGGCCTGAAATTCTCTGTATTTTCATTCCACTCATTTATCAAGCCATAACCCCTCCAGATGAAGTTATCAAAAACTTCATTAAATATACAATCACAAAACATATAATTGACCTGTAAATATTTTAAGTACCTTTCAAGACCCGAGTTCAGGCTTCTGTTATTTTTATCTTATAGTGACTGAAATTCCAACTATGACTACATATTATATAATAGTGTACAAAGAGAATCCCAGAACCTCTCACTTCAGTCATTATGTTATTTGTGCCCCAGGAAGTATACACCCTCAAATCCAAGTTCTGAAAGATAAATAAAGGAGGAAATTAACTTACTGTTTCATCTGGAAAAGTAAGTTAAATCCAGTTTCACCTCCCACTGAAACCAAAAGATAGCTTTTTATATGTCTCTACATGTTAAAGGTCTACTATCAGATTTTCACCACCATGTAATATGAGTATTGCAAACACTGAAATCATGTGGATGTAAAGGTGGAAGGAACCTTGAGAAATCCCATAATCCAAAGCCCTGCCTGTTTTGTGAGAGCTGTATGGCTGCAGTATTAGCCTAATCTTTTCTAATCTTTAATAACATTAATTCTCAAAAATCCATATGAGTGAAGGACATACAGCACGTCATTCATGGGCAGGAGAGGTAGGAATGACTTGGAACACATTACAAGTGTGTTAGAAACACACTTTGTTAGAAACATCCAGAAATCATGGATGTTTCTAACAAAGAAGGGACCAAAAGACCAGATTTCCTAATCCCTGCCTGGTCTTCCTACCACCAAGTCAGTTTCCCAGGTGAGGCAGAAAATTTGAGATAAATTATCTCACCACCTTGCTGAGTGCTTTACAGAGCATCAGATTCACATGAATATATAATACAGAAATAGGAGGCCACATTGTGATTCCTTAGTTCTGCCTTTCTTATCTGCTCTAGTACACTATTTCTTGGGTCTTTCACTCTAGGCAGTTATCACGATCGGATAACTCCCCCTGACCCTGAGAATACTCTTATTAGTAGACTTTTGTCCCCAAACTGAAAAGAAACACTGCACTGTGTCTATTTGCTGCTGTGAAATATCTGTAAAATTTGCAGTGGCAGTCAAAGCTGAAAGGAAAAATAGAAATAAATCACAGTGATATGAATGTAACACCCTCGTCTGTCCCTGTACATGTCTCATTCATAATTTTTTGTTTTCTGCCAGGTGCTGTCTTCCAGGTCTTTCAGTTCAGATTTGATGAAAAGAAGGAATTTTTCCTAAGATTTTTAAATTACTTTAAATAAAAATGTGATGTTAAGACCATTACTTCCAGGTGTTTTGGGCCAGTGGCATCCAGGAACCAGCAGGGAATGTCACAGTCATCAGAGATGTCATATGCATCAGGGAGCTGGAAAATGCCTTGTTTGAAGATGGAAAGGTGCATTGCAGGGTCAAATGGAGCTGGTAGTAAGAACTACAGGTAGAAAAGGGAAAGAATAGAAGGAAGGTGTGCTAGTTTTTGTTGAGAGAGAGTGAATTTCCTTCATAGTAGCTAGTATGGGACTATGGTTTGGATTTGTACTAGAAAGAGTGTTGATAACACCGGGATATGTTAATTATTTCTGAGCAGGGCTTGCACAGCATCAAGGCCTCTTCTGTTCCTCACCCACCCCATCAGAGCGTGAGTTGGGGGTGCATGAGTAGTTGGGAGGGGACACAGACCAAAAGCATCATGCTCAACATATCAAGCTTGGAGTGGATGTTGGCAGTGGCTGCTAGCACTCATGGACTGTATAGATTGCTTGGTTGCTGGTGGGATATTACTCTTTTAAATTGTTTTTCTTGGGTTTGCTTTTAATTTTTTCCCCTTTTCTCTTCTTTTAGTTGGCTTTTTAATCTTCTTTCATATTTTTTTCTTTTTTTTTTAGTTATAAAATTTTCTTTATCTCAACCAACGAATTTTTATACTTTTACACTGCTGATTCTCTACATCACCCCACTGGAGGGGATGGGGCTGCAAGTGAGAGGCTGTTGGGTGTTTAGATACCTGATGGAGTTAAACCATTACAAATAGGGTCTGGGCAAAAGCTTGAACACTGATGAACAGCACCATGGTTGGGAGATCATAAATCCTCCTCAAGTCTTACCATTTCCCTGCAGCTGAAATGCTTGCAATTTCTAGTAGCAATCCACTTGTTATTGCTGTTACTCCTTGCTGACAGTTTTCTCAGCTTTTTTGTCAATGACTTAAGCAGCAAAAATGCTCTGAAAATTATTTCTGAAGTTTTCTTCAGTGCAGAATTAATTAGGAAGGCAGTACAATTATAGAAAAAACCTTTTTTTTCTGATTATTTTAAAGTTTTTTTAAAAACAAAATAAATTTGGGCTCAGGAAGGACTTGCTCCAGTGGTGCAGCATAGCCACATAATGAAAGAAAAGCATTTTGGAATCACCCTTCTGCTCAGAATTGCGAGTTGGCTGTCACTAAGATGGATCCAGTTAAGGCAAATGATGTAGTGGGGACCTTTTCTTATGCTTGCCTCAGCTGGGAGTATCCAACACAATCTCTTAAATCAAAATAATATGTGTTGGTCATCTGTTAGGTGCTGTATACAAGTACACTTACTAAAGAGTTGTACCTGAAGGAAAAAAGCTGTACATTCCCAATTACAGTGTGCATCAGCTGGAACTCTCAATTACAGGGAAGGATGCATAATATTTTTAAAAATTTAGGTCCTAGATGACTCAAAATTTCCATCTGAAATTAGCAAGTACCTCTAACCCTACTCTGTGCAAGTTTCATATCCTTGCATATGAAAGAGGGACAATAAATACCACACCTCAGGGAAGTTCTGAAGATACCCTAAGCAATGTTTCTAAAGTAATTGCATGTTTCAGAGTTATGAGTGCATAGAAAAGCCTAAGAGAATATAAATAATAGACACAGTGGGAAACAAAACCGCCACTGAAATAACTGCTAAGTAAATAAGGACTGCCTGTTCTTTGCATTGGATAAAAAAAGCTGTGCAGTCACAAAATTAAAAATTATATTATAATAAAAATATTAAAGGATACTGAACTAAAACGTTTTCCTCCAACTTTTTTAATTTTCAACTTTAAAATTGTATTTATTGTCATCATATTGTCTGTAGCACAATCAAATGACCTTTAGGGGTTTTCTTGAACTATGAAGTGCATGATTACATCATACAGCCAAAGGAATTTTAAGCCATTCATACTGAATGATGGGATTAATCACAGGAAGCACAATCCTAAAAGAATTATATAGATCATATCAAATGAATGGAAGTAAAACCTTTCTACTTACCGCTCTTTACTCCCTGTACAGCACACTGCATAGACTGTTTTTAAATTCTTGAACAAATGAGGTAATTTATGAAAAACTATTTTCCAATACCTACTTTCAAAACCAGGATTAATTTCTCCTGTTTTGTCTAGTAAGATATTGAGCCTTAGGTGCTGTGGTTTCAGGTGGAAGAACAATATAGGTAACTGGCATATGATCCAGTCTGTGCTGGATGTGAGCATCCAAAGCTTCACTTTAATTATAAAGGCATCCTTGAGATGAGCACACCCAAATGTATTGCTAGGAACTTGATCAAACTGACACATGCCTTTTCCTGCAGTAAGTCAAAATATTCTCTGGTGGTTTCTCTACTTTACTACGAACTTAATACAGATAAGTACATATAAAGCATAATACACCTTACACAGTGACTTAAGAACAAGTATTTAAAGACATACTGATTACCACTTTCAGCAACCAGGTCCTCAAGCACAAGCTTTTAGGAAAAACTGCCATGATATTCCCATGGTAGCCATCTTTAGGAATCACAGTGGTTTTGCCCCATCTCTAGCCCAGCTGCTCCCTCAGCTCCTCATCTCCTGCAGCAGATGAGAGGGACACCCACCACTCCCATGGTTTTCTCTACAGCACAATGACCAATCACAACTAAATTTACTCCAGTAAATTCATGCCCTGAGGTGCCCTAAGATTACTCAGAATCAAACAAGCCATTATTATCTTTGGAAAGAAATGGGTGGTTCTTGGCTACAAAATTAAATCAGTTTAAAAATAGTTGACAGCACCTGGGTTAACTGAGGCAAAACTAAGCAGAGTTCAGCTGCATGGACAAACAAGAACTATTTTCTTTTATGCCTAGTTGGAATTAGAGGATAACAAAGCAGCTTGACACAACATGAGGAGAGTTGTCATTCTGCCACCTGCAACTCAGGAATGCTGCAAGGTTCAGATTGGTGTCGTGCTTTGCCCCTTCTCACTGTCTGAATTCTCAGGTTTACAGTTACCATCATCAGGGTATTAAAGCTCTGCAGGCACCGTCTACATCTGTCTGCACCTGGCAAATCCTGCATTCTCCCCCTCATATAAATCCTACTGCTGAAAAGTTGGTTTATACATTCCATGCACCCAGGGTTAACCTTGCAGTCTTAAAAAACTTTTGACTCATAAGCTGTATAAAGGGGAAACTAAAAACCAGAGGGAGGGGAACACACAATTAAACACACTAAAATTAATTAGGTTTTTTGTAGTGTTCTGGTGACCTGAAGAGAAACATTCCAATTTCTAAACCCTTTCAGTACTTTCATATGAGATACATTTTTCAATTTCTCTGCTTTCTATCTTGTGGTCATTTTGGCCTTGAATGAAGTCCCAGAGATATACCAGTTTATTCCAGATAAGAATCCATAAGATTACTTGCTTATCTGAACTTTGTCCAGAGTTCTTTGTTTGAGAAACCAAATCATAAATCAACTTCTTTGTGGTATTCCTAGGAATTATTTATTGTTGGCTAGACTGGAGACAGTGTAAGACACCCCTTCTTGTGGTATTTTGGGACTTCAAATTGTAGCAAGATTACCACAGGTTCCCAAAACAGATACGGACACACACACAAAATAAACAAGAAGGACCTACCACAGATCTGTTCTGCTTGTGAAATGCTCACTATCAGAAAGAGGGAGCTAAATTCAATTCTCTCTCCTGATGTCAACCTGGACTAATGCTCTTACCCTCAGTGGAGCTATTCTGAATCATCAATAATTAAACTGGGATGGTACGGTAATAAAAAGACTTCAACTGAAAAATCAGGTTGTACCATCTTCTCTGCTGATGTCCTTGACTGAAGGAAGCTACATGACAAGGCAGAACTAGGTTTATTTTCTTTTAAAGAAAAAAAGCTAGATCCAGAAGATCCCATCTCCTGTGTCTCAAAACAGTCTCCTAATCATCTACCTAGACTTTGGTGTCAATCAAGTAAAAGATTATCCTAAGATGCAAAAATTTTTTTCCAAGATAATTGCATGTTGTCCTATATTGAAACATTACCACTGCAAATATGCCATGCATGAGAATAACATTTCCCACACAGTATTTGGCTGGAAGAGTGTTTTCCTTTAGTGGTGGAAGTTGATTTGTAGTGGCGTGCACTGTGCATGTTTTGAGTGTCCACAAAATTCTCTAGCTGATTATAATCATTCACATATTTATTTGTGTGGGGTAATATGAGAATATTTACTTTCTGCAGTGGAAGTGGCGATCCAGTGTCTGTGCAGTCTCCAAAGCCTGCTTTTTGTTTCTTACTCTGTTTCTTCAGAAAACGGTGTGATGCACTCTGGAAATAGTGTTTGCAGGAAAAGCAGTATCAGACATCAAGAATCAGAAAGTTTGTGTGGCTCACTCTCGAGACTTCAAGTTTAAGATCATGAACTTATGGTTCTGGTGCTGAGTGGGGTGTTCAGAAATCATCCAATTCTTCCTGTAAAAAGCAAAAGCAATAGGGAATTTAGCTCAGATGGGAACAGCGGGAAGTCAGAAAATCCCCCCCATGTGTCAACCAGCTTGTGACATCCTAGCCATAGACAGATGGGTCTGCTTCAGAAAAAGTGCTCTAGGATTAAGCCATGGTCAGGAAGAGCTGGAGAGGGGTCATGGACCATTCCACACAGTGTTCTCAACAGCTGTACTAACTACAGGATGCCCGAGCACCAGAGTTCTGGCTGGTGAAAACCATTGAAGACAGATAAAAAAATTAATGTCAGTGTTATGAAACAGCAAGGAGCAGAGAGCTGGGGAGATACAGGAGGGTGAGAAAACAGTGGAGAAGAAATATAAAAGCTTTGGATTTGACTTCCTCCAATTGCTGAACCATTCCTCAGGCAAGAGGAGAGCTGGCTCAGACGCCACTAAGGGTCTGTAGCAGGGAAGTGGGTTAGTGGCTAGGGATTTCCAAGCTGTCAATGTCAGACCACTTAACCAGTTGTCTGTCCCTAATGGGCATGGTCAGGAAGAAACAAGAGTATGGGAATTTTCTTCAAAGAAAACAGGAGATGGTGATCTGTGTGAACTTGATGGGGGGAGGAACAGATGGAGTAACTAAAGAGAAAAAGAGCTGCTGGAAAGCCTAAAATGGGACACACCTGCTGCATTCTGATAACTGAATTTATGGAGTTAGCAAAATACAGCCAGATTAGTTTCTCCTCTGAAAGCAAGAAAGTGTAAATGTCTCACCTTCTCAGATAGGCTGAAAATTTCCAACTGCAAATTTCAGGAAAAATTCATAAGCAATTCCTGAGCTGACAGGTAGCCTGAATCACAGAAGTCTCAAAAGTCATTGGACCCTCAGTAAACTCCATAGAGTGACAGAGGAATGTCTCTTTAATACCAGCATTCAATCCCCTGAGAAGAAAAGTACAAAGGCTGGATTTCAATGGGTAAAATGGTGATGTCTGGAATTGGGACACTTCTATAACAACTCGCAATTCCAAATTCCCACCACGGTCAACAATGTCCTGGTCAGCTAAGTTCAGTCCTGATTCATCTAAACCTCAGTCAGACATTTTAAAGGTCCCTGATGAATCATACCCTTGGAAATACCCATTTCTTTCCATTAGGTGGGAAGGGAATTGAGGGTGACTAACTTAGAGAAGAGCTACACCCAAAATGTCAAGTAAAAAGGCTAGAAAAAAAGAGAGGAGGATAAGAAAAATGAAAGCTGTAATTTCAAGGTCCCCCCATGTGACAAAGATGTACCTAATGAAGACCAGAACTCCCAGTTTTATTGCCATAAGAAGGCAAATTCTGTCGTGGATGGAGAGGGGCAGGGAGTTCCCACATTAATTCAGTTCCCACAACTAAAACTGGAATTTGGCCTGTTGCATCAAAGTTTGTCAGCATGACACTTCAAAATCCCTTAATTTAACACTCTATTCAATTCTGATTGTGCCAGTTGCTGTGCTGTTTTATCTTCACAAATCCATATGTTTCACAAAGAATACACTTTTCCAAACATAAATATCTTCAGCTGTTAAATCCCAAGGAACCCAAATTCAGCTACAAGACAGACAGACTCCCAAAAAGTTAAAAGCAAGAAAAAACCAATCACAAATATCTTACCTTCAAAAATACCTATGCTTTTCCAGAAACAGTAAGCTGAGAAGGCAACAGGACATCTGAGGGTTTCTTGTGATATTAAACAACCCTGGGAAAAATATTTTTAGGGATGGGAATTTAAAACCAAATGGGCTTCAGTTGCTTGAATGGTGGTATCCAGAATACTCCAGTGCATTCCAGTGTGGTGCTATTAGATTAAGCATTGTCTTTTTCAAATGTTAGTGCATAATTATGGTGGATCACTAAGCAAACACATTCAGAAAAGAGTGGGTATGAAAATGTTCTCTCTCATCTGTATAAAAAATTGAAAGTAACATTCCTCAGGTTGAGCAGCAAGCCTCAGTCCATTAGTGGGCCCTTAAAGAAAGTCCTTCCGAAACAATTTGGGAGGGGCATTTAGCTGTCCTTCACATAAAAGACCCCTGAAAGCCAATCAGGAAGTTGAAGTCAGCTTTATTGAGGAAAAAGTGCATTTAGAGGACAAAAATCCTCCTCCTTCTGTTAGTAATCTCAGGATTACTTAAAGGAGGCAATTCCTCCCCGTCTGGTTGTTGAATGTCCTTCCCTTCAAAAGGAAGGCTTTGTGGATAAGGAAAGGGAATGCCCATCCTTCAGTGATGTGAAGGCTGCAAAAGAGGTTATTCACATGCTAATGAACAAAGTCAGCACTGGGGAAGTCTCTCCTGCATAGTTCACTATTTTTAGTTTCAACATGGCTTTTAGTCCTTATTCAGTCACAACACTTAATGAAGACAATGCACCTTTCGCTGAACTGAGGTGAACTTACTCTTTGAAATGGAATACAACTCCCAAAGTCATTAATAACAATAAATATTCCCATGAAGTAATCTTTAAAGGTGTCATCATGCAAAAGAAAATAAACAAAGCAACAACCCAAACCTAACAACACTCCCCACATCTCCAGGAAGAAAATTTCACCACCTTAACTTATTTTACTGATTTTATGGTATTTAGCATATATGGAAAGGAAGGTCAGGACTGGCCAGCAAGCAAGAAATTCTCACTTTGAGACAAGAGGTGTCCACCAGAATCTGGGTAGTCTTTTGTTTTCCTCCTCCTCCTGCTAATACAAGTCGTAAGTTCCCATTCTTTTCGGTGGTGTTATTTCTACCATGTAACCCCTTCAAACATTAAATACAATTGAGCCAGACATTTCTTATGAGTCTTAATTAATTGGAAAGAGAAGGTTGCAATATGCAATTCCTGTTCCCTTCCCTCATTTGGCAAGCAGTGAATTTATTCAGGTACAGTTACAGCATACAGGAGAACAAGTGATACTCATTTGTCTTATGACTTTTGTCTACTAGAAGCTACGATACGGCAGAGATTATTAAATTTATGTTATTTGTGAGTGTTTAAATTTAATAGTCATGCTTCAGAATGCGATTTTTGTGAACCAGAATGTAAAAATAACAGAGAAGAAACGCACTTATTTATATTTGTTTGGTTGAGTCGAGATTGGGGTTTTTTTAAATGGATTTTCTAGATTTTCATTTATATAAGGATGGTTAGTGTCACTATTCGTCCATTCACCTGAGGACTTACAAAAGCTCACTTGTAACCCCCTTATAAATCAGAAAGTATCCAGGAGAAACTTTTCAGGACACAGATGCATGTCCATTCTCTTTTTGAGGCTTAAGTCCTTACAAAGAGTCAGAGCACCCTGAGTTTTCTGTAAGAACTGAGGAGTCCTGCACCTAAATTGAGATAGCTCATATTACAGTGTGCAAAGGACCACCGTATCTGTGCATAAATGCAGAAAGACCCATAAATGTGTTTATTTGAAATATTGTTTTTGAAAAACACTGGGAACCATTTGGTACCTTTTGGTGAAGTGCTTGTTGAGTCAGTAGTGGAGTACTTTCCTTCTGCAAGTCTCCTCTGAACCAATACCAGAAAGAAAAATAAACACACAATTTGAAATTCCATGTATCTCCTTATTTTGTAGTGTCTCTTCAGGCAGCTCGCAAGAGTGAAATACAGAAAGTGTGTGTGGGCCAGGAGTAGGCTATCCGTTTTTCCTTCCCTCAGGGGGGGAGTGGCAACCACTGTTTCTTGGCATTCACTCAGCCCTCCTGCTTTGGCATAATCAGGAGCTGGAAATGTACCGTGACTAAGTCTCTTTTATACCAAATCCAAACATTCTTGTCAACGCCAGGGCCAGGATTCAATTTGCATTTTCAATGCCATGGGCCGGCAGACTAACTCTACCCTCTGTGTAGTAAGTCAATCCCATAGATGAAGGGAAAAACTTATTCAGCCTAGTTTAGATTACCAAGGGACAATTCAGAGATTTACTACATAAATTATAGTGAAAAAAAATTACAGAATGTGGGGAAAATGGTACTTTTTGTTTGTTTTCTGAAGAAAGATCTGTTGTGTCACCAACAGTCTGAAAGAACTGATTTTTACCTTCAGATAGGACTGATCCATTTCTCAGCTGCTTTTAAGATGAAAATCCTACAGTAAACCCCCCACACCTCCACTCCTAGTCAAGAGTGAGTGGTGCAACCATTGCAGGCTAGAAGAATCCTATGAAAGAGAACGTAGGGAGTCAGATTGCTACCATAGTTGTGGAGATATTTTCTCAGAAATGTTAAGTCAAATTTCAAACATTTACAAAACTTTAATAAACCAGGTTGTCAGACAGAGAGCTGGGAAAATTTCTTGATTGTATTACCTGCCAACTCAGCTCTATACTCAGTTTCATACTTGGCAGACTTTTTAGTCCTCTCCACATCATTTGTCTGTCTATCTGATGCACTGTATATTTATTGGCTCTCTCCTCATCTTGGCTATATCTACCCCTGAATAAACCTTGTGCATTATCTCTGGAGGAAGCACTATAACTCTGATAACCTTCTATGCACTTTTAACTTTTTTTCAAAAAAAGAGAAACTTTCTTTCTTTCTTTCTTTCTTTCTTTCTTTCTTTCTTTCTTTCTTTCTTTCTTTCTTTCTTTCTTTCTTTCTTTCTTTCTTTCTTTCTTTCTTTCTTTCTTTCTTTCTTTCTTTCTTTCTTTCTTTCTTTCTTTCTTTCTTTCTTTCTTTCTTTCTTTCTTTCTTTCTTTCTTTCTTTCTTTCTTTTTCTTTCTTTCTTTTTCTTTCTCATTCACTATGATATTTTGTTGTCACAGACTGACTGAGCCTTCTCCCTTCTGTTCATTTGTATCCCCATGCACAGTACTTTGACAGTTTGTTTAAAGGCCAGGCTGACAATTTCTAGAAAAACTCCCTGTCCTTCATTCATTTTTCCCTGCTCTCTGTTAATCAGAAAATCCAAAGCATTTCAGACTCATATCAGCTCTATGCCTGTCAATTTTCTTTATTCTTTCATTTTTCCATTTTTTTTTTACAAGTTCTTTCATTTCATATTAAGACATGATTCATCATCTCCTCGACACCTCAGGTCCCCTTCTCCCCCGATGGACAACCCAAATTCTCTTCTTCAATCTCTTCTTTTCTGATTTTTTTTTAAACTTTGTGATTTCTCCAGCCTCTTTACCTCTGAAAAATGGTCTGATTTCACTAAGCTTTCCACCACTTTGTGTTTCTCAAGGAATAATTTTCCAGCCTTTCTTATTTTCTGGCCTTATATTTTACACTAAATAGAAAGAGGGCTTTTCATTTCCTGTACTCTTTAATGTAGATTTCATGTGATTTTCCTTCATCTGGTGGCTGCTGCTGTCATGAGGTGTCAGGGTATTATCTTGTTTAATACAGAACAAGGCACTAGGGATGCTAAGGGTGCAATGCTGGAGATAAGTGAGCCAGAAGGGACAGCCATCAGTAGCATTATCTGGATGTGCACACTCTTAAATCACTGCATGACAATTTATCATGCTGTACAGATTAAATGGTCAGGTTAAAAGAGGCAACTTCCCACGAGGGTTATGTTGCTGCAGCACTCAGGTGCCCTGCAAAATCTCCAGTGAGGCATTTTTTCCTTCGAGGGGTACTAAGGGTATGCATCACCAGCCAGCTCAAAGACAGTGGGATGTCCAAGGCTGAACTGACATTCTCTGCTTGGTGTGGGATTATGACTGTGTTGCTCAAGGGTGGGAAGGTGCCAGGCAGGAGCAGTGCCCCACTGAGGCAATTCTTTCCCCTCCTCTCCACTGATGGAACAACAGAGCACCCCTCCATTCCATCAAACATGGTAACACAGGTCAGGGCTTAACAGTACATTCTCTTCCTTCTCATCCCATTCACCTTTCCAGGGAGGATTTAATTATGAACTTCCTTGCTGAAGAGTCTAGGAATTTTTTAAATGAGAGGAGATATATGGAAAGGAGAATTGGGTATGAAACGAATTGGCAGTTTGGCTAAATTCTGTAAATTGTTTTTCATTGGAATAAAGAGAGCAGAGGATTATATCCATATTTTGATACTCACTATTCTGGCATGGACCTTTTAAATTGGAAGTGGGTACTAACTTCAAATGTGTTACAAGAGTTAAGATTCCACATGGCAAACATCTGATCTGCTCTGCTGTGGTTCAGCAAAAATTCTGTCATGTTCAGTTATGGTCACAAGCTGATTCTACAACTAGACTTAAAAGAGCTCTACTTTAAAACTGTAATTTTCATATAACTTTAGATTTAAGTATTTAATTGTTAGAAAAGCAATGAGAAGAGAGGAAAAAGAACCGCTGTCAGTGAACAACTTAAGGGTCTATATTTTAGACCTCTCTGGAACTGCCCATTTGAGTACCTGCATCTGCATCAAAGCACAGGTAAGAACATAGGAATCTGTCATGTTACCCACAGTGCAATGCATCCCAATATTTTGTCTCTGATACTGACCAGCAACAGCAGGAAGGTGTGGAAAGTTCTCCAGCTGCTCTTTAGTCACAACATGGATTGAACCTGGAAGTGTGAGGTTTAATCTCTCTCCCTTTTTTTTTTTTTTTTTTGATCCTATTTATTCCAGTTATTCTTATGATTCATGTAAATGTCCAAGCTGATTAAAAAAAAATTCCTTGCTTCATCTTTACATAGATTTTTTTCTCTCTTTAATGAAACCAGCACTGAATTCTAAAGTTTGTAGACCAGAAATATAGGGATTTCTGTGTAAGTTATTTCAGGGCAGATGACACAGAGATATTGCTTCTTTGTGAAGCTTCTCCTCTGTTTTAAAGTATAACCCTTGTCAGATTGCAATCAGTTCTAACACTTCTCTTTACTGCAGAGAAAGAACTTTTGGAAGGTTGCCCTTAGTTAAGTTGCTGTAGGTGCCAGCACTAAATTGTCTCAGAAGATATTGTTTCAGGCCTCCATGAGATATTCACAGCTTTTGGGGCAATCAGTAGTATTAACATATGGAAAATTTGTAGCTCAACATGTATTTGTTGGATTTTTGTCAAGTGCAGACCTCAATGAAATTGCTAACTGAAAATCTTCCTCAGATATTGTCAGTCTTGCTGATGCAGCAGCTGAAGCTTACTGGCTTGATGCCATGGTGCAGGTTTAGAAACTGAGCATCTCTTGCTGGCTTATGTGGACTCACAGATGTCTGAGTGCTCCTCCTTAATCTTCTAATGTTTTTGTATGTACTGTTCTCCTGGGTCAGCTCAATGCCACCTTGGTGTTCTGTTTAATGACTATGTGGCAATTTTGATATCTAATTCTTCAAATTCAGGATCTTCCTTTGTGCAAGGTTCTCTGCCTCCTTCCCTTTGCCCCCCGTTTAACTAACCAGAAAGAAGAAAAAATTCTTGTCTTTCCTCCAAACCCGTTCTCCATGCCACTTCTTTCATCACCTTTGACGAGTCTTCCATCTTTCCAGACACTCAGATTTTCAACCATGAAACTACTTTTCACTCCTCACTTCCTAATATTTGGGTCCTCATTCGATTTTGTCTTCTTTGCTTCTATAATCTTCTAAACCTACCTATTTTTCTTCTGTGTCACTCATCATTTTGCTCTCATGGCCTACCTCAACCTCCTTTTGTGTGCATTCCCTGGCACACAGCTTATGCCATGCACCTTACCTAATATTCATCAGCTAAAATAATTTCTTCTTCCTCAGCTGAATAATGGTTTCTTTCCTAAGTCCCTTTTTCTCTCTCACTCCTTTGACATCCAGTTCAATAGCCCTGACAGAAGTTTTGTTTTTGCTGTACCCTCATCTCTTGAATCCTGTTGTGGTTTTTTGCTCTTCCCATTCCTCTTGTTTCATTGCTGTATCCTCCCTTCGCATTCTTGCATTTGGAATTTAGGTCATGCTTCTTCCAGTGTGAAAACTCCCCATTTCTTTCACTTAAATCTCTGCTGACATGCCACCTTTGCTGTTGTTTTACCCTAGCATTTTCTTTTTTGTCCTGCTTACTGTTTCCCACTGGAACAGTTCATGCTACTCCATATTATGAATCACTACTCATGTAATTAGATGAGTCTAACATTTAAGCTTAGAGCTTGATACCATTGGATTCTGTTTATCTCTGTCTTGTATTTCTACAGTTTAAATTGCATCCCCTTTCTTTGAAGCGGGTACTCTGGTACAGGAATACTGTTTTATCACTTAATGGGTATTTGGTACTGCTGTGGCTAATCTGCAGTCAAAATCATTACGAACACCCCCAAAATCATTAGTGAAATGACAAGAACAATAAATATTTCTATTCATCCTTCTGGGGGACCACAGCATCCAGAGTGATCCTTCTTTGTTCCATGCATGTCCCAACCTTCCTGCAGCCTTGCAAGCACTCTGCCAGTTTTTTAAGTACATCCTTTGTTGAAAATAATAGACAGAAATTTGGCAAACACCTTTCCACAAGGATTGGGAAGAAGATTTCTGAAAAATTCACTGCTGTAGAAGTTGCATGTACAAGTTTTTTGAGGTGGAATGTCTTGCAGAGAAAATACAGTGAATGCTTAGTATTCACCTCTTTTACCTTTAGCAGCAGTATCCTAAAAATAAATATTGGTGCTTTACCTTTCAAAAGCACACAGAATCAGATGTGTACATTTTATATTTAAAGAATTTGGGGAAAATAACCTCTGTTAAGTATAGTGGTGAACTTTTACAGATATTTGAGAATCTTATCACTATATTAGATTAATTTAACAACAAAAGTCTGCCTGCAAGAGGAAAAAAATTATATTAGACACTCAGCAGTGTAAGTTACTCCCACACACTTGTAGAAAATGTAATTGTTAATGGCAGCAGCTACAGACTTTGTAGATGAAATGAATTTGACTGATGGTATCTGTTTGTTTCAATTATAAAAGCTGTTACTAGTGATGGGAGTATTACTTTGGAACAGGCTTGTCAAACATAATTTCTCTCTCTGCAGATACTTGCATTAAGAGATCTAATTTTCAAGCCAATAAATTTCCCTCCAGTTTAAAGATGAAACATTATATTCTGTGAAGTTCTACTTTGCCTTCTGAGCATCAAGCTGCATGATGTGATATATACATACATACATATTTATTTAAACATCATTCTCTTCTGCAAATCGATTCATTTTGACTGCAGTCCAGAAATCTTTTGAGGCAACTTTATACACAAATTCAAGAATAAGTGGTTTATGCTTGGGTTTCAAGTAGTGGGTAGTGCACAAGGATAGGGGCTAAAATACCTAAGTCTTTAGACAATATTAATTAGAGCTGAGAAAATCAAACCCTATTCCAACCATTATCTACTTAAAACTTGAACAGAAAGTTAATCATTCTCAGAAGAGATTTCTGAATTTTCACTCTGTGCCTGTTAACTGAGACTGCTGAACGTTGTGCACACTAACTTCACTTGGAAGTGGATGCACCTACAGTTCTCTGTTTTCAAAAACAGCATGAATATCAGGAATGATCAGGAAGTTCTCCATTTCAAAAACTTCCAGGAGCAGAAAAATTAATCCTGCTTTATTAATGACAAGGCCCCTTGGAAAAAGCTAGCATATGATATAGACCAAAATGTGTCATTTTCCCTATATATTAGTCTACAATACTTCATATTCTGTCCCACCAAGACAAAATTTTAAGATTCCAGTTTAAATTTCCATACACATATCTCGAATCACATAGAAAATAATATGCATATGCTAGAGATCGAAATCAATATACACAACCATGTGGGATAAAAGAAGCTGTGAAACAGTAGCTGTAATAAGATAAATCATGCAGATATGTATTCTTTTCTCATCAGATTATTGTAGATTAAATTTTATGGTCCCATAAAGAAAATACAAAACAATATAAAAATAGGACAACTGTCATTTGTCTTGTAAAAATATTTGCTGAAGGAATGAACTCCTTGAAACCTTAATGTTTACATTGTCACAGTTTATGCAAAAACATCTTTAAGGAACTTGGCTTCAAAGATTAATCCTGTGTGTGGGAATAGGAACTCTAGCAATGGGACCAGTTTGCTGTGCAGGTCTGATTTATATGTGATTTGTAAGGCAGACTTGCCAAGTTTATTCTCCCTATGCAATGGTCAGGGCCAAGCCCTATTCTGGTGCCAGCCAGCACAGCACCACTATTTACAGACATACCTAATAAAAATGAGCCAAGCATGTGTGTCTCAGAGTTCCTGGAATAGTCACTTCTGTACTTAACTGTTGGAGTAAAGTATTCCAATGAGACATTTGCCAGACTGGTACAACTAAGCCCTGGTTCTAACTCTGATGAAGTTTACTGCAATGTGTATGTTATGTATCAGTGTTGACATGGGTGTATTCATTTATAAACATAGGTTTATTTAAAGCAATCTTGTCTGGAGGAATCTAGTACACATTTGCAGGAAATATAATAATATTCATTGGCTTATGCAAGCAGATATAAGCCCCCCCCCCCAAAAAAAAAAAAAAAAAAAAAAAAAGAAAAAAAAAAGAAAGAAAGAAAGACAAACATCAAGTAACTGCACAAGGTTATATTACTGGCACCAGCAACTGAAGTCTAAATCTAAGGTAAATCCTCATCCATAGCCTTTCTCGTTTATGTACTGCTGTCTTGCTGATCTCAATCTATAAAATTTGCAGTTAATTTGGAGAACCAGTTCCACAAAGGACAAATCCCTATTACCCTGGTTTCAAGGGCAGATGGGATTCAGATATTTGCCAGAGACAGGACCGAGTCATTTGCATCATGTCTGTGTTGCCCTAGGACTACTTTCACATTCCTTCAGGATGAAAGACATGATAGTTTTAGTGTGTATAATATTAAGGACATGGTCTGGTGAAGCATCAAGGTGCCGATCAATAAGTTCTCAAGGGGTTTTCCACACACAAGCTAGCCAGAAACTTTTTTTTATTAAACACCTCTTCCCTTGAAAATGCTGATTACTTGAAGCTGTAACTTTTCAAGAAAAAAATCTAGTTTTTATCAAAAGCTTTTTATGACGAGTTTAAGTTTAGGATGATATTTCTCTCAAGGAAAGAAGAGAGCTGTGTCCCATGCTACATAGTGGTTTGGAGTTCTCAGACTAGTGGTGGTGAGGCTCTAGAAGCTGAGGGCAGCAGCTTTTCATTATGAGGATTCTGTGTTTTACCAAGTTGCAGAGGAAAAAAATGAGGCTTTCAAGATATCCCAGATTCTTCCTAAAACACAAAATGAAAATAAAAGCTGAACCTTGGTGTGACAGTGTATGTGTGTATGTATGCTGTGTGAGCACATGTATTGGAATTTTTGTTTCCCAGCCACTGCTGTCACACAGCTGATGTATGATTCTGGCTTAATATTATTTTTTTTAAGGTTAATATTTTCTATGAATCCATCAACAGACGCCCATCTAGCTGCTGAATGCTCTGGCCCTTAGAGACCCTGTGAGGCAGCTGTAATCTGATTTCTGTAAGTTGTTTTGTGCCAGACATAGATAATTTCACAAATTCCTAGACCATAGTGTCTTGTGAAGACACAAAAGGTCCAGATGTGAACTGCAATCTGTATTCTCAGCTGGGGAAAATGGTGTAGCACTGACTTGAGCTCTGCTATGCTGAAGTACGTGCAAAGCCACAGCTTGCATTTGACCCACCACAGTGCTTGATTGCAGATCCTTTGAACCATTCTGTGTATTTGGCAAACTGGGGAAATTTCTATTTGGTATGAGGCTGCCACATGAAAGTCACATTTCCGTTTTCCAGTGAGGAAAAATTTTCTAGTGAATGTTCTGGGTGAATTATAGACCTTAGGCATTTGGTAAAAATGCCTTCAATTCCTTGCAAAAGGCTCCATGCAGATGCTAGCCTGCAACTTTCCAACATACAAGTGTGAAATATCATGCCAGGGGCATGTCTTACAAATTACTGTTTTCGGAACAGTGTCATAATCAGGGGAGGAGAAGAAAGAAACTTTCTATGTAACAAAAAAGTTGTCCAGTACTCTTGCTAGAATTTAAATCTGATTGTGCAGGTCTCCCAGATGTTTGATGATGTGATTTACTGAACTCCATACCTGGATAAGTTGTGATGGTTTTGCTTAAATTCATAATATATATATTTTTTTTAAGACTGAATAATGGTCAGCTGAATTTCAATGTGAAGCATGTCACGTGATGTCATGAGCAACTAATTTTAAGAGCAGGGGCTGTAAAAATGCTTTTGATGCAGGTGTAGTTGTGTTTAAAAGACACAATCATCATCTCCTGAAGACAGAAGAAGTTTAGAAATTGCCTTCTGTTGCTATCAATGCAAATAGTTCATGCATTTTCTCTTTCCAAATACCTAGAAAAACTACAGACTTTCCCTCTGAGCAAGCAGCAGAACAAGTAGGAATTCAGTAACAATCTAAGACTACTGATTGTTAGGACACTCATAATTAGAGAAACAGTGTTGTTTTCAGGATAAAGCTGGAGATCCACCACCTGAAGTTCTTACACCTCTTCCTAAATTGCTACTGATCTTTTGGTGTGACCTTAGGGAAGCTCTGTTATTTATGCAATGATTTAATTATACTGCTTGGAAATAGGACATAATGACATTTTCTTTTCTTTGTTCAGCCTTTAAACATTTTTCAATTAAGAATACTATGTGGCTGCAATCTAGGGAGTGTTGACCTCAGCTGCAAGCTTTCTGCTAAATTCAACTTGTTTTATCTGACCATCTAAAAGTAAAGGATTATTAAATGCTGCTGATGTATTTTAAAAAGTCCATTCACTTTGAAGTGCATTAGATTCTAAATGCTGTTTACTCCACTGGGGCTTACAGATCTTAGGATGGCTTTTTGTTCATAGTTTCCTAGTGCCTAAAATTCTTTGAAAATTCTTGTTATATTTTCACATTAGCCAGAAGCTCCAAGATGACCCTGGAGCAAACTCTTGCAAATCTTTGAAACTCAGAAAGGGCCTCTGAGGCCCAGATTCTATTCAGCAGACAAGCCTTGCGTGTGGTTTTGTTTTATAGCAGAGTTTCCACAGTTCCACTTTTAATATATTTTAAAAATGATTTTAAAATAAGCCAAAGAAGGAGAAATTGCCCAACGACATAACAAAAAGCCTGAAACAAGCGAAATAGTCTGATTCAAAACATGGTACTGCAGCTTTAATACCTTATCAGATTGTTGAATCCAAGCCAAACTTCAATCATATTTGCAGATTTGAGTTTAAATAAACAGCAGTGCAGTAGAAAATGAACACTCTCACTTCATTGTTTACATTTCAGAAAAGCCAGCCCTGGAGGCCAACTCTGTTGTGAGCAATAGTTTCAGATTGATTTTGCTTTTTACTTGCTTCACTTTTGGGCATAGAGGTAAACCACTACGTATAGTTAGGCCAAATATATGACTAGAAATTCAGTATGTACTGCTTACGCTTCTATATGACACAACTAGAGCATCTTTCTAAAGAGAAATTGCTTCTATAATGTGGCAGTGTTTGCATGAAATCATATAAGGTTTGGGACATATTTAAGTTTTCATCTCACTTTTTTCATTTTCCCATAAACCTCTCTGCTGATATCTTTCTCTGCATCAGTCAGAGACCCAATAACAGCCTGGCTTTCTGTTGGAACACTGATGTCTTAGGAGGGTTCACCTAGGTCTGTGCCGCAGTACTAAAACCATGTTTCCACCTGTATGTGAAAAACAGTTTAAAATGTTTCAGTTCAGGCAGATAGTGCTGAACTAAATACGGTGCTGAATAAACCTTAGTGGAAGACCTCAGAAAAACAAGAACCTACTCACCATTCCCTGAAAAAAGACACGTGGTTCTGCTAGCTTGTTGCCAGAGCTCCCTCTTTTTTCTCTTTTTTTTTTTGGTAAGATGGATTTCAGCACTCTCTCAATTAGTGCAAGCCAGCACTAATAATTAGCATCATATCTGGAAGGCTACCAGCCTGTTCCAGACCCAGGTTTATCTCTCTAGCCATGCATATCCTCAGTGGTGTACTAGAAGGCTTGCTCATTGCGCCTATTTTTCTAGCAAACATTTCAGTAGCAGCAGAGATTTATAAAATGCTCTTTTTTATATAAGCATAAATAAATAGGTTTTAGAAATTTATCATTCTTAATGGTTATTGATGCTTTTACATGTTTTACCAGGATTTCTTCTGTTACAGCCTGAGGACCACAGTAGTAACTGTTCTTTATTATGAAGGTGAATAGATCCTGCTGTCACAACAAGGAAAAAACCATCATTCAGATTTCAGGTGCCTTAGACTTCAGGGTCACTAAAGAATATTCAGTTTTGGACTATATTTGAGGCAGTTATTCCCACTCATGGTTGCTTTTGTATAATGCCATAGTCATGAATCAGTGAGGGCTGAAATGCTCTGTGTGTGACTACATGAATGCACACAATCCATTGCACTTCTTACCATACATTTCCTGACATCCTACATTTTCAAGGAATCTTATCTTTCAACAAGATTTCTAACAGGCAGTTCAAGTCACACAGACACTCATATCTTAAACATCCTTTCCCCTGACCTTGACAAATGCAGTCTTGTCTGATCAGAGCCTTCGCGAATGCTGTTTTAATGACCATTTTCCCAGCCTGTTGCTTTGATCTTGATACCCCTTCCCTTAGCGCACAATTGGCTCCTCATCTCCCCCTCAAACAAAAGTGATTCCACTTCCAAGACCATTCATGGCTTTCTTCCACCTATTTCTTATTCATTATCACAACATCAATTTCCACCTCTGACTGACCTGTAGAGTTAACCTTTATGTTGCTTGCTGCATTTTCAAGCAAGACCATTTTAGTACTTGCTTTTAAGTGGCCCCTCACAGCTGGATGAGACGTTTTAGCTGTGACAATCATTTATTCTCTTTATAGTCTTTGCTTGAAGTTCATTTTTTTTCCCAAAAAATGTTGAAAAATGCTTTAATGTTGATGTAGTGCCAATACTCTTTATGTATGCCCACCCTTCTCTCCTGTCCTGCCTTATGTATGCATGGTTGGTGTTTTGAGCAGGTCCTGTCCTGGGAGGTTTTTCCAGTAGGGTCCTTAAACATGGCCAGAATATTTGAGTGGTCCAGTAACACAAATCAAAGTAACGAAGATCGCTTCCTCTCCTAATTATGTGTAAAGTTTTCATAACTGCTGATTTTAAAAAGCAGCCATTTCATAACCCCCTCAAGGCCATACCCATCCCGTGTCACCCTGACAGGACTACATTTGCATTACATGAAAACCTCATGTGCATCCTCTTCAAACTTTTGATCCAATGCCAGCAAAGTTATTGACATGAACATTTTTAAGTTGCCAAAAGGGAATTCTAGTTGGTTTTAGTTATGACTTTCAAGAAGGTACTTGAAGGACACCTATAAAACACTTTTTAAGTCAAAAAACGCTGCCTGTGCATTGTAGTGGCACTAAGGGGTTTTATCAGCACAACAATGACAACAGAAATTCTAGGGTACAGAGAAGAGCTGAAAACCTACCAATAAGCCCCTGAAAAAGCTGAGCAGTGACAGCCTGGCTCCATTGACATCTACAGGAATTTTGACATTATCATGAGTGAAGATAGGATTTCACAAAAGATGTTTATGAAGCCTCATACATAGAGGCCATAAACTGGGAACATACCATAACATCCAATCCTATAAATGTCCTGAATCTGCATCCACATTAGTTTAACGATGTTTCAGATGTAGGTCAAATTCAGAGCTGATGTGAGTACTAAATATATTTTTTTCATATAAAATTTCATATTATATCATATCATATATATTTCATATTTCATTATATATATATATATATATATATATATATATATATATATATATATATATATATAAAATTTTTTTTAATTTAGTGACCTGTTTTAGATTTCTAACACCATGGAAAGCTCAACCCCTCAGAAAGGGTAATAAACAGATAAGAAGATAATTGCAATACATTCCCTTGAAATTCAACTGAGAAACTGTAGAATTTCAAGGAGAACATGAGGTTATTTGAAAACGGCCACCTACCTAAACCAAAAGAAGTTTCCAGGCCCTGAGCTGTTTTAGTTTTGTGGATTTCGTTCAGACAGCTAAAGTGGCAATCAATAAGACTATTTAACTCCTCAATCTGGCTTTTGTGATAAAAGGTCGGAGTTGAGAATGGCCAGACCACAGGCTGTTCTAAGAGGTGAGCTGGATGAAAGTAGACATGAGTTATCTGATGAATCCAGGAAGTCTACTTAAAACATAAACGTAAACAAAAATAACTCAAAATTTTGTTCAAAATGGTAGAGAAATAGTAAAAGTTTAATTGTATATACGTGGCATGGACATGAAGCATTAAAAAAAAAATTAGTCAAGTTCTGCCTGGGGATTTCTGACTTCAGAAGAAAAATGAAGGTGATTGTAGAAAATATGGAAGGAAAGTCATGCAATGATTTTTTCAATTATTCCTCTCTTAGCAGAACTATTTTGATGTGTGCTTCATTTATTTCAGTTTTGCACATAAAGAAGAAAGTAATCTGAGTCAGGATAGCAGGGGGGAAATCACTGGAGTGAAAATAAAAATAGAATCTTTTGTAACTTTCACGCTGACTTTTATTTTAGCAGTATGCCAAAAACAGGGACTTCTGAAGACATTCCAAAAGAATGGCTTTTTAATTATCCTACTGTTATATTGCTTGGTCATGAATCTTTTTGACAGTCTAAGTGGAAAAAGCTAAGAAAATGTATTTATAATCTTCGTTCTTTTCCTTCTCTCATGTATGTTTTTTTCCCATATTGGAGTAATAAATTCTGGCATCATAATAGGAAGACACATTGAATGGTTCACTAATGCGTTGAAAGAGCTGAAGGCAGAGACTAGATCCAGAAGAAAGGGCTGTCTGTGATGGATAAGACAATAACAGTGACTTGAAAGCAGGAGCAGGACTAAACATACTCAGGGTTTTTGGACTTTTGTTAGTACACATTCTTTCTTGCCTCGGGGACAGTGAATTCAGTAGGATTCAAACCACTTGTCCAGATTTTTGGAAAGACCTGGCTGTGGCATGGCCTCCAGCAGAGCTCCTCGACACCCCCCAGCCCCATCAGATGCGGTGGATGCAGTCAGGGACTGCTGCCTGTGCACGCAGAGCTCTGCACCAGTGGAAGGTGCTGCTCCTGCCACACTCCCTCAGCAAACCCAGCCGGCACCCCCCTGCAGATCAGTTGTATGGGACAAAGCTGGAGCAGAGCTGGAAGAGTAAAGGAGATGGAGGTTCCCCAGTGCTGCCTCTGCACTCCCACACAGTGGAAGCCTTTCTCCTGCTGCACAAAGCTGAGCTGGGCAGAGTCACAGCTGCCTGTATTGCTCTGGCTGCACGGACTTGCTGAGTGTGTTGTGGCATCACAGACAAAAATTAAGTTCAGATTAATATGTGCGAGTATTTCCCATTTACTTGCAATGAAGGAGACAAAACACCCTCACAATCTTCTGCTAAGGTTCTTCATAACCCTCATGTTCATATTTGATTTCTACAGTTAAATAGACTTCATATTCGATGAGAAGTCTATAGACCACAGCACTAGCTATAAAATAATTTGAAAATTCTTTTGGAATTTCCTCTGCATGATGTATATGGGTAATTGAACAACTCACTGTTTAGTTTTAAACATTGCAATTGCTTTTGACAATATCCTTACCTCAATCTAAGTTGCACCAGAGAGTTCTAGGGTTATTTCAGAGAGAATAAAAAGACTGCTAATGGAAAAACTCTCATCTCCAATAAGATGTATCCACATTAATGAAGTCTCACTCTTTTTCTGGGAGATATCTGCCAGTCAGCAAAGTATAAATCAAGTGTATTCAAGTAATTATTATAAAAATGTAAAAAGCACTTACACTGAATTGAGGACTTGTCATCTTACAAGAGGCTCCTGTGCATTTAATTATGACTAGCAGATAAGATACTAGTGTTCCTCATTCAGAGGTTTGGGGTTTTTTTAGCTTTCTGCTGCAATTTGGGCTATGGGTTTAGGCTCAATTATACGTCCACATGTAATGAAAATTTGCATAACTAAATATAAAATGCTAAATTACCAAAGAAATCAAGCAAATCTGCATTTATATCCATATACATATCATTCACTTTATTGTAAATTTCTCAAAAAAACCATTTGTGATTTCAGTTTTTGCTTTATCAACTGGGCTTAGATAAAATCTGAAGACCATATTACTTAACATTTCTGTAGTAATAATAGTTAATTATGTCTGTAGCCCCTGTTCTAAGGATGGAGATCCAGTACATTATTCCTTGAATATCATTAATTCAGTGAACTCCCTTGAACTTCAAAATTGCTAATGACCTTGCAAATATTTAAACCTAAGTATGATCTTGACAGTAGTTGTTTGTATCCTGTCTTATGTGTCAGTAGAGTAGGTAGAGAGTAAAAAAAGACACCCTTTCCCCCAAAATCTGTTCTTTAGAAAAGATGACCTTGTTTTATTCCAACATCAGAGATTTTTTTTCCTGTTTTGTTTCATGGTTAGAAAACATTGCTTTCCTCTCTGCTTTCATAAGAATGGTTGGAATCAGTTCATCTGTGCAGTCTGAGATAGGCCCTGCATTTTAGGTATTTATCATCCTAGGACCTACTTTTTCCAGTCTGCGTGCCAGCAACTTACATTCAAATTTTTCAGTAAAACAACTACAAGGCAGTTAATAACTTCAGAGATCCGGACCAGGTTCTGTCCTTGCCTTATGTTCTGTCCTTGTTTTGCAGATGGGATCTAGGAAAATTTAAACATTTTTGGCAGAAGCTGAAATACCTTTGCTACAAAGAAGGTGATGAGGTTTGGGCAATTTGGGCTGTGGGTTTTTTTTCTCTCTGTTTTCTTTTTAGACTACACTGAATGCCTGATGGGACTTGGATGGGACTTGACCTGTTTCCACTTGCAGTTCACACTGGCTTTAGCTGGAATTTTCTTCCTATTTGTATTAGATAGGAGTTTTTCCCAGAGGCTGGGCATCCAAATTTCTGTAAGCCTTCAGGTCCATCTTTCTAGGGAGCCTTTTAGGATACCTAGCTTTTAGTTTCTGTTTTTGCCTTTCTATAAAGGTTATCAAAGTGTGAAGTTCTGGTTAAGAGTTTATATTCAAGACATTTTCTTCAGCTTTTGCTTTGCTTAAATAAGTCTGTGCTGAACCTTCTGTAAACATCTTCATATGGTTTCCCAAGACTTGAGGCTTGATATTTTATCTTTTTTTTTGGTACAGATTTTATTGGCAAAATATATGCCTGATAAAATTTTACAGAAGTTTTCTGGTTTTGGTTTAAAAGAATGTTCAAAGCACTGATAAACTTGACAAGTGACTTTGAAATTTTCTGTTGGTGCTTAATGCCTGGAAGTAAAGATACAATGTCTCTCTGAGAATCTTCTTGCAGGAAAAAATGGTAAACCTTGTGCTGGTTCAGTTTCATGCACTTCTTCAGATCATATTTAATGGGCACTATTCACAACTTTCAATATCTTTTTTTAAGACTCAGAAATCTACAAAAAGTCTTAAAAATTACCTTTATCAAACTTTATTAAATTATATATTCCTCATGTACAGAGATGGTTTTACATTAATGTTAAGATGTCAAAGGAAAAAATAAGATATTAACAAAAATTTCAAAAGTTTTTGAGATATTTTATTTTCAGAAACATGAAAGTCTGGAAAAGCAGCCGCTGTTTAGCAAGACCAAATCTCTGGCTTTTTTGCATCACTTTCTCTGTGACTCTATTTCAGAAAGTTCTTGCTCTAATAAAGAAAGTTGCACTGCAGATAACAGTACCCTTTAGCCTTTAGGTGTTGTAACACAATGAGGGTAGGCTATTGAAAGTGTTAACTCATCTTTGGACATTGGTGGCTTGGGGGGATATAGCAGCAGGATCCCAGTACCCACAGAGAGGTCATCAACAAGACATAGCCACCAGTGCATGGAGGAAGGATGAAAAATAACAGACATAAGCTGAAAGAAGAGATTCAGGCTGGATTTAAGGAAAAAACTTTTATACCGTGACAACTGTCAAGAAGTACGTAAGCCTGCCCAAAGAGATTGTTCTGTCTCCATCCTTGGATGTTTTTGAGAGCTGATTGGCAGCTGTCAAGCTCTGAAACAATCATGTCTGACTTGAGAGCAGACTGTGCTTTGAGAAGGAGTTCACACTTGAGACTTTCTGGGTTCTTTTCCAACACAAATCCAGCCTATGATTGTGCAAGGACTGGCTGTGAGAGGAGCTAAAGGTCACCTGGTCCAGTCCATCCTGTGAAAGGGTGAGTACAAGATAGGTTGCAAATACAAAAATGTTATTTTCTTATGACCCAGAAGCATAGTGCACGTGGCAACCAATGGGTATGAAGTAGAATATAAATCAGTTGCAACACAAAATACACTGAAATTAAAACCAGAGAAAATAGTGCCTTCTGGCAGTATTTCCTATTAGACTTCCCAGGTGTCCCGATGCTTCCCTCTTCTTTCAGCTCCTCTCACCCTGCCACCACCTCTTTCCCTTCAGCTACAGTCCTTTCCATCACCTCCTGACCAAAGCAGATTCCTTTCAAGGAAAGAATTCCACTTTTGAATTCTGTTACTTTTCTCTTATTTCAAGTAATTGTAGCATTGTCTTTTCTTCCATCAGTGTTCTCCCTTAGGGGAATTCTTCAAACTTTAATTCTCATACCACCCTCTTTCAAATAGCTTAAGATTTAATGCAAAAAACCTGTTTGTCAGCTTATGTTTCCAGCTACAGTTATTTCTAGCCAGGGTGTTTAGGAAGTCTTAAGCTTCCCTTCACAGGTTGTAAAGTTGTGGGTTTGGCCTCCATGAAATATCCTTAGTGTAATTTCTGCTTTGCCTAGAGCTATCCTCAATCAATCCCCCATGCATTTATCCTGGAAAACACAAAGCTGTTTCACACCTCTGAACATCTATAGTCCTCTAAAGTCATAGGTCAGAAGATCATCATCCTGAACTATTTAATACGCTTGGGTTTGGGGCTTCCATTTATCAATCCTTTCTTTATTAGACCCTTCTTTTTTCTTGGGTATTTCTCCAGTCTAATTTCATAGGAGTTGCCTGTGTGGCATATGCCTTCAAAATGTGCATAAAGACGGGCTACTGCCTAATCTTTACACTGTAATAAAAACTAGTCAAAATACTGGATGAAAATGTTTTGGTATGTATTCATTGAGCAAACTAGCAATTCCAGAAGTCTTGCAGCATTTATTTCCAGTTTCCAAGTTCCCCACTTTAAAATTTCTGTCAAACATCTATGAAGTTTTGTCTGCTTGCTGCTGTGTAAGCTGGACTTCAAACTACTGTTCAAATACCCCCAAGAAATTTTGAGTTAGTTTTCATGGGCCAAGTTTGTCAGTGAACTTGATGAAATGAGGGAAGTAGTTCCCATCAGGGACCAAATTCATACTTTGAGCCTCAACACAAGCCTATAGCTTGAGATGGCACAAATGAAATTACTATCAAGATAATTTTGTCTCAGCTTCTGAACTCTGACTGCTTTCAGACAACGCTGAAGTAATGAGTTCCAAAATAATCTCTCATAAACCATCGGTAAGCCAAAGATTTGCTTAAATTTCATTCTTCATGTACACTGAAAAAGTTAAAGGATTTTCAATATTTTAGAGCATTTTTTTCACTTAAGACTTAAATGTTCCATCTCGTCTCACGTTTCATGGATGTTAGAACTGTGATAAGATTGCATTTTTTCATGATGGCCCCACTTGCAGAGGGAGCAAAACCTATACGTGTGCTTCTACATAGCCATGGGCTGCTGCTCAGCTCATGTATGTGCAGGCTGCCAGAGAGCCAAGGTGACCACTGGTGCTGCCAGCAAGGCACCACCATGCAGGGATGCCGTCTCTGAAGCAGGCATCGATTGCCAGCACCACCTCATGTCCTCCACTGGCAAGCAGACCTAGCACAGACTCCAGCACTCTCCACACCATCTCTGTCCTTCCACTCTCACTGACCAGCAGATCTGCTCCAAAGAGACTCCATCATCTTCCTCTGGACAGAACTGCAGCCTTGTCTGCTATGCCTTGCCCTTACACTCACACTGGTAAACAATTGTTTTTATGTAAAGAAGGGTGTGAACAGTCGTATTTCTTACTTTCTGATACAATGGAGATAATGCCACTTCATGGATTGGTTCCTAGATTCAAATATATCCTTATGATTCCTTATATTTTCGAGTTTAGAGATGCAGATGTACTAAAGGGGAATACCTGCTAAGTTGTATTTTTCAGAAGACAAATAACACCTTCCACCTTCATTTGACCCAAATGACTTCCTATTAATATATTTTTGCTTGCAAACACCCCAAACTGTCTGTACTGATGAGCAGACAGAATAGAAAAAATATTGGGCAGCTGTAACATGGTCAGTTTGTAGCACAAGTATGTGTATCAGTGTGAAGGTACTGCTGAAACTAGAGTACATGTGTACAACCCTGAGCATACAGTAGAAATGGAAAAGGAGAAAAATCAATTTTGTGTATTTTCAGTGGAAGGAATCTCCTATTATTTGATATAGTAAAATGGAAATCTTTCACGTGAAAAAACCACATTCAGATAAACACATAAAAGTTCTCACCTAACTTTGCTCTGAATATTGCAGGGAAAAAACAGGTGGACAAAAGAAGATGTGAGAAACTGGACAAAGCAGGGGTTCTGATGCCTATTGAAAAAATGATCAAACTGAATATGAGTCAACACCATATCCTTGAATCAAAGGTATCCTGGCCTGCATCAACAAGGGTGCTATCAGAGTGTCAAGTATTCTCTGAGTAGTCAGCACTGGTGAGACCACACCTGCAGTTTTGGGTTTTTCAGTACAAAAGGGACATGGACATCCTGGAGAAAGTCCATCAAAGGACTGCTGAACTGGTAAAGTGGCTGAAGCACCTCTGCTGGGATATCTGGGAGTTTAGCCTGGAGAAGAGACAGTTCAAAGGCATCTCTCAATGAATTAAACGCCTTAATGGAGGGTAAAGATGGAGCCAGGTTCTTTCAATGAAAGGGACAGTCACAATGGGCACAAAATGAAACAGTTTGGCTGTTTCAGTTTGTGAAGGCTTCATTTGTACATGAGAAAACCCTTTAGTACTGCGAGGGTGACAGCACTGGAACAGGTTACCAAAAGAGGTTGTAGACTCTCCATCCTTGAAGATATTTAAAAACCACCTAGTCCTGCTCCTGGGCAACCAGCCCTAGATGATCCTGCTTGAGCAGAAAAGTTGGATCAGATAATCTCCACAAGCGTCTTCCAACTTCAACCATTCTGTGATTCGGTAATTGCTCTCTACAATTAGAGCAAGTTACAGTAAATCAATATAGTACTCAGAAAGGGGGTTGGCTAAGACATAACTTTAAGCTTGGGCACTTCATTGACGTGTGATATTTTTATCTATTGTATAGAGGGTGATCAAAATAAAAAATTTCCCTCCCAAGGAGTAGAAGATCAGCCTTTTGAGGTTTTTTTCCTAGTGTTCTTATTACTCTGTACTGTGTCATCAAAACCAGGTGCATTTTGCATCTGTTGCTGGAAGTTGACTTGGACAAAAATAAAAATCCAATAGATTCATCAAAGGAAAAGAGCATTGTTATTTCTCTGAAACCTGCTCAAATCTTTCTTTCTGTCCATGAGTAACCATAAATCTACCTGGTGTATTGACAGCCAAATGTTTTCTGACCAGTGCCAAACATAGTCAAATAAATTTTAACTCCTTTGATGTATGACTTTACCAAAACTGAAGCCAGATGTTTCACAGGTGACCTGACAGAATACCATTACTTCCCAATTACCATAAATAAAAGGAAAGCTGTCACAAAGAGTGTGCGAAGATATATCATTCTAACATTCCTGAAGATTTAACCCTTCCTGACCATTCACAAATTGAACATCTGAATGATGTTCCTGGACTTAGCAATTAGGCACAAGGATCTTGACATTATCACTTCTCACTTTTCTCCATTCTTAGATGCTTTGAAATTAGGTGTTTGGGAGGATTTCAGCAATTTCAGAAGCTACAGCTGTCACATGCAAACAGACCTGCAGCAGCGCTTCAGAGCTATGCAGAAAGTTCATTTCTGCCTCCTATTAGGCTCAATGAGAAGCCAAATAGATAAACTAGTATGCCCCTTGATACATTAACAATAATCCAGTAGTCTTCTCTAGTACAGCTTTTTTCCAAGTCAGTGAGTTAGTGAATATTACTAGAGCACTAGGGGTTTGCCCTTTGCATTCCTCTCTGCGACATAAGGTAGAATCTATGGGTATTTTCCAAAATTCTAGTTTTAGCTTCAGGCATGGGTCCATTTCTGTAATTTCACTGTGCTCGTGACATACACTGTGCTGGTAGTATAGGTGATCTCAGTAGTGGTGGGATAATACATACCAATTAGCATAACACCATTAGAAATGTTTTTATATATTGAGGAAAACAACTCTTACTCTAGGATGGTGAACAAAAGAAATGTTTTCCAGAGTCCACTAACTTCATGGATTCATTCTGTCATGGGCCTTTAACTAGACCTCATGTATTCTAAATATTGAAGAAAAATCAGATGCTACAAGTGGTTTAGAGTAGTTACACTGAGACAAATAGATGCAAATAGGGACTCTTTGAAGGATGAGTTTGTATAAATATTCATAGAGTGAAGGCATGGGTAATAAAATGAAGCAATTTTTTATCACTCTGGCAATTCAGTTTAATCAGTAAAGAAGCAGGTTAAGAAAATTTCCAACCAGTATCTGTGGTTAGTGTTTGAGATCCAGATGATAATATTTGCTGGCTAGTGTAGTACCAGTTGATGAAAAGCCACCTGTTAGTTTAGCTGATGCTAGCTGGAATACCATCTGCAATGGTTTTTTCAGCTTAGATTCCCAAGGGAAACAGGTTCAAAATAGCAACTTCAGGTGCATGAACCCAACACGCAGTTCCACCAAGGAAAAGACAAAATTTCTTCCTTACTCTTTTACTCTTACTACTTTTGACCAGGAATGATTTGTCTGGCCTTTCATTTTTTATGTTAGTAATAGGAGCACTGTCGGGAAGGGAACAGAGATATTCAGAATTACATCAGTCCTCAGCTCTTCTTATTGTTTTCAGAAAATACCCATTTACTGTGCTTTCTTTTAGGTGTTTCTTTTTCTGAAGCACTTTGTGTCACTGCAATTTTTGGAATACCTGGGTGACTAAAAGCAATGCATTGGCCAATAGCATACAGAGACCCGGAATTAGGCACAACTTTGGTGACTTCACCTCACTATTTCACTATCTATCTAGCCATTTTTAATGCTTACTTTGGCCTCTGGAGAGATCTGTACTTTCATAAATCAACATACTAATTTCCTATACTTTTTAGTTAGCTTTTCGTAAGCAGCTAAGAATAACTGGGGTTTTGGCAACATGATACAGTAAAGCTACACCATGGAAGAGGTCTGACCCTCATCATACTTCTTCTGAATCGAAATGTGAACAGGCACAAAGTGCTATTCCACTCTTCACCCCACAAGCACAGAGGTGTGAGCATGAAGACAGACAAAACTGCCTTTGAAAAAAAGCGCCTCTATGACTCTGAAATCCCAATATCCTTTCCCCTCATAATCCATGAAAAAGCCATTTGAAGCAAATAATTTAGCCACATGGAAAGGATTCTGCCTGCCTCCCCTTCCATTAAGACCCATTAGGCACAAAAGACAGCTCAATGCAAGAAATGCTCTGTGACTAGGTTTATCAGGTATAATTCATGAAACAGGATATTCCTGCATGGCTTGTTAGCAGTGAAGGAGCAAGAATAGTCCAGGATTACTTTCACCAGTCTGGATTTAAAACAAAACAGAACAGCAACAACTACCCCCTTCCTTTTCAACCTAAATGCTTCACAGACCTCTGCAGCTTTGTAGTCACAAGAGGGGGACAAAGACTCATAATGCTGAGAAATTGATTATGCTTTAATTTGTCCACAAACCCTTCAATTCCCTGTCTTCTCAGATGCTGCCTTGCATTTGTATTTAAGCAGTCTATTCTTTTTTTCTTTTACGGTTTAGTATACCCTTCTTTTAACTGCTGTAACTTACAGAGATGTATACTAGATTTCAGAATTGCCAAAGCCAACAAAATCAAACATTCATGAAGGGATAAGATACTGAGGTTTCCTCATGTTCCTCCTACTAACACCACACAACATTACTTTTGATTTTGTTTTTCTAGATGGAAATATTACTGTCCAAGTGGTCTTACAACTCAGACATGGCTTCCTGCTACAGCCACTGAAATTTCATGAAAAATTCAGATGTTGCCAAAGAAAGATCTCCCTAAGCTTTACTGAATTATACTGCTATCGTTTTTCTTTGCCTGACCTTTGTTTTACAGTACTGAATTATTAAGTTGGTCTTTTTTCCTTATTCAGCATTTCTGTGTAGAAGATATTATGTTTGAAGTGTGTTGAGCAATTGAGGCCATTGGGCTCTACACTATGGTTGTGAAGAAAAGAGTATATGATAATCCATTAGAATCTTCTTGTAGAGTTACAAGGAGAAATTATTATTGGAAAACTCCACTGATCCAAAAAGTCGAGAAACACATTCTTCTCCTTTTGCAGAGAAATATGAAGTGTATATATTAATTTATATCATGCAATTTTATAGTGCCTGTGAATATAGATTTGATGAAAACAGAGCTGCACTCTTCAGGAGTGTGCTGTTCCTACTTTTGTTTTTTTTCTTCTTCTTTTATTTTCCCCCTCCTACCTTCCTCTTCCTTCGTGTATAGGGTTCAACTTCCCTCCAATTATTATGCCCTCTTCTTTGAAGTAATGAAGCATATAGACAGGCTATATATATGATCTTCTAGGAGACACCAGAGGAGGCCATGTTCAACCAAGTTTTGCTTTCCTTGATAAGTAGAAAAGGACAAAAGCAAGAACCAGTAATATCTCCTAGGAAAAGTTTATTATCTGATAAAATGAAAACCTTGCTCGCACACTTTTTTCTCTAGATGAAAGTTTGTGATTTTTTTTTTTTTTTTTTGGAATCATTCTCTCACATGAGGGTAAATCTACCATGTGCACTTTTTCTCTTAGTATGCACTTACCAGAAGGAAGAACAGTATCATAATCATGCCACATGCTATCTTCAGACATACATCTCCCCTGCTGCATAGTCTGGTATTTAGTATACTACATCATTAATTATTTGCTATCTCTTTTATTTGTATGTCATTACCTAAGATACATGTATTAAATTCTCTGTGCTTTTCAGACTCTCAAAGATGCAATTTCATGCCTGACAACTCCATAAAATATATTAGATATTTTCATTTCTTTTAAATTTAAACCAGAATCCTGGCTTCAGTGGATGTTTCGATTGGTTTTTAAAATCTCTCCAAGTTTGTGACTTTTTTAACTGCTCAGATGTTAACCCAAACCATTCACCCATTCACCTTGGTAACAGCATACTTTTGGTTTTTATGTACTGGGCTGGACATCAAAGACGTGGTTTTATTGCAGAGATTTTACTAGCCAAGTCTGGATTTGTAACAGACCCTGTTCAACAACAGCTGAATTGTATAGACAGCTCTTCTTTTGGATAAAAACAGGTGAACTGAGATCAGCCAAGTCCCAGATTAAAATCTTCCCTCCATCCTTGCTCACCTTCAGCTCTCTACTCAGGTTTTGGCTGGCATGGGATATTTTCTGGAAATAAATGCTTTATTTGCTGTGCTTCTTACCATAGGAAGCCTGTCTTCCTGCAGGAAGACCAACATATACACACAGTCTTTCCAGTGGAGGCTCTCAGGAGCTCTATAGATACCTTATCCAAAAAAAACCTCGTTAATGATGGATGCATTGAACATTTTTGGTTTTTTTATGAGAGAAACAGATGTCTTTAACACTTTCTGTACATTGCCTACCCTACTCTGTTTCTACTGAGCTTCTCGAGGTTCATAAATGTAGCATTGCCTTGCCCTGTACTTACTCAAATCATTACCTCCTCCTTCATTCCCTACAGAAAGAAACATCTGGCAAAAGAATGGCTTCTCCCTCACTTCAGTCAAACACTTTTTCTGTCAACCCACACTCCCAAGGTCTCTACACAGAAATGTTTAAACATTCATGTGACTGCATGGGTAGGGCTGAATATATTGCCTAAGCTGTATAGGCACTACCACAAAAACATGGTTTAATACAATCAAGAGCTCTTGATGACTAGGAAAATGTGAGGCAGGTACTCAGAAAATCTGTTGACAAAAGATGCTTGAACTACATGTTCATAAACTTAAGCAGTGTCTACCATCATTTTAATTTGTCGAGCTCATATAAGAACCCACTTCTGTAAAAGAAGTCAGGATACCAGCTGTTACAGTAGATGTTATCAACCAGTTTTTATGGTGAATATTATTTCCATATTACTTCCAAGAGAAAAAAATTGAAGTGGGTGCTGAATGACAGTTTAATAGTATTGATATCTTATATTTATATAGTGCCTACCATCCCAGAGCAACTTAAAAATAATATCCACTAAAGAGTTACTCTGCCCATCCTCGAAATGCCTCCATCTCTCTGCTAAAGGTTGGGATCCAAGCATAAAGTTGACAAAGAACAGATCAGCAGGGGAAAGGGAATTTTGGCTGAAAATTCATAGTCTTGGGAAACAACATCTCTTATGGAAAAAAAAATAGGCCACAAAAAATCAACACTGTGGAGTCATTAAACTCCCCATAGAACAGAAGTTTCTGGTCTCATAAAAAAAGTTTGATCACATAGAAATCTTCTTGGGAGTTAATTTTCTGCCACTGAATAATAAAATTCCAAATTCTGCTAAGTTGTGAAAATACACTGCCATGGAACATCCATAAGTCAAACATAAGCCATGCCTTTCAGGTTAAAGTAGAAATGAACATGTACTTCCGAAGGATGGTCACTGATGTTTGTGAATCCGGATTTACTCACAAGTGTTGTCAATGCAGCACACACAAAATTGTGTACCACACTTCCTTCCACTCTGACAGTAGTCAATTACCAGGTACGCCAACATGCTGCAGGGCCTGATCTAAAGCTCTCAAAGAAATACCTCCTCCAAAATTTTGGCCTATGGTTTGAAAGGAAAAACAGGAGTGGTACTTCACTGCTATAAGAGCTGTACTTCATCATTGTTTTTGCATCTCTAGTCGGCTCCATGTTGTTTGCAACACAGCAGTGATTTACCAAAGCGTTTGGGGAATACTTCTTGTCATCTTTATGTTTCCCACCAGTAAACTGAATGCAGACAAGTACATGCTTGGTCCATTCAAAGTTATGGGAAGTACAGACTTATAGTTTGGACATCCTATTTCTTCAGGAGTCAGGCAAATAATTTAGAAGTTGTGCTCTATACCTTCCTTCTGTGATGTCTCACTCTTAAGAGAGAGGGAAAACTCAAGATTCGTAGGTACTCATGGTCAAAAGGAACAACAGAAGTCAGAGGGTCTACAATAGCTGCAGAAGTTTTATTAGTAAATTACACACTTGTCATGGAAATTGATGTGTTAGTCCTTGATCTTCCAGTACAAGTGTGCAACAATGGCGTTTAGAGAGAAGGGTAGGGTGAAAGGAAGAGAGAAAAAGAGAGATGAATTAAAAAAGGGGAGAGAGAGAAGGAAAGTAAGAAAGAGAAAGTGAGATCCCTAGCCCTGGATCCAGTGTCATTCCAGTTGGAGGTGCCTGCATGCCTGAGCTTCATGGGCCTGCCTTTTTATAGATAAGTTTTCCCCACCCTACAGCTAAGTTTCTTGCTTCCTATCCAAATTAGCTTTGGCAATTTATTCTTCTAGACCTTTCTGGAAATGAGTCAGAGGTCTTTGATGGTTGTGGTGGTCTTGATTTCTGCCCCTACTGTCCAAGTCTGCTTCTCAATCTTGTTCCTGTACTGTGTTGTGCTCCAGGAACAAGAACAAGGACATTTTCCCCAGAAAAGTGCCGCCCTACATCCATATATCGTCCTTCTCCAGCCACATCCTGTTCTTTCTCACAGTGTGTTATTACCAACAATCTTTGGCTGTTATTCCCAACAATGCTTGGTTGGCTCCATAGTTCTCTGACTATCAGCATTTAAAACATACACATCAGCCCCTTATCTTCTGGTCTTCTACACCTTCTCAGTTTCTCATCTCTCAGATAAGTCATTTAACCACTGTTGGATGTGATGCTATCTGAAAGGTTAAAACACTTATCTGAAGATGAAGCAGAGTACAGAACTATCTGAAGTGCATTACAGTTTAATGAAAAATTGCAACAGTAAGTGTAACACACGTAACCAGTGTCCAAATTCAAAACATTTACAAAAGAATTTTTTTTTTTTTTTCAAATCTGACTCTTCTCCCTCCTTCACCCATTACTAGTTTTCTCAATGCAAAAATTTCCCACTAGCCATCAGTCTCTGGGAAAGCATTTAAGGAAGAGAGGTGATAAGGGAAGAATGATTTGAGAATAAAATGTTTGCAGCTGAGAGTGAAAATTAACTGGTTTAGTGCTTCAGTATGTAAACTAGCTTGAGCTTTGAAGTAAATTCATTAGAGAAGGTTGACACAGTCCAATTGACAAGTGAGGGAACTCCTCATGGTGACATTTCTCATGGCTAGAACAGAGCAACAGGTTAACCTGTTACTGAAGGATTAAGTGTTCATCAGTTACGTGCTGACATGTCTGAAAAACATTTGGCCCCTTTGTCTATGATTCACTTTAATTCTGTCAGCCCTTTTTAACCCTAAAATGCCTAAAATTTCTGTCCTCTTGCAGCTTTGAGAAATACTATGACACTAAATTTTTTTACAGAATTTACTATGGGCTCTAGGACACCAGCTTACAAAGTAAATTTTCAGTTTGTAAAATAACTCATTTTCATCTCTTATTTTCAAATATACTTGGAGAAATTGTTTCTGAAAAAGACATGCCTGTCATCATGAACTGATGCAGTCAGTGGGGAATTCAGTCATTTGTATGTTGAGCTCTCATACTAAGGATAAAAAAGAAAGAATACATAATTCTTTCCCATCCAAACTGATATTAAAATTTGGTGATTAGAGATCCTAGTCCTGCTCAACCATGACATGAAGAAAAAGGCAGATAGGAAGTGTAGTATTTTGGCCAACTTTAAGTATTTTCTTGTAGTGGTCCTTCTCTTTCTCTTTTCTTCTCTAGTTTAAGTTATTGGCCTACCAGCCTTTTATTTCCTGTAGTTTTTTTTTCCTCTTGTGGTGGGGTTTTTTTGGCTGGATTTTTTCTTTTTTTTTTTGGTGGGGTGGGTTGTAGACTTCTTTTTAGTGGTGAAATATAAGATAAAACATAAGAAATATTAATCAAAATATGAACTTTGCAAAAAGTTAACTCCAAAAAAGATTACGAAACAGGTAGGAGTTGTGAAAAACACAAGCCACCTTAGTTATGAGGAGCTGCAACATTCACAAATCTGTGCGCTGAAATAGAGCATGGAAGAGATCAGACCAGAACACAGATTCATTAAGGAATTTCTCCATTACAAAGGCATTGTGATTAGGCATCTACAGTCCCTTTTCCCGACATCCTGAAAACTTGCATTTTGCAGTTTTTAGAAACCACTTTGTAGTAACCAGTATTGAGATAGACTGCAAATCTGACCAGCAAAATTTCCAGTCACCTTGCTCAGAGCAGAACACTTTTCATCTAGTTTTGATTGACGCTCTTGCAGAAGCTCTCCACTGATTGTTATCAGAAAAATTGAAGTAGCAGTTCAAGACAGATAGCTGAGACACAAATCACTGCTGCTTTAGGACTGTGAGCAAGGTTGCCTGGCAAGTTCACTGCTGCTCGGTATGGGATGCTGCAGAGTGTAAGTTCTCTTACTTTGGAGATGTTGTGCCACTGGAAAACAGATTTTCTGATTTAATGTTGTAGAGAAAAGGCCAGAGGGATTATGTGTTGAAGAAGATATTTTCTGAGTCATGCAAACACACAGGGCTGCCCCTGTCTAACAGGGTGGTCACTTCAGTGGAGATAACAAACTTTATCTGAACTCAAGCACACTTCCTGATAAAGTGGGCTGTACAGCTGCTAGGTTATATTTACAATACATGGATTTAATAAGAAAAAAGAAAGATTTTTTTTTTTTTGATATTACTGCTTGGGCTGGAAAGCTAAGAATGACTTCAAGCCAAAAGACTCCCAGCTTCTCAGTATATTTAACTCAAACCATGAATCTCCACTAATAGTTCCCTCTGATATTATCTCCAGATTTCGAGTATAATACATCAATCCAATTAAAGCACAGGCACATTATTATTTCAATCCTTAACTTGCTAGAACACTGACCAGCTTGTTTGTTTGGGATTTTTTAAGGGCAGAAATCAAATTATTTTTCACAATTTTTATGCTCATTACACTCTGTAAGACTCTTTTCTAAGGATCCTGAGATATATTTGTTTCAAAATATTCTCTCCTAGTATTTCTGCATCAAGAACACCTATTCTTGATGTATATACCCTTAGTACCCTTAGCAAAGGTGCCCTTCCTTTTTTTTTTTTTTTTTTTTTTTTTTTTTGACAGGGACAGGAATTGTAAAGTATGCCTGTATGAATTAAATATTAAGACTCATATTTACACCTGTCTGCATTGCCAAACCGACTCTGTTCAATCTGTATAATGGAAATCACATCCTCCACAGAAATGGAGTATAAGCAAAATCAGTAAGTTATCTATTGCTCCTGGGTAATTTCCATGTATTAAACAACATTGAATATGATCAATGAAAGGTAAGAGTCTTTCATTGTTTGCTACAGACATCCAGTAAATGTCTGGATAGGAAATAAATTATTTATTTTAAATCTTCAGCAGCAATAAGATGACGTCTAATAGACTTGAGTAGTGCAGACATGAAAAGAGTACTGCGAAATTACTTCAGAAAAAATGAGGACATGGAACTATGGTTGTATAAAGAAATATCAGAACACACCTGAGGCTGTGGAGATGTTTATTTTCCCTCACTAAGTATATGATCAGACTTTCCAAATATTTGTATCTGGAAGCTGAAATAAGATTTAAAAAATAGGTTAAATGAGTAAACAGGAACCCTCAGTGATAGTCAGAATTACTAGGGCATAGAGGCAGTTCCAAAGATATTAAAATCTCCTTTTTATATTTATTGTTTTTCAGTGCCCAGTGTTTTTGTTTATCTATTTGCATTAAGGTAAATTATTCATTATTTTCATTGTGGTACCTCTACCTACTGTGCCTTTTTTTCCACTTCTGCTTTAGGCAGCTGGGACTCGCTGCCATCAGAAACTGTTCTAGTTTTCCTATGAACTTGAAGGCACTGCTAAGACTTGGGCTTCCTCTCTTTCTCTCGCCTGCCATCTTCAAGGAATAAAAGACTCACATTCTTTTCTGGTCTTTTCTTTCTACTCCCTTATGTCCACTGGCAGGTCGATCTCCAAGTGAGTAAAAAGGCAGAGGGAGTTGTAGCCTCTGGCAATTTAAGTAAATTTCACTGGACTCCTGCAGTACTGCTGCCAGCTATGGATGGAATTTATAAACTTACATGGTAAGTGTTAAAGGACACTTTTTGAGGTGATACTGAGCTACCTTTTTACACAGAAAACACATAGTTCTTTGTATTTCTTTTTTTTTACTTTTTTTTTTTTTTAAATTTTTATTCTTCCTACATAATCTACGCCTTTGCAAAACCTAATTCCACCACTTTTTCTCTCCAGGTTCCAAATCATTCCAGGTCTTCTCCATTTCTTGACAGAATATCAGTTTTCTGTATTACGCTTGCTCTTCCTGCTCAAAACTCTACACTATACCACTCTAGCCATGTGAATTTCCTAGAGAATTATCTAATCTTTTCCCACCCCCCACACCTTGAACATATCTAAATATTTTGGTTTTTTCCTATGACTGATTCTGAAAACGACTGCATACCAGAGGGATCATTTTTACTTTTGATTTCTGGGGCTATCCAAAAGGTACTTCAAAATCCAGTTTGCACTTCAACTCTAGAAATATACATCTCCATCTTATATTTCCTATGCATACTTAGGCCAATGTTTATGCTAAACCTTTCATTTGTGTAATTTGTTGGTAGGAAGAAAATAAACACAGAGAAACTATCTTTAAGTGATCTGCAGCAATTCATCAAAGTAGAATATTCTTGAAGACCTTAGTAATGAAAATCACAAACAGCTTCTGTGCACTAAACAACACCAAATGCTTGCCCTGAAGCCCTAAGGAATCATGGAAACAGTTCATCAGTGCATTTCCCAGTATTGATCCATAAGAATTTTCATGCTTTCAATTTTGCATAATTCTCAGGTTGAAATGAACTCAGAGCATGCAACATGAAACTCAGCCAAGAATTCTGCTTCCCTTAATTCCAGCTCAAAACCATATATCAGCCCGACTTCTCTCAAGCAGTTTTCACAAAAGGCATGCAAGCACTGACCAATGCCATGCTGGATTTCAAATTTCTAATATGGTTTTGGTTTCACTGTAAACATTTGGCATAACTATGGCTTTTTTATATTAAAATGGTTTATGTGGTCTTCAGAGGGGTCTAAAGGAAGAAAAAAAGCAAAATTAACTCCCCCATCAAAAGGTTCATAACTTCCTTCATAATCGTTGGACTCTGAAGTCACATTGGCTCCACAGCTCAGTTCAGATATTAATAATTATTGAGAAATCTGTTGCTGAACTTATGGGTTTTACAGCAGATATCGCACATCTCTTTCAGAACAAATAATTTTCCAACACCATTCACATAATTAACAA